>NW_026137402.1:4492500-5692500 GCF_009805555.1 Andrographis paniculata
TGAGGAATTCTAAATCTAGAGGAGACTGGATCATTCTCGGCGCCCATATTATAACTCTCTCTCGGGTCGGCGCCAGAACCAGAAGAGACGTCCGCACGAGTTTTAACTTATGTCATATTTTTTTTTATTTGAGACTGTTAAATAACTATTATTTTTTAAACATACATTTTATTTTATTTTATTTTTACTCTTTATTTATTTATTACTTTTAATCTCTACTTTCATAAAAAGGATAAATTTGTCATAAAATAATAAATTTGTCAATTTATATCAAAAAATAATTACCTAAAAAATAGTGCAAATATACTTTAAGACAATCATAAATGGACAAAGAAAGTATTATATTATATTCACATTTCTATTAATTTTTTTAAAAAATATATTACTATATTATAATTTTTTAAATTTAATTAAACTAATTAGTTATACTCCTCTTAATTCTTAAATTCAGTACTACATATATTGAAAATCTTTGCCGATTTTCCAAAAAAAAAAAAAATTAATTATTGAATGTTCAAAATTTAGTGAGTTTATGAAATAACAATAGTGTGTTATTTGTTTATTTGTATTTTGTTTTTTTAAAAAAATTTAGTGATATAAAAAAAAATATCTAGAAAAAACATTTGTCTTTAAAATATACACATTTTAAATATAATAATATATGGACTCTTGATATACATTATAAACCATTCAAATATGACTTTATAAAGATCGAATAAAATTGATTGGACAAACAAATTCCCACCCCAAAAAATAATAGTATTTGCTACTATTTGTATATAAAAGTATTGTTTATTGGTATTTTAAATTCAATAAATATTTTTGTGTATGATATAACAAATTAAATCACAAAATATAAATAACTCATGACTGTGTTCATTCAATTGATGCAATTCCCAATAAATATTATTTAAAAATATAATATATACAAAAATACAATATATATATATTTTATTCATTCACAAAAATCAATTAATTCAGTATATATAGGACACATACAATTTTTCATAGTTAATATAAAAAATAATTTTTAAAGGAAAAGGGACTCAGTAACCCAAAGTGAGTGGGTTCTTGCCCCTTCGAGTATAGACATTGGGCTGACTTGGGCCCTAACTAGTAACAAGCACCATTTGTGGAACCATGACATGAGATGATGCAATATTGACTGTTATAATCGAAATTCAAGCTCTAGGTGGAGATTCATGATATCCAAACATTTTCCAAGTCACATTACATACCTCAAGTAAAGGGATGCCCTGCCTTTCAACAACCACCAATAATGTATTACATAAAATACCACAATCTCGTCCCGTAGATGACCTGGTGGTGTACAAGTGAACACTTTCGGATAGCGAATAAAAAAATAAAAAAAGCACCATCTCAATTTTACACAGCCAATTCTTCTTGAAAGAGCACATTTACCTGCCAGGCCTTGTTGATGAGATCTAATATGTTGGTATTGATTTTCCAAATGACAATGTCGGGTTATTTCCATGCAACTCTCCGATGAAATGGCGCTCCAAAATGTCCTACATGTGACATGTAAGATAGATCATTTAGCCAATATGACCATAGTAGATGGCAATTTAGATGAAAAACTTTGTACTAGTCACTGACTCTAATCCAGACAAGAAAGAAGATTAGTTAAAAGCACATCATCTCATTTTTCAAAGTGAGCCCCCGTTCTCCCATCTGAGTCGCCTTTGTAACTGGATCCCAATTATCTGAATTCACATATATGGTTCAAAGTTTGCACATTCACAATGTAGCACTCTAAATAAGAAGGTGATATGCATACTAAGGGTGTGTTTGTTTGAGGGATTTGTTTGGACTTCCACTATTCATCCTATTTTTTCCCCCTAAAAACATCAAATCAAACACCTATTTTTTATTTTTTATATTATACTAAAAATCAATTTTACATTCAAAACATCACATCAACACCTATTTATATCACATCATACAACTATTCAAATTTAAAATTTTTACTATTCAAATCCCAACTCAAAATCCAAACCCTCAAACAAACACACCCTTAGAGTTACGAGAGAATACCTAAAGGAAAACTTCAACCTGTTGTAAGGAGTGTTTTTGGCTACACTTTGAGATGGAAAACTATTGCACCTTGTTTTTTAGGTGACATATACCAAACTCAGAAGCAACTCTTTTCAACAGGTGCTATCCCTTGGTTTCCAAGCCACATGCTTTGGGTATGCGATTAGCAACTAGGCTTGTTAGGGTAGATTTCTAGGTAGTCCACCTCACTTAGCTTCTTCAAACTCCAGAATGGATTCCATCTTACCACCTCTTAGCCTTTGCATATAGCAAAAGCATTTCCTGGGAAACATAAAAATGTCATGTCGGCTAAAAAATTCTATCTTGTATCCGATTAAACATAAAAGTGGCTTATATTTTATTTTACGACAAGTTGCAACCTTGTAATTGATTCCAGGAATCAAATCAGTAACTAAGTAGGCTCGATAAAGTTCTCTGTGCACATTAGAGTTTACCCGTAGATAAAGATCTTACATGATAAAAGATTCATAAGTTAAAGGGGAACTACAGTGGGAAAACCAAACGATTAGCCACAAGACTGAAGCAATGAAACTAAACCAAAAAACACCCTTTTGTGCAATTTAGCCTATAAAATGTTTTCATTGTATTATAAGGAAAGGTTAAAGAGACTAATACACTGAACCACACATGATATAACCAACCAATGGGCAAGCCTACAAGCTTATCACACAGTAAGCATAATTAATATAAATACACATTATTAGGCATTTGGTCTAGTGGTATGATTCTCGCTTAGGGTGCGAGAGGTTCTCGGAATGCCCCACTTTTTAACAGGTTAAACCATTTACAATAGATGCATCCCCCTGGAGTTGGTATATATACTAAAACAGCTGTGTAAAATTTTTATACTATCTCATTTTAGTAGATTGCTGCATTTTATAACCCTGTTCTTTATATGTGCCAAAGTCAATTACAGACAGAAATTACTTTGGAGCAAAAGAAAGCCAAGATGCAATACCTTTATACTTCCATAGCTTCATAATTTATGCATCGTTGTAGAGATGGTGAAAAAACTAAACAGCAGTGGCCGCATCTACGCTACTGCTAACATCTACCAGTTTCCAGAACTTGGAATCCATTCACTCAACTCACATTAAAGATTAAATAATATCAAGTCAACCAACAGATTTAACATATTTTAGGTAAAACAGAATATGGATCTAGTGGATAAGCAATTAAGCATAGTCCATATAAATAGCAGTAGAAAATAACTCAAAGTTTGTTAATAAACCAAACCAGGGCCTAGTCACCATAATAAATTTAGGGATTAATAGAAGTATTAGGGGTCTAGATATCGACCAACTTAGACTGTCAACAAAGCCAAAGTGATGGAGAAAACAAAATTGAAGCACCATTTTCCATAAGTTACTGAACAACCACGTAGATCATATTTGATAGAAATCTCTCAGCTGACAGCATAGAATGCTAACTTTAGCAGCTGATTTATTGCAAGTGTGAAATTAAATATAGCAATTTTCTCCAAAATTTTGGCAAAGAGCGAGGTAAGCAATTCAGACAATGAACAAATGTTTTCAAATTAACTTGGTATCTCTTTAAAGTAAGCCTATTCAGATAAGCCATTATCATTTGGAAGTAATATAAGCCAGTTGAACCTTCCAACAATAATATAATCCAAATACAACGGAAAGAGCCACTATGCAGAGTGCTGAAACAGAAATTCAGCACTGTGAACTAAGTGTCACCTAGTTGAAGTAGTCCAAAGATATAGGATACTTCTGGTTCATCTGGAGAAAAAATATCAGAAGTAAAGTATATGGAAAGATCATGTTCGGAAAATTAAAAATGAGATGCTACAAATCAAAAATCTGTTACCAATTTTTTTTTTTTTTTTTTGGTTTGGACAATGTAATATTAGAACCACTCAGAACAATATAACTGTTGAATGATATTTATCTTCCAAGCATTTATCAGTGATTCAAATTGGCTATAATAGAAAAACTGAATATATAAACAATCAATAGGCATGGCCACAGGTTTATCATGCAACAAGCATAATCACCTTACATAGTTGGGCATTTGGTCTAGTGGTATGATTCTCGCTTTGGGTGCGAGAGGTCCCGAGTTCGATTCTCGGAATGCCCCACTAACCAAGTTCATGATTTTTTTTTTAATCAGCTTTACAATATTTTAAACCTTATTTATGCAAACTAAACCACTAAATTAGATTTGCAAAACCAAACCAACCACTACTTAACCTTTATTTCACATGTATAGTTATTATACAAGATGTATCATATAACCTCAGCCATATCAACTAAACAGCTATTGTAAGCTATTTACCCTTTTATACTAATGCTGTATTTACACAGTTTTCACAACTTGGCATCATTTTGCTCAACTTAGTTTTCCAGAAAGACAAAAACCTATAATACAAAGTCAACCTAAAAACAAAGACAAATAATAAAGGTAGTACAAATATTGTTAATAAGCTCATAATGAACTTTCAAAAGCGTTACGCAGATCACTTTGTCAAAGCACTTAATTCCAAAACTACCAGCCTAATGGATCTAGGTTGACTCTACAGATAAAGAACATGACATTACAGAAAATAAAAAAATAAATTAAAAAACCCAGATGTACAGATTAAGCAGTGGAAACCAAACATACAGTCTAGTGGTATGATTCTTGCTTTAGGAACAAGAGATCTAAGCTCAATCTTTAAAATGCCCCAAGTAGTTGCTTCATTGATTCTTACAATGTGAAATGCATCCTTCTTTATGTTTTCCTAAGCTACACATTATTTCAATTTTGTATTTCGACTTCAACGTTTCCTTGAATATTATAGCTAAAATCAAAGTAAACCTTGTTTTCAAAACGAGCACTGAATATGACAGCTTCAACAAAGATCACTACAAAACACAGCCCACATTTCACACATATATTCTTAACAACAAGTAGTTAGTAAATATGTAATAACGCGGAGCATAACTACATATTATCTGATACAATAAATCAACATAAACCCACGATCCAGTTAATTTTTTATTTTAATAATCAAGGGCTACACATAGTGAGGTCGTCGGGCATTAAATTGTTTGAACAGTATAACCCTATAAAATACTGCGCAACGTGCTTATAGCTATCATTAAAAAATTAACATCAACAGCAACAATAAATACGAATCGGCTGGAAATTAGGACTCACAGCATGACAATGCAAGATGAATTAGATACATCGTCTGTACAAAAATTAAATATAATACGAAACTTGCACAGAAAGAAGTGGGGGATGACCCACTTGCAAACTACTCCAGTAAAGTAATTCTCTGAAAATCTTACCTTCTTCGGCAGACTTCTCCTAGCTTCCAAGACGCGAATACAAAGGAAAGGAAAGGTATGGAGTAAATGGGTACACGAATCGTCGAAGTTCATACTCGAATCGAATGTGGGAGAATCGCTTAAACGGCGTCGTTAGAAGCAGGCATCCATATTCATCAATTTAAGTAGGGCGTGTTTGTCTGTATTTAAATTTGAGATTATGTAAAGTAAATATGTATTTGTACCCTAATATTTTGAATATAAAATAATTTTTTTTAATAATAAAAATGTAAAATGTAATACTCCCTCCCCATATTTATTTTTTTATTTTACTCTGTCCTATAATAACAAAGTATTTATTTTTTTAGTAGATGTAACATTACAAATATCATTATAACTTACAATATATTACACAAATATTATTACATTTATATCATATATACTAATAAGGATATTTTAGTTATTTCTCCTTTATTTCTACTATATTCTAATATAATATTAATATTTTTAAAATTACTTAAAAAAAAACAAATGGATATTTAATTTCGATATTTAATTTCGGGGGAGGGAGTTTTTTATTTGAAAGCAATAAAAAATTGGTAAGTTTTTATAAAAGAAAAGTGTATTTCTTTTTTTTAACACAAATATTTTTTACTAATTTGGTTACATCTATTTTTTTATTTTTATTTTTTTTTGTAGCTTTTTACCCATACTTGACAATTAAGGGTTAATTGATTAATTGTTGATTTGACTACATGATATATTAATTATTTGTGTTAGAATGCTTAATAAAATAATTATTTTCTATTAGTTGTTTATAATGACAGTTAAGAAAAGATTTTTATATTTATTTATAGAATATTAAGTTGTAGCTTTGTTTAGTGTAGGAATGCATTCGGTCGGTTTTCAATTTTTGAATTTGAAAAAATTGAAAGCGAAGCTAAACAAAAAATTTTCGAAACTAAAGTTTGATTTTCTTTGGTTTAGAACTGAACAAATCTATTTTATTTTTAGAAATAATTTGATGGATTAAAAATAAAATCAAATAATTCATAATAAGCCAAGAAAACAACTACATCACAAGCCTAACATAAATGCATTATCATTCAAATTCCAAAAATCAGTATCATGTCCATCATTCAAGCTTCAAAAGTGAAATAAATCTTTGTAGGGATTGGATTTGTGATCGATTTTCTATATTAAGATTCAAGTTGAATGACCTTCGGATTCTTCAGTTGCCTTTTTGCTTCACAATCTAGAAAGTTTGTTAGATGATGCAACACAATTAGAAGTTGTGTTAGCATATAAGTGACCTAGGGTTCGTCAAAATTCCAAAGGTTGATTTTTTTTTTCGGGAAAAAAAAAATTTGGAAAAACTTGGGCGACAAAAACACTCTTGGAAACTCAAAATCCAACAACTCTAACCTGATGGATTCACACATATTGGCAATGATCGGGCTATCAACAAAGCCGATACTAAATCGAAATTTTAGGACAACCTACAAGTGCGAAACTCACAAGTTTTAGAGATAAAGTTCTCAATGGACTGCAATTATCACTTGCATATTCCCGTGTTTGTATTACAAGAGAGGGACTATTTATAAACCTGGCTTTACAACATAAGTCCCTAAAATATGACAAAATTAAGATATAGGGAAAAAGTATAACATATAAGGCAAAGAATACTGTACCAAAGTCAAATGGCAATCCTGCACGCTGGGAATGATTTCAATGTTCAGCGACCTCCAAAAGCATGCCGGTAGTAGGTGTAGTCTGTAAGTTGACCTTTGTCACCTTCAGCAAGTGTTGCCAATTCTGTCGCAGATGATGAGCAAGAGAGGGCTTGACTTGCCATCGGAAAGCATTGGTGGCAACAAGGGCAAGTCTGATCAAGCCAGGTTGTTGCTAGAGTATGGAATTATGAAGGGGCAATCACAACCATGGTTGAATGAAGGGAATGGTTCAGAATGATATTTTACCTAGTTGTTGAATTCCAATCCTTTTGCTCGGCCCCAACAACATGGAATGTTCCATTACTCAAAATGCCAAATCCCAAGTTATCTGCTAGTTTGGGAGGTTTTCCATATTGGATAACAGCAAAGTCAATATAATTCAGATGTAAATAGTAATACATCCTCCAATCACGAAGAACAAAGCAAATTTCATAATTCTATAAGGTAAGATTTTTTAAGAATACAACAGCTAGATATTCCAAATGAAGTTTTCTAAGCACATCAGATGTAGAGGGCTCACAGAATCAAAATTCCAAGTTAAAAAATAACCACATTTGGAAATAACGAAAATATTCGCAGAACCAAACAATGCAGCCAAACCCACAACACTTTTGATTGACATTCATTTCTACAGAATAGTGCATCTGCTGAGGACCATATAACAGAAAATCATTTCCATCCTCTGAATTTTGTATTACTATTGAAAAGGTTGAATGGTGTAGTACACTGAAATTACAAATGATAAAACAAATAGGAAAGCCTACCTTCTTATCATACAACTAACATGATTGACACACATAATCGGGCATTTGGTCTAGTGGTATGATTCTCGCTTTGGGTGCGAGAGGTCCCGAGTTCGATTCTCGGAATGCCCCAGATATTATTGATCCTACAGTTTTTTATTTAATTCTTTTTGGCCTGTAGCATGTTTAACACATTTAACAACATTGTGTTATTTAAAAGTAAAGTATTCAAGAAAAATCAATCGCTATGGGTGAACAACCTGTACCTAAGGTTTAAAAAAATTTAAATATTATTACTCAACCTCACCAGCCAAGCAATGGTCATGCTATAGGTAGTGGCAAATCCATCAATGCAATATAATTACAAAGCAATCGTGTCAGTAGGACGGGTGCACATATTAACTAGGTATCTATCTTAAGTACGCTTATTCTGATAGAAAACTAATATGTGGAAATAATTCTGCAAAACCTGCACAGTTTAGCTAATAAACTAAAGTAGAACACCTTTTTCACTTGCCTCTGAGATCAGTTCTGGATCAGAGTAGCTAATTGACTAGGCTGCATTTTATTGAAGTGTTCTAAAGCTCAAGGGTATGCTTAATCCATGCAAATATCAAATTTCATGTAAGGATCACTATTAGATCAAACCAGTTACACAACCAAGCAACTATAATAGGATGATACACATTAAAAAAGATTGGCATAAAATCTTACAGTTTGAGAACTCAATATTGTTGACACCATATGATTCCGATAATAATGTAGGAAACCTGTTGAATATATTAAATAAATACCAACAAAAAGAATGTCAGAGCCGCTGTAAAATGCTGTAAAAAAAAGTTCTTCACTGTAACACTGAAATATGGTGTGACTAAGTATTCTAGAATCCTAGAATGTTCCATGTTGGTCAAGAGTTATGATATTAAAATTCAAAACTACATCGAAAACCAATGTTTAAAAAATCACAGATCATGTTTTAATCAAACCCAATGTCTTTTTAGAAAACAATTGCCTGTTTTAGTGGGAAAATTGACATGTTAGAATTATATCAGACAAGATCATTAAAGAAAAGGGTCAAAGAAACTAGCACACAAACTAAAACTGATATAAGCAACTAATCCACAAGGGCATTTGGTTTGGAGGTATGATTCCCACTTTGGGTGCAGAGTCCCAAGCTTGATTCTAGCAATGCCTTGTCTGAACAAGTTAATGCATTTTCTTAACTGCCTTTCTTCAATTAACTCTTAATTTTAGAATGCGATTTATGCAAACTAAAGTCAACTATGGACATAAAGCAATGAATTCTAAAGCCAAGTAACTCCACATATACACTTGATTCATATATATATACATGTGTGTGTATATATACATATAATAAAATAAGCATAAGACAAACAGTTGAAAACAGGATAGTAGGTGAATGGGCATTTGGTCTAGCCGTACCCGTATGATCATTGCTTTTTGTGAGAGAGGTCCCATGTTCGTCTCTTCAAATGCCCCATTTAAACAAAGTATATTTGTAGAAACTACAATTATCAGTTACCATATGAATTAGTTAGTTCTTACATGCTAGCAATATATCAACAAAAGTGTAAATTCTTGGCAATGACTGTTTCCTGAGAAAGTTCCTTTTTTCGATTTTATTTTATTTCTTTGATTTAGTTGTTCTCCAAGGGGCCTAAATTTAGCAATTGATGAGCTAAAAGCAATAATAGACATCTAATTGATTGCAGATCACTTTAAATATTAGAGGGACGGGAAGCTCCATGGTAGGCAACACTTTGTTTCTTGTAACCTAGGCTTCAATGAAGTAATCCTTCGTGGCCACTGATTATATTGTAAAAATTGAGCATTTGGTCTAATTGTATGATTTCCACTTTGGGCAGACGTAATTTATATGATCTTACAATTTTATTAGTTCCCAGTTTCCCAGTCTTCCAATAAAACATTAAATAAATCAGAGGTAACTCAAATCATTAGTAAGTATGTTTCCAAATTTGTTTGTTTTTTATTTCAAACCAAATTTTACACTATTCGGTCCATAAGATTTTCAATAAAATATACTATTTTCTCTCACAAAATATTACATCAAAATACTATTTAAATCAAACCTCAAATCAAAATTTAAAACTCAAATCAAAACCAAAACACAAATGTTCCAGAAAATTAAAATAAATCATGAGGATTCATATATAAAATACTTTTACCACCACAAAAGCTCGCAGACAGCAAATAAATACAAAACAATTGAGATGCTGGCAGAGGTCATACCTATTAACACGTACTACATATATGTTTATGATACTACCCTATACTTTTAACAATAAAACTGTCAGTACACTGAGTGACAGTAATAAGAAAATCAACATTATTAAATTAGTGCATGTGAATCTCCAGAAAGAAGATGCTCTACATTATGTTTTTTAAAAAGTCAACTTTTAGATTGGAATAGTATCTCAAGGTATCATCTATAAAATATCACCCTTAGTAAGAAGTATTAGAAAATAGCAAAATCATCTATATTTCAAATAAACCATAAATTAACTTGTATTTATACTTTTTCTAATGTGAATTTTGAAGAGGGACGGAAATCAGAGTATAAGAGAATTTTGCATTTGTGCACTAGTAAATGGTATACATATTGAATATTTAACTATTAATGCATGCATATCCTGAGAATATATTCAACGGATGCTATGAAAGATAATTGTTTACAGGAAATAATTCCCGACTTTGACAGATGCTATCTTATAAACCAAAGGAAGCCTTGTCTTAGTTCCCCTCTAAGAGATCAAATCAACATTGGATTACTGAAGCCCATGAGGCCCTGTTACAAACATTGCATGTATTTTTTATGATATCACCTTTCAACATATGAGAAAAATAAAGGCATTATCCACTGTTAGTCACCAATGGTATAAATCCTTATGTATCAAATACTATGTAACCAAGCAAAGCAACCCAGTTGCAACCAGACATGAGACATGTAATGGCAGTCGTACATTACAACCCAAGCTTTCAGACACATTGGGATACTTTTAGATATTTGTAGCAATAAAGCAATTAAATTCAGATAAAATCACCAAAATATTGTACAATAAATAAATAAAGGAGCTTCCAAAACTTATTATAAAATCAGTCACCTTAGGCTAGATAAAGTTTTCTGTAATCTGTACACATCAGAGTCTTTCTGTATATAAGATCTTATAGAATAAAAAAAAATTCAAAATTTACAGAAAGATTACAACGGAAAAACCAAGGAATTAGTTGCAACACTGAAAACAATGCAACTAAACCTAAAACCAACCTTTTTCCTGACCATTCTTTTGAATAGTGTAAACTATTTAAGACTGTAATCCATGAATCATATAAAACCTAGGTTTGTATAATAAAGAAAAAGGTTGAAAAGGTTCCGATCAAAAAAGAGAAAAAGGTTGAAAAGGCTAATACACTACACCACAATTCATATATAATCAACCAATGTGGAAAATCCTACAAGCTTATCATGCAATAAGCATAATTAATATGCATATACATGATCGGGCATTTGGTCTAGTGGTATGATTCTCGCTTCGGGTGCGAGAGGTCCCGAGTTCGATTCTCGGAATGCCCCGCTTTTCGGTTAAAGTGCATTTTTCTAACTGACTTCTTCAATCACCCATAATTTTTCATATTATGTCCACCAAAGCCAATCACACAGACAAATCATCACTTATCAAGTATTATAAAATCCAGAAAAATGCTTATTTAATCACAATATCTTCTACTAATATATATGCACCAAAGTCAATTACAGACAACAAATAATCACTTATGGAACAAAAGAAAGCCCAGATACAATTTCTTTTTACTTTCATAGTTCTTAATGCATCACCCTAGAGTATGTGTAAAATAAACAGGGGTTGCAGTATTTATACTTAGGCTGGCATCTACCAATTTTCAGAACTTGGAATCAATTTACACAAGTTACTTTTAAGATTATATAATTTCAAGGCAACAAACATATTTTAGGTAAAACACTCAAGGATATAATGAATAAGCATAGTCTATATGAAGAGCAGTAGAAAATAGCTCAAACTGTGTAAAGAAAAAACCAAACTAGGACCTAGTAATTACCATAAATTAAGGGAATTGATAGCAGTATTAGAGCCCTGTGGGAAAGAGTTATATTAAAGAAATTGATCAACTTAGATTGTCAGAAAAGCCAAAGTGATGCAGAAAAAAAAATTGCTACACCATTTTCGTAAGTTACTTAACAATCACATGGATCAAATTTGATAGAAATCTCTCAGCTGAGAGTACATGGATGCTTTGACTTTGGCAGTTAAACATCTGCAAGTGTAAAAATTGATCATAGCAATTTTCTCAGTTGATACAGACAAAGACCAAAGATAGGCAATTGTTGGACTTCCAAAGGGTTACACAAATAACTTTGTTCAATGAACATCAAGCAGATCCAGAAGATTGTGAATGAAAAGAAAAAATCAATAGAATTTGAAATTTTGGTCAGGAAAATACATACCTTAAAGAAAGAGGTATACATCCTATAGCACAATTTTGTTCTTATTTGGATATATTGGCCTTAATAAATTCTTTGCAGTTTATTAAATAAAAGCTATGCTAAACATCTAATGATCACAGAAAAACAAATTGAAAAAGATAGGGCAGGGCACTCCACCATGAGGAATTCCTTTGTGCATGTTTCCGTGCAAACAAGTGTGTTGTCTAGTTAAAGTAGTCTAAGAATATATGAAACACACTATTCATTTAGAGCACAAATGATCAGAAGTCAATTATTTAGGGAAAGCAAAAAAGTTTGAAAATGAAAAAGGAGACGCCACAAAACTAAACTCTACGACCATCCTTTTGATGGAGAAATACAATATCAGAACAATAAAGATCTAACTTTTGAAGGTGTTCTTTTACTGAAAAGTTCAAATGAACTAATACACAAAATGAATGATGTAAACATCAATAGGCATGTCCATAAGTTAATCATGCAACATAGTCAGCATACACAGTCGGGCATTTGGTCTAGTGGTATGATTCTCGCTTTGGGTGCGAGAGGTCCCGAGTTCGATTCTCGGAATGCCCCGAATAAACAAGTTAATGATCCTTTTTTTTTTTTTTTAACAGCCTTCTTTAATATCAACCTAATAAAAAAGTCAACTGCTAAAGCAAGCATACCACTGATTCACCTTTATTTTATTTCATACAAGGTGTATCATTCAACAGCAGCCATATCTAAATCATTTACACTTTTATGCTACTGCTATTATCTAGACAGTTTTTCACAAATTGGCATCATTTTGCCCAACTTTGTTTAAGAAATATATAATATAGCCCAACCAACAGAAGTTAGATATTTTAGGTTTCAGTAGTATGGATATAATAAATATTCATAGTATAATCTTAATAACATCAGAACATAACTCAAAATCTAAAAGGAATCAAACTGGATCCATTAGTAAAGACAGAGAAGTTAGGAATCAACATCTATATCCGGATCCAGTTTTAAATTGAAAATAAAATGGAAACAAATACAGATTTAACAAGTGGGCTAAAACCAAAATGGATGGAGAAACATAGATAAGGTAATTTTCAAAACTACACAACAATGGCTTGATCCACCATTCAACAGAGATCTACAAGCTGATAAACATTAAGATGATTTCTCTAGGAGCAGATCACTTATTATGAGTACATAACAAGAAAGTAACATAGCACTCTACTGAAACTATCACTGGTGTGATGCTAACAACAGTGGCACATACTACAGTTAGCACAAAAGTTGTTAATGAGAACATATTGAACTTTCAAAAAGGGTTACACAGGTCACTTTGTCAAAGCACTTAATTCCACACCTACCAACATAATGGATCTATTATAAGACTCTACAAATTGAGAACATGAAATAAAAAATTTTTACAACAAAGAAATGCCAGAAGTACAAATTAAGTATGGGCAACTGAACATTCAGTCTAGTGGTATGATTCTAGAGTTGGGAACTGAGGTCTAAGCTCAACAATTAAAATGTCACAAGCCATTTGTTCATATATTTTTCACAATACGAAATGCACCCTTATTGTGTCTTTTCAACCCAACACTCTTTCAATTCATTTTGACTACAATGTTTCGTTGAATAATATAAGGTGAATCATAGTAAACATTGTTCTCAAAATGAGCACTGGATATCACAGCTTCAACAAAGATCACATCGCTATTTAACACCACACCCAGATTAAGTAGGCAATGTAAAGTGGCAGCAGAACCACATGTAATCTGATACAATAGAAACACAAACACAGATTCGGTTCATTGTTATTTTAATAATGAAGGGCTACACATAGCGATGGTGTCGGGCAGTAAATGGTTTGAACAGCAGCAATAAATATGAATCGGCTGGAAATTAGGAATCATAGCACGACATACCAGATTTAGACGTTATTGTGAATACAATAATTTAATATAATACGAAATTTGCACAGAAAGAAAAGGGGCCGAATCCACTTGCAAACTTACTCCATTAAAGTATTTCTCTAAAATCTTACCTCCTTCGGCAGACTTCTCCGTTCGTTTCCGACTCGCGAATGGAAAAAATAAAATAACTTAAATAAAATGAATCGTGGAAGTTCATGCTCGAATATGTAGAGCATCGCCTAAACGGCGTCGTATGTAAGTTCAAGGGTCCCGTCCAATCTCTGCCATAAAAATACACCATTCGTTTTTTTACGATAATTAGTTAATAATTAAAAAAATATAATAATAAATAATTATAATATAATAAAATAATTATAAATTAAACTTAAAATAATTAAATAGTTTAATTAAAATTTAAAAAATTATAAAATATAAAAAATAGTTAAAATGTATAATTATTAAAAAGAAATGACAAATTATGACGAAAATAGAAAATATTGACCAAGATGAAATAACAAAATCGTTGAACAAAGTCAGCTACAGTTTTTCTTTTATTTTTTCTCTTTAATTTTAAATTATTTATTAATTTAAATATATGTATAAATTATATGTTTTTTTTATTTTTGTCAATATTTTATTTATAATAATTTATTTTTATATATTTATATTAAATATTTGATATTATTTGTAAATTTTAAAGAATTATAAAATAATATACTACATATAAAATAGAATATATATAGATTTTTTTTATTTTTTTTTACATGCAAAAATAAATTTATGATTTAAGATGAATAATTTAGGATTTGTTTTTTTAACAAAAAAATTTATAACGCATTTCTCTAAAATAATCAATATATTATACAAACTTATTATTTTTATATTATCTATATAAATTTTATATACAGGGCATAAAAGAATTTCTTCAAAGAAAAACACAAAACAAGCACACCCTTAAAATTTTATAAACTTCATTTGTGTTCAACTTTGTTTCAACATACAGGCACACATGTTGAATTGCTTGAGAATCCTGAGGCGGTTTATGCAAACCTTGTATCATCCCAAGAAGTCCTACACGAGCAAACAAACAAACATAAATGTGAAATCGACATGAACTCCAAGATATAATTTATTGAAACAATGCCATCAATGAAATATTTGGATTCTGAGTCATCTACAATGAAGAACACAGCCAGTGGCTTAGAGCAGATGTCAATTGATACACCTTCATCTAAAACATCAAAACAGAATCAAGAAGTTTCGATCTTCCAGCTTGCTTGTCTTAACAAGCCTGAGCTACCCGAACTAATAGCAGCAGCTGGATTCGCCGTTATTGCAGGTGCAATCTTGCCAATTTTCAGCTTAATAATGTATAAAATCATTAGCACTTTTTATGAAGCCCCACATAAACTGAAAAAAGATTCAAAATTTTGGGCTCTAATGATGCTTGTACTTGGAGTTACATCATTCATTGCTAATCCAGTGAGGTCGTATTTATTTGGTGTGGCCGGGAATAGGTTGGTTCGACGTATTAGACTAATGTGCTTTGAGAAAGTGATTCGCATGGAAGTAGGTTGGTTCGACAAGCCCGAGAACTCTAGTGGGGAGATCGGGTCACGGCTCTCTACAGATGCTGCTTTGGTTCGTCAATTGGTAGGCGATAACCTCTCACAGATTGTTCAGCAAGCAAGTTGGGAATTGTCCTTGGTCGCCCTTGCAATGACACCTATGATTGGATTTAATGGATATGTACAAATGAAGTCTAGGAAAGGATTTAGTATTAGTGCGAAGGTATATTTTCTAAACTCAAGAATCTGAATGTTGCATTTCATTTAAGATAACATCATTTATAAGTTATACTTTTGCTTGCTCGAAATAATTCCCTTCTATCAACTTTGCATGAGCTGTCCGAGTCTATATCATTTGTTGTTAATTTATGTGATGTGTTTGTATTATATTAATATAAATAATGTGCTGTCAATAGTAACGTCGTGTACTTTCTGTCAGTTTAATTATTGGATGTTGTTAAGCATAATACTAAAATTCAGCACTGTAGCTGCCGCCATATATATATATATATTGTAACTCTTTCAATGGAATAGATAATGGTTTTCTTCCAAAAGTCTTGTATCTTTGTTCTCAATCCTCCCTCCCCAAATCATAAATATTTTCTTGTATTTATTGTAGATCAAGTATGAGGAATCAAGTCAAGTTGCTAATGAAGCTGTTAATAACATAAGTCAACGGTGCTGGCTTCGGCTTATCCATATGCTTCTTGTAGTTGATCTACTCAATAATCTTCTACTCGGGAGCTCACTTTGTCGAGGATGGAAGATATACTGCCTCGGATGTTTTTTGTGTATGTTTTCTTGGTAATGTTATCGAGTCGTTCATTTTATTGAAGATGCTTTAATGCATATATAACTTCCCTGATAATACAGGTTTATTATGCTGTAAACATGGTGGCATTGGCGATATCCATATCGAGTTCATTCACCACAGATTTGAGCAAAGCAAAGACTGCAGCTGCTTCTGTATTTGCAATTTTGAAGAGCAAATCATGCATTGATCCTAGTGAAGATACAGGCACGATTCCAATAAGTATTGATGGAAAAATTGAACTCAAACATGTCTACTTCAACTATCCAACTAGGCCAAACATTCGGGTTTTGCAAGATCTTTCCTTGACAATTCACAGTGGCGAGGTGACAAATATTTTCGATGAAATTCCATAATCATCTTTGATTTTCATACATAAATATTCTACATTGACAATATATTGCAGATTGTTGCTCTAGTTGGGGAGACTGGGAGTGGGAAATCAACTGTGATTTCATTACTACAAAGATTCTACGACCCGAATTCGGGTGTCATTACAATGGATGGAATCGAGATACAAAAGCTCCAAGTGAAATGGCTAAGGCAACAAATGGGGCTTGTAAGCCCAGGGCCTATCTTGTTCAACAACACTATCGAGCCAACATTGCGAGCAGAAAGGGAGAAAATACAACCGAGGCAGAAGTCATAGCCGCGGCAAAGTCAGCAAATTCACATGAATTCATTAGCAGTTTGCAGCAGGTCATATTTCTTGAAAATCCAATGTCATCAATAAAAAAAAAAAAAAACTTAAATCGAAAACAATTGTTCCTTACATTTATTTTTAAAAAAATTTGAATACTTATTTGATGTGATCAATTGTTCCTAGGGATATGATACAATAGTAGGGAAACGTGGGATTCAGCTATCCAGGGGACAAAAGCAAAGAGTGGCTATTGCACGGGCCCTCGTTAAGAGCCCAAAAATACTACTCTTGGACGAGGCTACAAGCTCATTAGACGCCGAGTCTGAGAAAATAGTTTAACAAGCATTGGACAAGGTGATGAAGGATAAGACAACCATTGTAGTTGCACATAGATTGTCGACAATTAGAGGTGCAGATTCAATAGCTGCCTTTAAAAATAAAAGCATAGTCGAGAAAGGGTGCCACGACGCTTTAATGGAGATGAGCGACGGCGCGTCTACTCCTCTTTAGTGAGACTTCACACAATTACTACTTCATCATGATCAATCATTTTCATCATTCATTTTTCTAGCTTGTAATTAAGCATTTTAATTGTATCGACTCTTTGCTACATGTCACATGAAAACTCTGCCATGGAAGAAACCAGGATCTCACTTTTTTTTTTTTCTGTATCTTGTTTATTAAGTTTGCTGGTCTTTAGTACCAGAAAAAATATTAAATTTTAGATTTTATTTGATCTATTGATTTTCACAAGATGATGGATTTGATTAATTCTACTATGCTATTACTCTTTGTTGGGCTATTATTATTTTGTTAAATCCCCCAATCATTTTTCATATTATTATGTATTGAAAATTAATCAGTGTACTGTACCAATTATAAATTAATACAAACAATTAAATTAAAAAAATTGGTTTTAATAATTTAAAATCAATTAATATTAAAAAAAATGAAGCAATCAAATAATTATTATAATTTAAACAATATAGTATTACATAAAATTTTCTAATTTTTTTATGCTTAAAAGTATTTTTACTCACTTTCACCCAAAGATATAAATATAAATTGAACTAATTGATAAATATTATAGATGAATATGTTATTTTATATTTTTTGGAAAAAAAAAAAATTTAACTCAAATCACACTATTCATTATTTTTTTAGTTAAATTATAAAGTTAAATAGTTATTCCTTTTTATATTACAGTAAATATAATATTTAAAATAACATGTTAATATTGATTATATTATATTAAATAATTATTTAAATTTAAAATTTTATTATTTAAAATTCAATTTTGTATTTATCTTTTTGGAGAATAAATTAAATCCAAATTCGGAATTCTTTATTAACTATTTTATAAATATCTTTTTTTATTTTATTTTACACTGAAAAAAATTTAATTAAATATTATATCAAATCATTATTACAATTAAAACTATTATTATTTAAAACTCAAATATGTAATTTTTTTTTTGAAAAAAATAAAATAAAACCCAAGGAGTATTTTATTTATTTATTTTGAACTATACACTCTCAGCTCTAATCACTTTATTTTATTCATCTCAAATTCAAAACATCTATATCACTAAAGGATGGATTATATATCAATAATTGCAATTTAAAAGTTTTAAAAGCATTCCAAAGTCACTTTACTAAAATGTCTAAAATTTCAATATTTTATTCATCTTTCATCTGTTAATTAACTTTTTTTTTTAATATTTTAATAATATATATATAGAAAATATCGAACCCATTCATTGAGACCCACCATTGATTTGTTAAAATAATTTTGTTATGCATAAAATAATAATTAACTTTTATACCTTTTATATAAATAAAATTGAATTAAGTCTGGTAAGAGATAACTAGGTGGCGTACGGGTTGGACTTGTGAATATGAGGTTATGAGTTTTCTCAGGTCCACCACCTGCCACACATGATTCGCCTAGTGTGACTTTTCTGTCGAACCTGGTTTGCAGGTTTTGGGTTCGACCGGAAGTTTACCAGTGCATACTTTCGAGTAACGGCCGCGGGTTCTCATATTAAAAAAAAAAAAAAAAAATCCACTATGTCTTATTAGTGAAATCCTTATAGATTAGGTATCTCGGTTCGATTTGGAATGGGTGCAAAAAAACTATGGTTGCATTTGAGTTGATTTTTTTAAAAGTTTTAATTTTAAATTTGAATAGTAGTTTTTATATAATATTTTATAGGAATTTGTTAGGATTTCATAGTAAAAATGTGAAAATATTTTTTGATTGAATAACTTTTATGAGCGTATTTGTTCAGTATTCATAATTTTAAGTCTCTTATTGTAAAATTGAAAATTTATGAAGTATTATTTTTATTTTTATTTGTCCAAATATAAAGTAAATATTTATTTTTTTAGTAAATATGAACCCAACCCATGTTACACCTACTTTCACTTTTATACTTATTTACGTAAATATCATTACATTCATATTTTTTATCATAATATATTTGTCTTATATCAAAACTATAATTCATCATAATTGAAATATAATATTTTTGAAAATACTTGCTAAAAATAAATGTTTATTTTTAAATAGACGTAGAAATTTTTTTTTTTTTTACATTTTTGTTGATATTTATTATTATATATATATATATATTTTTCTTTGCTAATATTTTTTTTTAAAAAAAAATTGTATAAAAATAAACTAACTAAAGATACTGTATGTTTCAGATATCAATGCTACAATGACATAAGATAATCTGCATCATTCTCTTGTAAAATTCTATATTTTCTACAACTCTATGAAGAACTTTACTTTGTATGCTTGCAATTTTTATAAAATATACATGTTTTTTTTCAATAAAATATAACATTCAACTCACTATTTAATTAAAAAAGAGTAGAAAAAAAATCCAATAAAATATACATGTTTTTTTTCAATAAAATATAACATTCAACTCACTATTTAATTAAAAAAGAGTAGAAAAAAAATCCAATAAACAAATCCATAATAATAATAATAATAATAATAATAATACCCAGAGTTTATGGTTATTCAAATAATTCTATTAAATATGTTGTCAATTAATATATGTAAAGCTTGAGTTATAAAACAAATCTGAGTTTAAATATAAAAGTTGATATGTTTAGTTATTTTTTTCATAATTATTTTTTTACTATTAATAAAAAAAATTCTCTCTAAAAAATATAATACCTAACAAGGAGTATTTTTATTTTTAATGTAAATAATATGTTTTTTAAATATCTATTTATATTGTATTAAACATTTGTTTTCTATTAAATCTTTTAGTATTCCAAAACAACTAAAAAACAAATAAATCTTAATACATTAATTCAATGTGACTTTCCTATGATAGCAATATTTATTCATCAATAATTCCCTCATATTCTTTATAGATATTTCCATTTCATTCTCTTGATATTTATTTATTTTTTTAAAATAATAATAATAATTTTTTCAATTGCAAGAAAGCTATAATTGAAGTATGGTAATGATGTATGCAAAAGTTCCCTTATGTGGAATCCACATTAATAAAGTATTGGTTATATAAAATAAAGATAAAACAATTATAATTGAAACATATATTGTGTGTTTAATTGGTACATGTTTTTATTTAATATCTTAAATTTCTCAAAAAGAATATATTCAATGTAAATTGTTCATATAAAAATTATTTTCCCTTGAAAAAATGATAAATAAATCCTCATTTTTCGTTATGATTAAGATATATATATATATATATATGCATATATATTCATTAATTAAAACCATCAAGTAATTGTGTTTTTTATTGGATGCAGCAAATCATGTGTTAATCCGGTCAAGTCAGCATGGTACTGATATGATCAGGTCAGCATATGTTATATAAGTTATCATCCTATATTTATACCTAGGTCAGCATATGATGTGTTATAAAATAATATATGTTAGAGTTATAATATTATATATATTGTAGTATAAAATGCTTAAATAAATATAAATATATATTTGTCACCTCTATTGAATATGTTGATCCGATCGAATTAACACCATGCTAACTTGTTGATTCATGCTTTTTTTACCTTATTCAAAAAAAGAGCGTTTAGTTGACAAAGTTACTCCAATGTAATATGCTCTTTGTTTCATCTTATTCCATACTCACTTGAGGCTAGCATAGTTTCACACTTTCACTTATATATTATATTAGCTTGTGATAGCAAAAAATTGATACTTCTTAAGAATGTGATGGATAGACCATGCGAACAAAGAGGAAATGGAAAATCACTACGTAGGAAAAAAGTACGAAGACAATAAAAGAAAGAAACGAAAGTTGGAAGTTGAAAGTAAAGTGAAACGTCAAAATTATGCAATGTGAAGTTAGATTATCTAATGTTATTGTAGAACCCAAAAAAGACAAAGTTGTAATGCTTAAAAAAGACTACGCGAAATGATAAGAAGTGAAAAGAAATTGTCGAATGGAAGAATAAGTCACCAAATCAAGAGGAAAACCTTCTCCATGAACGGATCGGAGTTAAAAATTCTGAGGTATTTAATTTCTTCTCAAGAAGAAATTGTACTTTGTGCTAGTGTAGTGAGACTCAACTGGCGAATTTCTTAAAGATGTCGAGAGATTGTCAGGCCAGCAAAGGTGTTCGAGAAAGAATAATCTGACCCGTTATAAGTTAAAACTTTTGGACAACAAACATAACAAGAGTTAAGTGTGGACTTAATCAAAACCTAGCTACCAAAAAAATTATTGAAGGACAAGTTCACATTTGAATAATTTAACCTAAGAGTATCGTTTATTTGTCTATTCATGTTAATATAGATAAATTTTATGTGTCTGTGTTACAGGCCAACTTGCAATGTGCATATGTTAAAAATGCTCGTTTTTAATTTAAAATCACACCAGGTGGCCAAAAATTATTCATTTTCTACTTCCTTAATACTTTGGCCTCTTATTGGTATTGTTTTTCCATTGTCCATTTGCATCTTGACTTGGGACTATTTTAATTGCTTAAGATGTGTGTCACATGACACTTTTTACAACATTTATTAATTTGAACCACAAATATTTCCTTATACCACATATTTATAAGTTAAATTTATTTCATAATGGTGACGTCTCCGGGATTGGGCCATTGTTTGGCAATGAGCCTTGATTAGGTCATTATCTAAAGTTGATTACAGATTAAATGAATTGAATAGACATGTCAACAATAATTGTGCAAACTCGTGTTGACTTGTACGCCTGGCTCTGCGTGGCTTGCGGGCCGGGGTGTGACAATAATACTCTTATATGTTTATACTACATAATTATACTTTAAAATTATATCACACCAATTTTTTTTAGATATTAATGTTTTGTTAATTTCCATAACGTCAAATAATTTATTACACAATCTCAAGCATTGTTTTAATTAAAAAATTATATCACTATATCCAAAACACAATTAAACCTAGACTCATTTTCAAGTTATTCTGAATTCAAATATTTTTACTATTCGAAAAACTAACAAAAACCCCTCCTACAATACAAGTAAATTAAACACAGCCTTTATTGTTAATGGCCTTATCCTTGTTGTAAATAGATATGCAGTGTTTCTTAATGAAGCTATGATGTGGCATGTTTAGATATATTTAAAAATATGTTGAAGTTTCAAAATAGTCAAAAAAAAAAAAAAAAAAAAATAGAATATGGAAATTATTAAATCTATTGCAAATAGATACTTCCTCCTCTTAAAACAAATATGTTCATATTTTTCAACATTGGTTTTAATATGGTGTGTGTTTCTGTTTATTCTGTTATTTTTTTGCCTTTTAAAAGTCAAATAAAAAAATAAACACATTTTTAAGAGACATAATTAAATGTGATATTTTAGATTAAAAAATGTGTAAACTCATGCAATTCTTCGTGGGGTGTAGCTACAATAGCAACATTTTTAATGAAAATTAAGTTATGAATTTTATATTCAAGAAATTTTGATTAAGAACGTGAAAACAACATTGAGAACATAAGGAAACAAAGTCATAATGTTACTCCAATAAAGAGTGGACAGTATGCACGAGCAAAACCAAGTAGCACACTTAATGTTGTAGAAAAAATTATTTATTTATTTATTTTTGTTTGTAGGATCGAGTATCTATTAATTTATATATATATACATATATATATTATAGAATATGTTCAGAATCTTGTTACAAACTAGGCCAAAATAGAAAAAAAAAAATATTACTTCCGTCCGGCTCTATGGATTTTTTTTTAGTTGATTTTTGAATATTAATTATTCTATCAAAATACAGTACAAATTAATAAAAAATTACAAAAAAATATGACCTTAGAGACAGACGAAGAAAATATTTAATAGTGTCCTCAAATTCTACGGAGAAAATTATCTTTGTTAACTTATTAGAATTATTTTTATATTCATGTCAATATTTCACATGAATATATATAAAAAAAAATGCTCATTGTTTTTTTACTAGGCGAGAATTCGCAACTGCTATTCGAAAGTATCTCACCAGAAATGTTTATTGTTCAAATCACTATCACATGGACCAAAAGTATTCCCAAATCTCATCCAATCGAAGAACCCACGTTTTTTGCTTTATTTCTTTATAATTTGGTCCATTATTGGTACTTTTTTTATTGCTGATGAAGTTCGACCTCATGATGTGTGAACATCGTTTTTGAGGACTTTTTTTATTGATGATTTGCTGTAAATATATAAATTAATAGATACTACGTATTCGTTTAAACTTAAGTTTGGTCCTTTTAACATTTAACATAAATCCGTGTTCAAGTTTCACCGCAACACATTCATTGTCGTTCACGTGCAAAATTCATAAGTCGCGTATATGCACCCATTCGTTGTTGTTCACGTACAAAATTCGTAAGTGGCGTATATCTATCATGTACATGAGAGGGCGTGGTGGCTGACACTCCTAATATATAAATAAATAGACGATGTGTATCCCTTTAAACTTAAATTTTTAGGTGTGACAGTCATTTAACATTGTTTAACAAGTGCTACATCTCTTTTAAAATCATTTATACAATACAATGATTAGAAGGAAATACTGCTGCTATATATGTCGTCTACTCTAATTAGCTTCTGAGCTCTAACCATATACAATCTCAGTATCTTAAGTTATGCTGTCTGAATTTGATTTTGAAGTATTGTCTTGTCTGGATTCTGCTGTCTTCTCATATTATATACATAGAGAGATTGAAGGATCATACAATTCACATGCTTAACTTACAATATTCGTATTTCCCCGGAAGTTCTTGAACAAGATATATCATATATATAGTAGTGTTGTAATGCTGCTGCAGGAGCAAGTTTAAGCAAATTAGGATTGGGATGGCCAAAACCAAAGAGAAGGAGCTGTTGCAGACTGTCCCTTTCCTCAAGCTCTTCTCCTTTTCTGATTTTACAGACAAAGTTCTGATGAGTGTCGGGATGATTGGCGCCGTTGGGAATGGATTAGCTCAGCCCTTAATTTCCCTCCTCTTGGGGGAGGCAATCGACGCTTTTGGTAGATCAGCTCAAAGCCACCAAACTGTTTCATATGTTTCTAAGGTATGCACAACCTTAATTTATGACAACACAAACACATCCAAAGTATATCATAATCCATAATGAGAACTCTATATTGTAGGTATCACTTAAAGTTATTTACTTAGCTCTGGGGTGTGGGGCAGCAGCATCTCTCCGTAAGTACCAAAGCAGAAGCACAAGATTCATGGTGTCGATTCTCTTTTAATGTTTGCTATCATTAAGTTCGATTAACGAGCAAAAAGTGTTCCATATGTATATGTGTTAAGAGGTGGCTTGCTGGATGATTACCGGGGAGAGGCAGGCTTCAAGAATTCGATGTCTTTATCTAAAAGCTGTACTGCGGCAAGAGATTGCTTACTTTGACCAGGAAGTGAGTGCCGGAGAAGTCGTTGGAATGATGTCTGCCGATACTGTCCTTATTCATGATGCCATTGGGGAGAAGGTGGTTTTTCTTCTTTAATTATTTCTACGACATGTGTGTCGTGCCATCCAAACTTAATTCTTATTAACTTCATGGTTTGCTCGTAGGTTGGAAAGCTTATCCAAGTTCTTTCATCTTTAGTAGGAGGCTTTGTCGTCGCCTTTGTAAAAGGATGGCTTCTTACACTCGTCATGTTGTCATCAGTTCCTCTGCTTTTCTCGTGGGGAAGGATCATGCATTTTTTCAGGGCAAGAATAGCTTCTCGGTCCCAAAAAGCACATTCTAAAGCAGCCAACGTCGTCCAACAAGTCATTGGCGCTATTCGAACTGTAAGTTAATTAGTATATTGAATATGTTAAGATTCTCGACTTATTTAAGCGATTCATAGGTATTATGAATATTTACGAGTTTTGTATCGGAGCCTAATTTTCTTCGAGTACATCTATAACACGTTATATCCCATATTTGTTGACATAATTGTTTATGTATTTGTCTTTACCGTGCTGTCGCTGCCATTTCGATCTCCACTTACATACTCTAATTCTATTGAGTCATGTTTTCGACTCTAACTCCATTGAGACTGAATGAGGCCTATTTCCAATTCTAATTCTGTTATAAGTGAACGAATCTTGTTTTCGACTCTAGCTTTATTATGAGCGAGTGAATTCTATTTTTAACTCTAACTCTGTTGTGAGATAGCAAGTCTTGTTCCGACTCTATCTCTATTGTGAGCTAGCAAATTCTGTTTCTGCTCTAACTCAGTTGAGAACATTGCTTCTGACTCGGTGAATGATTCTAGCAATAGTACTTATGCTCTATCTTGGCAAACCAAGTTGTTCGATTTTACCTTTGAGTTAGAATAGGAGTGTTAAAGATATAATTAGAATATATATTATATATTATTAGATTTATAAAATTCTTGACTTAATTAGAATATATATTATATACTATTAGATTTATAAAATTCTTGACTTAATTAGCTGATTTGTACGTCATTATAAATATGAATGAGTTCTTACGACGCATCACAAATATTATATATAGCTTCTATCCTCATCAAGGTCTTGACTTCATTTAGGTAGCTTCATTTACTTTGGAGAAGCAAGCGGTGGCTAAATACAAGAAGTTCCTCACCACCTCATACAAAGCTGATACAACTATAGCCTTCAATATCGGGCTGGACTATGGATTCAACACCCTTTTCCTGTTTAGCAGTCACGGATGCGGCATCTTGTTCGGTGCAAGAATGATCTTGCACAATGGCTACACAGGAGGAGAGGTTCTAACTATACTCATTGCCGTCGTAGCAGGTTCTAGGTACATACATACATATTTAACACCATTAGTTCACATTTACCTTATCTTCAATTTCAACTTATATATTGCAGCGTTTTGTCGCAAGCGACGCCTTGCTTGGCTGCAATTGCTACTGCCCAAGCAGCGGCATTCAAAATCTTCGAGACAATTAACCGGAGCCCATCCATCGATGCATACAGCTCAGAAGGGATGTCATTAAACGAGATACGTGGCGAAATTGAGCTAAGAAATGTGTCTTTCTTCTATCCATCGAGGCCGGAAGAACAAATATTAGATGACTTCTGTCTGTGCGTTCCTAGTGGTGCAACAGCTGCTTTGGTTGGGCAAACCGGAAGCGGGAAGTCTACCGTGATTTCTTTGATACAAAGATTCTATGATCCACAGTTTGGTGAAGTTTTAATCGATGGGATTAATCTGAAAAAGTTC
Organism: Andrographis paniculata; assembly: GCF_009805555.1. Lineage (NCBI taxonomy): Eukaryota > Viridiplantae > Streptophyta > Magnoliopsida > Lamiales > Acanthaceae > Andrographis > Andrographis paniculata. The sequence goes on from NW_026137402.1 coordinate 4,519,479, forward strand.
CAACTCAAGTGGATTCGATCAAAAATAGGCATTGTGAGCCAAGAGCCTATGCTGTTCACTGCTACCATTATAGAAAATATTGCATATGGAAAGGAAGGAGCAACTTCTGAAGAGATCATAGCAGCAGCTGAGCTAGCAAATTTGAATGACTTTGTTAACAAACTACCTGAGGTGTTTGAGTTATCGACCATTTTCCATTTGTCTGAAATTCTTTACTTCGACATAATATACTTTATGTATTTTTTCATGTAGGGATTGCAAACTATGGTTGGGGAGCATGGGATTCAGCTTTCTGGTGGTCAAAAACAGAGAGTAGCCATAGCTAGAGCAATCCTAAAGGACCCAAAAATCTTGCTTTTCGACGAGGCAACAAGTGCACTGGATGCTAACACTGAGAGAAATGTTGTAAAGGCTCTCGAAGAAATGAAGGTAAATCGAACAACAGTTGTTGTGGCTCACCGGTTGAGCACTATCAGAAATGCAGATATGATTGCAGTCTTTCACCATGGACGGATTGTCGAACAAGGTAAGCTCTTAAGTAGAGCTGCAGCAGCCTCTGCTTCATTGTATTTTATGTGTCCAAAAGTTTGAATTACTTGTTTGCATTTACAGGGAAGCACTCGGAATTGCTCGAGAATCCCGAGGGAGTTTATTCAACCCTGGTATCATCCCAAGAAGTTCTGCATGATGTTGTGAAGCAAACCAGCAAATATGATTCTGAAATTTGCATAAGTTCCAATGTAGATCGACCGGATTCAACCGGAACGAAAAGCACGGCTAGTTTTTTAGACTCAAATTCGATCGACACACAAATGGTGAGTCCTTACAGCATCAATTCATCTGAAAAATTGCAAGAGATTAAAGAAGTTTCAATCTTCCGAATTGCTCGACTTAACAAGCCCGAGCAGCTTATACTAGTAGCAGCAACCGGATTCGCTGTCGTTTCTGGTACAATCTTGCCATTTTTCGCCTTGGTGATGTCCAGTGTCATCGGTGCATTTTATGAATCACCACATAAACTGAGAAAAGATTCGAAATTCGGGGCTCTGATGCTGTTCATCATAGGAGTGATAGCTCTCATTTCTACTTTGCTGAGGTCATTTTTATTCGGAGTGGCTGGGAATAGGCTGATACGACGTATTAGGCTCAAATGCTTCGAGAAGGTCGTTAATATGGAAATAGGTTGGTTCGATAAGCCGGAGAACTCTAGTGGAGCAATCGGTTCGCGCCTATCTACAGATGCAGCCATGATCCGAGCTTTAGTTGGCGATAACCTCTCGCAGCTTGTTCAGCAAGCGGCGTCGATTGCCGTTGGATTGGCGATAGCTTTCCATGCTAGTTGGGAGTTGTCGTTAGTCGCCTTTGCAATAATACCTATTATAGGATTCAATGCACACATACAAATGAAGGCCATGAAAGGATTTAGCAGAAATGCAAAGGTATGTTTTCTGAAACTTTTTAAGTTCATATCTCATGTAAGATGGAAACAAAAATAAGAACATTGAAATGATTTTAGGTTAGGTACGAAGAAGTGAGTCAAGTTGCTAACAACGCCGTTAGTAACATAAGAACAGTGGCATCCTTCTGTGCCCAAGATAGGATTCTTAATGTGTTTACAGAGAAATGTCGAAGGCCAATTGCAGATGGGATTAAGCAGGGAGTGATCAACGCCGCTGGTTTTGGTTTATCGATGTGCTTTTTGTATATGATCCATGCTGCGATCTTCTATGCAGGAGCTATGTTTGTTCAGGGAAGAAGAACTACTGCCTTGGATGTTTTTCGAGTAAGTTCTTCCGAAGAATAATGTTTAGACAATAATGTGAGAATAGTTAGGTACCTATCGACGATTTTACAGGTTTATTATGCTGTAAATATGGGAGCATTGGCTCTATCTTCCTCGAGCTCATTCACCACAGATTCAAGCAAAGCAAAAGCTGCAGCTGCCTCTGTATTTGCAATTCTTGAGAGCAGATCAAAAATAGATCCTAGCGACGATTCAGGAATGGTTCCGACATGTTTTGATGGAGAAATTGAGCTCAAACATGTCTTTTTCAGTTATCCAACTAGGCCAGACATTCAAGTTTTGCAAGATCTTTCCTTAACAATTTGCGCCGGCGAGGTGATGAATATTCTTCGAATGCAATCGATCCCACAACCATCTTCAATTAATTTTCATGGCCTATATTGAAAATGCAGATTGTAGCTCTAGTTGGGGAGAGTGGGAGTGGGAAATCGACTGTGATTTCATTACTACAAAGATTCTACGACCCAAATTCGGGTGTTATTACAATGGATGGAGTTGAGATACAAAAGCTCCAAGTGAAATGGCTAAGGCAACAAATGGGGCTTGTGAGCCAAGAGCCTATCTTGTTCAACGACACTATCCGAGCCAACATTGCTAGCGGAAAGGGAGAAAATACAACTGAGGCGGAAGTCGTAGCCGCGGCAAAGTCAGCTAATGCACATGAATTCATTAGCACCTTGCAGCAGGTCATGTTTTTTCAAAATCCAATTTCGTCGATACAAAAAACTTAGATTAAAAACTCTTGTGACGGATTAGGATTAATGATCGAATAACAAACAAAAAAACGTGAAGAAGACACAGATTTACGTGGTTCACCGAGAACATATTGGCTACATCCACGGGTAGAAACGGAGAATAGATTTATTGAGGACGGATTCGTATCCTAAGTCTCTTAAAATAAACCAAGATAATATCAACAAAAACAATTATTTTTTACAGGTTTCTTTTTTAATTTGAATAATTATTTGATGTAATCAACTGTTATTTATTGCAGGGATACGACACAATAGTAGGGGAACGTGGGATTCAGCTATCGGGGGGACAAAAGCAAAGAGTGGCCATTGCACGGGCTCTCGTGAAGAACCCGAAGATACTTCTCCTAGACGAGGCCACAAGTTCATTAGACGCCGAGTCTGAGAAAATAGTTCAACAAGCATTGGACAAGGTGATGAAGGATAAGACAACCATTGTAGTCGCACATCGGTTGTCGACAATTAAGAATGCGAATACAATAGTAGTCCTTAGAAATGGGATTGTCGTGGAGAAAGGGTGCCACGAGGCTTTGATGGGGATGGACGGCGTCTATTCATCTTTAGTGAGACTTCCTCACACGACTACTTTATCATAATCGATCATGTATGACAAACAAGACCAATTGAAACGTGGAGAGGATTTGAACCCACAAACCGACCCAACATTACACTACTAGGCCTTCCCATGTGGGATATAATCATTAATTATGTTTCATTTATGGACATTGCAATCTATTGTATTTCTAATGATAAGTAGTGGAATCAAGTCTCTTACTAATTTTTCAAATTCCATAGACCATTTATCACTTACAAGAAAAATGAATTTCATGTAAAATGGAATATAAAGCACTTGACAAGAGATTAATCTTTCAATTAAAAATAAAAATTAAATTAAACTAAATTAAACGATTCAATAGTTTATATATAAGTGGTTTATTATTTTAAATTAGAATCAATATGACATATTATTAATAAACGATATATTACATTCAATAAATATACCTGACAGTCCAAGGGAAAAATATTAGTATTTCCGTCTCACATATCGTGTATGCTACACTGTAGACACAGTCCAAGGGAAAAATATTAGTATTTCCGTCTCACATATCGTGTATGCTACGCTGTAGACACGCCACTTACAGTGTCTGCTAAGTATAATTAAAAATATATTAGTGAAAAATAAATATCTTATAATATAAATAATTATAAATTAAGATTAAAATAACTAATTAGTTTAATTAAAATTAAAAAAATAAATTAAAAAGTTTAAAATGAGATTAAAGTGTGTAATATTTTAAAAAAAAGTGACATGGTATGTGGGACGGACAGAAACGACAACATAGACATGGTATGTGAGACGGGTGAAAGTACTATTTTCTTTTAAAATACATTATTTTTTAAATAAAAATTTAAATTAATACTCTCTCGGTCCCAAAAGAAATATCCATTATTTTTTGCGCGTAGCTTTAAAAATATTAGTATTATATTAGAATATAATAGGAATAAAGTAGAAATAACTAAAATAACCTTATTAGGTAATAGCAATATATTGTAAGTCGTAAGATAGTACAGTTACTAAAAAATAAAAATAGATATTTTGTTACGGAGGACGGAGGAAGTATTTTTATTTTAAATAAATTTCAAAGAAAAGAAAAAACACAATAAGTTCAAAAAAATTTCTTTCTCGAAACTTCACACCTCTCGATGCCACGCGCAGAGTCAGACATTCCAAAAATCTCTCGCCCTTTTGTCTGCATCTCCACTCCTCGTAAAACTTCTAAAATGGAGGGGCTTTTCTCGTCGACACCTAAACCATGAGCTTCTTGGTCGTTTTATGAGCAACGTCTGGCATCTTCAACATCTCCATTTCAGCAGGTACATTTTCAACTTTCAAGGAAATACCCTTCATATGTATATTTTAGAAACCTATGATTTACGGCGTGCTGCTCGGCCGATATGTAATGTACGAGGTTATAAGAATCGTATTGTCTTATGTTCTTCATTGTTTTCCTACCGTTGTTAATTTTCATATGCAGAATCACTGTATTTGCTGTGAGTCGGAAAATCTTGACTAGCTGAGGAACTTAAACAATGTGTTCGAAAAAATCTGAAAACCTGAAGCCCAAAAATGTCGAAAACACACAAACCCCAGAAAATAATGTGAAGGAGGAGTTGGGAAACGTGGAAAGGCAAACAATGTCGATATCAAAAGATCTGAATTCAGTCAAGAAAATGAAAGGCGTGGAAGGGTTCGACAGTTCAACCTTAAACGCAAAGCTGCTCATCTTAGAAACAAAGTTTGAGGAATCAAAAGAAAAGATCGAAAGGTTGAGAGAAGATTACATTTTATCGACTGAAAGAGAAAACAGAGCTGCCATTCGATACTCTAATCTTCGAGAGGATCATTGCAAGATGATCAGTGAGAAAAACAAGACTATCTCCGAGCTGAAGGACAAAATCGAAGAAATGGAGAATCTAATACAGGAAAAGGATGACACCATTGAAGCCTGCAAACAGAAGATCAGCTGCAGCGAGGCGGTGCTGGTGCAAATGAACGACGAGATTCAGAATTTGGAGAGACAGAAAGTGAGTGTGGAGCAGAATGTCGATGAACTGAGGAAAGAACAGTTGGAGTTTCAGCAGAGAATGAAGGAGTCGAGGCGCAGAAATTTGGAGGCTTGTCGAACTATAGAGCGTCTCAAGCGCAGGAAGTCGGAGGCTGATAAGATTGGTAAAGGTAGATTAAATTCTGTCGAGCATTTGGCGTCAAGAATTGCGAGAGTGGAGGAGGAGTTTGCCGCTGTTTTGGGCATTGAGGTAGATGATATAAAGAACTTTTTGGATGAGCATGTTGGTGTCGGGGAGAATGAGATTCGAGCCTTTAAATGCAAAGATTTACCTCAGACTGCGAGAGGTAATTATTATATATACTGTTTGTTCGATTTCATAATTTCATATATTGTGTTTTAATAATATACTATGCTATACGAAATTATATCGCTTGCTGGTAAAATATATGTTGAAAATTCACGGCCCAAAAAAGTCAGCAGATATCTGATTGGAAGTAAGCGAGCAAGGAACTCGGGTAATTTTTTATACAATCTATTATGTTCATATGATTGTTTGGGTGTGTATTTGTGATTTGCTTTCTTCTTTTTGGAATAAAGTCTAGAATAAAATGCTCAATTCTGTTTATGTAGAAATCATCGACATAGATAGCGAGACAAGTGACGACTACGACGACAGTAAAGATGAGGATTACAACCCTTCACCTGAACAAGATACAGGAGAAGGGACTCAAAAGTCCAAAGGTAAGATCATTTTGCTTGCCTAATTAATATTTGTCTGAAAATGTCTAAGAATATTGTCCAAATTCTTGCATGGATTCTGTTCTTGACAGCATAAATCCAATCACCCGACGCAAGAACGCTTCGAAGAATATGAAATATTTTGTACAGAGAGAAGCTGTGTTCATGCTACTATGTACATGTATTGCCAAAATCTATTGGACATAGTATCTTACCCATTTTTGAAGCGATGGGGTATCTAATTATCATCGCCTGTTTTTGTAGATCTCAAATAAATCTAAATATTATTTAAACAAAAACTCAAATCAACATTTCATTTCAAGTCAATTTCAAATTACAATAAACAAACGTGATCATTTCACCATTTCTTTCTATATACAAACATGTGTATGTATACGTATACATATGCATGTTTGTCACTTGGGCGACAAATATGCATCCATATAGACTAAAGACTGTTGCTAGGCTTTATCGATCACAAGGAAAACAATGCAAGTGCATAACAACCTAAAATGATGTACGCGCATGCATGACTTTTGACCACTGAAATAAATTTTAACGTGCTGTAATGATATATTTGTTGTAAATATGATTATTGAATCTAGTTTAGTGAACTAAATGGACCAACCTGTAAGTAACATCAAATATGAAGATCTTCAATATCAGTTATGAGATTGGCAGTCTTAGATGACCTCTTCACTACCAGCTGACCACACGCGCCACTTATGTCTTGGCCCATTTGCTTTCGAACTGTTGTTCGAATGTTGTAGGTTCCTCTAAGTGTTTTCTGGAATTCCACAACTCTCTGATCCTTGCTACTTCTGTAAGGACTTAGAGAACCGATTGGATTAAAAGGAATCAAGTTCACAACCTGTCAGGATAGAAAAGACTATTAAAGTAAATTTGTAAACATGTCGATTACAGAGAATCGAGAGTTATTTTCAAGCTGACCACATCAAATGTCTCCAGCAATTTCCCAAGCTGGTGAGCGTGTTGTTCCTCATCATTCACACCATCAAGCATTATGTACTCAATAAATATTTTCTGCTGACTACAGAAAAATAAAATAAAATAAAATAAAAATGTGAGGTTTTCTATTATTCGTATGCAATCAAAATCTGCATAAATAATCTGAATGCATATAAAAGAAAAATCATAAAAAACAAAAACAGCGTAAAAAAATAAAACCTGATAGTTTGATATTTTTGCAATGCATTCATTAGTTTTTCCAAAGGAAATGCCCTTGCTGCAGGCATTATCTGGCACCGGATGTCTTGTACCGGTGCATGAAGTGATACTGCTAGATTCAAGTTTGGCATGTCTCCGTGTAGCTTGTTAATAGCATGAATTATGCCAACCTGCATATGATCAAACAAATATTTAACAACATTCAGATGGCTTACAAGCAGCAAAGCAATCTGTTACTCTACATGTAAATAGGAGCTGAGGTTTAAGAACTGCTGGAAGGGTTAATACAAGAATAGACAGTTCGAAAAGCAAGATAACTGCAATATATCTAAAACTAGAAGGATCTCCCAATATGTCACTCACTGTTGAGACAGTTATTTTCTTGGGTGATAGCTGAAACGGGGGAGCTGTCATGACTCTGATAGCTTCAACAACTGCGGCATAGTTATTTAGTGGCTCTCCCATTCCCTACTCATGGTAAAAGAAAATGTGTAACCATCAATTAGAGCAACAAGAAACAATACTAATAAATTGAACATCAACACAGAAACAAATGCACTCTAGAATTATCAATTACTCAAAACAGCAGCTTGTGCAATATCAATCATACCAGAGATGCTTGCCATGTTCATTGCTAAACAATTACTAGGAGAGAGAACAAAAAAAGTGCTTAAAATGACTGCCGTCCATGTTATTGCAACACTTCTATACTATTTACATCAAATTTGATATTTTATAATGGCATTGGAGTACTACCATTTTTTTATGCTTAATGACTGCCACATAAATTTAAGTACTTATTTTATGAGTATCTCTATGATCCTTGTTATGGTACACGTAGGACTGTATGCATCACGGCTTAAGGGATCTTCTGTGTCACAGCACGCAATTCACCTCTAACAACTATATCTTTGAAGCATTTTAGATACTAGGTAACACCTAAATTATATCTTAACCAACAGGCACAGAAAATATACCATAAAGACAACATTTCGAATAGCTGAAATTTGAGAAGCATGCACCAATTGTTCCAGAATTTCTCCCGAGGAAAGATTGCTCTTGAATCCCATGCTACCTGTTGCACAAAAGTTGCATCCCATTTTGCACCCAACCTTGGGTCAGAAAAATTGTAGAAAGTTAGAGTGGAGTTATTAAGCATAAAAAATATTAACTAAAAGTTAGTGAAGACTGGCTAGCAACTGGAGTATTATCACCTACCTGTGATGATATGCACAAGGTTGCCCTAGGACCACCAGGACGAGGCTTTCCATCATATTTACCCAATCGAGTATCATATCTCATCACCACGGCCTCCACGAATTCTCCATTCTAGCCAGAAAATAAAAATAACTAATAGCCTAAGTATTGTATCAAGGGAAAAGAAAACAAAATTGTATTTCTATCTAAACAGTGTATTTTGAACACTTTGTAACTTAAGTATTTATAGCTGACAGATTGCTATCCAGATCACACAATTGTTAGCTACAAGTTGGCATTCATGATCCAATTCAGCAGCCCTCTAAAGCCTAATATGTTGCTCATGGCAGACTTCTCGATATTCCAGTGTGCAGAGTAGTGCTTATAGCCAATGCGGGGAAATTAACAAGGAAATTAAGCAATAATAAATACATCGTGCATTTATATCACTTCCAAACAGCAAGTATGAACTTTTAGGGCTCTCAGAGTCCAATCAAATTTAACAATAAAAACAAAATCTAACACAGACTACCATACACACATTCAGAACGCCAAACCGTATAAGCGGAAGTGGTTTCTAAAGATCAACGTCAACAATCAATCTCAGATACCTTTAATTTGATGAGGAGCTTCGTGGTGACCTGGTCGGAAGAATCCACAGCGGAATGTAGAGTTGAGGTGCAGGGCATGAATTTGGAATTGAGGAGAGCATAAGCAGCGGACGGAAGAGAAGGAATTTCATCCCACCGACAATTAGGATTCTTCAAGACGTGCTTCCAGACAAGAGGGACGAAATTAGGGCTTATTCCGGCGCTCTCGAAATCGGATTTTACGGCGGAAGCATCGAACACCGACCTGCACGCCATCGGCGGCGTAGGGTAAATGAATTCCAAAGTGAGTTTCAAAATTTCAATCCCACCTTCTCTCCGGGTTGGATTACCGTTTTACCCTTAAAACGTGAATTCGGTGAAGATGCATGCTTGATATTGATTTTCTATGAATTTGTATTCTAATTTGAAATTTCAATAGTATTTTAATATAATATTTTATTATATAAAATAATAAAAATTTATTATTAGTTTCAATCAAATATATTTTTTTTATCTTATTCAAAATAATTTATTACTATCTCTTTCTTGCATACCGTGTCTCGTACTGTAAATAGTTATTTTAGGAGGAATGTAATTAGTAGATAATTAAGAATGTAGTAGTAAAATAATTATTTTATAATATAAATAATTATAAATTAAGATTAATATAATTAATTAGTTAAATTAAAATTAAAAAAAAATAAATTAAAAAATTTAAAATGAGATTAAAGTGTGTAATCATTTTCAAAAAAAATAAAGTGACATGGAATGTGGGACGTAGAAAAACTGCAACATGGATATGATATGTGGGACGAAAGAAGTATTATTTTTGTACCATCGGTGTTGACACAGCTACACTAAGAAATTAAAGTGACAGTTGAATCAAAACGAATACGACCGTATTACATAGAACACGGTCGTGTTTAAATTTACAAATAGTCCTTTCTTCTTCTCCCTTAATTAATTTCCTTATTGTATGCTTGATTTGATTTTCATTCGATCGGAAATCCGCCATGGTTCTAGAGGATTTGAACTTGGTGGTGTCACTCAAGATGCGGTAGGAAAGACTCAATAACGCGGAAGACTTGTGGTAAAAATCAAAGCGACTGCACCAAAATATGGATTAGTTGCCGGAGGACGAGTACCTCGCAGTTTGTCTTGCTTGCTCAGGTGGTAATTTTTCCTTCGTCACCACCATAATGAATAATGAAGGAATTCTTTCCGACTCCGCCGCCACCACCACTCAACAATAATCCTCACCGGTGCATCGTCTACAATAAAGTGTTTTCCACTTACCAAGCTCACAGTGGCTACAAAGCTAGTCACTGCATATTGAACTACGTTTTAGCTCTGAATCCTAGTGGAATTTTAGTGAACAAGTCTGTGCTGAATTCAGGTGTATTTTGAAGCTTAATACGTCTGTGTTGCATTCGGCCGTGATGGAATATGAGTTGTAAGTTTAGACATGGCCTTGTTCGATCCAACTCAACCACCACCTCAACTTTCATTACAACTATATGTTTATATCAATACAGTCCATTGAAAATTTAACTATTATGGGGGTGTTTGGTGCAGAGAAATAGGAAAAAAAAAAATGTCTCAATTTCTTTTGTTTAGTTGAAATAAGAAAAAATTATTTTTTATTGTTTAGTTTTATTTTTTTATCCGTATATTCAGATAAATGAAAAAAAAATTGAGAGAGTACAGTATGTGTGTTTTTTTTATATATATTTAACTTTTAGGATTAATGTGTTTATTTTTTTATTTTTTTTTACTATTATTTGTCTTTTTGATTTTATATTATTTAAATCTCCTAAAATATCATATTTAAATTATTATCAAACTAAAAAAACAATAATATTTTTCTTATCTAATTTATTAGTTTTTAATAATCTATTTATTAATATAACATATAATTTTTTTTTACATTTCTCAAATTATCTTTGTTACTAATCAAAAGAAGTAATTTTTACATGTTTGAAAAATCATACTACAAAACAAATGAACGTGAAGAATTTTACAATTGCAGGCACAAATTTAAGAACAACAAATCAACCAATAATTACTTCCAAACCAACATAAATATATATGTGTGTATATATATATAATCAAATTATAAGAATCTAATCTCTAATAAACGCGTCTCCTGGCTGAACTAGCTTTTATAATGAACACCAGCAGTACCCCTGCGTCTGAGTCCATTCTCCCCGCCGTTCGCCGGAGTAGCCGCGCCGGAGCCTTTCACGGCGGCGACGATGTTTCCGATTTCCCGGCGAGAAGCCAGAGGCTGGAAGTCGGAGCGGGTCCGGCGGTGGGAGGAGCCGTCCGCAGAATCTCCGGCGAGGAGGAGGTGGTAGCTCCGGCCTCTGGTGGAATTTTCCGACTGGCTCCGGTAAATAATGTTCCTCTTCTTCGCCGCGTACTGCATAAGAAATGGAATCAATCCTTCCATATACGTATATTCGTATTTCTCTAAGATTTGTCGATTGTGTTGTGTTTCAATTCTTCCTCTCGTGGTCTGATACATATGATTTGATGTCTTTATATACTGGTATTTAGGGCAGCTGGTTGAAGAATGGCTCGATGTGTAATGTCGTTTATGCCCTTGAGAGGTGGATATAGATTATAGACTCGACCTTTTGTGGAGAAGCTAGGGGTATAGAGGTAAAATCGAATTACTTCTTGCAAAAATGTCAAAGTTTGGACTTTGTAAATGTCAAATTAGCCGGAAAGATCGCGGGGATTGGCAGATTTTGACTACCCTAATTAATCTTCGTTATGTATGATTATCCCCAGCTAGCTAGCTATCGATCACAACTTTTCATTGTTGAAAAACATGTGAGAGAGAGAGTACGTAACTAATTTGGTCAATTTTATTTATTTTTATTTTTTTATCTGAGTTTGGTCAACGTTTTGCATATACGAGATGAAGAATTCTTTCGATTTTTGGATAACGTTTTGGAAAGTCAAATATGTGAAAAATGGTCAACACAGGCACCCACACGTCAACGACTACCGTTATCGATAAAAAAATTCAAAATTCAGAAATCACATGCTGGCATAAATACTAAAAAATTTCATGAGTACAAATGATACTTCCCCTCACTTTTTACCCTAGAAATATACTCCATCATTCATAGAATCTAATACCACCGGTTATACAAAATTTTTGAGTTTTGAAAAAGATTGATAATAAAAATAACAATAATAATAATATAATATTTTGTTATAAAAAATAAGTATTTAATGAATATTTTTTTAAAAAAAGTTATTAGTACAAAAGAAACTCCAAAAGTATCCATTAGTCGTTGACGGCTTGATGACTCATCAAACACCTTCAGTACAACCTAGCAATTTTTTGGACACTTGAAAGTTGTTAGTACAGTTGTTGCTCGAACACCAAGAATGCTAAAAAATCGTAGAGAGATAAAGTAACGAGTAACATAATTTGTTATTACTCTCACCTTGATGATTTACAAATGAGCTAGTACCACTTATTTATACAAATCTATGGTGAGATGGACGGTGTAGATCAAGTAAATCCAACGGTTAAAATTAGTCACTGAAATGTTCTATCATCTACCAACTATCAACTACCACATTAATGTACAAATTCCAATTTTTTCTATAATGTTCGGACTATTCTAAATGAGCCTTTGGGTTTTGGCTTATTTGTTCAGTCATCTTCGGTCACAACATCAGTTTGGGATATTCTACCCCACTTGATGAAGGCATTTCCTTCAATGCCTTGAACTCATACACCAAGTCTTTGAATTGCCAAAGTTTTTTCATCGGCTCCCAACTTGTCTCAGATTTAAGCAAACCTCGTCATTTCACCAAGTACTCCGTCGAAGACGGACTGTTCTTATGGCATACTAGTCGATCCGCCAATATCTCATCGACCACTTTGTTATATGCCATTCGCATCTCGGGTGGTGCTCTCGTCAACACATTCCAACTTGGATCTCGGTCATCCATGTGGTAAGGCTTGAGTAAGCTCACATGGAATACCGGGTGAAATTAGAATAAGCCCTCGGATAACTTCACCTTGTACGCCATCTTGTCTACCTTCTTCATGATCGGGAACAAACCTTCGTATCGCCTCATCAATCCTTTTTAATTCTTTTTAATGGTACGATAAACTTAGCATCGAGAAACTTTCCCAATTGTTTCCTTAACTCGGCCAACTCGTCATGTGATATTTGGTAGGGTGATCGGGACACCGACTTTGCACCTTCCACCAATTCGATTGCATGGCCAACCGCGCATCGATGTGGTAATTCCTTCGGCAACTCATCCGGCACATGCCCTTGAACTCCTTGAGGACACCCTCCAATTCCTTGGGCGGAGCTACGACTTCTTTGACCTCATCGCTCTGGAAGTTCTTGTCGCTAAAGATTGCCGTAAATGTCAAGTCTCTTTTTCTCAATCATTTTTCATATTGTCTCGGTGTCAACTCTTTCTCCCGATACACAGTTATGTCGTATAGTATGTCTCCCTCCATGATAGTGTACTTTTTCTCGTGTGGCACCATCGCTAACTTGACTTATTCAATAAACTTCATACCAAAGAACACCAAATAATAGTCAACATAGGCAACATTGAAAATAATCTTACCTTTCCAATCTTAAATTCCAATCGGCATATCCATCGCCATTCCCGTCAAAGATGTCCACCTGTTATTTATTCACTTGAATCGGCCACTTGACAGTACCCATTGTAAGCCTAGTTTGCAAGTCATCTCTTTACTCATCTAATTAGCATCCATCCCTGTATCGAGTAGGCACAAGTACGAGTGTCCATTGATCTCGGCGTCAATATACATCCGCCCCTTATGCATTTAACCATCACCCTCCGCATTCATGTATGCTATTCGTTCCTCCGTCGGGATGGTCTCTCCAGTCACCACGGAAAAACTCATTCAGTTCGGACAATTCCTTGTGTAATGTTCTTTTGAGTAGCAAATAAAACATCCCTCATACTTTGATCCCGACTTTGAGAATTCCCTTGTCTTTGCCTTAGGTGGTTGGTGCTCACTTTCGGCACAGAGCGAATCTCAGTTTATCTCCCTACTTTTATCCACAACCATCTTCTTTCCCTCATACTTTTTATACGGTTTCTTTCGTTAAAACTCGATTAGGCATAAGGCATGCTTTACTGTTTTATTTATGATTGTTGGGTCTTTGTCCATAACTCGCTCTTTTGTCCACTACCTCAATCATTCCATGAACGTAAACAATGTCTCCGTTTAGATCATCGACGGAATCTCAAACAATAAGTTGGAGTATTTATCGATGTATTCATTCAAATATTCATCTCAGTGTACCACATGAAGAATCTTAGCCCTCACCTCATTATCAACTTTCACCAGTTCAAACTCCACTTGAGCTCGGATTTGAATATTGTTCACGTCGTGATGACCTTGCCATCTTGGGCAAGTTTGCTCTTTCGTCTCCACCAAATGAGTGCATAGTCATTTAAAAATAATAATGTAGTTTGCACCTTGGCATCCTCCCTGATGATACATGTGGTAACCAAATAACATTTCAAATCAAAGATAAATATAACAATTACTCGGCATTTTCGGACTTCCGAGTAGCACTCTGGACGTAGTACCTTCACCCTTGGCACTATTGCCATCCCTTTGGTCGGGCCACGAGCTTGTAATTATGTAATTGTCTTTTGTCAACTAAAGGCGACACCCCCCACTACGGCTCCACTACGGCCACTTTTTCCCGTCAGGTCAACTAAAGGCGACACCCCCCACCTCCTCCTTGAGTTTGGAGACCTCAACACGAAGTGACGCCCTCCTCCACCCAGTTACGACATTGGTCCACCTCAACTGCAACTGACGTCATCAACTCTTATCGCAAATCTTTCTTGACCTTGTTGAAATGTTGCTCCACCACGTCAATCATTTCAGAGTTTCCGTCCAAAGATTGTTCCATCACCATCCAATGCACCTAGGGCATCAACGGAGGTGCCATGCTTGCTCTTCCGATTATTCCTTCCTTCATGGCCACCGTCGTTGTTTCCCTCGTTCACATTCATCAAGTTAGAGCCGTCACTTGCCATCCGTTATTTACTTAGGCTCGAACGAAACTCTTATACCATTTGTTACAGACCGCTTGGTGATTCCTCGAATACCTTCCGTTTGGTCTAATAACTTCTTGGATACTTGGAGGTTGCTAGTACAGTCGTTCGTCGAACACCTTCAAAAACACTTAAAAACTCAATAAAGAATGCTTAAAAATCGTAAAAAGATGAAGTAATGAGAAAAAATAATTTATTATTACTCTCAACTTGATGATTACAAATTAACTAGCACCACTTATTTATATAAATCCATAGTGAGATGGACGGTCTAGAACGAATCAATCCAACAACTAAGATTACCTACTATAATGTATTATAGTCTATTATCTACAAATTTTCAACTATCACATTAATGTACACATTTTAGTTTTATGTATAATGTATTTAAAAGTATTTTAAATTAACGTCTAAATTTTGGCTCCTTTGTTCGGTCCTTTTCAAAATCGATCCATAATACAGAGAGACCCTGTTTATTGAAAATATAAATAAAATATAATATTTAAAATTAAATAAATTAATATTCTTTTTACTATTTTAAATTTAAAATCTAATACTATTTATTTTCTATAATTTTCAATAAATATTTTATAAAATACTATATCAATATACTATTATTATAATAAAAATTTAATAACACTATATTTTAAATTAATCTAAACCTAACACAAGTAAACCTTTTATTCTAAAATAAATAGTTCTGTTTTATTCTCAAATAAATTTTTTAAAAAACGATCACATTCATGACACCCGTTACAAAACATAACAAATAAATTTTAATTTGACGAAGATTTTGCAAATCATTTGGTATTCTAAATTCACCGTAAACGCGCCCCATTAATCCCCGCAATAAATAGAAATTATCGTTTATATAGTTACACGGTGCTGGGGTCCCGGGATCTTCTATGAAAACACATTCCAGCTCTCCCCCTACTTTCTTGCATTTCAATGGCTGCCGCCGATCATCGCCTCTCCTAAAAACTCTCCTTTAATTTAGAAATTCATCCCTCTCACTTGCAATTTCATCAATCTGGTTCCTGATCCTAAATTTTCAAAAAAACTCATCTGAGAATGTTCTGGAATACAATATAAATATATAAAATATAATGGCCTCGTTGAAAGGCGGTGTTCTGCAGAAGCTTTACGAGGAGATGAAAATGGCGGAAGAAGGAAATAACAATAATAATAATAATACGGCGGCGGACGACGATCCCCGGCCGGTGCTGCTGCAAATCCGCAGCATAATTCCGGTGCTGGAGGAAGGCCATCTGTGGCCAAACCGAGGCTTCTTCCTCAAGGTCTCCGATTCGTCTCACGCGCTCTACGTCTCCCTCTCAGACGAGCAGAACGAAATGATCCTCGGGAACAAATTGAAATTAGGTCAATTCATATACGTACAGCACCTGCAGAAATCCGATCCCGTCCCGGTTCTGCGCGGCGTCACTCCCACCCCCGGCCGCCGGCCCTGTAAGGGCACGCCGGTCGACATCGAACCGCCGCCGGATCTGGTCAAGCTTCTAGAAGCCTCCTCCGCCGGCTCCGGCGATGGTTCGGTTGTAGAAGAGAAGGGGGTTATAGCGGAGAAGAAGGTATTGCGGGCCCCACGGAGGCTGCTGCTACGTGGCAGCTCGGATTCCGAGGCGTCTGTGAAGCACGCGCCGTCGTCGTCGTCGGTGAAGACTCCTCGCCGGCGGGACAGATCTGCGGCGAAATTAGCTGGCGACGGTAGGAAGGATAGATTGGAAGATAATAATTCCGTTGAGAACAACGAGAGCGACGACGGTGGCACGAGAGTTGCACGTGTCACGAAGAGACGGAGCTGGAATCATTCCGACATGATGAAGGTCAAGGAAGCTTTTGATTCCTCCTCCAAGCTCCCGCCGAGGAGCCGTAGCGCCAATGTAATAACGGCTAATTAAAATCTTAATTAATTAATTAATATCCATTTACTAACGTGTTTAATTGCAGGTTTCGCCTGTTCGTTCTTTGGTATCAGACAGCTCCGACGAGAATTCAAGTTCAACATCAACAACAAGAGCTGTTGCTTCGAAGAAGAAGACCACTGCTCAATTGCCTGCATCAACAGCAAAAGAAGAAGAAGAAGAAGAAGTAGAAGAAGGCCATCATCAAGAAGAAGAAGAAGAAGGTAAAGAGTCGTCGATCCAAGAAACTGAAATGATATCCATGGAATCCCTCCTCCACCTCCCGCCGGAGTCTGCCAAATTCGGAAAGGTATTACTTAATTAATTCCCTTAAAAATATATATATCTATTTTTCCATTTTACAAATATCTTACACAAATTTTATAATATTTATATCATACAATACTTTTAATTTAATTTTTTTATTTTTATTTTTATTTTTATTTTTACTGCATTATGAGACAAACATGTTGGTTACTTTATACAATATAAAATATAAAGGAGGTTGCATCTCAACCTGAGATCTCCACCCTATTATTAATTAACCTGATAATTAAATTAATAAATTATCGGATTTATGCACATAACAAATAAGTATATATTTACTTTCGAAATAGTTAGTAGTGTAATGATATTTTTGCCAAAAAAATCAAGGTTGTTTGCTTCATACAGGAGGTCATAAGACAACGAGACGCTGCAATGGCCGCCGCCGTCGACGCTCTGCAAGAGGCCTGCGTTTCCGAGAGATTGCTCAACTGCTTAAGGTAGATACATTACATTTACATACACACATTATTATTTAGTATTTAGGATGTGTTTCTTTTGATTGATTTGAAAAAAAAAATAAAATTTAAGTTTAGTATGAAAATAATATTGAATAAGATATTTTGTAAAATAGTTTTTTTTTTTTTGTCTTTTTTCAAAAAATACAAATAAAATTTGAAGAAAGTTGTCTGAAGAAACATACCCTTAATTATTTAATTAATTATCATTTTATCCAGGACACTGTCAAAGTTAAATCTACAGCAAGACGACGATCTAGAGCCATACCTCCAAAAATTCTTCAACCTACAAGACGATCTTGCTCGAACTACATCAATACTCCACTCACTACCAAATGCAACGCCGCCGTCCACCGCCGCCGGAGAATCCGATCCGTGCGCCGACGACACAGCCAAGGCCCGAACAAAGAACGCAAACGAATGGATCAAATCCGCCATAGCTTCCGATCTTACGCCAAGCCAATCCGGCCGCTGTAATAAAGAGAAAAGCATCTGTAACCTTAAAAACGACGCCGACAAGGAATGCTGGCCGGTCTGGCCGGAGTGGCCGGACCGGGTCAACTCGCCGGAGTGGAGCCAGGGCAGCAGTTTTCCGGCGGCGTTCGAGCTGGCGGCGTCGCTGCAGCTGGAAAGCAAGAAAATGTTTTTCTGCCACGTGGATGACTACCTGGACGGGGTGGAGCGGAGCATTGCGGCGGCGGAATCGGACGGGCAGGTGGCGGCGACGATGTTGAAGGTGAAGATGGTGAGTGACAGCGTGGAGAAGACAGTGGATAAGGAGAAGAAGAATGACGTGTTGTGGAAGAAGGAACGTGAATTCGGGGGTGGGGGTGGGTGGGTAGGGGAGGGGGAAGCTTATACAAAGGTGAGGAACAAAATCTATGAGATCTTACTCAACAATGTGGCGAAGACTGCCATGGCTTTTCAACGTCTGCACGCGCAGGCCTCGTCGTCGTCGTCTTCCTCGGATCCTCCATGTAATAATCATAATTAAATTATTTTTTTTTTTCTTATAATTAATTATATACCGGATTTTTCAAGTTCATCTGATACACATATTAAGTTTTCGAGTCATATTATTTACATAAAAAACTATCAATATTAATTAATTAAATAAATATTATTATCTTAAATATTATATTACATTAAAACGCTCATGGATCACGTTGAAGATAATCGTCAATTTTCTTTGGTCCAGTGTTGATATTGGCTTTTCTCAATAATGTCATCGAATGTTGACGTTCAATCCAAACAAATAAATCTACGGTTTTAAATCGTGTCCGTAAGGGTGAAGGACGAGAAGGACCGTTTGTTTGTTTGTTCGTTTTTTCGTGCCAACATTAAAATGATCAAAAATCCATGGCAATATTCCACCCTCACTTTAACTCCTCTTCCATCCTTCCGCCACCCCTACCTCGTCCCCACCTACCAACAGGAATAACTCTCACTACCTCAACACCCTATCTCTGTTCTTCTAGACTTCAATCGATCTTACAAGGGCAGAGAAAGGGAAAGAGTTGCCAAATTATACACTAATTTATATTAAACCAAAAAGAAATTGGGGGTTTTCTTGCTTCTTCTGGAAGTTGGGAGCTGAAGAATGTCTGTTAAGGGTTCAATCTTGAAGGGGTTTTTGGTGCTAATTTTGGTGGAAACAGTGGTGGGTCGTTTTGTGGTGGAGAAGAACAGCTTGAGGGTGGTTTCTCCGGACAGCATAAAGGGGACCCACGACAGTGCCATTGGCAACTTCGGGATTCCGCAGTATGGGGGAAGCATGCTCGGAACTGTGGTTTATCCGAAGGACAATCGGAAGGGCTGCAAGAGCTTTGATGATTTCGGGATTTCTTTCAAGGCTAAGCCTGGGGCTATGCCCAGCTTTGTTCTTGTTGATCGTGGAGGTATTTTTAATTTTTCATTCATTACAGTGAAGACTTCATTTTTGTTTGAATTTCTACACCTTAGCTTGCTAATTGAGCTTGAATTTGATGTTTTGTTTCGAGACTGTTTTTTTAATTAGTTTTCTTGACTGGGGTTTTGGGGTCTGAGGTTGTCCATTGTTGTGGTTCTTCATGATTTTTTAGCTTTTGCAGATCCTCTGTGGGTTATTTTGTATAATACTTTTGTTCTAATGTGGTAAATTTGCAATTCGATCGCTGTGGATAGGTGATTCTCAAGGTCTCACTAGCTCACTTCAAACCCATACAAATATACCAAGCAATTCATAGATTTTTGTGGATTGAGGGTGTGTTTATTTGGTGTATTTTGGATTTGAAATTTTTGAATAAGTAGGGGTTGGATGCTATGTTGTAAATGAAAATTAGGTGTTCTGACTTCTGAGTAAAAAGGATTACGTTTTCTATGGCTGAAAACACAAAATAGAACCTATTTTTGGTAATATTTATACTGTTGGGGTTTCTAGTGATTTGTATCTATACTGAGAACTTGTTAGGTTATAATTTGAAATCGAAGCACTATATTGTGTGTTTGTTTGTGGGTTTTGGGTTTGGATTTATGAATGGTAACAAATTGAATTTGAATAGTTGTTTGATGTGATATAAATAGATGTTGAATAGTAAAAAGTTAAAGCGCACAAAAGAACACAACCATGTTGCTTAAGACTTACATTTCTCTTGCAGATTGTTTTTTTGCATTGAAGGTTTGGAATGCTCAAAATGCTGGGGCAGCTGCGGTTCTAGTAGCTGACAATCTCGAAGAAGCTCTGATAACGATGGATTCGCCAGAGGAGGAGATCCAATCCATGAAATACATTGCAAACATTACAATCCCTTCGGCGCTGATCACCAAAAGTTTTGGCGAGGACTTGAAGAAAGCTTACAGCCGGGGGGACATGGTGAATGTGAATCTTGACTGGAGAGAATCAGTCCCCCACCCTGATAACAGAGTTGAGTACGAGCTATGGACCAGCAGCAACGATGAGTGTGGTGTCAAGTGCGACATGCTGATGGATTTCTTGAAGGAATTTAAGGGCGCGGCCCAAGTGCTTGAGAAAGGTGGATACACTCAGTTTACGCCGCATTACATAACTTGGTATTGTCCTCAGGCGTTTACGATAAGCAAGCAGTGCAAATCTCAATGCCTCAACCATGGGAGGTATTGTGCCCCGGATCCCGAGCAAGATTTCAGCTCCGGTTATGAAGGAAAAGATGTGGTGCTTGAGAACTTGAGGCAGCTGTGTGTTTTCCGAGTGGCGAATGAGTCCAGAAAGCCTTGGGTTTGGTGGGACTACGTTACTGATTTCCAAATTAGGTGCCCGATGAAGGAGAAGAAATACAACAAGGAATGTGCGGAGAGTGTTATCAAATCTTTGGGTAAAACAGTTTCACATATTTATTGTAAACTTTCATGTTTATTAAGAATCAATGTCATTGAAGGTTTGTTCGAAAATCAGGTGTCGATTTGGGTAAAGTTGAAAGATGCATGGGCGATCCTGATGCCAATTCTGACAATCCTGTCTTGAAAGAAGAGCAAGATGCTCAAGTGAGTTTTGTAATCTACATTTTGAGAGCAAAGTCACTATTCTTGTTCTATTTATGATATTTTGTGCTAATTAACATGATGATTATCTTGCCCTAGATTGGAAAAGGATCGCGCGGTGATGTGACTATTTTGCCTACTCTTGTTGTGAACAATCGCCAATATCGAGGTATGTTTGTTATCTCATACAAGTTCTACCATTATTAACCTCTCTTACGCTATTTTTTTTTTCTTTCTAGGGAAATTGGAGAAAGGTGCTGTTCTGAAAGCAATATGTTCTGGCTTTGAGGAGACAACAGAGCCGTCAGTTTGCTTGAGTGGGAGTATGTTTGTTTTCTCTTAGTTAAAAATTCTAATGTCTATAAGAGGTGAGCTTGGGCTGATTCATGGTTACTTTGTAATTGCAGATGTGGAGACGAATGAGTGCCTGGACAACAACGGTGGTTGCTGGCAGGACAAGGCGACAAACATCACGGCTTGCAAGGTACTTTAATGTATCTAAATGTTTTCTCATTCCTTCTGTATTGTTCTTACATTCTTGCTTATTTATTATACATTCAGGACACTTTCCGAGGAAGGGTCTGCGAATGCCCAGTAGTTAATGGCGTGCAGTTTAAGGGCGATGGCTACAGCTCTTGTGTTGGTATGTTTTTATGTCGATTCATACTAATCAGCGTAGTCTTGTTTTCGAAACATTGCATAATGTACAGTATCAGAGTTTCATGTTTATCAAATTTTATTACAACCACTTGGCAGCTGCTAAAACACACTGATAGTTCTTATTAATTATTATGACTATTGAATTGTTTTGAAATCCTTCAACGCAGCAAGCGGGCCAGGACGATGCAAAATTAGTAATGGAAACTGTTGGCATGAAAATCGAAATGGGATCACTTTCTCAGCTTGTGTGGTTGGTGATCATTTATATGCATGTAATATATTTTGAAGCTGAAGATTTGATTAGATTTAACATGTCTGAATTTTCGGTCCTACCAGGAGGATGGTGACAAGCAATGTACGTGCCCTCCGGGATTCCAAGGCGATGGCATTATTAGTTGTGAAGGTAAAAACACTTTTTGTTTGGTTTTTCATGCACTGAGAGGGATAGTATGCATTTCACGTCAGATTTTATTTCATTGTCCATTGCTATTGAGCCCGTTTCTTTGCCATTAAATGCCTCACCATAGATTTTCTTCATTGGGTTTCTCGTTGAAGCTTCCGACTTGCTAGTAAAGCATTTACTTAAGTCAGTGTTTGCTAATTCTAATATATATATGTATATATATATATCTTTATACTAATTGAGACATCTTGGTTAGTAGTTAGAAAATGCAAGCACAGTTCTTAGTCGTTTGTAAATTGCTAGTAGTTTTCAACTAGAACCATGTCTAACACCAAAAGAACACATCATGGGCTCCGTTTGTTTTTCTTTTTCTTCCAGCTTCGTTGTTATGCAACCAACATGATTCCCTAGAAAAATACACTATCCAACCACCATTTAAACGCAACAAAACACAAACCAAACATACTCATAGTTTTTGCCAGTAGTTCTTAGATAACATGAGATAAGTTCCTGGATGAGCTGTATATCTTGTATCAACATCTACTTTGTAATCTTCTATAATGGAAAGATGTAAAATGGGGTTATTTATTTACTAATTGGTATGAGGCCAAATTACCCTTTAGGATACAATGGAGAAGAATAAACAGGATTGCATCAAGTTTTAACTTATTTCTTGCAAAAGAGGTGCGACAAAACTTGTATTGTGCATATATAGGCTTGGAATGATCACAAGCCGCAACTCTAAGGTCACGTAAGAAAACGGCCTATCCAACACAAATAATTATTATAATATAAATAACAGCGAGCAAAACACAGCAGATAATGACAATCATACAAAGATTAATGACAAATAACTTTTGTATGTGAAAGGCTGTGCCATTTGTCTCCATAAGGGGACAAATGGAATATACTTTGATTTTATGAATGTTTGATGCTACAAAATAATTTCCAAGGAAATCTAATTGTAATACTTTGGCCACACAGACATAAATGAATGCCAGGAGAAGAGAGCCTGTCAGTGCCCTGATTGCAGCTGCAAGGACACATGGGGGAGCTACGAATGCACGTGCAGTGGGGATATGCTATATATAAGGGAACATGACACCTGCATAAGTTAGTTTTCTTTCACCCTTTTTGGTTTCGACCTTAAATTCTTACATGGCATTGGTGTATTTTGTCAATCTGTTTCTTGTGCAGGCAAGAGGGAAAGTGAAGTGAGATCTGCTTGGACTGCTTTTTGGATTGTTTTGATTGCTTTGGGTATGGTTTCGGGTTTTGCATACCTCGTGTACAGATACAGATTGCGGGTAAGTTTCTTTTTACTCATTAATGATCCTAAAACCAGCATGTCTCTTTACAAGTGCAATTGTAAATCTTTTGGGAGTAACACTTTTGTTTTTGCTACTAAAATCAAATAAAACCTATTAAATAACTGAGCATTTTATATTTTGAAATTACAATCATATTGCAATCTTCACAAATATGATATATTTTGTGTGTGCATGCGTGCATGTAGCGTTTAAAACAATGTTTTGATATTATAGAGGCATATTCAATGCTGATTAATTGGTGGATTCGGTGCTCATTTTATTTTATCAGCATCATGCTAATTTTTATATGCTTTTCTCTTCATGTCACACATATTACTGTTCTTTGACCTCTTTTTATTCATTTTCCATTTATATTCAATCGTTAAAAACATTGATATCCGGTTTTGTCCGATCTCTTGCATACGAATCTTGCAAGGACGTACACCTTTTAGAGAACCTAACATGTAGTTAAATTGATGGAACGGTTTTTTTTTTATTTACCTAGTTTTATTTTCTAAGGAATTTTTTTTGAGTGAAAGTGATTCTCTTACTTAACCCTGTGGGAACATCATTTCATAATGGAGGGGATAGGTGTGTAAATTTTGTAAATACTTTTGCATTCACTTATAGGCCATTGAATAGATTGCATTTTTACTTCCCTTTGACAACATCTTACTTATCTGCAAATATTTTATTACAATACATTGTGTTTGCACTTTCAGTCGTACATGGACTCAGAGATACGAGCAATAATGGCGCAATACATGCCTCTAGACAGCCAAGCTGAAGTACCGAAGCATGTAAATGACGATCATACTTGAAAATGATGGATGGCGCGCTCGATTACTCGTTCTGTGTGTATGCAATGTGGCAGTAGGTGCAACTGACCCACCCCATCCATCTCCCAAAAATTAATTAACTCTTCAAGTGATGTTTTTAACGGGTAATGGGCGCGATGGCTGCATACTTCTATATGGTCAGTTTCTTGCATCATGGGACTTATGTCCGAATGTAGTTGTCATTGTATCATCATGTAACAGCCTGCCCTGATTGCTCCTTTCTTTATGTGGGCATGTATCTGTATTATCTTTGCGCACTTTTCATGATGCAAGGAGATCCGAACATTATGTACTATGGGGAGAGGTTCTAGTAGTGGTAATAAGTTCATGCATTGCGTCCGGTTATTGAACAATGTTAGGCTGTCATGACCGGTGATTTGGTGTTATTACACGGTTTCGTAGGAGTAACAATGAATTTCTGTTTAAGAATGTTTGCATGTAAAGTACTTGCGAAAATCTGTTAATTTTTATAGAGCTACCTTCTTGAAACGTATGGCAGGTGTTGCCAAGATGTTCTTTAATTATTATTTATTTTTCATAAAAAAAAAATCTTATCAACATACTATTTATATAAAAATTCAAATGTAACGTCTATCTTTTCATCAATTTCAAACTAGAATGAAACAAACGACAGTTATCTTGTAATTTACTAGTAAAAATAATTGCATACATAAGGTGAATCCTGGAGCTGAATCGAAATCCCTTCCCTCTTGAATTAAACCCAATTCTTCTACATCATTAATTTCTTGATATTTCACTTCCTCATCACATGAACAATCAAGAACCATCGTCGTCGTTAACGCCGCCTGAAACCGATCGCGACGCCGACGAACACCACCGCCGGCCGTACCTGCCATGGCTGAGGCTGGAAAATTGGCGCCCCGCTGCCGGAAATAATCTGAGGGACTTCACATTCAGCACTCAAAATCCAAACCTTATACAGAAGCAAATTATTCAGCCTCCACAGACGCCACGTCGCCGGCAAGGCCAACCACCGCCCCGGCCCCCTCCGCCTAACGCCGACGAATCGCGAACAATTCCCGTTAGGGTTTTGGACAGCGGCAGACCACGTGTCTTTACAATCCCTGCCGAAATAAACAAACGACGTCGGGCCAACGGCGGCATTGGTTTCGCCTCCGGCGGATCGATCAAACCAGGCGATCTTTTACGGCTACGGCAGCCTGTTGTGTCCAGTGCCATTGGCAAAGCCGACTTTCTTCCCTGGCCGATTCTTCCGCCGGAATATCAGTCATCGTCCGCCGGCGGCATCGCATTTCCCCTGCCGGACCCCATAGTGCCCATCGGAAATCAACGCCAATGGAGAAGCTTCCAAGGTCCGCCACAAATTAATCCGGCGAACACTCTGCGATCGTCAACCGGAGAACTTCCGGCGCCGGTCGCCGGCGTGTCCGGTCATTCTGCAATTGGTCTAGGGTATAAAACTGCCCTGAATTTTCCCTCTAGGAGCAGCAGAGGTGACTGCCATGGCGGTCCCAGTAGTAGCAGCTTTAGAGGATTAGTGCGGAGCAATCCGGTCGCCGGCGGCGGCTCTGAAATTGATACAGACGTCGGCGGCGAGTTAACATGCTCTGGTTGTGGCGCGTGGTTCACAGCGTGCAGTCCTCTATTGCACCATATGGTATCCGAAGACAAGGACGGCTGCCCGGTATTCACCGCCATGTTTCGTAAGATCGGCCTTTGATATATAACAGCATGCCGGAATGTCCGCCGCCGCGCCGATTGCCGGAATTCTATACACTGTCACTGTTAGCCTATGATTTCTTTTAAATTTTTTTTTTGTTTTTTCTCTAATTTTTTAGGCATAGATTAGAGTGCTGCTCCAAAATACGGAGGCTGTGGAATCAATATCCACTGTTACATGTTGAATCACTTGTTACAAAATATTGCCAGAATAATAATATAATCATTATCAAATAAATATGATGATTACATTGAGTCAAGATATAATTATTAACTTTGATTCTTCTTAAAAAAAAAAAAAAACAATGTTCCGTTTTAGAATGAAATGAAATCCAAATATTTCAGAGATTGGGCGACCTAAAAAATGAGGAAAAATATTCTTCAAGACTTCAAACCCGAGCTCCGAACCATGAGCCCATGCTCGTGTTCGGTCCAAATAAGGACGGAAAATGAGGCAGATTAGCCTGGACTTGCTCTTAATTGGGCAGGTTCATCCAAATTTATTATGTAATGAAGTTGTATATAAACACAATTCAATTGTGTTCTACCGTTCAATGTGGGGTGGTTAGTTAGTTTATCATATTAACTAATTATCCCTAATTGTTTTTAATAGATCATAATTATTTCTTAAGCCCATTAAATCATATTTAGCTCTTTATTAAGAGGTCCAACCTTAATACTTCATCAGTCCCATTGAAAGGTTGTTATTTTTAATTTTTGTCCGTCCCAAAACAAGGTTACTATTTCCTAATTTAGTAATTGTACTACCTACTTAACATAATAAATATCCTTTCAACTTACACTAAATTACAAAAATGTCATTACTTTTATATTACACAATACTAATAGGGGTATTTTCGTCTTTTTCACTACAACTCATTATAATACTAATATTCAAAAATCTACGTGAAAAAAAAGTAAACGACAACTTTGCACCGGAACGCAGGGAGTAATTATGTTTCTATTGGTCCGTAATATTTTTATTCACCAGGTAATCAGTTTTACGAGTATTTTGAATTTAATTCACGAAAAAAAAAAAATTATTATTCAACAATCTGTTGTGACTTTGAATCTTTAGATGCATTGGTGGCCTAGTTGATACGATGTATTGAACTATTTCACCTTAGTGTCCAACAAGCCACGCTAAGCCGAATATGTTGGGATTGTAGATTAGCCCCACAGGTCAACACAAGTCCTTCCAGTACGCTTATGTCCTCACTCACATGCACCATCTAAGACTTTTCAGGTAGTCACCCATCCTTAAATTACTCTAAGATAAACACGCTAACTCTAAAGTTCTTTCAGTAGTATTTCTTAAAAAAAAAAAAAATTGTGCGCATTATTGACATAGATAGTCTATTCAATTGATTTAACCTCTAATCAATTTCAGATAGTCTAATATCGGCTCTTTCACACACGGGGGTTGGCCAAACAATGGCCCAAAGCCGGGGTATCACAACTCCTTCATCGACTTTATCTAAAATGATGAATTCTAATGTTATAGTGGACCGAGCTATACAAGTTTGTTTTGTGAATTCCTATAAAACAAAATCATCTACGATTGTTAATACATATGCGCTTATAGGATGTAAATCTTTAGTGTCAGATATTTAATTTGTATCACTGTATCATTCAAGTACGAGATGATGTGTAGTATTGTGCATGTCAAAATCAAAAGTGTATTTTAAGTAACTTAAGACTCTCACTAGTATGTTTTATTATTTTTTATATTAAAATTTCTATTTAATATGGGTTTTACCTCTTCAATTAGGTTAATTTGTTTAGCACTAATTAATAAGTCATTTATATATATAGAAATACTATAAAAAAAAAAAAAAAAAAAACCTCGGTCATTTGATAACATCCATTATCAAATTTTAGATATTTTTTTATGTAAACACACTTCTCGTCGCATTATCAAATTTTAGATGTCATTGTAATCCTCCACCGTACAATAATTTGTGAGTAATTCTCCCAATATACGTTGTACCTAGAATCAACACCGTATCACAAATATATCAGACAATATATTAAATATAATTTTATAGTGTACATATAAAATAAAAATAACAGTATATATTGATACTTTATATTTTTATATATTATTTATAGTATTTTCATATATACGGGAAAATTCTCAATCAGTAATTCAAACCCATAGATATGCAAATGTTTTAATAACTTGCTGGCATTATTGATTTTCAGATAATTTACTGTAATTTGTTATAAGGGTAAATAACAACAGTTTAGTGATTTTGTGTATAAAAACAGACGAGATAACTAATGGGAATTAATAACTTGACTCATGAATTACCTTCAGTAACATTTATTTAATGAATGACCCATTAAATATAAAATTTGCTAGTTATGGAAAAAATCAAATTATTGTCATTGAAGTGGACAATTATATTAAAATATATATATATTGTATCAATTTTACTGCGGATATATAACTAATGGCTTAGTTTCCCTAATAGTTCGAGTTTTTAGGTGAGACGGTCATTAGCATCCGACATGGTATCAGAACTTAGGTTATGTCTCGAGTTCGATTTGATGTAAAATAAGGATATTTGTAGAAAAAAGTAAAGTATTTAATGAAATGTGTATTTTGTATATTTTTTAACTGGTCGAAAGAAATATAAATTAAATTTTAAAATATAATTAAAGTGTATAGTAATTATCTGGACGAAGGAAGCGAGTAACAAGTACGATGGATTGATGAGGTTATGATTGCTCTTCCATATCCATCAAATTCAATTCAATTATCAAAAGGAAAGAAAAGTTGAAGGAAAAGGATCACTCAACCAATCAAAAGACGCTACTGCTGACACGTGTCCCTCGCTTCGGGAACTTTATTGTACTCCATTAATTATTATTATTAATAAATAAATTCCTTTGTTCATTCCTTACTCTGCTCACCTCACCACACCTCAACAAACACCTCACAATTCTTGCCTTGCCTTGCAACTATAATAATAATAATAATAATACATGATTTATTTAATTGCTTAGGGAGATGTCTAAATTGGGACATGGTAGTTTGGCGATTGCCTACACGTTGAATTTAAAATTCAATATAAATTTAGCATTGTGCTGAATAAGACACCGCTACATTATGTTACTATAGAAAATACACAGTATAGGTTAATATAATACAAATACAACACATGATTTAACAATATATCATATAGTATCACACAAAACATATAATATTTGATTTTACCACATGACATACTCTCATACATCACACGATTTAATTATGAACAAATATTATATTTTTTTAATTATATACAACATGTGTTGTTTGTAATAAAAATATATATTATTTCTGTATTTTATATATGCCGATTTTTCAAATTCAGCAGCTTAACCTTTCTCTTGTTAGTTTTGATATTGGGTTTCCTTGCCAAGGATTAGATTGGAATAAAAAATTTTACCAAATTTTATGGACTTGTAATTCTTGAAAGGCAAGTCCAAGTTGAACTATTTTAGGTATTAAATGAATTAAGATTAATGACCAAATCCATAGTTTCAATCATTTGTCTGTGCGCCGTTAGATGCAATCAGATCGGACGGAGGATCTTTTTCTTTAATCTAATTAAGGAATTTTGCCAAATTTGGCTGCTTCAGCTATATAACAGAAAAAGGAATAAAGTTAGCATCCTCATCCTCAACCTCATAATCATAATAAAAATAATCGTGATAGTAAACTATTAATATTAGTTAATTAATCGTTAATATTATATTATAATAATTATTCTCTTAGTAATAAATAATTAAATATCAAGATTAATTTAATATTTTGTTGCGTTTCATATGATTAAATATGCTACATAGAATTCAATATACTTTACCATACATATTTGAAATATGAGATTATAAAGATAAAATAGTTATTAAATACAAATATTTTATACAAGTCTGTTCACTCAGTTTCTACATGAATTGATTTTTTTGTGTGGTATGAGAAAATATGATGCTAATATAAAAACTAATATTTGTATTAAATAATTGACTTTTAATAAGCGGATAATATAAAAAAATATTTTATTAAGAAAAATTGAATATTAACTATTTTTTTAGTTTTATTTAAAAATTATATTTATTTTTCACATTATTATACTTAATATTAAAATAATTGAAGGTTAACAAAAATAAAAAATAAAAAATAAAATGAAATCAAATATATATAAAATAAAAATAAAAAAGGAAGCAAAACAAACAGAAAGGGGTATGTCTTTTAGTACAATAGGAGTGTCATACATGTCCATCTCTGTGCATATTAGCAACATATGCGTGTATTTGTCTTGACGCGGACAAACTCAGTGGACAATACTAGCGACTCCCGGGATCCCACTTCACAAAAGCCGCACCCCAGCCTGCCCAATTCTATTCTGGCTCTCTAGTCCTGGATCTCTCTCCACATACCATCCCTCCTCCATTTACTTTCGTCAAGTGGACATCACAACACAAACGCAAACACCACTCTCTCGTCTCTTCTTCATAGTAAAGTCTAAAGACACGTAGACATATATAGAGGTGGATAGTTAGATAGAAGATAGATATATATCTATCTATCTATCCGGAAGGGTTTGGCAGCGCTGAATTTGAAAAATCAGCATTGTATTGGTTCTTTAAATCAGCATATATAAAATATGAAAATAGTACACATTTTTATTAAATACAATATATTTTGTTTGTAATAAAAATATGTACAATTAGTTCGTGTGTGTTGTATTAAAATACATCATGAGTTAAAATTATGTAATCTTTGTATTTATATTATATTAAAGTATATTGTGTGTTGGTATTCAGCAGAATGCTTAATATAAATATGAGCCGTGTTTCCTCTCCTACTCAGTGCCCACTCCCATTTGACATATATGTATATGAATGTATGTATTAATGTATACGTGTAAGCCTTCCTTCCCAAGCACATCACGAAGTTTACTTGTGCCGTTCAATTAACAAAACCATATCCAATATTATATTATTATTATTATTATTATTATTATATATAAATTATTAGCTTTTATATATTTCCGCCACATCACAAACTAGCCAAATATATTCTCTGCATACATATACATATATATCTATTCTCATTCTGCTACGCAACTTCTCCACCGCCACTCCCCCCACGCAACTCCCAACCCTACATATACATACAGATATATAGAGAGAGAGAGAGAGAGAAAGATCACTTCCCCAATTCACTCACCCTCACTTGAACCCTAATTCAAATTCAATTCTCTGTTTTCTTCATATCTTACGGCTTCTCTTATCTGTTTGATTTGATCTGATTTGATTTTCGTTCTGAAACCTGCCATGGTTCTAGAGGCTTTGAACTCGGTGGCGCCGCTCAAGATGCGGCGGGGAAGATTCGACGACGCCGAGGACTCGTGGCGGAAATCGAAGCGGCCGCGCCGGAATCTGGATCAGTCGGAGGAGGATGAGTATCTCGCCGTTTGTCTTGTCATGCTCGCTCGAGGCGGTAATTATCGTCCGCCGTCCTCCGCCGCCGCGAAGAAAGATGATGAAGAATCCTCTCTGACTCCGCCGGCGCCGCTCAGCCACAATCCTCACCGGTGCACCGTCTGCGACAAGGCGTTTCCGACGTACCAAGCGCTCGGTGGCCACAAAGCGAGTCACCGCGTCAAGCCTCCGACTGCCGACCAGGACAACAGCCACGCCGCCGCCGCCGCACCGCCGCTGCCATCGTTGAGCTACGTTTCAGCTCTGAACCCTAGCGGAAGGCTTCACGAGTGCTCCATCTGCCATAAATCGTTCTCCACCGGTCAAGCTTTGGGCGGCCACAAGCGCAAGCACTACGACGGCGTAATCGGCGCCGTTAAAAGCCGCACGACATCCTCCACCGTCAGCGATCAGAAGTCCGTCGCGCCGGCGAGACTGACTATTGATTTGAACCGGTCGCCGTCGCCGGAGCTCAATTGCGACGATGAAGTGGAAAGTTCTCTGCCGCCTTTAATCTGAACGCCCAATTTTAGGAATAAAATAAAATTTAATAATATTTATTTAGTTATAGGAAAATTCCAAGCTGGTTCTGTTATTTATTAATCGATGTAAAGGAATTCTTTCATTCATTGGTTGAATATATATAAATATATATTATATTATTTACATTTAATTTTATGAAACTTTTTGTCTATGGATTGTATTGTATTGTATTGGGCATATATGATTTAATTTAATTAAATTAAGATGGGAATTTGAATATAGCTTAATTGACACCGTAACAGCACAGTTAATTTTGACGGGTTATGGAGTTGAAATAAATTTGTACATCAAAATATATATAATATAAAAAAGAAAAGAAAGATTATTGAATATCTATGCGTTTCCTTAGAAAGGTGAAATACTGTGCCGGGTCTTGTTACTTAGCAAGTAATTAATTATTTAACAAGAATTTAAGGAACGTCGTTACGCGGTGTAGGACAATTATTATTATTATTATTATTATTATATTATTATTATTATTATTATTATTATTATTATTATTTTATTTATTTCCAGGTAAGTTGAATGGGAATGTGCTGAAACAAAGGAAATGGAATGGTAATTTAGTGCGTGAGGTTCGTTGTGCTGTCAAACGCGCACTTCATTTGCTTCATGCTTTCTCCCCAAGGAATTAATATTGTTTTTTAATTCTCTCTTCTTCCATCCGCATATATTTGACTGTTGCATTAATTTTACTTCATTTTTTATACTTTCTCCTGTCCAAATAGGTTGTTTTTTTTTTTTAATAACAAATTAAGAAATAATAGTATTTTATTAGTTAGTAAAAGTTTGTAAGAATTTTTAATATATTTTTTTTTTTGACGTTTGCAACTTGAAGTGAGGGAGAGTGTCACGGACCGATATTTCTACCCAGGTTCTCAGTCATAATCAGCCCCATGTATGCGAGCTCTGATCCTGTACAGTTAATCATCGGTATATGTCTCGGTGCAGTGCGTCTTCCGCCTTATTTATCCTGCATTATACGGTATACCCAGGCTTATGCGCACAAGGGACGGCTATAAAAAAAAAAGTAATTATATGTATAATGGTATGTTTATAATTTAGGTGAAAGTTAAATGTATGATTAACTTTTACTAAAATAGGAAATAAATACTTTAAAGTGAGACGAACGAAAATAGTATAAATGGTACTTTGAGTTGGGACAGATGGAGTATTATTATTATTAGGCAGGAATTGTAGCGGCTATCCTCCCTAAAGTCGGTAAAACAAGCCACATTAGACGAATTATATGTAACTTATCGAATTTAATAGCGTGTAAATTAAGTCTAAAAAAACAAATCATACTAAACGAACTATAATCAAGATAATTACATTGGAGGGAGGAGGGTGTTAACAAAGATGTAACGAAGTGTTAGAAGTTACAACACTCTCCTAACATTGTTTAGAAGTAACAATAAGCCAATTATCTAGGTATACTTAATTGATCTTCAACTTAATTGGCTTATTGGCTTTTCCTGCATTTTATCTTTTCTTCTTTGATGATATCAATTTGTGATCATCAATTTCCTTGTTCTAGCTTTTGAATTTTATTTTATTTTATTATTTTTTTTTTTTTAAAAAAAAAAATGATCTTTCCACTAATGCTTTCCATAAATTCTTTGATTTGGCATTCCCTTATTGCATTCTTTCCACAAACTTCTCTGGCCATGCTTAAGTGTGACTTTTTGTTTATTTATTTATTTATGGGTAAGGATTAAGGCATATGTTAATGGGCTGGGTCTCTTTTATATTCTATAAATCAATTCCTTTAGATGGGCTACTTCGCAAAGCCCATCCAACATAAAATTTATTTTGAAAGCCCATAAAAAACAGAGCCTAAAAATATACTCCTTCCGTCTCAAACACCGTGCAATATTTTATTTTCCTTTTGATATGTCTCAAACACCCTGCAACATCTCTAAAATATAAAATAATTAATTATACCTAATCTCTACCCCACACTTTATCTCCACGTATCATCCAAATTAAAAAAATAAAATATATATTTCTTTCACCATCACATCACCTAACTTCTAAATCATTATACTTAATATTACCCACCTAAAAATTTGTGCCAAAAATAAATGTTGCACATTGTTTGGGACGGAGGGAGTATTTTATATGAGCTCATTTGTAATTTGTTTAATTGAAAAAATATCAAAATGAAAAAGTAAAAATAAACAGACCAACTATTTTGACTATCTTATAGTTTAATTACTTTTTTAAGTCTTATTGATCTAATTATTTTTCAAATGTCCTGACAAATTCGTATAATCAAATATATATATGGATGAAAGTCTTCTCTCTCTCTCTCTCTCTCTCTCTCTCTCTCTCTCTCTCTCTCTCTCTCTCTCTCTCTCTCTCTCTCTCTCTCTCTATATATATATATATATGTATATTACTACACATATATAAATATATTACTACACATATATAAATATATTACTACAATGGAGTGTTGGACATTACATTTATATTTATATTTATATTAAGTATAACGGACATTACATTATACGCATTTATTATAATGAGACAACGCAGAGTTGTCTTGCATTGTGGTATAATAATTTCAACGATACCTTTACTACAACAAATTATAAATGTTCTCTAAACTGTATTTTATTATCACGCATTAAAATATAATGAAATAACATATTATATATTTATTACATTTTTTGTGCTCCCATTGTCAAATGCCTACATATTTCTTCACGTTATCAACTTCTTTATTTTATTAAAATAATAATTATTATTATTATTATTATTATTATTATTTCAAAAAAGGCTAATGGCACAATATGTGTTTTTGTTAAATTGGTCCTCAAGCTTTATAGGAACTTGGTTGGATATTTGAATGTTTGGAGTGTTATTCAAATAATATACAAATAATACATAGTTTGATTACACATAGCGCATGCTGTCTATAATAATGACATGTGATGTTACCTCATAATTATAGCGTGTTGTATAACGGTACGTGGTGTGCTAAAATCAATTAGTATTTGTGTTGTATAAGATTATAGCATGTGATGTCAGTTCATGTATTATATTTGTGTTATTAGTTCATAATTACAAGTATAATAATACGTGGTGTCCTGAAATAAAGTATTGATTGAGTTGTATAGTACTATAGCATGTGCTATTAGTTCATGTGTTCTATTTGTATTATCTGAATGCAGACAGTGTGCTACCGGTAATAACACCGTGTACTGCGGTGTGTTGTCATCACAATGCTGAATTTTAAAATTCAGCACTATAGCCGCCGCCTTTGAAAAATTAAGGTATGAAAACTGTATTTTAAATGAAAGATTGTTGAACGTGAAATTTGATTATATCCAAAATTCTAAAAAAACTAATTTGAATATTGTTAACATGTGTTATATGTAGACCTAGGATTTCTATGCTATAAATATACATATATTATCATTTTCGCATTACAATTCTCATATAGTGAAATTTGCGATTTAATAACGTCCCCAAATGTAGATCAATTTAATTGAACTGGTTTACCAAATTTCGTATTCCTTATTGTTTCTTTATTGCTTCCGCATTGCATTATTTTTTATTTATTTTGTTTTATCACAATCCAACCTTTGCAAAGAGGAATATACTTGTAGTTGATAAGACTCATTAAATTTTAGTTGATTGTGCGACTTTTGGTATTTGGTGTTTTTGTGTGATTCTTGTAACTTGTTTATGTTTGTTTTCACGGTGGAAAGATCTTGGTTGAAATCCCCTAAATATAGACCGTGTTGGCGGTCAACGAATTGAGTTTTCGAATTTTATGTTCTAATTGTTTTACCTCTTATGCATGTAATATACCATTGTACATTCGCTATTTTTAACTATTCACGGATAATTTTTCTGAGATAAATAAATTTATGGTATTTGTTTTATATTCTACTATATTTTATATATATATATATATATATATTTTGCTACTCGAATTTAAAGTTCAGCTATCTTGTCCTCGACGTGCATTGTTGTTTTGCAACCGTCAATTATCATATTGTATAAAATACGTAAGATTACAGTCGGTACCATAATAATAATAATAATAATAACTGAGCATTTCATAAAATATTTGGTGTAATGCAATGGAATATATCTATATAAAATTAATATATGATATCGATAGTTCGAACATACATTTTATCTATTAATCATTTACCAGCAAAGAATTTTCAACTACAATGTGCCAAAACAATTAAGAAAAATATATCAAGGATGCTTTTCTCTCAATCGTTTTTGTTTGTACGCAATCTCATATTAAATATATATATATACATGTATACAATATTATTTATAAAGTTATAAATTAGATTTAAAATTATCAACTAATTTATTTACATTAAACTAAATGTAATTTCAAATCAAATTTGTGGGACCTAATTTGCAGGGTATTAGATTCGGCCGAGGTTTATCCAAGACGCATTTTCGAATAGCTGCTGGGAGTTTCAACATTATAAATAAAAAAAATAAAAAATAAATTCAAATTTGTGGAGTAATATTTTCAAACTACAATGACATCATTCAACATGCATGTCAAATGTGTATAGGGCATGAGATTTCTTTATCAAATCATAATCATATTAGAGATGACTAATTGCAATATATATATGGTGAAGAGTAGGTACACTTCCACTTCCACTGAAACATTTACATACATATATATATATATATATATCATCACTTTATTCATAAAACTGAGACGACGAAGACGACGACATACACCTTCTTTTAAACAAATCAAATCAAAATTCATTTTTAATTTAATTTTATTTTATTTTATTTTGCAGCCAATTTAATTATTAACTAAATGCAACGAATATAGCAGTTTTTGGGGACGACACACATTCACACTTGCATTGCATGTAATAATTAAGACATTACTATATATATATATATATATGCCTATTAGTGGTAGCCACCATGGGCGGCGCCGCCGGCTCCGCTAATCTCTCCGCCGCCGTGATGATGCTCCGCGGCGGCGGCGCCGGAAGCTTCCCCGTGCTCTCCACCGTAGGATGCGTGGGCCGGGACCATGATCGGCTTCTTCTTTTTCTTTGCGAGACAGAAGAGACCGACGGCTAGGAACGCCAGGAAGAAGAAGCCGCCGAGGGAGACGCAGACGGCAATGACGGTGGTGTGGTCGTTTCCGCCGCCGCGGGGCGGCGGTGGGACGAGGGAGTTGGAAGGGGGTGAGAATGGGGTGGGGGTAATGGGAATAGGAGGAGGGTATAGGGGCGGGTAATCGGACGGTGGGGATTTATTCGGGGGATAAGCCGGCGGCCATGGCTTCGGGGGTTTGATAGGGACACCGGGCTGTGACGAAGGCGACGGTGACGGTGGCCGGAGATTAGGGGGATAGCCAGGGGATCCTGGCTTCGGGGGTTTGCTAGGGACACCTGGCTGTGACGATGGTGACGGTGACGGTGCTTTGGGCGGTGATTTTGGGCCACGTGGCGGCGAGGCTGGGCCGCCGGCGGGGCTTGGCGGCGAAGCTCCCGGTGGTCCATAGTGGCCGCCGCCGCCGCAGTGTTTTCTGTTGTAGCAAGGTGGCGGAGGAGGAGGAGGATTGCACGGCGGCGGCGGCGGTGGTGGTGGCGGGTTGCATGGCGGCGGCGGAGGCGGTGGTGGCGGCGGCGGCGATGGCGGCGGAGGAGAGTAGTATGGATATGCAGGCATTCTTGGAGCAAATATTATTCCCTATTAAGGATACATACATACATACATCTCTCTCAATTTATATAGTGACACAAACACACCTAAACCACTAACAAAATTAAAACTTTCATAAATAACTAAATCATAATTAAATAGAAGCTAACTTGCACAAAACTTAACTTATCATTATTGGAAATTATCCCAAATTTTCTATACTTCTAAAATAACGTCAAACTCTCTTATGATTTTATAAACTCTGCGTCTAATCCATCGACGGTCCTTATTTAACGGTATTTGACCTAAATGCATCTAAACTGTAAATAAATTTTAGAATCTCAATTTTTAAACCTATAAAATTACAAATATATTTATTTTCCTTATATTTAACCTAAAAAAAAATAATAAATATACTCAAAAATAGTTATTTTCTTATATTTTAAGAATTTATTTTTATTATTCTTTTAGGTTAAATATAAAAATATATATTTATAATTCTAGGGGTTTAGAAATTGAGATACTAAAATTTATTTATACTTTGGGCACATTTAGGTCTAATACCGTTAAATAAGAACTTTAGATGGGGTTAGATGCAGATTTTATAAAACCACGAGAAAATTAATTTTAGAAGTATAAAAAATTTGACGCAATTTCGTGTGATGGATTTGATGCAATTTAGTCTTAAATAAATAAGTTTAAAATAATTACTATTCCATCTTGAATCAATTTCAATTATATTCCCAAGTGGTAATATTCAAATTAGAGCACTCGATGGCCAGCATGCTTAGTTAGAATTACCTTTAAATTAATTCTTTAAAAAAATAATTCACACTAATTAATTTGAAAAAAAAAAATAAAAATTGGATGATGAGGTGTAATAATTATAGAATTTTTCAAGTTGGGTATTAATAGAATGAATTTAGGAAGATTAATAATAATAATAATAATCCACAAGTGGGGAAAGACAGCTAGCTAGCTCTGATAATTAATGAATTAATGTGGTTTTATTAAATAATTATATATAAAATTATAATTGCAATTAGTAGATAAATTAAAAAGCAGGTTTGGGGATAAATTATTTAATTGGGTAGTTATATTAGGGTACGCTAAGATGGCTTTTTTAGCAAAACATCACGTGCCCTAAAGTAAAAGGGGGTAGATATATATATATATATATATATGTATCTTAATATAAAATTTATTTAATTAAATTTGAAATATAAAAAAATTATGATTAGTAGAATACAAAAGCAAAAGATTCGTGCCCCTTGTTGTTACATAAGTATATAAGTTTGAGACTTTGACCATAATTAATTTTTGAAATATGAAAAAATTTATGAGAATTAACTCATTGCGAGGAAGTTTCATTTGGGACTTATCATTGATCAATGTGTTCCATATGTAAGATATTTACAAATTTATTTATTTTTAAAATTATTCTTTTTTTTTTTTTTTTTTTCAAAATATTGCACACAATATTTCTTTTTAGGGAAAAAATCATTTTTTTGTCATAATATAACCAAAATTTATCAATTTTGGTCCCTATATAAAAATTTTATCAATTTTGGTCCCAATATAACAAAACTCATCATTTTTGTTCCAATATAACCAAAACTCATCATTTTTTATTCCAGTATAATCAAACCTTATCTTTTTTTTGTCCCACCGTCAACAAATCGACGGACGGAAAATGTTGACGTGAAAAGAAATAAAACCTTATATTTATATTTGAAGAAATTGCACAATCTTGCAAGTCCACGTCTGCATTTTTCGTCGGTTTGTTGACAGTGGAACCAAAAAAGATAAAGTTTATTATATTGAGATAAAAAATGATGAGTTTTTGGTTATATTGTGACTAAGATTGATAAAAAAAATTTATATTTGAACAAAAAATGATGAGTTTTGATTATATTATGACCAAAATTTATAAGATTTTTATATTTGAACCAAAATTGATGAATTTTGGTTATATTGGGACAAAAAAATAATTTTTTCCCTTATTTTTATTTAAAAATGTTCAAATAAAAAACAGTTTAAAACATCAACAAACGCATTGTAGCTCGATAGATATTCACAGTAAGGAATCTACAGTAGATAGTTCGATTGCTAGCACTGTGCCATGATTTGCATGCTTGTTATTATATGTCTTGTATTTAAAAAAATAAAATAAAATAAAATTGATATGAATTACAAAATATATATATATATTCAAAAAATTATTATCAGTATTTCGAAATAATATACCATTAGAAAAAAAAATTGAAGTGCATCTTTAGAGTTGATGTTGTTTTACTTCTCATATGTAGG
The DNA here is from genome assembly GCF_009805555.1 of Andrographis paniculata. Taxonomy (NCBI): domain Eukaryota; kingdom Viridiplantae; phylum Streptophyta; class Magnoliopsida; order Lamiales; family Acanthaceae; genus Andrographis; species Andrographis paniculata. The sequence continues at coordinate 4,559,512 of NW_026137402.1, forward strand.
GTTTTCATCAAAATTTTACTATTTGTAAAAATAAAAATTCTTAAATAATAAAATTATATATTTAATTTTAATTTTCTATATTATATTAAAATTTAATTTTACGTTTAAAATTTTAAATCATTCAACGTAATTGAATGAGAGAAAAAAAAATGCAAGAATGGAAGACAATGATATAATAATGCAACAACATTATATTTATAATAAAAGTATTGTTGGGTTGCAAACTAAGTCTCATATTGGAAATTGTGAATAAAATTATACACCTTATAAGTTTCAAGTGAACTCCATTAGTACGAGGCGTTTTGGAAAATATTCAAAAACAAATTTGTGTGGGCTTAGTCCAAAGCGGACAATATTATACTAATATTGAGTCAGCCCAGTCCCAAACAGTGGTATCGGAGCCCGATTACATGGTGAAATGGACCGGGTGACATTGAGCATTGGTTGTGTTGGTGGGCTGTGTCGAAAGTCTCCTGTCCAATGGACTATAAATTTGGATTAAATTAAACAAATGTATGAGTTTGGATTGGGTTGGGCTGATTTTAGGCTTGGATTATCAAGTTTGTTCCAGATCCGGTAGGTTGGTCTAAAGAGTTAATCAATTGGGCTAAAGAGTTATCAATTGGCTCAAAAGTTTTATTTATCTTATGCGTCATTATATTTAACATTAAAAATATTTTTATATTTGTATAATTTTTTGTATATATGCCATTATTATACTATTGTAAGACACTAATAGAAGTATTTTTGTCATTTTCTTTTGATTTGTACTACATTTTCATATAACAATTAATATTCAAATATCAACAAGTAAAAAATAAATGAATCCGTTACAGTCGGACAGAGATGGTATTTATGTTGTAGCAACTACATTTACTAACTACCTGCTCCGCTTACAAAAGTTATATATTTAAATATATATATATAATTTATAAAATATAATTAAAACGTATAATTATATTTTAAAAAAAAAAGGTTATAAAAGACAAAAATAAAAAAATTATAGACAAATTATACGAGACCAAAAAAGTACTACCTCCATCCGACTCTAAGAGTCTCATTTATTTTTTTTTCGTTTTGATATTTAAATATTAATTATTATATGAAAATTTAATACAAATTAAATGAAAAATGCAAAATTACTTCTATTAATATCTTATAATACTATTATAATGACATTTGTGCAAAAAATTATACAAATATAAAAAATATTATTAATATTAAGGACAATAACTCAAAATATAAATAGGATCTTTAGAGTCGAAGAAAAATAGTATTATTTAAAGGGTAACTTCTATTAAACTCCCTGATTTTAAATTCAATTTCTTCTTTACTCTCCCATACACTAAATTCTTCTCTTTTACTCTCTATTCTTATTAATTTATTCATTTTTACTCATTTTTCACTTAAAATTCTTATAATATCCTTATTTATTGCCTTAATTTCTACTATATAATATCACTTTTTTACCATTAAAAAATAAACAAATTAATAGATAGACAATAATATAAAAAATAAATAATTATAAATATATATATTTGCAACTAGGGGTGAGCATTCAGATTTTCGGTTCAGATTTTTGTCAAATCCGAGCTGATCCAAAAATTCAAAATTTTTGAAAAAATCAATCCGAACCGAACCGAAATAACCGAAATCCAAGAATCCGTAATCCGAACTAAAAAATCCGAACCAAACCGAAAAATCCGAAATTTTAAATATTTTTAATTTTTTTTTGAATTTTTAAATTTCTTTTAAATTTTATTATTATTTTATAATATCAAATATATATAATATATTAAAATTAAATATATTAAAATATAATTAATAAATTTGAGTTTTTAATATTAAGATATAATACTTTCTAATAAAATATTAAATATATATAATAAAAAAATATATTAAAATATTATATTTTGGATTTCGGATTGATTCGGGTTTTAAGTATACCAATCCGATCCGATCCGAAAATCCAAAATTTGTTAAAAATTCAATCTGATCCAATCCGAAAATCCGAAAAATCTGAACCAAATTTTAAATTTCGGTTTGGTTCGGATTGGATTTTCGAATTTCGGATATTTTGCTCACCCCTATATTTATAGAAAAATATCAATGTATATGATACTCAACTTTACAAATATTGTTAAACAATAAGTAGATTAATTATATATATAAACACTTACAAATAAATTATATATACTTCACAACTATTAAATTTTAATATAAAATATTTATAAAGAATATTAATTTTTGATTGAATAAAGTATAAATAAGTTAATGAACATGTACTTCGAATATTTATCGTTGGTCGTCATTCTGCGAAAATAAGAAATAATAAAATTAATAATTGTTTACATAAATAAAATTTTTTTTGTTACATTAGGTATATAGAATTATAAATAAAATATTATTTTGAGGACCAAATTGAAAGTTTATAGGTAAAAATGTGTAAAATTATAAATAGGGAATTGTAAAGAATGAATAGGAAGTTACAAAAACAAATATATAAATAGGAACGGATAAAAAAAATAAGTTACTTCTTCTGTTCACGTAATTTGTCCATATTTTTTATTTTTGTCTGTCTCATATAATTTGTCCTTTTATTTATACACTTTAATCATATTTTAAATATTAAAATTTAATTTATTTTTAATCTTAATTAAATTATTTAGTTATCTTAATCTTAATCTATAATTATTTTTACTAAATAATAATTATTTTTACTAATATATTTCTTAATTACTTATTAATTATACTTTACCTAAATTCTCGTATCTACAATATGGGACGGAAGAAGTACAAAATAAGAATTTTTGGAGAATTAACCGTTATTTAAATACCAAATTTAAACTAATTTTCTTGGAAGTAATAAATCCAAAAAAAGCATAGCCATAAAATTTAGGGAAAGTTGAATTAAAATCCCTGTCAGATAAATTCACTTGTAATTCAGTCCCTGTTTAAAATAAATTGGACTGCAGTCCCTACTTTATGGATTATGTATGTTACAGCTCCCCAATTGTATTTTCCCCTCAATTAATGTTATACCTACATTATTTCCCGCTCTAGGTACTCGAAATAAGTTTATCAATACTTCAAAAGCTGTAATATATACCTACATTATTTCCCGCTCTACCCCCATTATAATCATATATACTTCAAGTTAAATATCGCGTACATTTTTTCGCGAATTAAAAAATAAAATATAAATAGTTACACACGATTTAACAAGGGTTGAGACAGGAAACTTCTCATAACTCTCCTCATTTCGATTTTAAACCCTACATCTTCCATCTTTAGGCAAACCGACGTTCTCCAATCCCTAGCGATCAAGTAGCGTCTGATTGGTGAAAAAATAGTGAAGAAAATAACTGACCTGCTCCTATCCCCCGACAAGTTCGAAGAAGTAAGTGTCTGGTCGGATTTTTTCGATTTTTTATTCTGTTGACATTAGTATTTTATACCGTAGTTTGTTTGATTATTTGGAGTGTAAGTCTTGGTTCTGTGTTTGTATGTCTCGGTTCAGTGTTGAGGAGCCTTGGGTGATTGGTGTAGTTGTGTTTGTTAATCGAGTTTGAAATCGTTCGTATGTTTGCCCACGTAGATCGGGTTGGGTGTTTTACTTCGCACCGATTTGGGTGATTTTATTTGCTTAATCTATGATTTTTGTTAATTTTGTAAATGTATATCTTTTTAGTTATCCGGAGTTGCATATTTCATGTTTTTTGTTTGATTATTCGGTAATTAGTCATGTTTTTAGGTTGCAAATGTGGTATTGTTAGGTACCCCAAGTTCTATCTTTTAGGTCTAGTATGCTAAGAGTATACTTTTAGGGGACTACTGTGTATTCGAAATGTATTGTTACGTACTCCTGATAAATTCTTATAATTTTTTTAATAAATTTGAGATTTAGGTAATATAGATTGATGATATTTATTAATTGACCGTAGGTTGGGTTATGCTTGAGTGCAATTCACTGCATAATCCGTTCGGACAAGGGAATGCGAAAAAATTAGTGCATTTACTGGATATATATAATTAATTGACCGTGGATAAACCGAATTACGTAACAAAATATTGTATTATTTTTGCATACATGCTTTTTATACTTGTACAGTTGTACCTAATCGCAATACACCTATGGCTCATGGTAAGGAAAACGCCCGAATACGTAAGATTTTGACATCAAGGTGACACTCTCGATTGTAGTCCTTTGGTCCGCATGTTTGCCAAAAGTTTTGCCCACGCGAATACAACAGTCCATCTCATTGGTGGTATCGGTAGCGAGTTTGATAATGTGAAAAGCTAGCACAGTAAAATTGCGGCCAGAATACTGAAATGTGCATCCTCCAAACCGTAGATTCTGATGAGCAACACAGGGTAAGTGAATGTCTGTAATGAATTTGGGATTGATTTGGGTTATGTTATTTGTGGTTGGTTTGGGTAATATGTTATTTTCGGATTGAATCGTTGGTTGAATTGGTTCGATTGGTCTCCGATTCGATGGGATTGTATTAAGATTGATTGAGAGATTGAATTGTGGGTTGAATTTAGTGAAACTTAATATTTGGAGTAATGTTATCAATTGTGTTGTGAATGATTGTATAATTAATTCTTCACATAGTCAGAATTGCAATAATGCACATGATGTACCTCCTCAAGAGATCGATGTACCCGTCTAACTAGATCAAAGTACCTTCAATATATATATATGCTCATATACATGTTACCCATTAGTTAGGAATGTTATCCTTGTACGAAGAGAACAACAAGCCAAAAAAGTTATGCATACTTCTCTTAAATTGAAATTAAATAATTCATTACAAGACCTTGCAATAGTTGAAGTAATGCCTAGAATGAACAAAAGTGCATTTACGGATACTTGAGTAATTAGTGATGCACCTAAGAAAGAAAAATATATACATGTACTGCAAATGTTTATACCCTCTCAATCGTTGTCATTACTCTCAACCACCAATGAAGTGAAGAAGTGCTAATAGAAGAAGTGTTTTCACCGAGTTCCTTAATTGCCTCATCCGTCAAGAGATTGAGTGAGGTCGACCATATTCAAAGATACCTGCTACTACATAAATAATACCTTGATTTCAATGCTTGTACCCATAACGTAAATACTGCATTAAATATCCAAATACCCCGGGGTAGTTTTTACGTACCTATAATACGATCTCATATGCTCTAGTAATGAGTATCTATGCTCTGATAACTTGTTCTTGGAAACGGATCATTCTGAATTTGAAATATTCAATTCTTGTTGGTAATCATGGATAAATTCATCATTATAGTGTTTTCGAGAATCCTAGAACTATATGAAAACATAGACAACACATATCTACTATAGATTGATAAACTATATAGAAAATACTTAGTTGGGTGACGTTGAAAATATAAGAATAATACAAGTTTCTAGGATGCAATCTATTATGCACCAATATACCCATAGTTCCATTATAGTCCAAACAAATCTCAATCTTATATAATTGTGTCATTGAAAGTAAATTTAATCTCACAGAAATACTATTGACACAATCAATAATTTTAATAAAATAATCATAGAAAGCAATATATACTCACATATTAATGGTAATCGGGGATGAATTAAACAAGATAGAATTTTCTACCAATTTCTGGAGGGTATTAATATGCAAAGAGTACATATTTACAAAAATCCAATGGGGAAACACAATCATACATCATTGCTCTCACGGATTAATTGTTATTTAAACCTATTACATAGTAATCCATACTATAGCATATACAACAATATTCGGTCCACCGAGGTTAACAGAGGAAGTGCTCTTACCAAGATCATGAATCAGTTCCTCTGCGTGAGTTGACCGAAATCAACTAAATTTGAGGATACCTGGTACTGCACAAATAATACCTAAGAAACCATTATTTATACCTTATTAGTCGGTTTTTGTACCTGAATCACATACTTACATACCTGCATACAAAATATACGCACACCCTGGCACAGATCTTACGTACCTATAATAATAGTCTTGTACGCTTCAGTAAAAAATATATATGCCCTGGTAACATGTGGTTGGGGAATCGGTTGTTTTCAGTTCGAAATATTCATTTGATGTCGGACCAGAGATGAATTCATCATGGTAATCAACACATATTTACTATAGATTGTTAAACAAGTAAGGAGTGTCTAGGATAAGTTATGTTGATTGTTATTCATATATCATTGTTCTCATAGATTGATTGGTTATTTAGACCTATTTCCCAATAATACACACCGTAGCACACAAAAAAATCTTTGGTCTACAAAAATCGAGAGAGAGTATCTCACCGAGTTTGCGTATTGGATCCTCTGCGTGGGATTGACTAAATAAAACTACATTTGAAGATACCTGGTACTACAATCCAATGCTTATGAAATCATATTTATACCTCTTATATTAAGGTTTATACTCGGCTCACATGGTTACATACCAGAATTATAAATGTAGATACCCTAGATAAGATATTACGTACCTAAAATAAAATCAAATATACTTCAGTTACGATTACATATGCTCTGGTAACCTATAGCTAGAGAACTTGCATTTTTGTTTGAAATATTCACTAAATGACAATAACCATGAATGAATTCAACTATGGTAGTGTTTCTCGCGACACCCCAAAGTGCATGGAAAGATAAACAATACATATTTACTATTATTGGTTAAACAAGTTATAAATAATTAGTTAATTTGTATGATCATATTCCAAACTTCATTTGTAAATGACTAAACAAGTCATAAGTGAGTAAGTTAAATTATGTTGGTTGTTAGTATAAATGCATGATGTCATAAATTGAAATTCATTAGATCTATTACGATTAATCCACATTGTTTCATACACAACAACATTCAGTGAGGAACATACTTGCGTAGCGCATGACACTCACAGTAACATCTGTTCATGAGCATTTTTAAAAACAATAACTCGGCAAATTAATTAGCATAAATTTAGGCTAATTTTAAGGTTGGGAATATGCTACCGCATCCATGTGCTTTGAGACATCAACTATATATTCCCTCAAATAATCAAATTTGCCTCATCGGCCACTCGTATACCTATTTTACATTTCCGAAAACCTATGTCGTTATTGTATCATATAAAAAAGAGCATTGTCACATACCTATCGGTCGTTTACCTCTGTTTGCATCCAAACAACTTTGTCGTCAACAACTCATCTATAAATGATTATCGTCATATACCTATAATTCTCGTTCATTTACCACGGTACCACAAATTTAAAAAAACGTTTCAATACACATTCGGTCTTATGATTGTATATTTACCTACAATATTACATAATATCCAATATGCCAAAAGTAATTACAAAAAAACTACATTGACAATAAATGATTAATGTACATCCTATGGATATATATATATATATTAAAAAGAATAATATAAAAGCTCTTATATATGGAGTGTTGTAGATTTATATTCTGAATCGTTTAATTCATTTGGACAATACCTCGTATACAAAATTTTACAAATCAATTAATAGCGGAAGCAAATTCGAATAAATCCAAAATAATATTAATACCGAAATGAAATGAATTTAACATAGTATATTAGGCTAAATCAATTTTGGAATCAGGAAAATCAAAACACAAACAACAATGCCTTAATTCCAATTAACCAAACAAATCTAGAAAAAAAAAAAAAAAAAACAAAACAAAACAAAAAAACAAAACAAAACAATAAGAAATTATGCAATTGAATTGGAATGACTTCCTGTTTATGCTGCAGAGATTCAATTCAGGTGAAATTGAGGATGTCCAATTTGATCGATGACGGCTTCTTCTCATATCAAACAGCAACGCATGGCGACAACGGCACACTCCTCCGATCGACTCCGAAATAGCACCGAATACCTTCTTCCTCTCATTGAACAGCAACATCAACGCTCATGAACACAACTTCAACATTTACATTCATTCTAAATCTCTCTCTCTCAAACCAAACGCTCTCTTGCTTTTCTCTTCATAGTGCGATTCTCCCTCTGTTATGTTTCTCGACTTGCTTTTGCGGTGCGGTGTTGTTCCGAGGCTGAAATCACTTTCCTTTTCATAGCAGTTCAAACAAATTAGGGCAAATGAATTTAATGAATTCTATAATCATCAACAACCACCAAGCACGATCAGATGTTTACAGAGGTGATGATTTTGCAATCACAGGATTATGACGAATTTCACTCCCAATTTTGTGTACAAAAAAAAAGAAAAAAAAAGATCGATTTTTGGAGTGAAGATTGAAATAGAGAGATGGGCAGGGAGAAATGGATTTTCATGAGCACCCGACACTGGGCAATCGGATTGCTCTTGATTGATTTGAAGATTTTGGATAATTGGCCACAGAATTTATCGCCCGAATTCGTATAAATGGGTGGAGAGAAAATTCAATATACAAGGGATTGGAGATAAATAAAAATAGAAAAAGAGAGACTGAACTTAAACAAATTATAAATGGGGACTGAACTTCAAACAATTTGTGGAAGTAGGAATTTTAGTCCAATTACACCTAAAATTTAATGATCAAAAGTTGGCGCAGCATTGAATTAAAGTTACCTCAGCTCAAACTTATTTGACAGCAGGTAATTATTACACTGCCACTGTGCTACAACCCTAAACCCTACTATCATATACTTCTTTCTTCTAGATCTCACATCACATATATCATGTATCTATCTATAAGGTGTGTATGTTTTGTTTTTTATTAATTACTAAAAAAAAATAATTAATTATTGATGTGCTGATAAGATCACATCAAGATTAATTGATTAAATTATCAAATTAATAGAAAATAATTAGTAAAAATATAACTTCAAATCATTTCATAAAATAAAGTCAGGGTGTGTTTGTTTGAGGGTTTGGATTTTATGTTGAGATTTGAATAGTTGTATGATGTGATATAAATAATAATTGATGGGATATTTTAAAAGTAAAATTGATTTTTAATATAATATAAAAAATTAAAAGTAAATACTTATTTGATGTTTTTGAAGAAAAAATTTTGTAGGAATAATTAAAATCCCACAAAATCCCTCGAACAAACACACCCTGACGAGTAAACAAATATGTAGAGTTATATTTGTTCAAAATGCTTCCATTTTCATGCTAACAAATTTGACCTAATTAGTATATATATATATATGATAATATAATATAATAAATATTTTAATAGTATATAATAATACCATATACAACATAATATATTTAAATTTTTAGGATAATAAATATATATAATAATATATAATATTTATTTTGTCCCAAAATAATTAGAATATTTGAGATGAACATGAGAATAAAAAAATATTAATATTATATTGATATTGATTGTAAAAGTGTTTTAAAAAAATTAAAATATTCATACTTTATGTACTTATTGTAAAAAAATAAAATAATTTTGTAATAAAGTGGAGAGCTAATTATCAAAAATAAAAACGAGATTATTATTTCGGAACAAACGAAATGACAAAATGAGACTATTATTTTTAAAACGAATAGAATATATAAACTATCATCGCATTGCATGTTTCTATATAATACAATTATGTGTTATCTTGTATATATATATATATATATATATAAATTTGTATGTTTTGATCTTTTGTACTAATGAAGATCAAATCAAATCAATTTTAAGGCATCTTATTTATTACATCCTTCTCGAAGCATCCATAAATTTGTTTCGATGACATCTTTTTAATTAAGTTTAAATTAAATATTGATCGCATTAATTATATAATAAATTAATATTTCATGGTCCATTAACTTAAGCCCATATGATGATGATTTCACGTGACCACATGCCAATACCAAACACCAATATAATTATTTTTATTCTTCTACTTAATTATAATAATCATATATATATATATATATAAAAAAAAAAAAAAAAAAAAAAACTATCGACAAAATAATACTCCATATCTTCTCATCAATAATAATAATAATAATAACTAAAAAAATATGCATACAAATTGCAATGCGATCCAAGTACAGAAATCATTGAAAGAAGTTGTTAAAGCATATGAATATCGTACGCCCACCTAATTAATTAATACTTCCTCCGTCCTAAACACCGTGCAATATTTGTGTTTGTCACGAAAATTTAGGTAGGAATTATTAAGTATAATAATTTGAAATAACTTGAATATTAAGTGATGTGACTGGAGAGATAAATGATTATTTGTTTTTTTGTTTGAGTGATTTGATGAGATAAAATGAAATGTATATTAATATATATATATATAAATGAGTATTAATTATTTCTAAATTTGGAAATATTGCAGTAAGTTTGGGACAAACAAAAAAAAAAATGTTGGCACGATGTTTGAGACGGAGGGAGTACTATAATTTATTTGCATATATAATTTACAAAAATAATTGAGATGTTATACTCCATCCGTCCCAAAAGATTTGTCTTATTTTTCCATTTTCGTCATTCTCAAAACAATTGTCTTGTTTCTTTATTTAGTAGTCGTGGTCCCCACTTTATAAAAAAATTATTCCTACTTTTTTATATTACCCTTAATTATTACTCTAACATACTCTTTAAAATCTTTCAAAAAGTAAAAGCATTTTAGTTATTTACATTTTACTTTCTACCCACTTCGTGTCAACTCTCAATAAGGCACTTCTTTTGGGACGAAGGGAGTATTAACTTTTGTTTCTTATTTTGATTTGGAAGTATGACCATATATAAAAAATAATACTCCCTCCGTCATGCAAATTTGTGCTCATTTATCGGATACAAGTTTTAATAGAAGTGATTAATAATTGTTAATTTTTCTTTTTATAGTAAAAATAGTACAAAAATAGAATGATTTTTTACTTACAATATAAGTGAAAATATTTTTCGATGATAACCCAGAAAGGAAAATGAACATAAATTTGAATGACGGAGGGAGTAATAATAATGTTATTGAAATTGGGAATTGAGTGAACATGTATTGTACTCCTCTTATACCACCGATGTCATGTGTATATATTTTTTTAAATTCTTTATTTTATTAATTTTTTTATTTTAAAAAATACACATAACAGATAGTGATTGGTCGGGATAGGAGGAGTACACTATAAGTATACTATATTAGTGTTTCATAAAGAAAAGTTATACCCATCTAATATGCTAAAAATAAATTTATATATGTTAAATTAAGTCATAAATAATTTTTTATCAACTTTTTATGTAACTTACATTGATATTATTTTGAAAAGTTCCCATTAATTATATTCATTATTTAATTTGTTTACTAATAGTATGTTTACATGTTTTCTTTTTAAGTATTTTGTTAATAATTTTCAAAATACTATATAAAATTTTACAAATAAAATATCACATTTAACCACAGTCGCGAACAAACCAGCCTATTTGCAAAAATAAAAAATAAAAATCCACGCTTTTCCGTTACAAGAAAATCACGCATTATCCGTAACATTATATTCCTTCCGTTTCAATACAATAGTTTTGTTTATCACTTTTTTCCGTCCCAAAACAATAGTCTTATTATCATAAATAACCATATCACCATAAAAATATCCCTACTTTTTCATTATTATTACACAATTGCCACTACTTTTTATACTAATGTACTCACAAGGGCACAAAAGTCATTTATCCTTATATTTTACCCACTACCAATATAATGTCAATATTTCTTAAATTCCGTATCCAACACAATAAGACTATACTTTTGGGGCGGATGAAGTATATAGTTTACATATATAGACTATAAGAATATAACACTTCGGTTTATAAGAAAATGCTATCTATAATTTAAGACGTGTTAAATTCAAATGAATTATGTAGAAACAACAAAATCTCTTTTATTATATCTCTTCGACTGCTCATTTTACTAAATTTATGTATTCAATTTATACATTTTTTTTATCCTTTAAGTAACTGATTGACACTTTTCTACTAATTCTGCTCTTTGAATATTTTATTAAATTTTAAACTCAAAATTTTTATACTCAATTTTTTTATTGACTTATTGTTCTTTCACTTACAAATTCACAAAATTATTAATTAAAACCAATAAATGAGTCATCACTTCAAAGAAAGACAAATATGCCAAAAAATTTTAAAAATATTATGTAATAGGTAGTATTAGGTTTTGACAAAACACATAAATGCAAATATCGAAAATTTAAACTCATAATTTCAGGATTATAAATTCACTATCATACCATCAGTTATCGTTTATAGGACAAACTATATACATATGCTTTTGAACATATAATTTAACGTTGTGTATTAGAAGACATGCTACCAAAGTATACTTAAATAAATTTAAAAAATAAAAATAAAAATCAAATATAATGTTTAAAAATATATATAATGGATGTGAAATACATATATAAGTTATTATCTATCAGATTCTTAAATTAAACAAATGATCATTGTCATATACTTAGGGTTAAATTGCACAAAAAACTACATGTGATTTCATGAAATTGCGCCAAATCTCTTATATTTTTAAAACTGTGTCAAACTCCCTCGTGGTTTCATAAACTCTGTATCTAACCCCTCATTGATCCTTATTAAACGGTATTTGACCTAAATGCGCCCAAACTGCGAATAAATTTTAGAATCTCAATTTCTAAACCTCTAAAATTACAAATATATTCATTTTTTTTTATATTTAACCTAAAAAAATAGTAAATATACTAAAAATTAGTTATTTTCCTTAGATTTTAAGAGTTTATTTTTACTTTTTTTTTTAAGGCTAAATATAAGAAAAAACGAATATATTTATAATTTTAGGGATTTAGAAATTGATATTCTAACATTTATTTGCAGTTTGGGTGCATTTAGGTCAAATACCGTTAACTAAGGACCGTCGAAGGGGTTAGACTCAAAGTTTATAAAACCACGAGGGAGTTTGACGCAGTTTTAGAAGTACGGAGAATTTGGCGCAATTTCATGAAATCACAAGTGAATTTTGTACAATTTAGCCTATAATTAATAAAAATAATGAGAATTATATTACAGTCCCAAAATACAATCTCAACTATAAATATTGATAATATTTCATCGACTTGGATCTAATCAGCATTACATTAGTTTTTTTTTGCAACGTACAGATACTGCAAAATTATAATATGATATTGTAGGTTCTTTGACCTACATAATACGGTTATAAATCGGAATAATAATAATAATAATAATAATAATAATAATAATAATAATAAAAGCTGAAATTAATTTAATTAGGGTTTGCACCTGCAAGAAATAATTTGGCATTGACCCTTTAATATATAGTAAAAGCTTTGCATTGAATATCATTTATTAGGTAGTTGATTTATATATGGTGAGTTGCCAATATTTAATTCCTAGCATTTGACTTTGAATTTAATATATATATATGCTATTCTACGAATTTAACATCCCTAGCTATATGACACAACTTTGAATGTATTAACTATTAAAGACCATTGAGTTTTGTTCTTTTTTTTTTTTTTTTTTTTTTTTTTTTTTTTTTTAATAACGTGGGAACTGCAGCCGCTACCAAAAAATACTCTGTAAATCAGATCTGTCGAAAAAATCACACTAGGCGAAAGTTTTGTTCTTTTATCTTTGGGAAAGCCATTTTCTTTAAAAAATAAAAAATAAAAAAAAATTGTATGTTACCCATTTATCATAACTAGATTAACTATTTGATTAGTTTCCCAATTAAATTTTTTTGACAGAAATAATCTTAAGATGTTGGAGTTGCTTGCATAGCATCGTCATAGCATATTGAAGATTACATAGATGATAGATGGACATCTACTTGAGAATTATTTTAAGATTTCAATTAAACTTTGTATTGAATTAGTTCAAAAAAACAAAAAAGACTAATATGATGAAGAGTTTGGCTCTTCTTCGCTCCCGATAATTTTTATATATCTCAAGCTAAGTACCCATATGTCTTTATTGCTCGGACTGGTCTAACTAATTCTTAGATAGCCTACACATCATTTTCCAGTGATGTTTGATACACTTCACATGATGTTTCTCTTGACGATTCTACACTATATCACTATATCGTCATCTTGTTGGGAATTTTGATATATTTGACTATCATTCGGCCATATATCGTTCATCCAATTCTTATTGTAAGTCGATTCATGGCTGCTCCGAGGACCTCTTATCATTTCTTCATCTTTTATTTTCTTTATTATATAAAAAGTAATATGATGTGTGTTTACACTAAGTTGTTCCTCATTGACGTTTAGCACTTACTTTGATGTTGATTAGACTGGTGATCCTACCAATCGTTGTTCAGCTACTGATTTTTGTTTCTTCTTGTGTATTCTTTCATCTCTTGGTGAAGTAAGAAATAGACTCTGGTTTCTCGATTAAGTGTTGAAGTCAGAATATTGTGATCTTGTTGATTCTACATCAGAATTATTATGGCTACATCGATTATTCACTTATTTTAGTATGTCTCAATCGTCTTCTATCGCTCTTTATTATGATAGCCAAAGTGCTATGAAGATAATATATAATAATATATTTCACGACTGTATGAAACATATATACTGAATTTGACTATCAGTTCATTTACTAACATGATGTCCATAGGACTATCCACCTTATTCCGGTCTTTTTGACCGATAAGACAGCCGATATATTCACTAAATTTCTATTTTTTCAGCCATTTCCGATTGTTCTTAGACAAACTCAAGTGAGTTTCTACTCTCCCGCTTTGAGTTTGAGGGAATGTTAGATATATTATTATTTGTATCATTTATTTTGTATTTTGGTTTAGACCAAACTCATTTTGTATATATATATATATGTATATATTTGTGTACACACCTATTTTAGAGTAATACAATTCATAATATTCTCCCCAAAAATTTACACTCCTCAAAAGCATTAGCCTTTAAAGAAAAATTATTCATGATTGTTCTCAATATTTTGTTGATTGCCTTCATTTTCTCATCAACTAAATAAAATATATGAGCTTGATTTACAATATTTTTAAGTTGGTTGATGTAATCAAAGATAGCTTCACTTTTTGTCATCATCAATCTATCAAATTGGTTTTTAACCATTTGAACTATGAACTTTGGTGGTGTGATAGTTGTCTAAATCTTTAAAAGCTACCAGAAATGCATCCCAAATAGTTTTGACGGGTTGTACATGTTAAAATGACCCGAAAAAATATTCGTCCACACTTCATTATTGATGCAAATGATGAACACTTTTTATCTTTATTTTTCAATACAAATATATATTTTTTTAATAATAGGAGAATCAGCACTTCCTATCTTTCAGATGCGCTCTCGGTAAATTCTCGACTGAATCTAATAGCCTAGGCCCGATAAGACTAGAGACGTCAGAGTTTGAACCTATGATTTTACGATTACAAGTCCATTCCCGCATCAGCAGACAATCTCTTACAAGACAATACAAATAATTTGATCCATCAAGTAATGGGGTGGGATAATGGAATTTCCTTCCTTCTACATGTTTCAAAATGATCTCTTTAGAAGAGACTTTAAGGTTTTGGTTGTAATGCTTGAATTTGAATTTTATTTTGTATTACTCTATTATTTTTTCTCCACTAAAATAAGAGTTTATTTCTTTAGCAAAATTTTTTCAAATTTTACTAATATATATTTTTTCTCTAATAAAACATCACATCAAACATTAATTCATACAAAATTCAAACTAATTTTTTTCTAAAACTCATCAATCGAAACACATAAATTACTTTTTTTTGTTTTATTTATTGTAAAAAAATATATTTTTTTATTTAAACTATCACACTAAATATTATTTTAATTTAAAAGTAAATTATTTTTAACCTTAAAATTTCCAAACATTAAAATAAAAAATCTCTACAATTTAAATTTATTTGTTTTTTTCTTGGAAGACCATGTTGGGCAGTTATATGTATATATATACACACAATCGATTCTATTTAGCAAATTTCTTCTATGAATGCAATATCGAATCATAAGAGAGATAAGAATTTAATTTTTTATTTTTTTGGTGAGAATCCGTTGCCGTTATCTGAAATTGCACATTGAATAAACCTCTGCTCAACATTTAGTCTTTTTTTTGAGCTTTTAGAGGATGTTAAATGACATCTCTTACAAGACAATGATAGTTATGTGGGAACTCGCAGTCAATCACACTTGGAGATGTTCGAATTTGAACCCACAACGTTATGATCAACAATTAAGTTCCACATCATCAGGTCATTTGGTACGGGATAAAATTAAAAATATGTTGATATTAGTATACGATTACTCTATTAAAATAAAAAAATAATATTTTTTAGTAAAACCGACGAAAATGATAAAAATAATACTTTAAATTAGAATAAAAATATTATTAAATAATATTTATTGAAAATTATATTCCTTCCGTCCCAATACAATAGTATTGTTTACCATTTTTTTTCATCCCAAAACAATAGTCTTATTTCCATAAATAATCATATCTATAGAACTATCCTTACTTTTTCATTATTATTACACAATTTTTTTACTACTTTTTACGCTAATACACTCAAAAGCTAAAAAAAAAAATTTAGTTGTACTTTTTACCCAATGGACGGAGTATCAATTAAAAACACAATGTGAAAACACCCTACATGTATACATGCGTTTTATTTATTAATTTGTGAGTTGGGTCAAAATTACGTATCAAGTCTCTCAAATCCATGGGGACCCCTACCAAAATTAATTGACATGTTTATTAAAACTAGGGATAATTAATAATAAAATTTAAGTATAATAGGTAGTTATTACGAATCATAAAAATGCCAGATAGTAATAGTGTCCTTAATCACTATGCAATCCCTAATTACCCTCTAATAAACGTGTCGGAAATAACACAATAATAAAAATGTGCAAATTCAGATCCGTTCATATACACTCCTGGGATCACGACACCAGAAGAATCCACACCGCCAATCAATCAGTATCAGTGAGTGTATCACCAACAGAGGCGTAGAGGCTCCGGGAGCTCTCAAAAAATAAGTCTAAACTCTTCCCTGGAGCAAGAAAGAAAGCTGAGGTTCTGTCAGTGAGCGAGGCGTGCTTTCTCTCCTCCAAAATTGCTTCACTTTAAAGATCGATGTAATTAATCCCAAATCTCAATCATCATAAACTCACAAATCACGATCAATCACACGTTCAAATCTCGCCATTAAACCTGCAGGAACAAAAGTATAAAGAGATATATATATGTATATATACATATGTACAGATGCACACAGAAACAGAAGCTTTGATGGGTTCTCTTTAGCACTTTACTCTGCCGTTGCACAGAAAAGGGAAAAGCCCGATTGGGGGACGAAAATATCTGCATTTCCATTCCAGTGAGTATTTGGTTGCCGATTCGGCGTTGGGCGCACCTCACCTGTTGATGTTGTTGTTTTTTTGTTTTTAGGTGTGCGTTTGTTTTCCCCCAATTAGTAATTCTAGGGTTTCGCTGGTAAGTTACTGATCTACATTGCAATTGGGTCTGGGCTTCGATTTCGGTGGTCGATTTACGCAGCACAGCACATGATGATGGGTGGGTGCTGCTGGCGATTAATCTCTTTCCTGCTTCATTTTTTATAATGCGATTCCTTCCCACTGTTCTAAGATTTCGTTGGTCGCAGATATCTGATTCTTCTGCGCAATATATAATAGACATATATAATATATGCAATGCAAAATGTGATGCGATCTTGTCTATGAGTATCATCATATATAGTTTATATATTAATAATATTTAGATTTGCTACAGTCATCGGCATGGCAAAGGTATACGGAGAGATGCTCGCTGTCTGGCGTTTTGGTGGTTGATTCAACTGATACCGAGATGCTGTTTTCCATTTCCCCCTTCCGTTGAGTTGCATAACATTGCAGGTTTGATTCTGAAACTCACCGCACCCCACCCCACCCCGACCCAGCTTCTTCTCTCAGTCACTTTGAGATCCATTTCAACTCATGTATATATTTCGGCTCTTTTTCTGAATCTTTGAATCCTTCGCTTCTTTTTTTTTTAATGCTACACACAGATATGTTATCAGAGTATATTTTAAATGGTTGAACAGAGCAATGGTGGGGGGGGGGGGGGGGAGCGGGGGAATAAACAATAATTATACTGTATTTAATTTAGTGTGGTAGCTAAGCTTGTTGGCGATGTCTCCTGGGTTTGTCCGGACTCCGTGGGCTTTGCCGCCGACCAAGGAAACACCCACTTATTTGGCTCTCTTCCCCTACAAGTGAGCTGAATCGATCCCCCATTAATTTAAAACCCCATCGTCTATTATCTATTATTCTCTACTCTCTCTCTCTCTCTCTCTCTCTCTCTCTCTGGAGAAGATTACTTTGTGCCGAATCGAGATTCGGTCATACAGAGCTGGCCTCTGATTAGTCTTAGAACAAGAAGAGATCCCATTGCTTTCTTTCTTGTTTAGCTTGTGGTTGTTTGAGAAAATTTGGTCCCCCACTGCTCTACCGTTTCTTGCTTATTTTTATTTTTTACTTTTCATTTTTAGGCCTTGCTTATCCCTCGATCTTGTTCCTGTCGGGTGTTCGAGAATGGAAGAATGAATGGGTGTATAACGGTCTGCTGTGCTATGCTCGTGGTTTCTTGGGTTGAGTTTGAGTAGTGTGGAAGCAGAAGCATTGTGTTGAAGCTAGGTTAAAAGCTAACATTCGACTTGAAGTAGGTGGAGAGGGGTAGGTTGTCTTCAATTTGTTTGCAGGATGAAGTTTATGAAGCTTGGATCCAAACCAGATTCCTTTCAGGCCGATGGGAACACCAACATAAGGTTTGTTGCATTCATTCTACCATTTTTTTTTCAAGATTAGTTCCCAATCCAACTTCATTGATTTCTTGGCCAATCTTGGATCGATTTCTTCAGGAAAGTTTCTCGAATAGCTACTGTGAAATTAAAGTCGTTCATTATTTGCAAAGCAATCCTTTTCACACACGTATAGATTCTGTATCTTAGTTATATAAGTTAACTCTACTTTGATACCTTTTTGCCCTTTACATTTGGTGTCTTTTTTTGGTTCATTATTTACAGCTTTTAGTTGGTTGAATGGTTTTTTGTCAACTGTGAGCCCCGTTTCATAGTTACAATCATTCGGGCATTACAGTTTAGGCTCCCAGATAATGAATCGATGGATCAATCGAAGGAACAGCGAATCCGTATAATAGAATACGCATCATAAACCAGTTATTCGATAAATTTTGGTGAGAAAGTGAGGATAATATGGATATGCTGTCTGCAGGTATGTGGCTAGCGAGCTGGCAACTGATGTTGTCGTCCATATAGGTGATGTGAAGTTTTATCTTCACAAGGTATGCTTCGACGCTCTCTCTACATTTGAATCATGTCAGAGATCGACAATGTAATAAAAAGTCGAACAACTGTGTGTTTTACACAAATTTGATTTTCTAAATGAACACTGCAGTTCCCTCTTCTGTCTAAATGTGGGAGGTTACAGAAGCTGGTTTCTTCGGCCAATGAAGGCAATGTCAATGGAAATGGCGACGAGATCAGCATCCCCAACATACCTGGTGGCTGCAGCGCCTTTGAAACATGTGCCAAGTTTTGCTATGGAATGACGGTCACACTAAATGCGTACAACATTGTCGCAACACGGTGCGCAGCCGAGTATCTTGAAATGCACGAATCCATCGAGAAAGGCAACCTCATCTACAAGGTTGATGTCTTTCTCAACTCCAGCATTTTCCGAAGCTGGAAAGACTCCATTGTCGTTCTCCAAACTACGAAAGCCCTACTGCCGTTATCCGAGGAGCTAAAACTAATCAGCCACTGCATAGATGCTGTTGCTTCCAGGGCTTCCGTCGATGTTTCCAAGGTGGACTGGTCTTACACGTACAATCGAAGAAAAGTTTCCGAGGAAAATGGGAATGATCCCAGCTGGAACACTGGTGTTCGTAGCCGAGCAGTGCCAATGGACTGGTGGGTTGAGGACTTATGCGAGCTGGAAATCGATCTGTACAAGCGTGTGATCGTAACAATCAAGAATAAAGGCAGTGTATCGAGTGAAGTGATTGGGGAAGCTTTAAAAGCTTACGCCTATCGGAAATTACCCGGCTCGGGGAAGAACATAATCCCCCAGAATGAAATGTCAAAATTCCGATTCATTTTGGAGACGATCGTGAGGCTTTTACCGGAAGAGAAAGGCAGCGTTTCGTGCAGTTTCTTGTTCAAGTTATTGAAGGCTGCCATTTCAGCCGATATGGGGGAGACGGTGACGAACCAGCTGGTGAAGAGAATCGGGCAGCAATTGGAGGAGGCGACTCTGAACGATCTTCTGATTCGGGCGCGCGAAACTGACGGTGATGGAATGATCTACGAAGTCGGAGTAGTCCAGAAGATACTCGAAGAATTCACGAGGCAAGATCGGGACGACGCCGAATCTGCTGCCGTGGCATTCGAAAACGGAAATGCAGAAATTCAGGAGATACGTAAGCCTGCCGGGATCTTGTCCGAAGCTTCGAAGCTTATGGTGGCGAAACTCATCGATGGCTACCTCGCCGAGATCGCAAAGGACCCGAAGTTGCCGCTCTTGTCCTTCATCGGTATCTCCGAAATGGTCTCCGGCGTTTCTCGCCCAGCGCATGACGGACTTTACCGCGCCATCGACACGTACCTAAAGGTAAAAATTAATTCATCGCATTCGCCCGAATAAATCCGAAAATCATACGATATGCCATTCAGCGTTATATTATATCATTATAGGAGCATCCGGCGATCGGTAAGAGCGAGAGGAAGCGAATATGTAGGTTGATGGACTGCAAGAAGTTGTCGGCGGAAGCGTGCATGCACGCTGTTCAAAACGAGAGGCTCCCGCTACGAGTAGTCGTCCAAGTCCTCTTCTTCGAGCAAGTCCGTGCAGCTGCTTCTTCGGGAAGCAGCACGCCGGACTTGCCCAAAGCCATTAAAGACCTCAACAATGGCTCCTACGGTAGCTCGCGATCGGCGACAGCCAACACCGACGAGGATTGGGATGCGGTGGCCTCGGCTGAGGAGCTGCGGGCGCTGAGGGGTGAACTGGCGGCGCTGCGATTGGGATTGGGCGGCGGCGGCGGAGGAGGAGGTGTTGTGGTTGGGCAGGAGAGGATTAATGGAGGGGAGAGCAGGGCGGCCTTGAGCAAGATGAAAGGGCTGATAATGTCGAAGAGGATATTGTCGAAGATATGGTCGAACAAAGGGGAGAACAGCGGGTCGGACTCGTCGGAGAGCCTGAACCAGGATGAAGTGGGGAAGACGATCGGGACGCCGACGCGGCGAGGTAGGCATTCTGTTTCTTAGGTGGTTAAGTATGTGTGCGTTTGGGATGGATGGATGGATGGATGGTTTCGGATGATGTTTTTGTCTTGTCTTGTGTTCTTGGTTAGTAGTAGACAGTTAAGTTACTTAGTAATTTGATTTGTTTTGGTTAACAAACGAGGAGAATCAATGGATATAACTTTATATATATAATATATATATATATATGTTATAGTGAGTATGTGTTGAAGTAAGTCTAGAAGAAGAAGAAGAACATGAAGAAGATGATGATGATTTATGGGCATGGGGGAATATTTGCAGAGTAATGTTGTTATGTTAGAAGAGAAGCCAAAGCCTGCAAGCTAAGACTAAGGCATATATAACAAACAAACAGTTACTACTATTATCGTATCATGTAAAAATCTTTCCTTGTACTATTATTATTATTATTATTATTATTATTACAGGCATTGTCCCTTAGTATTTATTTATTTATTTATTTTGAACTGCAGTCGCCACTCGAAGGTGTGTTCTGGGTAATTTTTAGTCAAATGTAATAGCTTGCAAATTAGACTCGATAAGACAAGTGAAACCAAGTCAACCGATGATATTATTAGTAGTAGTATGACGTCTGGTGAATGTTGGAGGAATAATGGATGAATGATGGATTAATGCAATTAATCTCACTTCACAAAATAAGGGCTGTGTTTGGTTTGGTTTTCTTTACTATAGTACTACTAGTGGACTATAGCTGTAGATCATTACTAGTATATATTTATATGTGTATATATATATATATATCTCATCTGACAAAATTATTCATGATTTTTTTGTAATTTCGAAGCTCAACGTAAACTCTTTTGTATTTTAAAATTTGTATTATGCCTTTTTATATTTTAAAAAATGTTACATAAAATTTATTTTTTATATTTTTTTGTGTGATGAAAAAATAATTTTCTATTTATAAAATACAAAAAGAATTTAAATTAAATTTCAAAATCTTATAGACAATTTTATATATTTCAGCATATCTTATATTATAAAATAAAGATAAACTGAATTATAAAATAGTATATACTATTATAAAAATGCTATAAAAAATAGATATATATATATAAGTATATGTTGATTCGAGCCAATTAGATCAAATCAGCATCACCATCCGTACCAAGTCTACTACTATTATATAAAAAGAAAATAGAATAAGATTAGATGACATGGTTAGAGAATATATAATATTATACTTAACACATTTTTTTTTATTAAGATATATTTTAAATTAAATATATATTTTTTCTTTTCCAACTAAAGATATTTGTTTTTATTATTTTCATATGTTTTATGTAAATTTCATTTATATACGTATAACAAATAAAAAAATTAAAATCATTTATACATTTTTATTAGTCAATAATATATTACTATTATTTTTAATTTACTAAAAAAAAAATAGTTTTAATTGGAACTAAACACTATATTATATTATACTTTAAATTAAATATAAATAATATTTTATTATTAACAGTAAAAGTGAAAATATTGAAACGTATATTTAAATCGTTTATTGAGTCTGATGTGAATGTGATGCTGTCAGAATATCACATGCATGCATGCATACACCTGACGTGCATTCCATTAACAAATAAATACCCTAACTTTTCAGCTTAACCAGTCACTATAATCAATCAAATTAATTAATCTCATTTGTTGGTTTCAATAATACTCTTTCAATCCCATATTCATATTTATTCGCACAAGTAATGAAATACTTGTATTATTATTATTATTATCTAAAGTTATTTTGTAATGCCCACTTATTTACTTTACTTGTATATATAAAAATAATTTTATCTATGTCCTATAAGAATAGTATGATAATGCTTTTGAATCCGTAACAAGTTCAATGTCTGTACTATCGAGTCATTCATTACGAACTTCTTATTTTAAAATTTTAGGTGACATTATTTTTATAAATATTATTAAAAAAATACATGTTAATATTATATATATATTATTCATTTTAAAAATGAATAATTAAATATAAAGTATAAATTTTTATATTATTAACACAATTAATTAAATGTAAATAAATAAATTCAAACAAACAGAGATTTAATACTATATTAAATGATGTAAATGATTGTATGAGTTAAAAAGTTCCCTAGCCTATTAGTCCACTCCACCCGCGCTATGGTGATTTGTTTAGTTTTAAGGGCATGTTTGTTACGGCTTTATTTTCCCAAAATTCCATATTTATGAAGATTAATGTTTAGGGTTGAATTGATGATATGATTTGTTAGGAAATTCTCCATCTCCAATGGCGCAAAGAAAGATCTTCAGCTCACATGGTTTTGATTTATCTACTCGCCGTCGTCGTCGTTGTACACGCGCCGCCACCTCTAAATAAGTCAACCAATTGAAAGCACAGGACAGGATACTTCCCAATCGGAGCAAACTCTGTATATTAGGTTTGGGAATGGGAGAGGAAGATGGAGCCGGAGCCAGATCGCCGCCGGTCAATAGCTCCGGCCATCAACCGAAGCCGACTGCCAAGCTCACAATCTTACCTCTCATCGCCTTAATTTTCTACGAGGTCTCCGGCGGCCCCTTCGGCGTCGAGGATTCCGTCAAAGCAGGCGGCGGCCCCCTCCTCCCTCTCCTAGGGTTCCTAATTTTCCCTCTCTTCTGGAGCATTCCAGAAGCTCTAATCACCGCCGAGCTCGCCACCGCCTTCCCCGACAACGGCGGCTATGTCCTCTGGATCTCCTCCGCCTTCGGCCCCTTCTGGGGATTCCAGGAAGGTCTCTGGAAATGGTTCAGCGGCGTCATGGACAACGCTCTTTACCCTGTACTATTCCTCGATTACCTAAAGCATTCCCTCCCCGTCTTCTCCAACACCATAGCTCGAATTCCAGCTCTGTTAGGGATTACTGCTTCTCTCACATACTTAAATTACAGAGGCCTCAACATCGTCGGATTCTCCGCCGTCTTGCTCGCCTGCTTTTCTCTGCTACCATTTCTCGCCATGGCTGCTCTCTCTGTACCTCGAATTCAGCCGAAGCGCTGGCTCGTTGTGGATCGCCGCAAGGTGGACTGGAGGGGATACTTCAACAATCTGTTCTGGAATCTTAATTATTGGGACAATGCGAGTACTGTCGCCGGAGAGATTGAGGATCCGAGCAGGGCGTTTCCGAGGGCGTTGCTTGGGGCGGTTGTTCTGGTGGTTTGTTCCTATTTGGTACCGTTGCTTGTCGGCACCGGAGCTGTGGACACGGATTCCGGCGAGTGGAGCGACGGCTATTTTGCGAGGATAGGAATGATGATCGGCGGCGCGTGGCTGAAGTGGTGGATCCAGGCGGCGGCGGCGTTGTCGAATATGGGGCTTTTTGAAGCTGAGATGAGCAGCGATTCGTTTCAGCTTTTGGGTATGAGCGAGATCGGGATGCTCCCCGCGGTTTTCGCATCGAGGTTTGATAACGTAAATCCACCTTACACATGAAACACAAATTAGTTTAACTATGTATAATGGCTTAAATTATTATCCAAGTGCAAGATTGATATGTGGTTTAGATCATATTACGTATAAGCTTTTAGATGAAATGATCATTTAACACATAGTATCGGACATGGATTTCATAGAGATTTGACCGAATCTAACATATATCATACAATTAAACTATATATTACATGGATTTCATACTGATTTGACCGAATCAGCACGCACAAAAACATAAACAACACAAGTCTTTATTAGAAATAACACGTGTTGTTTGTAATAATGACATCTGTTGTTTGTATATAATTATAGCGTGTGCTGTACAATGGTATGTCATGTGCTAAAATCAATTGTTACATGTGTCGTGTGAGACTATATCATGTGTTGTATATGTATTATATTAATATAAATAATGTGATGTCACTAATATTACTTTGCTGCATATTGTGTGTTATTTAGCACTGTAGCTGCCGCCATATTATATTTACCGCAACATATTTATAATACCAACATATACTATGTTATAACATGTACTAATAGTAGAAATGCATGTTGTTTACCTTTAAAGCATATGTTGATCTGGTCAAATCAATATGAGATTTGCGCCCGAAAGTATGCTAATTTGGATGATCCGATCGTTGCAGATCGAAGTATGGGACGCCGACATTCAGCATTCTATGCTCGGCGACGGGCGTGGTCTTCCTATCGTGGATGAGTTTCCAGGAGATCCAGGAGTTTCTCAACTTTCTCTACGCGGTGGGGATGCTGTTGGAGCTTGCGGCATTCGTGAAGCTGAGAGTGGACAAGCCGGAGCTGCAGAGGCCGTACAGAGTCCCGTTGGGAACGGTTGGTGCAGCGACGATGTGCTTGCCCCCGGCAGTGCTGCTGGTTCTGGTGATGTGGCTGGCGTCTCCGAAGACGTATTTGGTGAGCGGGGTGGTGGTGGTGGCGGGGGTTGCTGCGTATCCGTTTCTCGTCTGGGCGAAGGAGAGGAGATGGGTCGAGTTTGTTAACTCGGATGCTGTTGTTATTGCGGATGAGGAGCGTGTGATGATGCTCGAGGAACATCGAGCGGTTGTAGCTTCTCACGGCATTAGTTCCGCCATGTCGGAGATTTCAGCCTCAGCTTCAAAATTGGAGTAGAGAGCGCACTCGAAAGTAGTCGTCCAAGTTAAAGAGAGGCAAGTAAAGCTGTGATGATATGATAATTGTTTGTCCATATTTGTAACATTTTGTTGTAATGACAAGCATATATACGGACTTTTATTAAGATTATTATTAAGTGATTAAATGATCTTTTAATTAAATGAAAAAAAAGAAAGATTAAATACTCCCTTTTGTTAACCAATGTGCATTAGTGCTCGTAACATGTGAAGTAGAAAATATTTATTTTGTGATCTGTATCACTAAAAGATAATTTAGGTATATGTTCATGGATCTGTAATAAAATGTGTAATGGTATTGTAAGAGTGTTTGTTTCCCAGTTAGAGATTTTTAGTTTGAGATTTGAATCTTAAACATTTTAAATTTATACAATGTAATATAAATAGAAAATAATACTAATTTTGTCCTCGATTGTATTTTCGTTTTTTTACTACAATTCAATATAATACACAGAGATGTCTCAATTGCTGCATAAACAAATGTTAGGCCCCAGAGTGGGCACGGCTTGGATATTTGTAAATATGCAATATTTGATATTCGAACCGAATCGAACAAATACCCGAAATCGCGAACCTTATTCGAACCAAAAATTTCTCTTAACCGAATTCTCGATTAATCGAAAATATTTGCAATATTTGTAAATAATTCGAACAAAATCAAAATTTAAAAAATAATTAAAATTCTAATTAAATAAAAATATTTACAAATATTTCAAATATCCGAAACCGAAACCAAATCGAATATAATTATTAATATAAATTTTAAAATATAATAATATAAATATATTCAGTTCAATTAACCAAACTCAAAAAAACAAATCAAAAAATAAAATCGAATCGAACAAATATCAAATATGCAGTATTTGTATACGTACCGAATTTTAACATATTTAAAAAATTACAATTCTAACTCTCTTCAAAAGTAAGACGGGATTCCATCAAAAAATCCACAGAAAAATAAATATGCAGCCCGAAATTATCCTATACCCATCATCTCAGAGGGTCAAAATTTTTGCAGATCTAAATTAAAAAATTTCAGACAAGCTTCGAAGAACCGAATTGTACCAATAAGATGCTTCACTACAGATGGATTCCGTCCAGTACCGAGATCATCCCCAGAGCCTGCTTATAAATCCCTTAACTTCCTTCTTCATCCTGTGGTCAAGGGATGGGAAGTCGATTGAGTTGTAAGCGAGGTCGAGCACAATTGGATTGCTGGGAACTGTTTGGAAGGCCGGTGGGAAGGCTTCAATGCGAGGGATTAGCTTCCCGGTTGGATTGCCCACAGATGACTCGTAAGTGTCGAGTTTCTCCATCAGCAGTTTCTCAAGCTGAAGAAAAAGAGTAGATAAAAACATGTAAAAATGCCCGGTGGAATTAAAAGGTTAACATGAATAGGTAAACAGGAAGTTTCAGCTGTCGTGTATGTAGAAACAGCAACCGAACAAATATGGGAGGTTGAAGATTTCAAAGGTGTATTTATTTGAGATGATATGAGCTAAAACAAGAAATCTGGACTACCTTCTTATCAATTCCTGTCAGTGATATGTTTGAAATCTTCTTCGACAGATTTTCTGGAGCTTTCTCCTCCTCCATAATTCCAATTGCGTGCTCTATGCAACTATTTGATCGACAATCATTAGAAAGCATTTTCAATTCATTGACGGTGACCTGTCAGGGCAATAGATTAGACGATGACTTAGATTGGCATTAACACAATGGGGCACACAAAGAAGTTGCCAAATTCAACATCCATTCATGGAATAACTACGAAAAGTGGTTAAAAGGATATTTAAATATCAAACAGAACAGCCATTGGAATAGCTAAACAGTGTACCATCATATTGTAGTATGTTTTATAAAGATCGATGAAGCAAGAATGTACTTTATTAGCAGAGAACCCATCTCAATGTCTATAGTAAAACAATAGCATAAGAGTTACAACACTCCCCGAAACTCTTAATCATTTATATTTAAAATAGTATAGGTATGTTGTCAAGCCACAAAAACCTCAAATAAATATGGTAACCTTTTTCGAATAATCTTGCAATCCTAATAAAAATCCTAACATAGTAAATCTTTTAAACCATCCTAAGCTGCCAGGTGCCTTAGTGAACACATAACAAAAGGAAAAAGAATAAATCAAGTATAAGTACCACCACCAAAGTTATAATAAAAATAAATGAATAATAAAAAAAACCTACAACCACGTAGAAAGAAGTGAAAATTGCCTGTCACTGCAAACCTGATCAGCATTGCTTAATCTATGAAGCTTCTCAAGAGAAGCATCTGCCAGAGAACAAGCATGGCGGAACAAAGCATAGGCTTCAGCTCTCTTTCCAGCCAAACTGTAGGATTTGGCCAAATAAAAGCACCTGCACCAATTGTTGAAGAGGTCCAGCATCAGAACAAATGCACTTCAGATTTTCAGAAACCTATTTGCTACCCATGTATTCTACAGCCATATCCATAGCTAACACTTGGGATATTTTGGATCCATGGTAGGTATACTGAAAGAAATATAAGATCGTATATGGAGATGGAAAAATAAATGGAAAGTTTAAAGCTTTATTAGATATGCAGTAATGCAGGTTGACACTTTTATTTAGTTTTCATCATTGAAAATAATACAATGATGTATTAGTTAATACAATACTAAAAATTAAAGTCAAGATTAGAAACATTTAATTTCTGAAATCATGGAATAATGGAAGGAATATCAAATCCCTTGTTTTAAGAAGGATTTGATGTACTGTTATAACTGGGCTTGTGAAGTCCATGTCATTTCCATCCCATTTAAAATTCACTACCAAAAGTGCTTTTGAAGAATTCCTCTAGCTTTCGTCTTTAAAATTGTATACCAAATACGCCATTAATGAATAGTGAACAGATATGAACCAACTCTGACGTTTTATAGAAGAGAAGATACTGGGTTATCATATAGCATGTTGCACAACCATTGGAATTTAATAAAAGCATTAGGTGAAAATCAAGCCAACATTTTTTTTTCCAGAAAGGAAAATTTTGTGTGTGTAGCTATCTATCTATATATATATATATATATGTGTGTGTGTGTATGATAATAGTACGAGCAAATGAGAGGGACAAGGAAAATCAGGGAGGTAGAAAGCCGATATGACTATGTTTACTGAAACAGGCATATGGAGTGTCCTTGTCCATAGCATTGCCCACAATTTGGTCATACCGATATTATTATCATTGAATAGTCGTAGGGTGACCAATAATATAATAATCAATTGGCTTAAGACCTTTACAACAAAAACGAATGATAATGATCATAAAGAAAGGCCAACATCAAATTTGGCTTGTATCAGCAGACAAATAGATTTCATTGATCACAAACATATCAAGAAATGGTGTTTTCAGCAAATGAACAGCCAAGGAGAAAACAGAACAAAGATCTGACAAATGAATGAACTTGCAAACCTTTCTGCACGGAAAGCAGAACTTTTAAATTCGCATTCCTCAGCAAATGCCACTTCTTCAGGATTTTGATCTCTTCCCGAACTTACCAAATCAGAAAGATCACTTGTGTTCTACATAAAAAGAGTATATGTCAGCATTATCTATCTCGGTCGGTGGACTAACTAATATAGCTAAAAAAAGCCATAAAGTCATATAAATATGACAATCAATATGACTGTAAAATGGTGGAAACAAAACAGTAACTAACCTGTAGCAAGAGATCATATAACCTGACAAGCTCCTCCGGCTTTGTAAGTTTTTCGTTTTTGTCATCACGAATCTTACTGAGCTTACTTTTAGCAATGGTGACTAACAACTGATTACGTTCAATGGTTCTCTTCCCTAAGACTGCACCGATAGCTCTGTCAAGACTGCTAAGATCATCTTTCATGCTTTCTGAATTGCCTGCCGTAGCCTGCAACAAAATGCACCAGATCATGTTGCAGCATATGGATATATTGAAAGTGGAAATCATCCACAACCTCATCAGTACATTATTGCCATATAAGATAATATATAGTTCCTTCTTCCATTGATATCTCTTACTCAATTCATAGTTATAACCATAAAACAGTTGGATAGAAGTTCTCTTCATAATTAAAATGAAAACATACCAGTTCACTTCGTATGTAGCTTCTTGCCTCATTGTAAGCAGCAAAAATTTTGTCAAATATAAGCAGCTTTTTCTCTGCAGGGAATGAATCCGCTGCTGGACCACTAATATCTTTCTCCAATTCCTGGGCTGATCAAATTTTAACATGCACATATTGAGCTTGAGATTGGGTAGGTATACAAAAGTTTCAGTGCTAGGAAATCAAAGTTTAATTGGCCCATTGTACTTCAAACATGATAATCAGATTTTATAAGGACTACCTTTAAGTATGGACACCCGAGTCTTTGCATTTGAGATAGGAAATCTATGACCCAGCCAATGGAATTCAGTCATGGATGCAGCCTGCTGCGATCGAGCCTCTGACATGACAGCCTGCAAGGAAGAATGTAAGAAAAATGAGACCCATAACCTAGCTTTTTGCGAACACCAGCATATCTTACTTGAAAAATGAAGCATATTGTTAACACTTAAGATGGACCCACCTCCAATTTAGCTTTGAAAAGATCAAGAGCAGGCCCCTCCATTTCTCCTATGTGGACTAGCTCTGAAGCTTGTAGATTTGACTCCCCTATCTTATGCAGGCAATACCGTATACTAGGCTCAAGTTCCTCAACTCGCTCCCGGCACAGAACTTGGTTTTCTAGGTCACCATACTTCCCAAGCTCCTCATAAACAGCCCTAGCAAGATAAGAAAGTTAGACAGCTTGATATAGCTAAGAATAATGCAGACAACAAATGGCCAAACATCTTCCAGTAAGCTTAATTTGTCTTGATAATGAAGAGTGTACTTTGTCAAAATTAGAATATACCTAGCACTTTTGAAGCATTTCAATGCAACATCCCAG
This sequence comes from Andrographis paniculata, assembly GCF_009805555.1. Taxonomy (NCBI): domain Eukaryota; kingdom Viridiplantae; phylum Streptophyta; class Magnoliopsida; order Lamiales; family Acanthaceae; genus Andrographis; species Andrographis paniculata. Next base: position 4,590,392 of record NW_026137402.1, read on the forward strand.
TGCTTATCTTGTTCAAACAACAAATAGCCCTTCATATAAGAGGCATATGCCTGCAAAGTAAACATAACATGATTATGCAACCAAGATTGCATTGAAGTGGCACTTGTTGCTTAAGAATTAAGAAGAAACACTATAACATCATGCCATAAAAAGTTTACTGCGATTGCGGCCACATTGCAGAACTAAGAGATAAGTCATCGCATTAAAAATGTGTATGGTAACAGACAAATGATTGGGGTTACTAAAATTTAGTTACAAAAATCAAAATAAGGTATCAGAAGAAACTGCAGTGGCAGAAGATAACAAGCAACTAATACGGTAATACCTCTGCTTCCAGAGATGTTCTTGAATCACCCTTTAGAGAGCACAGCTCTTGGAAAAGGGAAGCCCACTTTACAGCTTTTCTCAACCTGCAAATGAGGTAGTTCCGCTGCTGTGCATTGGGACCATCAGGCAGTGTTTTCTTTTCCATAGCATGGCTCCAAGCTCTTTCAGCAGTATATAGAACCAAATGGAGAAACCTAAAGAAGATTCAGATGCGTTAACCCAGAAGGCAAAAATCAACATCCTGAACTAATTTTATAGACAAAACAAATTCAGATTGCAGAAATGATAGTAACTATCCTTCAAGTGAGCTAAATGTACCATGCATGCAAAAATCAATGGGGTAATAGCAACTGGGCTTAATCAGGATTTAGCAGGTGCAGCAGAGTAGGAGTCATGATGAGGATTTAAAGAAGCTACTAATTGGGATAAACAAATAACAATGGACCTATTTGTTTTTTTCTTTGTGGATGAACACCGAATAATTTGATTTGTATATACTGAATGAAGAAAGGCCTTCATTGAAATGGTAGGTTATATCTAAATATAGCCGAAGAGACCAATATATTTCTTTGTCACAGCATTATTTGCACTCCTTACTGACGCCCAAGAAGCATAATTGGTCATATTTCAACTTTGTATGTAAGTGAAGTTTAACAGTACAAAATGGGAATATATACATTCTAGAATTTTGCATCATTGAGTGTTCAATAACAAAACATCACAAATTATAAAATCACTTCCGCTGCTTTACTAATCAAACTACCGTAAAAAAGTATCCACCACAGATCAGCATTTCTTTATCTGAAGTCATTCAATGAGATAAAGTAACTACCACTAACTCGTCTAAACATTTGTTGGCTAGTCGTGTGAATACACTTTCGAAATGAATATCCAAACAAAGTCTCTCCAGTGGACTATCAGCCGAGTTGTCTGATAAAGAAAGCAATTAATCATATATATCCTCTCCATAGAGTGGTGTATCTATCCCCAAACTGTTGACACCAACGAGAACTTAGAAATGCTTGCAATCTGTCACCAAAAGAAGTTTCCACCTCTCATCATAATAAAGCAACTTATAATTGTTTAATATGATAATGAGCATAACTTGATACCCCTTGTAATTCCGAACAAGTTAAAAGAACAGAATAATACTGTCAGAATCTTGGAGCAGCAAAATAAGCAAAGTCACAGTAAGGTTAGCCACCATAGATATGACATAAACAAGAACACCATCATCATGGCAGCAGCTACCTGACTTCAGTGATAGTGGATACAGTGATGGTTTTTTTAGTATACTTTCCACGACCGTGAGTGAACTTCAGTGATTTGTACAGTCTTCTCAGCCGTGCAGTGCAATACCTCCTGACAAATGAATTGAGAAAATCCCAAAATTGGACAACATTATCATCAATATCAAGATGCATAAGAAATTACCTACTTTTCATCATCTTTCCATCTCAAATTCTCAATCAACTTCCCCGGTTAAAACCATAAACAAATATACAAAAGAAAACTGCATACACATAATCCTTAGATTGAAAATTACTTTCAAGACAATCCGTGGGAGATTCAAATAAGAAAATGTAACACATAGCATAAGAAATCGATCGTACCGGTAACGGGTGTAATCGCCGAAACGCAGCCCGTGCTGCATTTGGGCTGATTTCAGAAGCTGCAAAACTGAAAACTCCGCCGTAAAGATTTTAGCAAAACCCCTCGATTCGTTAACCACATACAAAAGTTCGCGAACAAAAACCTACCGTTGATAGAGAATTTAGGATTGCTGATCTGATCGGAGATCGTCGAATTCTGCTCGTCGATTTCCATGGCAACACCATCGTTTGCTTTCGCCATCACAGAAGCGAGATTAAAATTAGAGATCCAAAACAACAACGGCCTCCAAACCCTACCGGGCCTACACCTGCCTCTAGTTGAAGTCAGGCGTTTTTCCTTTTTTTTTTTATTTTTTGGAAACGACTAGAAATTGACTGCCGGAGAAGAAGAATGAAATGAGCGACCACCGGCGGTAGCGGCAGCTCTGGCCGCAGTATGTACGGTCTATTTTTTAAATATTTTATAATTAAATTAATATATGTATTTTTATAATATTGCAATAATAGTAATAATATTATTATTAATTATAATTAAATAATTACTCCATAATTACATAAAATAATAATAATAATAATCTCTTTTCCGCTTAACATATTTTTTTATTTTAATATGGCATAACAATTACATATTTTTATTTGTAAGAAATTATATTTACTTGTTATAAATTTTCTATAATATTAAAGATTAAAAAAATCAAAATTTATTTAATATATTTTAAGAATTTCCTTTTTAAATAATAAAAATCTTATAAAAAACACATATAGTAATTAACATTTATATTTTTTCCTTTTAGTATTTACCTCCCCCATTTACCGTATCCACATTTATCTGTCCTACATCTCATCTCATTTTAAATTTTTTATTTTATAATATTTAAAATTTTAATTAAACTAATTAATTATCTTAATTTTAATTTATAATTATTTTTTCTAATATATTTTAAATTATCTACTAATTATACTTATTCTAAATTTTTGAGTATACAGTAACCGAGACTCTACAAGGCCGGATGGAGTATAACATTACTATTTTACATATGGAAAGAATATAGTATATTAAAACTCTTTTTTAAAGAAAAAAAAAAACAGTAAATAAACCTATTTTCGGTAAGGACAGAATATTAAGGTAATCATATAGACAGTATAATTCAAGTCATCTCTGAAATTCGGTCTCACATCCTCACATTTCCTTACCATCACAACACAAGACAACACAATACAATACTCATAGATCACTTAAGACAAAATATATGTATATATATATATATATATATTATGCATATCTTGTCTATCTCCAATGTAGTAGCAAAGTATATATATTAGGCATTGTCCTACTACTACTACTACTACTACTACTACTACTACTATTCCTATTATGCAATATATAATTAATTAACCATAGCAATTACATCACCTATCCTCCTCCTCGTACATACATGATACATACACAAACCGGTCGATGATGTCTCGATATCGTATTTAATTATTTGTAAGCTCGCTTAGCATCCGAAGTCGTAGGGCGCCAACCCTTTCAACTCAGGTCCGTTCAGCTTGTTCTTCTCATAACTGCAGCGCAACCACAATCGTAATTACATATATATAATTCCACAATGAAATAAGTATATGTATAAACTTGTCTACCGAATTTACAGAAATATATTACCCAAAAGTAGAAGGAAAAGATAAAGAGGATTATACATTACACGTGTATGGAACTGCTGCTGACTTGACCGGATTAGCATATGCTATACAGATAATCACCATATATTTATATATATCTCAGCATATTTATAGTACAGATATCTTATATGCCCTCCGTCCACTTAATAAATTTACATTTACATTTTGCGTCATTGTACTTAATATTAATAATACTCTTATATTTGTATAATTTTTTTGTATAAACGTCCTTTTATTAGTATTATAAGATACTAATAAAAGTATTTTTGTCATTTGATTTTGATTTGTACTACGTTTTGATATAATAACTAATAATTAAATATCAACACGCAAAAAACAAACGTAAATTTTCAAAGTGAACGGAGGGACTATTATAACTCAACATATGTTGTACTATGTGTATGTGTAAATATATGTTTGGTTATGTGTATAACATATACTTATCCGGTCAAATCAGCACTATGCTGACTTGGCTGAATCAGCACAGGATCTGCAGCCATAAAAAATTTATAAAGTTTGGTAGTGTTGAAGAAATACATACAGAAGTAAAAAGACATTTTCGCAATACCAAGTGTGTTTGCTTGTGTTTTTTCAATTTTGTTTTTAGACAACGCAATCTTCGCAATAGAAATATTTTTTTTTCCTAAATAAAAACCACTTTTAATGTCTATTTTCTAGTTATAACGGTACATCCAAAACATATCCTTAAAAAGGTAAAAAAAAACATATAAACGACAATAAAAGGAAACTGGTTTGTTCGAAGACAAGATTCTACCTTAATTAATTATTACACATAACTTATTAAATGCCCCGGTATTCGAATGTCCAACAAAATTCCAATACAAATAAAAGCATTACAAATCGACAAAAAGTAGTTAGTAGAATACCTTGCCATTGGGAAAGTTGCGAATGGACCATCGACCGGTATTGTCCCACAAAGCTCATTGTTCGACACATCACTGCAGACACGCAAAAAATATAAACAATCGAAATGAAACCTTAAAAACAACAACAAAAAGTTCCAATCATCATCAAGCTTCACTTACAAGACTTTAAGATTTGATAGAGTCGTGAGTTCCCTCGGGATTGAACCTGTCAGCTTGTTATCATTCAACCGTCTGCATCATTAATTAATTTGCCTCAAGAATACGAAAAACCTATACATACATAAATATATATATATAGTTATATACACACACTCACAAAAATCTAAGGGATTTCAAATTGGCAAAAGACTTAGGTATCTCTCCTTCCAATTTGTTTCCATACAAATCCATGCTATTAAGTTTCTCCAACGCGCCCAACTCCTTCGGGATTTTCCCTCCAATGTTGTTTTTGTAAAGTTCCCTGTATCCATTCAACCATGAATTCTCGATGATGCATAATTATGTGTCACAAAAGCAATCGATCAACAGCCATGAGTAACTTTCGCAAAAAACCCGGAGAAAATGTCCGTAACAAGGTCTTTAGCAGTGATTAGTTACAAAAGAAACAAGAAAACAAGTCCTCTTTCTACATATTCACTTTTCCATAACATCTTACAAAACATCACCCTAGTTTATTATGTTCAGTTTACACAAACAATTAACAATAAAATCTTCAAAACAAGCACATATACTATAATGAATCAAAATAATTGTTTAAAAGGAGAATCCAGGGAGTGCTTACAGATACTGGAGGTGCTTCAGCTCGCCGAGCTCCGGGCCTAAGGTTCCGGAAACGTTGGCGTTCCCCAAATCCCTGCAATAATGAATTTGAAGGAGTGTAAACGAACAAACCTACAAGAAAATCAATCTTGCCCTAAGCAATTTTCATTAATGAACAGGGAAGGGGGAGGTTTAGGTTTAGGATTTTGTTAGGTTACAATCGGACGACATGGTTGTCGGAATCGCAGGTGACATGGAACCAGGTACAAGGATTGACAAGAGTTGGATCCCAGCTCTGCAGGACATTCATGGGGTCCGAAAGCCTCGTTCTCAAAGCATGTAATGCATTTCCTGCAAAAAAACAATATAGCAACAACACAACGCCTTTATTTCATCAAAATCGATAGCAAAGAAAACAAAAATGGCGCAATAATCAGAAGCTATCATCTCTGATTAAATTGATTACTTTACCTTCAGAGTTTGTGGCGAGCGACGGGGAGAAGAAGAACAGGAAGAAGAACAAGGACGGCCATAACCCCATCTTTTAGAGAGAGAGAGAATGGACTGGAAAAAGTGCAAGTAGGGAATGGAAATAAGAAGAGAGGAAGGTGGGTGCGTGGGTAGGGGGTGGGGTGGGGTGGGGTGGGGAGTGAGTCAGACTGAAGTCAACCAAAATAGTGATTTCAAATTATTGTATTGAATTGAATTGAATGGAGCAACAAACATATGACCTGTTGAAGAACAGCAGCACAAGGACCACGCAGGACTGTTGAGGGTGCCGATACCATGGACTCTGGGCCTTTGATTAATCTCTGCCGTTTGTTTCTTCAAATGAGCGGTACAGATTTTCTAAGGAGCTGTGGTCCTGGCTGTCGGGGAGTGGGAATTGTTTACTAGTTTCTTTCTTTGTTAATTGTGCGTCCTTTGCACTTCCCTCCCCCTTCTTGCAGTCAATTCGGTTGTTTCGGTGTGTATCTCATTTTGTCTTTTTAAAAAATATTTATTAATATATATTTCAATATAATAATTAAATAAATTGAAATGATATCAACCATAATAGTAATCATAATAGTTTAGAGCTTGCAATTGGTCAGATTTGAGTCGGATTTGTGTCAAATTGAATATTTGATCGGATTAAATTACTCAATTCTAACCCGATTCTTTTATTATGATCCGTTTATTATCGTATCAGGTTCGTGTCAACCCGTATATATAATCGAATTAAAATTTTTGACTCAAACCCAATTATTTTGTGTCGGATCATATCGAGTTGTTGTGTTGATTAATTTTCGCCAACTCTAATAATAGTGTAGGCATAAAAAATGATGTCTACTAAGTACTGTTCTCATTCTTCTATAGACCATGAAATATTTAATTTTTGACACAAAAATTTAAAGTATCAGGTGTGTGTTTGTTTTGCTAGATAATTGGACGACAAAAAAAATTATGTGAAATATAAAAAACTATATAGATAATATAAAAATAATTAATGTGTGTAGTATATTAACTTTTTGAGAAATAGTAAAAAGAACAAAGTTTTAAATAAATAATGTAATAAAAAATATATATATTTATTTTTTATTTGAATAATATAATACAAGATAAAATATAATAGTCCCTCTATCAGGCTGCAATGATGGCATTTGATTTTTGCGTAGGAGGCAGTAATTATTTTTTATTTTAAAAATATTTTAAAAATATATAAAATTAAAATAATAATAAATTGTACACGTTTATAATTACAAAAATGACGCTGAATGCTACGCCATTATATTTTTGTAATATTTTAATGGCATAGACTTCTACAAATTTTCCACTCTTCTTGGGTTTTTTTTTTTTTCTTCTTGCAATTCTTTTCTAGGAAATATAGTGAAAAAAAAAACTACATAATGACTCTTTGTATCCAGCACCACCAATAAATGTATAGAGAACAAAAGGTATCCCATAAAAGATGACTCTGTGAAATGAAGTCGATCGTCAGTAGTTATTGAGTTACACATCATCAAATTATGGGTTCAAGAAGCACAACTTAGACTTTGTGCTTCTTATTTATTTTTCTTTGGCCTAATCCTACAATACTATAACACTACAACTTATGAGGTGTGTACACACTTTATTAAGCCAAAAAAAAAAACATCAAACCAGAATTTGGTCGAATAAACACCTCAAAAACTAAAACAGAGATTCCTATGAACATATTTTGAATAAAAACATGTGTTCATCTGTAAATAGGTGCAATCATATATGAATTGGTTGCACCCTTAACCCCAAAGTCGCCCTAGTTTAAGTATATATTCTTGGCAAACATAAGCAACAAATAATCTCTATTTTCAGTCAATTTTTCACATCAAGATTTTTGTGTGCGCCAGTGGATTATCTAATAGTTAAAGTAACATTAACCAGAAATGAAATGAATTGCATCTTTTAGAAAGTGTCTATTGCATGATCTAATCAAACATCCAGTTTGTTCATTTTGATTCATATACCCTCCATCCCCAGGGGATATTTGGGTTGGAGAAACAGGGGTGCAAGTTGAAGATGATCCCCTGAATCAATTGATGTCGTGTTTTAACTAGTACAGCAAACATAGATTCGATCTCGAATAAGTTAAATGGCTATTTGCTTTCAAAAGACTCGGGTACGATGAAATTTGCATTATTTTATATTTAATTTCTTGAACAAGACAAGAAATAAGTTTCTATGTACTAACAAATTTGGATCAAACTGCCCTTTGTACCTAAAACAAGAAAGTGAAAATACTGACCCTGTAAGGTATTCCAAGATCGACAATTCAGTGGATATTGTCTCTGATCCATTTGGTAGCAACCCATTTCTCCCCTTGAATAACTGGACAGCTTCCATGCAGGGATGTCTGCAAATTTAGATACCAACATTCGAAACATGTGAAATAAAAGACTAGACTGGAACAGGAATTTACTCAATAACAAAATGAATGGGTTGTGGATAAGGTTTCCCAGACAGTACCTTATCGATTGTCCCATTTGGAAACAATGAGTAGAACAGAAGTCCATCTCCTTGGCGCGGTTTCACCTTCAAACCTATGCAGCTTTCGTAATCGTATCCGCTGTTCATGTTTGCGCCACTCTGTGACGATGAAAAGTGCACTTTGTTCAAATTAGCTTTATTGTTGTAGAAAGTAGCTGAAGAGCAATACAGGTGTGGTGATGTACCTCAAATGGGAACATGGTTTCTCCGCCTTCGTCCACATCCGATAAGTATAGCAAGAAGGATGCAATCTGCTTAGAGGAAATGAAATTAGTTTATGGTGAGATTTGGCTGGCGAAAATATGATGTGTGTGTCTATACCCGTTGACTCTTCATAGGGCCATACTCTGCTGGGTTGAATGAGTCATAGTGACTGACATATCTTTGTCCAATCTCATACCTCAGAACATTGAAAGCCTGCAACATGGTGACACGTCTCATTACTCATCATAACTGAGAAATGACCTGTAATACAACGTCCACAATTTCAACTTTCTTTATAAGGCAAACACATCATTTATGCCTGCCTAATTGTTGATATGGTTTAAAAAGGTAAGAAGAATCAATGGTGTGCAGCGTGCTTGCTGAATTTCTATATTGAATAATGTATACATATAATAATGTCTATTCATTATGTTTAATAGTTAGTCTTGGCCTCTATAAATCAGCCAAGTAGAGAATAGGATCTAAAACGCACAAGTGTTTTTGGCCAAATTGGTTCTATCAGTAACAAAGAATGGCTTATTCATTGCAAATGTCAAGTGAATGTTGACATTTCCGCACTTGAAGACAACTTTTCAGTCAACACTGAAGATAATCCATGTAAATTTTTTCATGAAATCATTTTCAAAATCAAAATTAGATATGGATAAAAAGAACTTGCCTCCCCATGGTTTCTTGGTAGCATTGTTGCTCTTGCAATTTTTCTCTCAACAGACTCCAAGACTCCTGAGTTGTCTTCTGATGCACTAAGAAATGTGCCTGAACTATTAAACACAAATTAAACGAGCATAATAAGTAACAGCTACCATAATCCACCGGAACCACAACAAGCACTTCTGAGAGACCAAAAGCAGGACCCCTTTGGGTGGTAAACTAAAGGAATGGATCCAAAGGACAATTTGTTTAAAATTTCTGTTGTGTCTTTCATGCACCTAAACTAGTAGAATAAATTATCATTATCAGTAAGTGGCATAAAAACTGTTGCAACCAAAGCAATAGGGTAAACAATCCAAGAACAATGTGGTATGAACTTCTCCATACAATACTTAAACCACCTTTAGAATAATACACCAAATATGAAAAAGGAAATAGCAACAAATCACGAAATCTGTTTTCTTATAAGGAGCTTTAATAGGCCATAACACCAATCTCGGTCAACAAATTAATGCCGAAGCCAATCTTTACAAGTAAATCAAGATCAAAAACAAGACAGCCCATTTAAAGTGCATAGCTTCCATACTTCTTTCAAATATACATTACTAAAGGCGGTATATTATATCGTACATTACAAGGTAAACACATGAAGCATCAGCATGTGCAGATGAGAAAAGAAAGGATGTATGAGAAGATACCTTGTCCTAACACCCTTGGTAGTCTCAGCACTCTCCCCCTTCCTCAAAGCAAGTCCGGATGGTCTAAGTTTACCCTTAGCCTTTTCAATTACAGTCTGGCACTGTTCAGCTGTGGCAAAATTAGGAAAATAAACAGCTCGTGGATTCCAACTCAAAACCTGCACTGGCACAAATAGCTCTATTCAAGGGCAAGAAAACTAATCTGTTTCAACATACATGTGAATCCAACTTTGCTATCAAAGAAATCTATAGAAACAATTTATAGAAACCTAATATTGTAGATGAGAAATTGAACTTAAAATGAACCTGGAACGGTATAGAGCTGATTGAGGATTCTCCACTTTCACCATGAACCATGGGATCGACGCTTTCATCCTCAGACTCTTCCATCAGTCTATGTCGATAAGCTCCGCCATTTACATCCTGCAAACAAGGTCAACCGCATAAAGAAAAATCTTCCGAAATCCAGAGTCAAAATGTGCGCCCTTTGGTGCATAAACAAACATGGAAAGATATTCATCACCTTAGATATGATAATAGATCCGAATAGCCCAGCGAGAAAGAAGCACAAGCACAAGAAAAACACAACGGGCAGCTTTAGATTTGCCTCGATACCGTGGAGTTTCCTTCCTCTGGATTTCATGGCTCGTGGGGGATTCAATCAGAATGAGTCAATACTCAATACAAACTTGATTCTGAGCGGACAGGGAGACGATTGGCCACGAGATTAAGACAGAGTCCCGATCACATTAACCTAATTTAATCAATTTCGTGGCAGAGCTTTGCAAAACCCATCAATGGCGGGAGCCTAGAATTATAGGTGAAATGCAGCTGAGGGTTGGCACTTTGAATTTCTACAGAATGGATTCACAGCTCAATTACAGCCTAAAGAAGGATGTCTGTTCTGTATATATAAAGGTACAACTTACACTGGAAATAATTGGTACTGTATTAATAAATAAGGTAAATAGACATGCCAAACATTTTTCATACTACTACTTATTATTGCTATTATTTAAAAATAAATAAATATGAATTTGATTTTAATTTCAAACGCTTTATATATATGTATAAATTATTATATTTAAATAATATTTAAATAAAAATTAAAATTGCAGAAATTTGAGAAAAATAACAGAAAATAAATAAACATAAACCGATCATTTGAGTATGTTAATTTTATATTTTTTAATAAATATACTTTTTATATTAAATATAAAAAAATAATATCGATAATATAAAAATAATAATTCGTGTGAATTATTACTTTTATATTTTTTTAGTCTTTGTGTTCATAAATTTTGGATCAAATCTTTATTAGTTTTATATATAATTTAAAAAATATTAAAAATCAAATATTTATTTTTTATAATTAATTATTGAATAAATATTTAAACTAAAATTTTATTATTTAAAATTAAATTTTCAAACCTAAGACATTGATAATAATTTTAAGCTTTTAATACTTTATTTGTCCATCACCCCTTTAGTAAGGACATTTTATTTTATAAATTAGATTACTAGTTTATTAAATAATAAATTATGATAGTATTATTTTATTATTTTTTGTATGAATAGTATAGTTGGTATTTTAAATATTATATTTTAATAAAATATATACAATATTTATTTATAATTAATTTTATAAAAAATAAAAAGTTTAAATACAGATTAAAAAAAATATTGGTTTATTAAAGAAAATGATAAAATCAAAGGAGTTTTAAGTGGGTTTTATAGGCTAAAAATTTTATAAATTTACTAAAAATAAGAAAGAAATCATCTTATTGAGACGGACAAAAAAAATATATCATCCATCACAGAACGAACTAAGTATAATAATTTAAGAAAAAATGTATAATAGTTCTTTTGTAATTTGAAGTTAAAATGGACACTTAGTCCATTTTTAGTAAAAATATACCATTTTTCCATAAAACAATATATTAAGATAAAATTTAAATAAAAATTTCAAATCAATATTTTATTTAAATCAATTTAAAAAATTTTAAACTAAAAAGACTTAATGAAAATAAACTCATTTGCATTCAAATTATGAAATACAAGGTATATTTAATTTGAAATTTTAGATACATAATTTTATTATAATAATAATAATAATCACCAAAATAGTAATAATTCAAAACACCAATACACACATCAAATATTTTGTACAAATATATTGTTTAGTAATGAACTTCCGTCAAGTTTAATAAAAGGATCAAAATATGGTATTTCTTGGGCCAAATATGTTTGCATCTTCTTTTTCCGATTTTATTGAATTTTTAGTAGGATCAATAACACTAATGTACTATCCGTCTCATATCTATATATCAATTTTCTTTTTTAACGGGAGTTTTAAAAATATTAGTATTATATTGGAATAAAATAAAAATAAAGGTAAAAAGACCAAATTAACCCTATTAGTATGGTATGATATAAAAGTAATGACATTTGTGTAATATATTGTAAATTAGAAAGATATTTGTAATATTAGGTAGATAATATAATTACTTAAAAAAATGGATACTTTCTTATGGGACGGACTAAAATGGATATATTGTTAAGGGACGGAAAGAGTATTAATTATAAATAATCATTTTTTAACCTACACTTCTTCATAGGCAAAAAATTATTGGAAATCAAATTAAGTATATGATAGGGTGGCGGTTACAGTAACAGTTAAATATAATCAGCATTATACTAGACGCACATTAATATATATATATGATATATTAGATATAAATATACATATATAAAATAAAATTTCTAGTACGTATTGATATTGTCTGTTAATATATGTTATCTATAGTATTTTTATATACTGATTAGGACAATGCTATAAATCTCCAATCAATACCTTAACTGAAGCTATATGATACATATTCACATTTTCTATCTCTTCAAAGTTTGTAATAATAAATTGTGGCAAATATAACTATATATTCTTATTTTGAAATCATATTTTAAAAATAATGATGAATAGTAAAGTGTAACAATATTAGTTACATATTGCATATATTTATTTTTTGTATTATTAAAAGTCAATAAATAATATTATTTCTCTTTAAGAGAAAATTCTATTTTTAAAAAAATCATTAAATTGTCTCAATACTCGGCTAGTCCGTCGGTATGCTGACCTCCCCCTCAAGAGCCATCTGTATCTTGTGCTTCAAAACATTCGAAATCTTCGTAATTTCAACGACTTCACATGATCCGAAGCTTTGATAGTCAATTGAGGAAAACAAATGCAAATCTTCGATATAATTGATGATAAATCACATTTTTTTATAAAATTCAACAAAGTCTTAATACATATATATATATATTTTTTGTATAATCTAAATCTTATTCAAAAAATAAAAACTAAAAAGTAAAATTAAGAAAGATTGAATTTTATTTTTTTAAAAATTTAATTGAAACATCTTTTTAAAAATAAATAAATAAAATCAAACAATGAGGCCACTTAGCACAGAAAAAATAAAATAAAATTCTGATACCTCCAAATCAAGTTCAGTTAGTTTATTCTTCATTCAAAATATCGCAATTATAGATTTTCACATTAAAAAAATAAATAAAAATCAGAAATTCTGAACTCCCACCGGGTTTTGAGTAATTCTTTTGGTAAGTAAAAAATACTAATGAATGTGTTTGTTTGAGAGACTGGATTTTAAATATAATTCATCCCATTTTTTTCCTTCAAAAATATTAAATCAAACACTTATTTTTTTATTTTTTATATTATACTAAAAAAATAATTTTACATTTAAAACATCACATCAATACCTGTTATATCACGTCATACAACTATTTCAATTCAAATTTTTACTATTCAAATCCCAACTCAAATTTCAAATCCCACGCAAACACACCATGTAATGTAAGAATCGTTAACTCAATTTTTTAAATATATGATGATCAAATGTAATAAATTCGCCCATTACCATAACGGGAGGATAAAACAATGCATAAAGAACAAAAGGTAACGTCATGTTATTATAATAAAAAAAATAATAATAATAAATAATTATGACAACGAGAGTGCCAATACTAAAATAAAATGACATGCTTTTTCTTTTCTCTTTTAAAAAAAATAATATAATTCATATTCTAATAACGTAGGATAATTTTGTTTGTTTATATAACAGTAACATTTAATTGGTTGAGCCAAAAATCTCAATTAATCAAGTGGATTGAATGGAAACAAAAATCACTAAAGTCATTAATTAAATATGTTTAGTTGAAATTAAAAAGGATTAAATTTTAATTATTACATATTATATTAATGAATTTATTTAGATGATGGTAAAAAATTATTCTTTCACGATTTCTTAAAATCTCATCCGGCTAGAAATTATAAGTGTTTTTATTTTGGAATGTCCAATTATAAAGTAAATATTTTATTAAATATCTCATTTTATTTACAAATACTCTCTTATTTTACATCACATCGTTACTTTTATACCAAAAACAAGGTCAAACTAGTCACTATAATTAAAATATTGTTATCTTAAATACCAAACAAAAAGTAAATATATACTGTGTGGATAGAGGGGAGTATTTTTTTAAAAAAATTAATATATTAAATATATTTATTATTTTTATATTATTTATATAATTTCATATATTTCACATAAAAGAAAAAAAAAAAAGTAAAATTATTTATTCGAAAAATTTCATTAAACAAACACACAGATAAGATTAATTTGTAATAATTAGTTTGGATGCAAATTTGATATTGAATGTAAGATCCTGTCTGCTGCTGGCATTCTATACGTATATGGATATATAATATATATATTACATTACTTATAAAAATACCTGAAGATATTTGGGGAAAATAACTATGACCAAATGCGTCGTTTGCCCTAAAGGAGCCTCAGCATTCTCTTCAGGCACTCGCTTTTCCTCTTCTTCCCAGAACCTTCCAACCAACATTTTCTTCAATCCAAGGTGATTTTCTTCGAAATTCAAGCTTAAGCCATTTTTCTATTATGCAATTTTATGAAAATTTGGTGCTCCGATGACCAATTGTTATTGCTGCAGCTGCGGCAGCTGTTGTTGTTGTTGTTGTTAGCTGTAGCCGTATGACGAGCGCATCAGAGCTATTCTACAACCGCAGGTTTCGATTCGGTCGGAATTCGGATGCGATAGGTGTCGGAATTGATTCGGACCCTCCGTCATCTGTTGACCGGAGCAGTCGTCGCCACCGACATTACCACACTTCTGGTTCCAATCAAACTCGCCGAGATCGGGTTTGCGATCCGCTGCGCCGGGCTCCACAGGCCTCTGTTTCCCGTCGCAATTCAAATTCCTCTCAGGTTAGTTTTCTTCTCGTCTGATTCCGACTAGTTTCTCTGTATTATTCCTGCGTATGATAATATTCTATCGTTGTTTGTTTAAGTTAGTTTGATTTCGGATTGATAATCGCATCTAGGATGCAATTCACAGACCATATGTAAATTATTACACATTACAGGAGCTGTGCGTTCTATTATCCTTAGTTTTCGACATTGTCAGGCTTTCTAATGCATGTGCAAACGCCGTTCATTCATGTTCTAAGGTCTGTAGCTTCCAAATTTAGTTGACAAGAACAAATGCCTCTCAGATATATGTCACTTTGATTCCAAAATTGAAGCTGTTAAGATTTATCTATGCATCAGTATAGGCACTACGGGTTGGGGCTTAGGATAGAGCTGTTGAGTAATTGCCATTTCATTTATTACCTTTGAAGTAGATTTTTGTATGGTTTAATTGTTTATTAACAGGTACTAGGTGACCGACTGTCTTGTTTGTCTAAATGTTTTGCTTCCTGTTACATTGATCTGATTGTTTATCGTCTCCATTAAAGCTTCTTCCCTGTTTAATTGCTTTGATGATTTTGGTTTTCTGAAGTTCACATCCCATCTTTAGTTCATTGCCTTATCGTATATATTTTTTGATTCCCTGGGTACTGATTTGGCTACAGCTGTTGCTGTTTTCTTGACGCGTCTTCTGAAGAAATTCAAAGTATATATAGATGAATCATTTGTGTGATTTCATCCAATAAAACTTAATGAACTGGAAGGATTTAGTTATTTGACCACAAAATATTTCCTAACAAAACAGGCCATAGTATGTTTCCCAATTACTACGTACATTGACTGAATTGTTGAAACATTGGTTGGAATGAAGTTTCTTTCGTAGCTGTGGGCTCATTAGTATCTCTGTGAGTTTTTCGGATTCAATTTTCACTTTTCTACCCAGAGCCATTCATATGCTTTATTTGCTAGGACACGCTCAAACTATTTTCGTTCATTTGCATAGTTAATAGTACAGAAGTAGCCATTCACTTTTAGGTGGTCTCATCTTTAATTTTAATCGACATGTACAGGAACGAGAATCCACTCGGCCTGAAGGAGGAATTCATCCATTTTCTTCAGGAAATAGTAGTCATTCAGGAAGAGATACTAATCCACAAGGTAACCTAAGAAACAACAGGAATGATCGTCTTCCAGGAGCTGTACTACTTGCCAGGGAAAGGCTTTTGGAGAGGTTGAGAGGCACCACACTTTCTGCCACCAGGTAAGTTTTCTACCACCTAACCCACCGGATAGTATTTACTTACGGCATCCATGATTAGTAAAAATGTAGAATAACTGCGAGTTTCATTCCCGATTACAATCAACCTGCAAAAATTCACTTAACCAGTTGCTTCTTTGACATGAGAAAGTACCCCCTTTTACCATACCATCTGGTTTTCTCTTACCTTTCTCTACTATAATTTTACACCGGCACTTGTGGTAATAATTTTACAGACAACCTGCAAAAACCCCACTTAATCAGCCTTCTTTAATTGTGTCGCATTGTTCAGTGCAGCTGTTTTATTTTTCAATTTAACTTTATAGACATCATAATTGCAGGCGGAGCGACAGGCATATATCTGTTAATAATGTTCACAATATTGACATAATAATGGAGGATGACTTTAGAGACACCAATTTGATTGGGCGACAATGGAAGAGGAGGCCTCCGGGCCTTTCTCAAGAGGCAATTAGCTCTTTACAGGTCGAACTATTCTGCCCGGCGGAAGAGAAAGATGCAGCGGGATTGGCGAGCGTAAGGGAGATAAGCGAGTGCAGCATATGCCTGGAGAGTTTCTCACCAGGAGATGAACTGGTACGTCTCCCATGTCGACATAGGTACCATTTATGTTGCTTGTATCCATGGCTACAGACTTGTGGAGATTGTCCTTATTGTCGAAGGAGTATTGATGTTAGTACTGGTTAGTAGAATCCACACCCAAGGTATTCACACTTAACTTTTTTTCGCATCTGTTTTGAGTCGGACGATGTTGTGAGAATATTTAGTAGAGAATAGAGGTAGAAATGTGTAAATAGACGACGCCGTCATCATCGTCGTGTCGTCGTTTCTGGTGTGAAGAGATGAAACATCAGAGTTGTTGTGGTGCTATATATATATATATATATATATAGAGATAGATAGATATAGATTTATATGTGTGTGTGTGAGTTGTGTAGAAAGAATAGCCTTTTTTAGTGGCATTCATTTCTGTTGTGTTTGTGTTCTCTGTGTTGTATTGTTAACTTCAACATGCCTTTCAACAATCAGTTCATTATTTATATGTCTTTTAATTTATCTAAGGTAAATATACGCTTTTGATCAGTTTTTATTTCACAAAATTTAAAAGTTATGGTTTGTCTTTATTTTTACAAACTGTATAAATGAAAAGGCTATCAAGTTTTTATTTTATTTTGTTTAAAAAATAATATTTACATAATTAAATGCATATTTACAAACAACATCAGTATTGATGGAGATAATGTTTTGTGTTTATTTTAATATAATACAAAGATAATTTTTACGTAATAAATACTCTTTTTGTCTCATTTATCACGTGTATTTTTTCATTTTGGTCTGTTTTACTTGTACACCTTAATTTTATTCTATATATTTTAAATTTATAATTTTTGTAATTTTAATTAGATTAACTAGTTAGGTAATCTTAATTTATAATTATTTTTACGGATACAGTTTATTAATTATACATCTCTTAAATTATAGTAT
This sequence comes from Andrographis paniculata, assembly GCF_009805555.1. Lineage (NCBI taxonomy): Eukaryota > Viridiplantae > Streptophyta > Magnoliopsida > Lamiales > Acanthaceae > Andrographis > Andrographis paniculata. The sequence continues at coordinate 4,608,299 of NW_026137402.1, forward strand.
TTATATTATAAGGGACATGATAGTCGGAATAGAGGGAATAATATATAAATATTTTATAGATATGTTATACCTTTATAATAAAACACAAATGTGAATTATGCAATCAATATTTTTCCGGCTCACAATTCGTAAACCCACACTCAAATATACCAATTGCTTTATCGAGTATCTAAGGACACAAATTCATAGGATTCAATTAGATTATTGTCATTTTTATCAAACATTGTTAAATTACAAAAAAAATAAAAAATAAAAAATAAAAATCAAATCATTTAATATATAATTTTTATTTACCAGTAATAGAGGGGGTATATTCTTTTTATTTTTTATTTTTTTATTTTAACTCACATGACTCCCCCTAAGAGTCTAAGACATACAAATATATTTGATGTACCAATCTAAAAGAAGAATAAAATGGCTAATAATTAGTAAATCATACGAGTTCGTTTGGTAAACACATTAAACAAGTTTTGTATAATTGATTTGACTAAATAGACAAAAAAATCAACAAAGTTTGAATTCGTAACTCATAATAATAATAATAATAATAATAATAATAATAATAATAATAATAATTTCCAGTCGTTATAAAATGTGCTCATTTCTGAGGGTATTATATATGTTCCTACCATACTACTTTAATAAACCTTTCTATCTATTTCGTTTTATTTTATTTTTCTATAAGATTTCTACCAAACGCACCACTAACAGATTATATACAATTGACATTTTCAAAACATTGGACAATATATATATATAAAGTGATTATCAATGTGTGCTTATTTGTTATTGATTTAATTAATATATATATATATATATTAATTATTATGAATAATCATTATTCTTATTTTTTATATTTAAATTAAAATATACTTTCGTGCGTAACAACTTATAAACCTATTCTGAGCCAAGACAATTACTCCCTCCGTCCCAAAAAAAAATATCTATTTTGGTTTTTGCACGTAATTTTAAAAATATTAGTATTATATTGGAATATAGTATGAATAAAGTAGAAATAACTAAAATAATCTTGTTAGTACGTGTGATATAAAGGTAATGACATTTGTGTAATATATTGTAAGTTGTAAAGGTATTTGTAATATTAAGTAGATAGTACCGTTACTAAAAAAGGAAATTGATACTTTGTTATGAGACGGACTAAAATGGAAAAATTGATATTTTGTTATGGGACGGATGAAGTATAAATTTAGTAATCAAACTCAATTTATATTTTACCATATACTTCATCCGTCCACTTACAATGTTTACATATTTTTATTTTGGGACGTCCAATTACAAAGTTAACATTTCATTAAATACCTTACTTTTTTTCACAAATATCCTTATTTTACATCACATCATTATTTTTACACAAAAAGTAAAGACAAAAATGTCTACATTATTTTTAACTACTAACTATAATTAAAATACTATTATTTCTTATAACTATAATTAAAATACTATTATTTCTTAAACACCGACGTCAAAAGTAAATATAAAATTATAAGTGCGCGGAGGGAGTATTATCTTTAATAATTATGGCATGAATAATTAAAGATATTTATCCATTACAAAATTCAAATTTATAATCCAAAACAGTAAATTACGAAAATACCCACGTCGCATTAATTGCTAATGATGATGAAATCTCGAAATTAATTTGCTAAGCAATGATTAATTAATAAATCTTTCGGTGTGCAGAGAATAGAAAAGCGCGTGGGGAAAGTAATTGTGCCGTGTTTGGTTGTTCTTTTTAAAAAATTTCTGTTTTTTTCTTCCGTTTCTTCCACCACTTTATTTAACGCGCTTTGTTTCTTTCCCAAGATTTTCCATTTCCACACACACAGTCTCCTCTCTCTGTATCAATTCCATAAAACCTCGTCAAATTCCAACTTTTCTCCTTATTTGATTCCATCGGAGATTGTGAAGGTCGTCACCTAGGGATTCTACCGGATTCGCGGTGAAGAACTGATTATTGTATACGGCGGCGGCAGCGGCGGCGGCGGTAAGGAAAGATGCTGCGATCATGGTGTAGTCGGTGCTTGGGGCGGCGGAGCGGCGACGGATTGCTATGGCACATGGATTTGAAGCCCCACGCGTCAGGAGACTTTTCAATTGCGGTTGTGCAGGCGAATTCGAATTTGGAGGATCAGAGTCAGGTTTACACGTCGCCGTCCGCCACATACGTCGGCGTGTACGACGGCCATGGCGGACCGGAGGCATCTCGTTTTGTTAATCGCCACCTGTTTCCTTATCTTCACAGTAATTTCCTATCATCTCCTTCAAGCTTTGCTTTCTTCCTCTGTGCGGTTATTTTCTGAACTTCTATTAATTTTCTTCAATTGAGACTTTTTGTTGGTATGTTTGTTCCTAGGTCCTTGAGAATTGAGAGGTTAATTTGATTTTCGTTCCTAATTTTTTGCAAATAATAGATGTGTATTTAAAAAGCTACCAATCAATCTATCTATCTATCTCTATTAAGATATTTTGTAGATTGTTTGCTGATGATCATCCATGTACAAGTGTCTGTTGAACTCCATCCTTCTCACTTCCTTTTGTTGCTCCATTTTTATATGTTTTGTGCTAAGCTATTTTGAGTGTGTGCTCGAGCCAATTCATGGTCATGGATTTAATTCACAGAAGCATAATGAGATGCACATTTCCTGAAATCCTTTTGAAGTTTTGTGTGGTAATTTTCACAGAATTTTCTTCTGAGCATGGAGGATTGTCATCTGATGTGATAAAGAAGGCATTCAATGCCACAGAAGAGGAATTCACTCGTTTAGTGAAGAGATCATTGGCACTGAAGCCTCAAATCGCTTCGGTGGGATCATGTTGCCTTGTAGGTGCAATTTCAAATGGAGAATTGTACGTTGCGAATTTGGGGGATTCGAGGGCTGTTCTTGGTAGGAGAGGCTTTGATGGAGAAAAAAATTTGGTGGCTGAAAGGTTGTCCACAGATCATAATGTTTCATGTGAGAATGTGAGGAGGGAGGTCAAAGCTCTGCATCCCGACGATACTCAAATTGTTGTTTATTGTCGTGGAGTTTGGAGAATCAAAGGAATTATTCAGGTAGTCGATGAAAATCATATTTACTGATCATTTTTAATCTCATTTAAATATTCCTTACATGTCGTCTACTACGGTATAAGAGCTCTCCCTCAGAGAATGCCATTCACTAAAATTGGTTTAACAGCAAAAGATGATCGATCATATTAGCTTTGCTGTGTGATTCTTGACTGAGGGACTGCTTAGAGGTTTACCTTTTTTCATTAGCTTAACTCGTCTGTCGAATGGATATCGTTCTAAAATATATGATTCTTGTGCTTCTTTTGAATAAGCTGATTGCATAATTTATTCCTATTCTATTTTCAAATCGTCCCTTACAACGTGAACATCTTTTAAAGAAGTGGAGTTTAGATCCTAACAGAAATAGAATTGCTCCGATCCCGGGCTATAATATAATAATCAGATGAATCTTGTTTATGCTTTTAGGATTTGTTCTCTTTTTCTTTATGTATGAGTGGTTGCAGCCGAGTGAGATAAAGATTCTGTACATCCTCCATAGCCATATTTCTTATGCGAAGAAAAGCACTAAACAGTATCCCTCTTTCCAGGTGTCTAGATCAATCGGCGACCTTTATTTGAAGAAACCCGAGTTTCACAGAGATCCCATATTCCAACAATTCGGGAACTACGTCCCGATGAAGCGACCACTATTGACTGCCGAACCCTCCATTGTAAGGAGAAAGCTCAGACCTCAAGACTTGTTTCTGATTTTTGCCTCGGATGGTCTCTGGGAACACCTCAGCGACGACACAGCAGTGCAGATAGTATCCAAATACCCGAGAGCTGTAAGCTCCTTACACTGTCCTAAATATAATCTGTAGATACTAGGAAAGGGTTGTTACTAAACAAGGTGAAGTTTTTGTTTTTTTTTTTTTGCAGGGAATAGCGAAGAGATTAGTAGCGGCAGCAATGCAAGAAGCTGCTAAGAAGCGAGAAGTGCGATACAAAGATATTAGGAAGATCGAGAGGGGAATCAGACGACATTTCCACGACGACATCAGTGTCATCGTCATCTACCTTGATCATCAAAAAGTCTCGACCAAACAAGGTACTATTGGCTGCACTGCTGCCCCTCTCGACATATTTTCGTTTCATTCTGACCAAGTCGTCGAGGATTTAGGCGACGGGATTTCCCGACCAAGAGTTGCATATTGACTGATGACTGAGTAGATAATTTACTTGATGATGGTACAAAGTAGAGATTAGAATCTAGAAACTAGAAAGAATTGTGTGGGTGGGCGGGTGTGTGTTATGAATGAATATATATATATATATATTATTATAGGTTGTCTGAAACTTTTGTTTTGATTTTTCCCATAGAAAGAAAGAAACTAACAGTTGGTTTTTGAAGATTAGGGTCTTAACACACACCATCATATGCTGTTCTTTGAATCAGATCAGATCGATTTCTTACACAATTTTATTAAAAATTACTATTCATTTGGTGGTTTTGTTGTAGTTTTTGGTGTCTGATTCTTATTTGCTTTCTGACATGTACTGTAGTATTTTGTAATTTATACCAATATATTAAAGTAAATGTGGACTTTATACTTTGCTAATTACCGAGACAATTCTGTTCTAATAATCAAATTTTGTTTCAAATCATTGACAAGTGAGATGGGTTTTGAAGAGTTTCTTCATGGGGTTTGAAACCATCTAATAATGTACGTGAGATAAAAAGAAACACGAAATAAATTCTTTACATTTAAAATATTATATTAATAAATATTTATATTATATCAAATAATTATTTCTGTTTACAATTTTACCAACCAAAACCCTATAAATAACCATGCCCTTTGTTACTTTCTTTTGATTGTAAAATTTCAAATAATAATATAACTAAGTATTTTGATAAATAATGTTAAGTGGGTATACATGTACTTTTATTTTTTTTAAGTGGTCTCTCATAAGTAAACATAACATGACTTTTACAATAGCATGCTAATATATATATATATATATATTTACCTATTTACAAAATTAAAATCCAGATAAAAATATTTAAAAACTTTAGTAGGTACCTGCCTATTATTCAAAATGGTTTGACAGCTATTCAACCTAATTGATAGTTTTTGTAGTACCACCTTCCTCTAGACTTGACCACCTATTATTCAATATATATATATATATATATATTATCTCCGACATGACTTAATGTATATTTTTATTTTATCATAATAAATGTAAAAGAATAATATTTTATTAATAACTAAAAAAATTATAAGATAATTTTTTATTTTTAAAAATACAAGAGAAAAGAAATGCATATATACTCCCTCTGTCAGGTCACAAAGAGAATAACTTTTTTATTTGTACGTAAATTTTTTAATATTATTGAATATTAGTATTTTATTAGATTATAGTAACAAGACAAAAATATCCATATTATTTGTACGTAAATTTTTTAATATTATTGAATATTAGTATTTTATTAGATTATAGTAACAAGACAAAAATATCCATATAATATAAAAATAATAGCATTACAAATTTTGTATATCATTGTTCAAATCTTTAGAAAGTACCATTTAATTGGTTAGATAGCACCAATTAATTTTTTTTTATTTTTTGAATTCTTGATTAGTGTTCTTCTATGAGCTCTTGAATTGATGTTATATGAGAAACTAACAACACAAGTATCGAACATTACATATATTGTATAGAGCAACAAACATAACATCTTTCATAAAGCATCAAATATATTTCTACATAGCATCATATATATTTATATAGAATACAATGTATACTTTATATGACATGCTTACAGATAAAATAAATAACTCTTATTTTAAAATCCCAATGCTATGTTCACTAAATATTGGTATTCTCTAGATATTCAATATGTGCTTTTGAGGGGAAACAAACACGGCAGCGATCACTAAATATAAAATATTACAATCAATTATTTTAACAAGAAAACACAAGTCACAAATCAAAAACCAAACACAAGAGGTCCGAAAGGAAATGACCTGTGTCGGAATGGACTTGTGATCCTGAAATTATGAGACATCTCTAGGTCCTCCGGAGGAATGTACCGACATTGCAAATTTCTACAATATAAGAAAAAAAATATAGAAACCAAACACAAGAGTGTTTAATTCATTACTAATTTTGATAAAATCATAATTTTAATATTTAACTATTATCTTCAATTCAACAATATTTAATTATTAATTCATTTTTCAAAAATACTTTTAATTATTTTTTTTTTCATTTTTTTAAATAAAATATTTATTTTCCGTAGTTGACAAAAAAAAAAACACCACGTTTACCTGACAGAGGAATAGTTTGATTAAATACTTTTGAAAAGAAGAAAATTTTAAAATAACTAATAAAAATCTCATTGCCTAGTAATTCATTATATTATTATTATCATTTGCAACAGAGCATGAGAACAAGGAAGACGAAGATGAACAAGACTCCAAAAACACAAAATACAAACAGCACAACACACACAAAGATTCAAGAAAACAAATCAAATCAAAGAAAAGAGATAGAGAATTCATAATCATAATAACATACCTGTACCTATGGCACAATCTTGTAAGCCTTCAACTTGTCGATCCAAGAAACAAACGAGTTCTTCGAATTCCTAAACCCCAGAAAGCCATGCTCCTTGCTCTTGTTCATCGTGTCCAACCCCACAACATTCTTCAGCACTGCATCCACATACCACCAGTTCGCCACATCCTCGTACCTCGTCGCCGCCAAACCATTCTCCCTCACTATCTCCTCCCACACCGCCGCCTTCCCCTTCATCATCTCCTCCAGCCTCACCTCCTCCTTCCCCTCCTCATACCCCTCGTACGCCACCCCAAACTGCTCCGCCAACACCTTCCAGAACAGCTTCCATTTGAAGGCGTCCCCGTTCGTCACATTGAACGCCTCATTCTTTGCATAAGGATCCACCGCCGTCCATATCTGATGCTCCGCCACTAAATCCGCGTCCGAGCAATCTGAAAACTCCTCCCATGCTGCCCTGCATCCCGGGAACTTCATCACTGTCCCTTCGTGCTTGCAAATGGCGGCGTAGACGCATAAGGATCCCACCATGTTCATCATGCTGTATGGGGAGAAGCCGAAGATTTGACTCGGCCGGTGGACAGACCATGTTAGGCCTTCCTTCTTTGAGACTTCTTCCAGCAGAATGTCCTCCTGCGTGTAGTAGAAATTGATGTGGTTTAATCGTGGCATGTCCTCTGTGAATGGAGGATCCGGGGTCTCGACTTTGCCTATGGCTTCCCAGGGGCCGAGGTAATGCTTACGACCGGTTTGCAGACAGATGTGCTTCAAATCAGGGCAATTGGGGATCACTGCGTTGAGGACGTTCCTCAGCATTCTGCCATTGATTTCGCAGTTCTCCGCCTCGGTGGATCGGTTGGCCCAGGCGGTGTAGAAGACGTGGGTGATGTCTGTGAGGGGTTCGAGCTTGGCGCTGGCGTCGTCGGCGTCGGAAATGTCGCAGCAGATGTAATTGATCGGGTTGTCCTCGTTCCACGACGGGCGGGGGCGGCGCGCCACGCCGTAGACCTTCCAGGGGCCGCCGGGGGTGTCGGAGAGCGGCAGGATCTCCGCCAGGCTGTTTCCGACGATGCCGGTCACGCCGACGATTAGGGCTACGCTTTGGTGCTTTGGGGGCGCTGCATCCTCGTCGAATTTTTTCTGAATTGAACCATTGGGAATCGAATTAGGAAAAATTCACGAACAAATCGCTTCGAGTTGCACAGACAATTACCAAAAACCATGGAAATTCAGAAATTAGGGCTACGAATTGCTATCTAAAATTTCTTATTCAAATTAAGCAAGATAGATATAAAAAAAAAAAAAAAAAAAAAAAAAAAAACAGCCGAAATCGAATCGAAACGTGGAAATGAACGTCGATTGTGAAAGAGGAGGATACAAACCTTGGCAGCGCCGATTGCTCCAGCCCACCACCAGCTCATTTTGGGGATTCCGATCGGATCCGATCCTATCGATTGCAGATTAGATTAGATTAGTAAGCCAAAGTGAAGAAGAAGTGATGATTGATTGGAGAGAGAAGAGAAAGCATAATAAATAATAAATAATAAACAATAAATAGAGATTAGTCGGTCGCAGGCCATTAACAAAAAAAAGAATAACGATGAAAGTCACTTCTATTTTAATACAACTGTAATCAATTTTAAGTACCAAAGACAAAATTGCTTCTCATTATCTACATATTTTTAATCAATAAGATGTTTTTAAAATTAATATATATATATGGATAAGGTTTTAATATATATATATATATATTTTGTTACACTATACAATTCCGATGCTAAAAAAATATTATTTTATTAATAAATTATTACATTAAATTATTATACAAATTCAAAAAATATATAATTTTCCTCCGAAAAATTTAGTTTCACTTCTTTATAAAAATAGAAAAAATTGAGGCTAAATTTTCGGAACAGAGAGTATAATGCAAATCAAACATTTGTTTGATTTTGATTTCAATTTTGTTAAAGTACCAATATTTTAATATGATATTTTATATGTTAAAAAAATAATTATTTCTCTATTCTATATAATTTGTCAAGCCACATAATTTATTTATTTTTATATAATATAATATACATTCTAATTATATTTTAAAATTTGTATTATTTTTATTTTAATTAAACTATATACTCATTTAATCTTAATTTATAATTATTTTTATAAATATATTTTTAAATTATTTATTAATTAAATAATATCTAAAACTGACTACCCTAATTAAATTGACAAATTAGTTGGACTGAAAAAGTATATTCTTAATAGATATTGTGGAGACTAAAATAACAATTATTTGAATTTGAAATAGAAAAAATAAAAACCTCCAAACATTTTAACCAAATCTATTACCAAATAAACCTTAAAATATGAGTATTAATCATTTAATAAAATATCATTAGAATTCTAATTTAGTTTTTATTATTAATTATTATAACTAATTTAGTGAGACAATTAAAAATAATAATGATTATGTGAGATAGAAAATTATAAATAATTTTTATTAATTTAAAAAAAAATTACAAAAAATCATTATGTCAATAATATACCGCGCATTCATCTCCGATTTTATTTATATATATACTTTTCTAAAATAGTATTAACAAAAATAAAGTATATTCGTCCAACTTTAAGGTCCTATTTATTTTTTTATCATGTTGATATTTAAATATTAATTATTATATCAAAATGTAGTATAAATTTTTTAAAAAAAATTACAAAAATACTTTTTCATCAGTGTCTTTTAATACTAATAAAAGAATATTTATATAAAAAATTATATAAATATAAATATATTTTTAATGTTAAATACAATTATATAAAATGTAAATGTGACCATTACAGGCGGACAAAGAAAGTAAAATATATAAATATATATGTGCATAATCATAAAAGTTAAAAAAACACAAAAAAAGTCAATAAAATATACAAATATTATACTTTTACAATTTAGTGTATTTCATAATAACAATATCTAAAATTATAAATACAATGTAACGAGTTTCTAAATTAATATATTTAACTTGACTCATTATTAACACAAATATCTCATATTTTACTGTTTTAATTTTATTTTTTTTTGACAAAATATTTTATCAAATATTATTTTAAAATCATTTAAATCAAATAGTTTTAAATCAAACCCAAAGAAACATACTTTTAAGTTTTGTATTCTTTTAAACTAAAGTTTATATTAAACTCAAACGTGATGAAGCCCAAAGGAATGAGCCCATATCCATATGCCCATGACCCTACCCAATTATCCAAACCCATATCACAATATCCAACCCATTAGTTAACTTTATTTGTTGTCCGGTCCAAACGGGCAATATTTTGGGTCATGGGTTCGTTTACTTTGTATACATGGGCAGTGCTGAGTTTTATTGGGCCCCAAGAAAAAAAAAAAAAAAAAAAGGTTCACAATTCAACTCTTTATATATATGGTTAATATAAAAAATAAGATTTTTTTAAAAATTGTTTATTTAATTATATTTTAAATTTTTTTATTATGTATTCAATATAAATAAATTGTTTTTAAAAATAAAATATCATATTAAAATTTAAATTTAAATAAAAAAAAATCAAATTTAAATGAACTCAAACAAATTTTAATATATTTTTAATATTATACATATAATTATAAATTTTGATTTATATATGCATTTACATTTTTAAAAAACATAATCCCCTAAAAGAGTTAAAAAAATTTGGAGCCTTGGATATGGGATGTTTTCACTTTATTTTTTATTTTTATTTTTACAATTTAATTTTATAATTATTAGTAAAAATATATTATTTTATCTAACAATATTACATTTTATTATAAAAAATTAATTTCAAAGATAACCAAGGAAAACTTATGGTTGGATGAAAGAGATAAAAACAAACATAATAAAATGTATAATACCCCACAGTTTCGTTTCGTATTTTATTTATGGTGTGAAATATCTGTATTAAATTAAAGTATGGACAAAACACAACTTGATTCACCCCATTAATTTAATTTTTTATTTAAATAGTATTTTAATTTTATAATTTATGAAAATTAGAGTGTATTTTAATTAAAAATCTAATTGGATGAATGAAAAACAAATTGCAATTTAATATATTTAACGAAAATAAATTAACTAAATGAAGCATGAATCCGCCCTTAATTACACAATCTTGAGTTACACAAAATGGATGTAAAAATTTCATTATTTTACAGTGATTTAAAGGAAAATTTTACATGAAACAAGTTGAATATTTTGGATTTATTTGACTGTAGTTTGAAATTAATTTGAAATAACATGTTAGATTAGAATTTTTTGTTTAAATAGTATTTTGGCGTAATATTTGAAAGAAAATATTATATTTTTATTAAAAACCGTATAAAATAAATAATTTTTACTTTAATTTAAAATACTAAAAGAACAAACCTTTTGTAGTACCAAATCAAGAAAACAAAAAATACAAAATAGTAAAATTTATGTATAGTCTCAAACAAAATCTTAAGTTGTGATACTTAAAAATTGATAAAGTTATGATGTCAAATGAATTTTCATACAATAAGTGCAATGACATGAATTTCAGATAGTAATTAATTAAGTAGATATCTATATTTTGGATATATTTTTATTTTTAAATATAATATTTCTACTTAATGTTATTAGTTTTTTATATTAAATTATCATTATTTTAATTTATTTTTTTTTTCAAAATTTAATTCTCCCGATTAGTATTAACAATTAAAATGAAAATCAATGTAATGTTTCTAAGGAAGAAGTAGGATGGTGAACCTTTATTACTATCAGCCAAATTAGACACATTTATCCGACACTAAATGGGACACATGCATTATGAATTTGCATGTGTCAAAAAGTTAGAATAAATAAATAATAAATAAATAAATAAATAAATAATTAGTTATAATTAAAGTAATTAATTTAGTGGATTAATTGATTGCTTGATTTAAAAGGAAAAAAAGAGACATAAGAATGCACCCCTCCTACCAACTCCATAATGAGCTGAATAATAATAATAATAATAATAATAATAATAATAATAATAATAATAATTTGTGGAACAATCGAAATTTCTTGAATTTAAGGAAAACAATTACTCTTTTCGTCTGAGTCAAATATATTTATTTTGCTATTTTCGTTTTTTTAATTCTATTAATTAATGTAAGGGTAAAATAATTCTACTATTCTATTATACTATATATTCGTAAAATATTAATATACCTAAGTTTGTGCAAAAAATCAAATTAATAAGTTTGACTCGGAAGGAGTATTTCATTATTTATAATCTATGTTTTCTAGTGATATTTTATCAAATATAAATAATTTATGTATAAAATAAATTTAGGCTATAACAATTATTTCATTATTTATCACATAGTAAAAAATAAATAAATAAATAAAACACACAAACAAATACTCATTTATTTAACTATGGACTCAAATAAGATACTTTGAATTTGAGATAGTTCTGAAATTGGTAGTATTAATATATTGCAAATACTCATTCCGTCCGCCTCTAAGGATCATATTTACCTTTTTGCATCACTGTACTTAACATTAAAAAATTCTTATATTTGTATAATCTTTTGCACAAATGTTCTTTTATTAGTATTATAAGACATCAATAGAAGTATTTTTGCAATTTTTTCTTAATTTGTAAAACGTTTTGATATAATAATTAATATTTAAATATTAACATGCAAAAAATAAATAGGATCTTCAGAGCCGGACGAAGAAAGTATATAACAATAACAATTGAATTGAATACAAATCAAGAAGATGATAGAAAAGTAATTGATCGATTGGTTCTTTTTCTGCAAGATAAATTTTTTTTTTTATTAGTGTTCTAATGTTGGTGATTCATCCCTAAAGGTAAAACGATTTATCACCTCTATATAAATAATGTTGCAGTCGGTCAAAAAATAAAAAATAAAAAAATTGATGAACTGGACAAGAACAAATGAGTGAGGGAGATTAATGTAGATGGAGGCTTGAGAATGTTTGTTGTTGTTCTAACAAATGCAAATTAAAAGATAAAAGGTAAAATTGCTTATAACTCCCATGTGGTTTCGAAATTCAGCGTAAAATCTCTCTATACTTTAAACATTTTATGGTACCCCTTTATACTTTTAAAAACGTTGCATGAAATTCCACCACCATGAAACTTTCCTCGTGTAATAAGAAGATGATTTCTTATCTATATATTTTGCGTGGCAGAAGGGTTTTATATAATAATTTTGAAAGTATAAGTGAGCGTCATGCAATTTTTTAAAGTAAAATGAGGATTTATGCTGAGTTTCAAAACCACAAAGTGGTTTCATGCAACATTTTTTAAAGTATAAGGGGACATCATGCAATTTTTAAAGTAGATGAAGAATTTACGCTGAGTTTCGAAACCACAAGAAAGTTATGGACAATTTTGCCAAGATAAAATGCTTTGAATTTTATTTATTGCGTGATATTTAAAATATTTGATTGTAAATAAACATTTACTTATGGATGCCGTGATAGAAATATATACATCAATATAATATAAAATCATATAACGACACGGGGGGCGGGGGGCGGGGGTTGTTAGGGATCAACTGATCCCAGCCTCCAAAATTTATGTATTTTTTAGTATAAAAAATAATTTTTATTTTATAGTGTAAAAAATAATTTAAAAAATCATTTATTTATTGATTTATATTTTTAAATTTTATTCTTTTTTAGTAAAAAACGTTAAATTTTATATCATTTTGTTGAATTTTTCTCTAAAAATATTTTAACTTTTTCCTTTTTCTTTTACCCGACTGTGCTTAGAAAAATCGAAAAATATATATATATATATTGGATCTAAAAAAGAAATCGATATTTTGTCTCCTTGAATTTTAGCGCTTATTCTGTCACTGAATTTGCCTCACTCCTTATAAAGTATGTTCTTTAAGCGATTTATAATTTTTAGTTTGTAACAAAAATTGAATGCTATCTATATATATAAGAAATTATATAAATTAATATAAAAGTAAACTATGCAGAAAATATCTTTTGTTAAAGGTTAGAGTATGACTAAAATTATATTATATTAATTATAGCTTTTGTATTTATGGAACAATAATATTGAAAATGAAGTGGATCGAAGGTTTTGAAAAAAATTATCTCAAATTAAATGTTACATTACCGTTGAGGAATTACACGTGGACAGGTCAGACAAATATGCGGGGCCCATTTTTTAATTATAGTCATTATGATTTTAGTTGGGTGAAACGTTGCATTCAATCCATCTAATTTTAAGTTGCAAGAAAATTACTTCCTACGTCTTCAATTATTTATATATATCAAATGTCTTATGTTTTATATTTTTAAAAATACAAGTTTCATTTCTAATTTTAATATATAATATTTTGAAAATTAAATTAAATTTATGATAATATATATAAAAAAAAAAAAAAAGCAAAGCTAACAGGTGACTTGAGGTGTTAGGGGCTCGAATCCATCACCACTAGATTACAAATCTAACTCCTACACCAACAGCTCATTCCTTACGAAATTAGAATAAAACTTTGTATATATTATGGATGGTGAATTTTTTAAATGAATCATATAACTAGATTGACGGAACGACCAAATAGATTTATTACAATCATTATTAATCTACTAAAGATAATTATTATGATTGGTGAATTGCTGTGTAAGCAAGCCATGGTATGTAGACAGGTGTCACCAGCCAATGTGGGGCTTTCGGCTCAATGGACCCACACGCAGGGGATTTTGGTCTCAATTGCAAAATCCCGTACGTTACGCGAACCGGACCGGACGGTTAAATAAACCGTCTTCTTTTTACTTCTCTACAGTTCCTACGGTTTTCTTCCGCCGCCTGTCTATATATAAACGCTGCCCGTTCGCTGCGTCTCACCGCCTCACACTCAGCTCTCTTGCCTGCGCAGGTTAAGGACTGACCTACTGCGCACGATAATATATTATTGCCGCGCATTTTAACCACGATGGCGCCGAAAACGCTACTGTTCGCCACTTTGATCTGCATTGTCGCCGCCGGCGCCGGCGTCGGTGGACAACAAGCTCCGCCTTCTCCGCCGTCGTCGAACCAAGCGCCACAGACGCCTCCAGCGTCGAATCAGGCGCCGCCTACTCCACCGGCTTCGAATCAAGCGCCGCCGACTCCGCCGGCATCGAACCAAGCGCCGCCGACTCCGCCGGCGTCGAACCAAGCGCCGCCTTCTCCGCCGGTTTCGAACCAAGCGCCGCCTGCTCCTCCGACCCCTAATCAAGCTCCGCCGTCCCCTCCGACGCCTAATCAAGCGCCGCCGTCCCCTCCGACGCCGAATCAAGCGCCTCCGTCCCCTCCGACGCCGAATCAAGCGCCGCCGTCCCCTCCGACGCCGACTCAAGCGCCGCCAACTCCTCCGACGCCGACTCAAGCGCCGCCGTCTCCTCCGACGCCGAATCAAGCGCCGCCTACTCCTCCGACGCCAACACCACCGGTTTCGACACCTGCTTCTCCTCCCCCTCCAAGCAATTCCCCGCCGCCGGCTAGTCCTCCACCGCCGCCCTCCGCCCCGACGCCTGCGCCTCTATCTTCACCGCCGGCCGTATCTCCGGCTCCATCATCGCCGCCGGCATCTTCACCGTCAGTGTCGAGTACTACTCCCAGTGGAGCTCCTTCGCCGAGCCTCCCTGGTCTTTCTCCATCTCCATCAGCCACAGATCAGGTACGTACCCTGCCATTACTTAAAAATATATCACCTTATTAAATATTTAATTAATTAAATACTAATAAAAAAAATTTAAAAATAATTTTAATTAATGCCTAATATCCTAAATTAAATATTAATCCCTCCGGACACGTTTTAAACAAAAAAAAATTGGTAAAAATATAAATTTTTATTTTTTAGGATAAAAAATAGAACAATTGGTATTTAAAAAAAAAAAAACAAAAATATATTTAGATAACAATAGAATAATTTTGAATAAATTTAAATAACATAAATAGTAATTAATTAATTGTATTGTGAGCAGAGCGGAACAACAAATTCAGTGAACAATCTGAAGACGATCGCGGGAATTAGCGGAAGCTTCGTAGTAGGGTGGGCATCACTATTGTATTTGATGTTGCTCTCGTAATTCAGACCAGATCGGATCGCTCTTTACTCCTTGATTGATCACTTTTCGGCTCATCGGCTCTATATATATATATTCCATTTATATACTACTATATTATAAATACACCTCATGAAATGTTTGCCATAGCTTCACTATTCTTTTTTTTTTTTTTGAATTTTTGAATTTTTGGTTGTATTTGATTCATATTTTGATTATGAGATCATCATATTTTTTGTATTGAAACTTTGGAGAGGAGTTGCATATTGTTCATTGTTTGTTAGAAACATGCGAGTTTTAAAATAGCCCTATTTAGTATCGTTGATTGACTTACGTATAATACAAATAAATAAATAAATAATGCGTATCTTTTATTTAGTTTATATATTCCAAAACCTTTGGGGGGGGGGGGGGGGGGGGGGAGCAAGAGAGTGGATTGCATGAATATAAAAGAATTTGAGTACTTAGTTTATGGTTTGTGTTATCGATAATGATAATAATAATAATAATAATAATAAATATATAAAATAGAATTTTATTATAAATAATTTAGTAGTATATATTGGTATTGAACATTTAAAAATTATATACAAATTTTGTATCAAATTTTCAATGCAACAATCATTTCATGCCGGAAAATATCAATATACCAAAAGTTTCAGTATATATCAAAAATATCATTAATCCATTAACGACCATAAATTTTAATATAATTTTTAAAAAATATTTACATGTAAAATGTACGACATAATTACAATAATGTGATATGTAGTGTAGCTTAAAATTATATATCTCATGCAATAAAATAAATTATGCCCAGATGATCATATCTATATAACATATGGAGCTTGTGATAGATCTATGATCAAATTATAGTTGAACAAATTGTTCATACATTGTGTTTTTAGATTATATAATTCTTAGTAAATATTGTAAAAAATATAAATATATATATATATCAACTTAATATATTTATATTTTATTCATTTAAAAAAGACAATAATTCAAAACAAAATTCAACTTTGTATTTCTTGTAAATTTCATGCTTTTTGTGGAGCAGATCTATGCTTTTTCTTGAAATTATTGCTGAGACAGCAATGATTGTCACTTACAATTATCAAATACATAAATTTTAGAGTAATTACTTGAACTCGATCTAAACAAATTTTCAAATATTTTAGAAATCATATACACTAGTGTGTTCTTTTGATAACTTCACCGAATTTTTATTATTCATTAAATTTATTTTTTTTAAAAAAAATATCAAATCAAGACAATTTTTTTTTTATTTTTTATATTATACTAAAAATTAATTTTATATTCAAAATATTATATCATTACCTATTTATATCACATTATACCAACTATTCAAATTCAATTTTTTTACTATTCAAATCTCAAACCGAAATCTAAATCCCCAAACAAACATACCCTAAGAAAACTACATGGTGTTGGCCCAAAATAATATTTAACGGACTTGAGGTTGTAAAATGGGCTCATTTTAAACACCATACTATTTTGGGCTTTTTAAGCCATCAAAAATAGTTTTAAGGTTAAACATTATTACTTATTACTAACCTTTCTTAGAGGCTTGTGATTGAACTTACATGGGTTGAAATATGCTACTCCCTCCCTCTTTGCTTTTTTTAAGTAAATTTTTTAATATTAGTATTATATTAGATCGTAGTAAAAAAAATAAAAATATTCCTATTAGTATAGTGTAATATAAAAGTAATGATATTTGTGTAATATATTATAAGTTAAAAAGGTATTTATTATCTTAAATAGGCAGTATAATTACTAAATTATGAAATGATAATCTTGTTTTGGGACGAACAAAAATGAAAATATTAATCTTTCAATGGGACGGAGGGAGTATTAGAATTATTATAAAATTTTCAAAATACTTTTATATTTATTTATTTTGAGTTTTTTTAAAATATATATTATTTTTTATATTACCAATACACATTTTCGTATTCCAAATAAAAATACCTCAAAATAAAGATACAAAACAAACATACTCATTATTGATATTATTGATGAATATCATCAAAATTTTAATTATTTTTTTTTCAAAAAAATCAATATACTATAAACACTCGTTATTTTTATATTATTTGCATGATTCTCTATGTTGCGTCATAAAATTTTTTTCATTAATCAAAATACAAAACAAACAATTATATAAAAACAAAGCCCTTTTTTTTTTTTGTTTACACACGAATTTATTATTATTATTATTATTATTATTATATATAAAATAAAAATAAAAATAAAAAATGATAAACATAAGATATATATATTTATTTAAATTATACCATTGTATCAAAGGTAAAACAAACGAGTAAATTTGGGTGGATCGATATGTAGCACAGGCCAGTATTATCGATTTTTTTAATAGGCCTATTTATTTAATTTTTATTATGTGACAATATTAATAAATAATTTTATGTAAAATTAGATCGAGATAGTACGGAAGTCATTAAGTCACTCGTGGGTTCGTGTCTTCTGCCGACACTTTTTCCACACACGATATATTTATGTACATATATTTTATATTCATTAATTAATATATTAGTGATTAAGACTTAATTAATGTATAAATATTATTGCATGTTCTTTGCTTAGATTTTATGTTTATTTTTATATTTTATTAGTAGCACTAATCTAATTTAATTTAATTTTTTGAAATGCTAAATATTGTCGAACGATTTGACAGCAGCATTTCTCCCGAAATAGTTATTTAAGAGTTTAAAAAGTCAATTAGGATTGGGAGCCCAAATGCATTTATTGCTTTTCTAATTTATTATTTTGTTATTTCCCAAACACACGCTTTTCAATCTATCTAAATTATTATACTCACTTATTATACTCACTCCGTCCCACGTTGGATGTCTCAGTCACGATAGACACGAAAATTTAAGGTAAATATAATTAGTAGATTATTAAAAATATATTAGTAAAAATAATTATCTTATAATATAAATAATTATAGTTTCAAGTTAAGATAACTAATTGATTTAATTAAAATTAAAATTAAAAAATTAAATTAAATTAGAAAATTTAAACTGAGATTAAGATTAAGGTGTATAATCATTTTTCAAAAAAAAAAAAATGAAATGCGGAACGGCCAGAAACGACAATATGGATATGATAAATAGGATTGAGGGAGTATTATACTTCGTTTAAATATATTTTTTTGGAACTATTTTTAAATGAAAAAAATTCAATCGTTTGATAGTATACTAATTTTAACTGAAAATAATGATTTAATTTAATATTTTTTATAAAAATAATTACGGATAAATAATAACAAATTTTTCCAAATTTTGTACATAAACAATTCTTACTCTTCTAACTAAATCATATGTAGGAAATCCGGTCATTTGGAGGTTTCAGAAGAACCATTTTTTTTTATAGTGTTTATTTTTTACAAAATTATTATTTATTTTACACATATAAATAAGTATTGCAGTTTTTATTAATAATTTTAATATATTTTATTTACTAAATTATAATTTTATTTTTACGAATTTAAACTAATTAATTTAATATTAAAAGTAAATAAAATAGAATAAATTTATTAATAATTATTAATATAGTGAAATAATAAATTAATCAATAATTAATAATAAATATATGTATGTGCATAAATTTAATTATTTTAAATTTTAAATAATTCTCAGTAAAAAAATATTCATATTTTTTAATAAAAATATATTAATTTTTTAAATCTACAAATAATAAAAAATATATATTTTGTAATACTTTCACAATTTCAAATAACTAATAATAAAAAATTTCAAAATTTTTAAATATAAAAATAAAATATTAATATATTTAAAAGTCATTTTAAGTATAAAATATTGATATCAAACTGTTATATATCAAATACTTTAATAGTCCATGATCAAGAACTTATTATTAAATTAATTATTAGTTAGAATTAATTAAGGGTATATTTGTTGTTATTAAAACATATACTAATTGTTAATGTACAAATAATTATGCCATAGTAAAATCTAGGATTTATATAAAAAAAAATGAAATATTTTTGAAATGATTAATTTGTAATTAAATAATCTAAAATAGAAAAATTATAGTAGCCGAAGGAGTATTATACTCGTGTTTAGACAGTTTGATGAAACAAGTAAAAAATGACAAGTACTGCATGATGCATAAAAGAATCACAATTTCAGTTTTCTACCTAATCAACATCAAATCTGATCTTCTTGGGAGCAACTTGTGTACACCCCACCTGCACCAACCCAACAAACTCACAATTAATTCTATAGCCTAAACAAATTTGTTCAGATGATAAAAGCTCATAAAAAAAATAAGTATGTATGTAAGCGATGGTGAAATCAGAAACCAGAGGAAAAATTGTCCTTACAAGTTGTGGGCACTCATAATCAATACCCGCATCCTCGATCTGCTTGCGTCGTTTCTTGTCCCTCTTCACTATTCCGGCAACCAACTTCTGCTGCTGCTCCAGCGACCGTTCCTGAACAGAGTGCTCGTTCATCCACATGATTGCAATTTGATTTAATGGACAGAAAGAAGCATCAAAGCATATCTATAGGGATGAAGCTGTACCTTGTCATGGCGCTTCCTTTCAATTCGAACCCAATCGACAGGTTGGTACATGCGGTTCACACCTTTCCATCTAAATGCATAATCAATCATGAAGAAAATTTGAAATAAGTCGTCAAAATAATGTGGACCAATGCATGAAGTCCTCTATTTCGCTTCCATTATCATGCCAACTAAGTGAAATCAGCATGGTATTGATTTGATCCAGTTAGCACGTAAACATAAAGCAATCAGAGCATAAATAAAATAGTACACAATAATACAATATATAAAACGTATTATGATAATACATTATATAACACAATACAATATATAAATTGCACAACACACGTTTCTATATAACATAGCATTATGTTGGTGCCTAATATTAGAGTGTTGCTTGTTTGCCGATGGGTCAAATCAATATGGTACTGACCGTAATTGTCGCTGCCTCTATTTAGTAATACATTTTATTCCGTTTCTCATAGCTCACATAAGATGGTGTACTCTTATGATGTGTTCTTTTATCAAACTTCACAAAATCTTTAATATTCCTCCAAAATTTTTCCCCTAAAAATATCAAATCAAACACTTGAGATGTGTTTGTTTTGTGGGATAATTTGAATGGGTACTTTTATATGAGGTATGGAGAATTGTGTAAAGAATATAAAAATAATTAATGTATGTGATATGTATTTTTGGGAAAAAGTGTGTATTTTTTTGTTAAAAGAATACACCCTTATTTTTTATATTATACTAAAATCAATTTTACATTCAAAATATCACCAGAATACCTACTTATACCATATTATATAACTATTCAAATTTAAATTTTTTATTATTCAAATTCCAAACAAAAATCCAAATCTCCAAACAAACACACTCTAAGTGATCATACAAAGCTCTTCGGTATAATCATTGACAATGAGTGGACAACATAGAATAACTAGAAAGAATAGTTACTCACAATTTTGGATGAACCTTTTCTGGGGGAACAAGACGAACTTGTAACAGATGCTCATACATCAGATAATTATGCATGCATTCCTCTACAACTTCTGCAACCTGTAGTACAATAGTTAGAGAGAATGCGCCTCATGGAAAACATTAGAATCATGTTAATAGATAGAGTTAGCTTTCTTTTGTAGAAGTGTACAACGAACCTCAGGAGACTCAAATTCAATAAATCCATAATGCTTTGATTTCCCAGTCTGTACAAACACATAAAAGAAGAAATCAATAGGGAAACTGAACGATGATAACACACTGACTCGGATGCTTATGAAAATTCAAGTGAAGCTCAGAATTACATTAGTTATTAATTAATCTAAAGGGACTTCGACTAGGGCATCGATATTTCTGATAGTGATTCTCCATAATTCATTCATCAGTAACAATCAATAAACATGACCATTCAGAAGCTCATAAAATTGCAGACTAACTCATTCATAATTACTAGTAAAATAAATAGTAAACAACAACTCAGTCGGCCTCTAAACCTCTATGTTCCAAAAATGGAGCACACACTTTTACTATTATTACTCAGGGTAAACCACACATTAGCCTATTGCAACAAAATTGAAGTGTTTAAAAGATTTTAAAATGCCACCAACACCTAACATGTTTTGAAAAGACAATCTATCTGTCTCATCCTAAATTGGCATTCTTCGAAACATCTCATGCTTGTAAATGCACAGCATCTAATCTATTCTTCGAAGAAGCTCATGTGTAGAGAGTCAGTTCAATGTGTTCATTCACATAATAATCGAAACACAAATAGATGATGGCGTAACAAGAACCAACCTTCCTATTTCTTGCAATCCTGAGTCTCTTAACTTTACCAAACTGCGTAAAAAAAGCTGCAAATGCCAATTTCATTACTAAGAAACAAACCACAAATGAAGTTGAAAGAAATACAAGCAAGCCTACTACCTTCCATCTCATCCTCATAAAATCCATGTGGAATCCTCCCAATATACAGAACGGTAGCTTTACGTTCCCGAATATTAGCCTTCGGAAGACCTCTTGCTGGACCACCCTCCAACGGCTGTTTCCATCCAAAAACCAAATCCGCAAATCAGAATTAGTTCAGAGATACCTCTTACAGGAGTAATAAAAAAAGGAAGAAGAAGAAAACACCCCAAATCGAAAAAGCAAACGCATACGCACTGAGTGGAACCAAATTAAATTGGCGTAGTAGTAAAAAAGATAATGTAACAGACCAGGAAGTCCAGGGCTCCGTCATTAGAAGAAGAAAATTGGGCAGAACCCTTCTTCAAATTCTTCATAGCTTCTTCCTTCTTGGCTTCGACTGATTCGAACCAAACTCGATAAGGCTTGTAGCGACGCTCCCTTTCTGAACAGATGCTTCCTCCCTCCGTTCTTGTTTAGGGTTCGCAAGGAAATTAGGGTGTGTTTGTTTTTATTTGACTTGGTTTCAAAAAACTTTATTTGGATATAATACATGGAAGGTTGTCAGATAATCCCCATATTGTAAGTAATAGGTATATTGTAAGTAATAGGTAATACCAGCAGTAAAATAGTAAATTATTAGTAATAAATTATTATATTTTATTTCAATCATATTGTAAAATATTTTTTTAATATTTTTATTGATTTTGTTAGTATTATTTTTTTATTTTACAAAAAATAGTTGTATATTAAACAAAAATATTAATTTTTATTTAAATTATAAATATATTATTATTTTATATATCAAATCAAAAGATAAAAATATCAAAATTTTATTTTTCGAAAAAACCCTTGAAATAGACCCAAGAAAGTATCATTTTATTATTTTTTATACAAAAAATAAAATTTTTAAATATAAATAAAAGTTATTTATTAATTAAAAGAGATAAAAATAAAATGTTTAAATGGAAATACCATATTAAAATTTTAATTAAATTAATTTATATTTATTAAATATATATAAATTTACTTAAAAAAAATCAATTTAAAAAAAAAAGTCATTTCATAGGCTGGATGAAAAAAGTAATACCTCCGTGTCTAACATCTCATTTATTTTTTATATTTATATTTGAATATTAATTATTATACCAAAATATAATATAAATTTTTTAAAAATTATAAAAATATTTTAATTAGTGTCTTACGTACTAATAAGATGGACATTTATAAAAAAAAATTATATAAATATAAAAATATTTTTAAATATTCCCTCAATTCCGGAATTAAATATCTATTTGTTTTTTGCACGCAGTTTTAGAAATATTAGTATTATATTGAAATATAGTATGAATAAAATAGAAATGATTAAAATAAAGTGCGAGAGAAATGTAATGGCATATGAGTAATATATTATAAGTTGTAAAAATATTTGTAATTTTAGGTAGATAGTACAATTACTAAAAAAAAAATAAATACTTTATTATGGGATGAATTAAAATAAAAAAATTGATACTTTATTACGAAAGTTTGGGATTAGTAAATATAAAACCTTACAATCCTGACGATTGAAATATTATTAAATAGAAAAGAGAACATATAAAATAAATTATTTATTGATTTGGGGATAGAGATGACTGTCTTTAAGAGGAGAGAGGGAAGATTCTATACTACCACCCTACCCTACCTCAAAACTGAGGTAATGTAAAGACTAATGTGTTCTATATATAGTTCTTAAAAATTGTTAAGTTTTTTTTCTAAAAAAAAAATAAATTGTCAGTCTTTATGATATTTTAAAATACTTTATTCGTTGTATTTTAATTGACAATTTTTTATTTTTTTTCTCATAATTTTTTGTATTTTTAGATAAAATTTATTAAATTA
Organism: Andrographis paniculata; assembly: GCF_009805555.1. Taxonomy (NCBI): domain Eukaryota; kingdom Viridiplantae; phylum Streptophyta; class Magnoliopsida; order Lamiales; family Acanthaceae; genus Andrographis; species Andrographis paniculata. The sequence goes on from NW_026137402.1 coordinate 4,632,359, forward strand.
AAAATATTTTTATTCAAATATAAATTAATTTAATTTAATTTTTTTATAAAATTTATTTATGTCAATTATAAATAAATAAGCATATTTTTATTTATTTATTTGTATTATAAAAAAATATTTTCAATAAAATAATATTTATATTACATATATTTTTATTGAAATATAATTTTAAAAATATTTAAATACATATTTCAATTTTATGATTGTTTATATTAAATTTATTTTAAAATTATCAATTTTTTAATTATATAATAAAAATAATATCATAGCTCATTATGATTAATTATTTAAATATTATTACATTAAATATTTTGTTATTAATTAAAATTAAAAAAAAAAAAGTTTAAGTGAACCGGTCAGAGGGATTTTATATACATATGTATAATAAAAGCCGAAAAATCCATCCCTCGGGCACATGGCCCAAACCCTAGAAACTAAGGAAAAATAAAAGGTGGTTACTTAGGGTGTGTTTGTTTGAGTAATTTTGCCAAAAATCAATTATTCGTTCAAAATTTTTCCCTAAAAATTATCATATTAAACACTTAATTTTTTATTTTTTATATTATTTTAAAAATCAATTTTTCATTCAAAACATCACGCCTCTATTTATATTATATCATACAACTATCTCAATTCAAAATTTTTACTATTCAAATCTCAATTCAAAATAAAATTATCCAAACAAACACACCCTTAGCTTACTATGTATGAGTATGAAAAGTAGGGAACCGCAACCACATGGGAACAAACACCTCGTGCACTTGTGCAATCATTCTGCTCTTTCTTCCTTTCTTTCTTTTCTTCTTTACATATACATATGTAATAATACTATTATATAGTAACTTCTTGCATTGAACAATGCAACACCACCTCCATCCATCATCACTCATTACTACCATTTGCATTAAAAAGAAGAAACAGTGAATGTGAGAAAGGAAGAAGAAGATGGGTCAAAGATCTATCCATTATTAATAATTTATATATATATATATATATATAGAGAGAGAGAGAGAGAGAGGGAGAGGTTGGGCATCAAGAATTCCACTTCTTTATCCATGAAACACAAACTTGCTACTACACAAACTAAAAATCAAATGCAAACCTACCTACCTACCAACCAACCAACAAACAAAAGCAAAAGCTGATGAAGAGAGAGCTGCAGAACAAAAGAAAAAACAGAGTCATTCACTCTCACTCACTCACTAAAAAATCCAATAAAAATTGGAGGAAGAATTCCCACTTCTTTCCTTCCAGTGTACATAACAACAAACATATATATTATCATTATTATTAATATTAATATGGCTGACACTCAGAAACAGAATAGAAGACTAGACAAGAAGAGACAACATTAGTCTCCCAGATACCTAATCAACTAACTAAAACTGTTCAAATGTTTAATAGTTATAATTAATTCAAGCAGAGTGTGGATGATGGATGAATGTTTCAGTAAGCTGCCTTATGCTTCTGAAATTCATCATCTTCTCCAATCCCTCCATCCCCATTTTAATGGAGGAACTCAACTCAACTCATCAAGTAAAGGAGGAGTCACAAAGCTAACTAGCTAGCTACCAGTAAGCAAGTAAATTAAGAACAGATTTGATGATCCAAGAGCATCCCCTCCAGCTCTACTAAGATCGTATCATATCAGATAAATCAGATGATAGATACCTACCGTGTTAGGTGTTAGTCGATCGTCGATCCATCCATCCGATTCGTCCTCTTTCTCTATTAACATCTTCCCATTTCCCTAAACTCGTCGTTGTTAGTCATATTTCCACCTTCCACATTCCCTGCCCGGGATTCGGGTTCTCCAGAGCTACCACTTTCGCTCGATGGTTGGGCATTGTCGATTTGCCCCTCTCCTCGTCGTGGGGTAGATGGAGCTCGCACGTTTCGCTTATGGAACCCGACTTCAAGTCAGCTGGAGGGATGAAACACTCTGCTGACAGCCCTGGGACGTTGAACGCGACCTCTTCGATGGTCCAGGCTTCTTCCATCCTCGTCTTTGTATGGCTCATCGCCATTTCTCCGAACCGGAAGAGCGTCACCACCGACCTTCCCGAGTGGGCTATCATGATCCCCTCAACAGGCCGGTAATCGTCCAAGAACGAGTTGATTGTGGTCTCCCAATACACGGCGTCCCCTGCGTTCGATTGGATTCGAGTTAGATGCGAATCCTCCATGTACACCAGAAGCCCTGTCTTCTGGCTGAAGTACCCGAACAGGACATGGCGAATGATCTCGGCTGGGCCTTCGCTGCGTGATTTGAGCGTCTGCGGATCCGCCGCGAGCTTCAGGATGAAGCAGTCCTCTCCGTTGATGTTCTTCTCCCCAATGCAGATCGAATCAGCGAACATACTGGCTGTAGTTCTCGGATCCAATCCCTGCAGAATTAGAATGATTGAAGTTCAGAACCAGCACGAAACTTATCGAATCAGAGGTTTGAAAATTCAGATCGCAACCTGAAGAGCTCGGCGCAATGGCCGGACGGGGCCTTTGGCGGCGTGGGCGCCGAGCCAGGGCGTGTGACGCCAGACTAACTTCCCGTTGCAGCCGGCGTGGACTTTGCTACCGCCGACGGCGAGCTCCACGTACCACATGTCCGGTGACATTTGCCACAGCACGAATCCGCCGGATTCCGCGGCTCTCGCGGTGTTACGGTTTCGAACTACTTTGGTCGGCGTCTCGAACTCGGAGGCTACCATCCGCAACTTCCCCATCGCGTACGCGTTCTTCACGGCGTTCTGCACTTTTTGCCCGCCCGACGCCGCCGTGTACTGCTGAAGTATATACTGCGCCGACGACGTCTCCTGCATACATCGCCATTTTCAACATTAGCAACGCACAGAAGAAAACAGTAAAATCCGACCACTGAGAGAATCTAAAACAGCTGTTCTATGAGATACAGATTCAATTAATTGCAACGAATAGCTTGCGACTCGATTCACAAAACCCACATTAATGGAGGATAAATTAATCGCTGAAAGATGCAGGAAAGAAGGGGGAAGCTTAGACGAGACGTACAATGGGGGTGTCCTTTATACTGAGATGCGGCAAAGGGTCAGTGGTGCTAACGTGCACCGGGGCGAGCGGCGCGCCCATCACGCCCAGCAGCAGCCGCAGATCGGACCTCTTGCTGCCGCCGCTGCTCTGACCGCCGTCGTTTACGGCCACCGACGGGTTCCGGCTCAATTGCACCCGGACCCACTGACCCAGCCCCGACCCGACCCGCTTGGACCCGCCGATTTCTTCGCCGTCCGGATCCGGACCCTCCCGTAACGGCGTCAGGGTCTCTCCGACGGGCCTCAGGCTACCCGATCTCGCAATCAACGACTCCGTATTGCTGGCGGTGACCTTCTTCCGCCGGAGCAGACCCGACAACGGCGAGGGGCTCCGACCCGGACTCCTCGCCCGTGACCGCGACGGAGATAAGCCCCGGACCACTTCCTCCTTCAATGCCGAGAAGAAACCGTACTTCCTTTCCATCTTACTAATCGCCGCCGGTAACAATCAAGTCTACTCTATGTACGTATATATCTAAGCAAAACACAGTTACAGAAATGCTCTCGCTCAGCCGTGGATACCGATATGATGCAGAGGAAGATTACAGGGCAACGCCATTTTGATGGGAAGTTGGAGTTTATCCACTGGACTGGGGAAACTGGTGCAGAGGAAAATGGGGGGTGAAAGTGGGGGGCGTATTTAGAGAGAGAATGTAGGGGAGAGCGAGTCCGAAACGAAATGGAAGAAGACAGTAGTAAAGTGATGCTCTCTTTCTCACTCTCTCTCTCACTCTCTCTCACACTGTCTGTCTGTCTCTCTCACATAGTGCTACTACTTTTTTCGGTAGTGATGACCAAGTGTGGTACGTCAGTAAGGCGCGTGAGGACACGCTGTCAGGGACCAAACTGCAAATACTAGCCCTCCTGGGGGGATGAGAATAAGATTGGTTGGATCATAATTTATTTAGGGTTTGACTGATATTTAATCAGTTTGACTCTATTTTCATTGTTTTTTCATTTAATTTTCTTAATTTATTATATATATAAATGATAATTTATGCCAGTTTATTAATCAAGTTATATAAAGAATCGCATAACAAAAAATTATTAATTTAGGATGGGTGTATTTCTTTTTGCTTGAGTTTGAAAAATATTTATTTGAGTTTGATATTAAAATAATATTTGATGAGATATTTTGTAAGAGAAAATATATTTTTTTTTTTTTTCGAAAAATACAGAGTTCAAATAATAAAATTTTTTTAAAAAAATTATCAAAAAAACATACCCCATGAGTTTGTTTAACGAACTGGTTATGATCCTCATTAGTCCTAATATACATAGTATTTATTGTGCTATATACAAATATGTATTATTACTTTAAATACAAGATCCCAAAAATCAAATATATCATCTAAAATGTGACAGATAAAGTATATTATATGTTGTATAATTTTGATGTGTATCAACGGTGACATGCATTATATAGACTATTGTTATAGTATGTCAATTAATCCTAACTATTATTGTCATATTGTTTAATATATTATTTTGAAATATTTTTTTAATGTCAAATATGAAAATTACATCGCTAATATAAAAAATAATATTTTAATTAAATACTTTCTTTTATTCGTTTGATTTTTAAGTCTCATTTACCTTTTGTATAATTGTATTTAACATTAAAAATATATTTAAATTTGTATAATTTTCTACACAAATGTCATTATAATAGTATTATAAGACAATAATAGAAGTATTTTTGTCATTTTCCATTCATTTGTACTATATTTTCATATAATAATTAATATTTAAAGATAAATATGCAAAAAATTAATGAGACCTTTAGAATTGGACGGAGGTAATATTAGATTATTGAAAAAGAATATATTATATATTTAAATGGTATCGGATAAAAAAATCAATTGAGCAAACAAATCCATTAATTAGGGAATAATAATATCTTATTTTTAGTAAGTTTAATAAATAAGATTTAAATATGTAAAAATTTAAATACATCCAAACTTAAGATGACAACTTTAAATACATCCAAATTTCAATATGTAAAAAAATTTAAATACATCCATATTTATATATTTTTATTTATGACAAATTTTTATATACCTCTTAATTTATATCTTTAAACATTACATTAATTTATAATTATACTACAATAATTTATACATTCAATTTTTTCAATTTTTTTTTTTTGTATATTATTAACAAATACTCCATTCATCCCACATAATTTGTCCATATGATTATCCACTTTAATCATATTTTAAGTTTTAAATTTTATAATTTTTTAATCTTAATTAAATTATTTACTTATTTTAATCTTAATTTATAATTATTTTTACTAAATAATAATTATTTTTACTATTATACTTCTTAATTACCTATTAATTATACTTTACCTAAATTCTCGTATCTACAGTAATACACCCAAAATATATAAGACGGAAGGAGTATATTTTTCAAAATATTTCTATTTCATGTAACAGTCAATAAATATAATATTATTTTATTATTTGTAATATGAGAGTAATGAAATAAAATTTATACCATTTATTTAATATATTGAATTAAAACTATGTTCACTTATTCTTTTTTTTATACATAATTTTTTATAATTATTACTCAAAAACTATAATATATATATACCTATAGCAATACAAATTAACAAAACACACAAAATATAGGATTCTAGCACTAAACCAAAAATTAATACTATTCAATTCGTGTAATTTTCAATCAAATATATTTATTTCGTTTCGCAACATATGATCCATGTGTTCCTGTGTAAATTAATAATTTATTATTAATAAATTATTATATTATTTTATTACTTTTTATATAAATGGTGTTATTGATATTTTTAAAATATAAACTAATATATATGATTAAAAAATTAAAGTATATATTTAAAATATTTTTAGTATTATATTTTAATGATATATATAATAATATCATTTTGTACATAATAAAATTTATATAATATAAATAAAAAATATATATTTATTTATAATTAATTTAAACTAATTTTTATAAAAATAAAAAATTTTAAATATTGATAAAAATATTTATTTATTAAAAAAATATAAAAGTAAAAATGTTTTGAGTGAATTTATATTTTTATTAAGTATATTTAATAAGAATAAATTTACTAAAAATTAAAAACAATAATCTATTATAAGATAGATAAAAAAAATAAAAAATAATCCTCCGTGACAGAATGTAAGGACTATTATTATTATTATTATTATTATTATTATTATTTATCAAATATCTAATTAAAATATTATTTAAAAAAAATAAAATAAAAGAAACAAAAATAGAAACTCAGAAATAAACCAAACAAATACATTATTATTTATAATGCTTTCATATTTTTTCAATAACATATAAAACTATAAATAGTAATCCTCTGTCCGGGAGGAAAGCATATATTTGAATTTTTATAGAAAATTAAAAAATAATAATATATAATTATTAGTTAGTAACATATTTTTAGGGTGTGTTTGTTTGAGGGATTTGTTTGGATTTCTACTATTCATCCTATTTTTTCCCCCAAAAATATCAAATCAAACACTTATTTTTCAGTTTTTATATTATACTAAAAATTAATTTTACATTCAAAATATCACATCAACACTTATTTATATCACATCATACAACTATTCAAATTTAAAATTTTTACTATTCAAATCTCAATTCAAAATCCAAACCCTCAAACAAACACACCCTTAATATTTTTTAAAATTTTTATTAAATATAATGATATATTTATAATATATAAAAAATTAAAATTATTTTGATATTAAAGTATATTTATTTAGCCCGTAATAAAAAATATATACTTTTGAATAAGTCCTATAAATCCTAAATCCTAACCCCTAATCAGTCTTTCAAAAAAATAAATAAAAAGATAAATTTATTTATAACATAAATAAACAGTGTTTGTCTGAATAGAATTATGATTGGGTAGGGTTTCATTTTCATTTAGTTTTTATTTTGGCCCACAACAAAAGATATATCTCAACCAATTTGTATGTGCTCCATCAGTTTTAATGATGATATTATTTATTTATTTATTTATTTATTTATTTTAATGATGATATTGATATTATTGAATATATTGGTGATGTGATTGTACCCACAGATTATGAGTCTGATTAATAATGTGGGTCAAATTGAATTATTTTGAAACAGATTTTTGTATCCATTATTTCGAATCATCACGGCTATGGATGCGTTTGTTCGGGGGTTTGAATTTTGAGTTGGAATTTGAATAATAAAAATTTTGAATTTAAATAGTTGTATGATGTGTTATAAATAGGTGTTGATGTGATATTTTGAATTTAAAATTGATTTTTAGTATAATATAAAAAATGAAAAATAGATGTTTGATTTGATATTTTTAATATAAAAAATAGGATGAATAGTAGAAATCTAATCCAATCCTCCAAACAAACACACCCATATATGTTTCTTTGTGCCTTACTAGTTTTAAATTTAAAGTATATTTTAAATAAAAAGTAAATTTAAAAATATATATATATATTTAATAAGTGTTAAAAATTAGAATAAAAATTATTTAATTATAAAACAAGTAGTGTGAAAATTTTGTGTTGGTCGTGATTTAATTTGAAATAACCTCTATTTATTCCGATTATTTTCAATTAAAAAATATATTTTATTTCTCAAAATATCATATTATAATACTATTTAAATAAAAGTTCAAATCAATAGTTAGGATATGTTTATCTGATCCAAAATTGGGTTGGAGGGAGGGTTTTTGAGTCTGTCCTCTTTCTTTTTTTATATATATTTTTAATTATAAATATAAAAAAATTTATAATAATTATAATTTAATAAAATATATAAAATATATACTCCTTCCTTCCTACAGGAATATTGTAATTTAGTTTTTGAGTAATTGTACTTAACATTTAAAATATCTTTATATTTAAATAATTTACTCGACAAATATCATTGTATATGTATTATAAGAGACAAATAAACATATTTTTATTTTTTTTCTTAATTTGTACTACGTATTGATATCATAATTAATATTCAAAGATCAACACACAAAAAGTCAATAACAACTTTTTTGCGGGACGGAGGGAGTATAGCATTTTGTAGAGAATAAATTTTTTTATAATATAAATAAATAAAAATTTTAAAAACGGTATATAAATATAATATAAATTTATAATTAAATTATACAAATTACTATAAATTTATATTATTATATTCATATCTATCAAATCAATACACATCAAAACTCCTCAAACTCCAACCAAACCCAAACCCAAAAGAAACAATCAAAATTCAAAATCATCTCAAAATTCAAATAAAAACTAAACACAAACTCAAATTTCCCAAAATCCTCCTGAAGAAACAAACCCTTAATTTGGTATTAATTTCAAACACAAAAATATTTTTTATGTTACGATCCAACGTAGTCATTAACTTTTCTCTTTTTTTTAGTAAATTAAAAAATAATATTATTTTATTAATAAGATGAAGTGTGTAAGAGATTTTGATTATTTTGTTCATTGTACTTTTTGTATAACTTAATTGTATGTATAATGATATATTTATAGTTTATGTAAAATTTAAGAATGTTTTAGCATTAATGTGTAATTACTTTTGCTATAATAGAAAAATAATACTTTTGAATGAGACAGACGAAAATATTAAAGAAGATATTTTCAATTGCGACTGAGAAAATACAATATTTACTCTCACAAAATATCACATCAAAATATTATTTAAATAAAATTTTAAATTAAAACTATAGTCTCCAATAAAAACCAAACAAACATGTAAAACAAGAACACCTATCTTTTATTTTTTATATTTTGTTTGTGTTTTATTTTTTACCATGCTTTTACATTCACAACACACCCATGCATTGTTTGTTCATTAATTTTAGAATTTGATTTTGTAATTTTGAATAATAAAAATATAGATTGAAATATTTGTTTGATATAATATAAATAGTTGACCGTGAATTAAATATTTTTTTTAGTGTATTAAAGAAATTAAGTATTTCAACTTTTTAAAAAATTAATAAATAATACTCCCCCGTCCAACTAAAAACTATACATATTTCTATTTTGGGAAGTCTAATTATAAAGTAAATATTTTATTAAATACTTCACTTTTTCATAAATACTCTTATTTTACATCACATCATTACTTTTACACCAAAAAGAAAGGACAAAAATGTCATTTTACTATATTTAACTGCCCATTATAATTAAAATACTATTATTCCTTAAATACCGCGTCAAAAGTAAATATTTACTTTGTGTGTGGACGAAGGGAGTAAAATTCAGATTGAAAACTTACTATTGAGTTTTTTTTTAACCGAAATAAGTTTTTTTCTTTATAGCTTATTGACCTGTCGCGCGGTCAATCAAATATTTCACTTACTCCGTGATCACAATTTAATGTAACATAGGGGAAGGGATCGTCTCCACAGGGATTGTATGATTCACTCTTTCGTGTTCTAATACAGTAAATAAAGGGGGATTTTTCTTTTATTATCTAATTAAAATAAAATAACAAAGCAATTAAATTAAAGGGGAACTGACTATAAGGGGATGCCTGACTTAAGGCATGATGCAGTTATGAGTATCATTAATTCAATTAAATTAATTCTTATTAAAGTATCAATAAATTGGTTATAGTTATCAACAAGTTCTGACAACCAATTTTTCCTTACAGTAGGTAATTAAGGTATGACCGTTAACTACCCCTAATTAAGCAAATAAACTTAGGTGTGCCCATAAGAATATTGTCTAACCGCATTCCAATCTAGAAAAACCCAATTCAAAATAATTACTACCTAAGATAAGCAATTAGATTTGATTGTCTAACCCCCGGGAATGAACTATTCAACCCGGTTGTCACCTATTCAAGTGCGAATACAATTACGGATATACTACTTGAATTGACTTTAGATTATCAGACTAATTTAAATATCGGTACCAAAATATTCAATCAATCTAACAATCACAAACGCTATTATCAGAATTAGACAAATATTGATAATAAAAAAGAACTTTTATAAAGAAAATAAAAAATCTCCAAAACAAAAGAACTAAAACATTATCACCCCTCAAACCACAAAAAGTATCTACTCCATAATTAAATAACAAAGAACAAAAGAGAAAGATGAAGTTCTCTGTCGATTTGCTCCTGCGCGATCCGATCTATGAATCTGTCAGTCTCCTGTTCTTATGCTTTTCTGCCCTAGCCGTCCTCTCCCTTTTGAAACGTGTGATCCCTCCTTTTATTTAATGTTTGCCCTAATTATTTTGTAGATGGGCTTTTGGGCCTTTAATTAATTTTATTGCCAATTATGTCAAATTTAATATTTGTCCTCTGCACATAGCAAATAAACAATTCGCATATAAATTAGGTAGAATCCAATCAAAATCACCCAATTATCGCATATGATATGAATATAAAAAGCATGCGATTTCTAACTATCACTTATTTGACAAAGAAATTGAGCAAAAATTATGTTTCTTTTGATAACTTTGATAAAATTTTGGTTTGAGTTTGATTTTAAAATAATGTTTGGTGGGATATTTTGTGAGATAAAAAAATTTATTTTTTTCGAAAAATGCATAATTCAAATAGTAAAGTTTGAAAAATTTGAGGTTAAGAAACGTACCATTAGACAACACAATTAATATTTTTTTGTCTTAAATTGTCTGTAGCAATACATGTGTCCAATATTCACATCGGAATTGTGAAGAGACTTACCTTTAGGCGAACCATGTTCTACATCTACTTCTCGAACAAGAGATCTTTGACTCGTAATTAAGTAAATGGAGCTTTTGTCTTTTTATTCTTATGCTTTATTTATTTATTTCAATTTTTTCCTACCGATTTAAGACAAAAACACACACACACACAAATTTGTGAATTGAATAATAATGTGCTCTATATATATTGTTGGAGTCCAAACCCGAGTCCCACATTGGAAATGGTGATGAAAATTTCACACCTTATAAGTCCCAACTAAACTCTACTAGTACGAGGCATTTTGAAGGATATCCAAAAATAAATCCGTGCGGACTCAGCCCAAAGCGGATAATATTTTACTATTGTTGAGTTGACTCAATCCTCCAAACATATATATATATACATTATTTTAAGTTAATATATAGTTGTTTTTTTTTTGTTTTTGTTTTTTTATTCTTATTATTTTTTGTTTTTGTTTTTGTTTTTGTTTTTTTTTTGTGTGTGTGTAAAATTATATTTCTTACCTTCAATAATATATTAGTGTGTAAGTTAAAACTAATCCAATTATTTGATAGTGATGGATCTTTTTAACAATATGATCAATAATCACGTCTCTATCGGACATAGTCAACACACCCTAACTTATTACTATAGTTTTCCCAATACATAATAAATAAATAAAAAGTTATGTGATGTATTTTCACATTTTTTTAATTGTGCTCTTTGTTTTGTTATTATATTTTTTTATTTATATGAAAAATTATGAATTAAAAGATAAATACATGAGAACTATAAATATAAAAAGCGAAAACGGAGATGTGTTCAGTATAAACTTTTGATTCAATTGATAATTCGTTTTGGATTCGACGAAACTTGCATTATCAAAATTCATAACAGTTTCAAATATTGAATTTCAAACTTGAATCGGTCTGATTAATACGAGGGCCGAGGCCGGGGCGAAACACGGCTGAATTGCCATACTTAAATGGGAGACAAGATTGGATCATCTCTTTTTCGTCTTTTTGACCTAAAAAAAGAAACACACATGCATTCATACATATATATATATATATATGTAAGTATAGTAAAAGGAAGAAAGAGTTATGCACACGCTATTCACAAAAGTCATCATCATATATATTCATATTCATACATCAACTTCTTTCCTTACTTTTTTGCTTTTATTATTATTATTATTATTATTATTATTATTATTGATGCATGCATTTTTTTTTATTTTGTGTACGATATTTATTATCATGTCGATCATTTAAATAAAGTTTGTATAAAAATAACTTTATATTTTGCTAACAATTTATAATATCAAATTGTCCTGAATTTTAAATTTTAAAATATACATTTATATTAATAAACATACCAAATTAAATATACATCAATATTTAGTGTTAAAAATTGTGATGTAGATCATTTATACCAATTTTTAAAATACAGTATCAGCACATGTAGCAAATTTCAGTGTTAAAAGTAAGTTAAATTTTTAGCAATTAAATATTAGATAAAAGACAATTTATATACGATAATTTATAAAAATTATAGAACAAAAGCGACAATAAATACCATAGGTAGAACTAAAAATACTATTATTCCTTTTTAGGTTTAGCCAATAATTTATTAAATACTTACTTTCGAATAGCGGCAACAAATTTCAAAGTTATAAAAAAAAACCTATTATTCCTTATTATTATTATTATTATGATGATGAAGTAGTCTAATACTGTAAACATATATGAGGTTGAATAATGTGTGGTTTGTTTGTTCAATTTTCTTTTTTCACGCAATTTTCAATATATATATTTTATCATCTCACAAGAGTCACTATTCAACCTAAAATAGTATTATTTTTTATATTATCGAAACATTCTCTATTTCTAACATATTTTTTTTTTCAAATTAAAATATTGTGAATTTTTATGAATTTGTTTGTTTTTTAAAAAAATAAATAAAAATGACCTGGGGTCCATATATTTTAAAATATACTATTACTTATATCTCCCATAACAAATTATTCATTTTTTTGTCTATCATATAATAAAATATCTATTTCGTTTTTTAGTAATTGTATTATTTACTTAACATTACAAATACCCTTACAATTTATAATATATTACACAAATGTCATTACCTTTATATTACACAATACTAATAAGGTTATTTTAGTCATTTTTTATTTTATTTATACTATACTAAATCTACATTAAAAAAACAAACCGATACGTAGTTATGGGACGGAGGGAGTATATATTTTTATTTTTCAAAAATAATGTATATATTACAAATTGTTTATTGGAATTTGATTTGAGTTTTAGATTTGTGGTTTGAAATTGAATGTTAGATTTAAGTTTTATTTTAAATATTATTTTAATATAATATTATGTGAGAAAATATTATATTTTTATTAAAAACCGTAGTACGTAAACATGGTTGATTTTGATATCAGATAGTAAAATAACACACCTTTAATTTCAATATTATTTAATTCTTTTTATTTTGCTTTGATTACTTTTGTACAATTTTTTAGTTGATAAAATTCTGATCTATTTTTTTGGAACAAATTTAATTTTACTTCTTGTTTGACCTGATTTTATAAATTGTATTTAAAATGATAAAATAGAAAAAAATTTGTGAAAAATGTGTTCAATTTTGTTCTACCTGTTTTCATATAGAACTTTTTTATTTTTACCATTCTTTTAATGACTAATAGTATATTTTAGTTGTTCAATAATTAGCCAATTATTTTTAATATAGATTTATCAGCAAAAATTATATTAATTATTTTTTTAATATATTTATTAGCGTGCATGGTTTAAAATATATAAAAAAATTTAAAATTAGTATATTATTAAATTTTGTTGTATGCAGTATTAGTTGCGGCTAGGGTATTGTTAAGTTATAAGTTTACCATGCAGATAATCAATTTCCATCCTTAATTACAATAAAATGGTTAAATAAGTTAATTAATTTTATTTAATTATTGGTTAGAATAAAATTAAGTAGTGCTAATTTAAATATAAAATTATACTCCATCCGTCTCTAAAGAAGTGTCTTATTGAGAGTTGGCACGAGAATTAAGGAATAATAATATTTAATTGAGAGTGGGTATAAAGTAGAATGTTAATGACTAAAATGCTTTTACTTTTTGAAGGATTTTAAAGAGTATGTTAGAGTAATAATGTAGGAATAATTTTGTTATAAAGTGGGGACCACAACTACTAAATAAGGAAACAAGACAATTGTTTTGAGACGGACGAAAATGAAAAAACAATACAAATCTTTTGAGACTGAGGAAGTATTTGTTTATGCAATATATTTTTACTCATTTGATACTATTCATTTTTTAAAAAATATCACATCCTAATACAAACATCAAATCAAATATTTACTTTTTACTTTTTCAAAATTTCAAAATTCCAAAAACTTCCTAAAATTTCTATCTAAACAAAGCCCAAATTTCACTTTTATCCTACCATTCAGTTCAGGCACTCAGTTCAGCGCGGCTCGGCTACGAACGCGGCTCAGCTCGGCTCGGCTCTCTTCTTCTTCCCCGTGACAGCATCAGTCCTTCACATCTCCTCTTTTAAAAGCCCACCAAAAGTTCGACGAAGGCCCAATTATCTTTCGGCCCATTATAATCATTGGGCCCAAATTATCATTAATCCATGTTTGGCTTCCTGATTCGGGTAATTTTTGTTCAACCTGCGCCCCGACGATCCATCTGAATCTCGCTTGGGATTTCGAAAATTTCTCGTTGAATCGATACGGATAACGGAGGACTTTGGGTGAATTCCGATCGATTCAGCTATGGAGAATGCAAACGTGCAAGAGGTAATAGGTTTGTGTTTTTTTGCAATTTACATTGTTTTTATGTCGGGTAATCGGGAATGCTTTGTTGCAGATATTGGAGAAGCAGTTGCTGACGGTCGCGAAGGCTGTGGAGGATAAGATCGACGATGAGATCGCGGCCTTGGATCGGCTGGATTTGGACGATATTGAGGTGCTGAGGGAGCGAAGGCTGCAGCAGATGAAGAAAATGGCGGAGAAACGGAGCCGTTGGACCGCCCTTGGACACGGCGAGTACTCCGAGATCCCGAACGAGAAGGAATTCTTCTCCGTCGTGAAGGCTAGCGAACGCGTCGTCTGCCATTTTTATCGGGAGAATTGGCCTTGCAAGGTATTGCCTAGGGTTTGAAATTTCTAGCTATTCCTTTGTGGTAAATCAGTCTTCTACTCGTCGTTTCAGTAAGTTAACTTTCGGAAATAGGTTATCAAACTGTTAATTCAGATCCTTCAATTCGGATTAAATGGAGTTCTCGGAAAGCTGCTCTGAAGTTCTCATTAGATTCTTTAATTCATGGTTTAAACAACAATTGGGATTCAAATTTGATGATTACTGGGTGGTTTCATAGTAGAGAGAAAAGGAAAAAGAGTGGATTGAACCTGTCGACTCAGTGCCTTCAATAGTTCAATTTTGATTAATTCGGGTTTTCCGAAAGCTGCTTTGCAGTTCTCATTAGATTCTTCCAATTCATGGTTTAAACAAAAACCTGGGATTCATGTGGTTCAAATTTGATGATTTCATGGTAGAGAGAATAGGAAAACTGAGGATTGAACCTTTCTGATGATGATAAAGCAATCATATAACCCCCACAATACACGATTATTTCTATATGCTTGATAATTGCATCATGGGTCATCCTATGCTACTGATTTCTAATAGGAACTTAATCAACTTATGCTTTTGTGTTTTGTAAAATCTTTTCCCCTCGACGATTCATTACTTATAATCCATTCTTGTCATTACTAGACTCTTATTTCTGTAGTTATGCAAGAATGCAAGATGATTTCTTTATGGTGGTATTTGATAGCATGTGGAGTGGGTGTTCTTTGTTTATGTTAAACCTCTTTTAAATTGAAAGAATTCATCTTTATGGAAGGAAGAATTCAAGATGTGAAAAGACTTTTAAGTACAATTTATCAAATTTGTTTGATTGATTGATAGGATTGCAATGCATTGTAGTTTGCAAGCTTTCTACATAGGTGTAACGGATGTTTTATATTTTAGTATGGGTTCGATATTCTTTCCTTCAAATATTTCTCGACAGATGAACTTAGTTATATCCTTGCCGAGCAATTTTCAGCGAAATAGATTCATTGCAGGTCATGGATAAGCATATGGCAATATTAGCAAAGCAGCATATTGAGACGCGCTTTGTAAAGCTCAATGCCGAAAAAAGTCTATACTTAAGCGAAAAGCTCAAAATTGTTGTCCTCCCAACACTGGCTCTCGTAAAGAATGCTAAAGTGGAAGATTATGTAGTAAGTTTATTCACTTATGCTAGTAATCGAAAAGTTCGTGAATTATGAGATAGAATCGTTGTTGATTCCAAGATTTGTCTGTGCAAATCAGGTGGGGTTTGATGAGCTAGGCGGGACTGATGATTTCAGCACGGAGGAATTGGAAGAGAGGTTAGCCAAAGCAGAGGTCATTTTCTACGAAGGCGAATCTTCTCGAATCCTTGCCAAACATAAAGCGCCAGGTAGGAATGTTCGACAAGGCTCGACTTCATACTCTTCAGATTCTGAGTAAGTCATTGCTGCCATTACTATCCTTTTGGTCTATATCGAGATATGTATTTGGTTGTGGTCATTTTGGTGATGGCTATTGTTGTAGCATAGACCATATGGAATTGCTTTTGACCTTTATATATTGTTATTAAGGGGAAGAAAGGGTGTGTTTCTTTAGATTTTTATTTAATTTTTTACTATTTGGATTGCATAGAACATCACATCTAATATTATTTAAATGAAAATTTATTATTAATAAACTTAAATTCAAAATTCAAATTCCATAACTCAATCACTTTGGGGAGTCTTCATGATAAGTCATGCTTGGAGATGTTCATGAAGATCATTTTTTTTTTTTTTTTTTTTTTTTAAAAGTAAGCTTCGAGGACTAGCAAAAGTGACATACAAGTTCATAATATTTATCTAAAAATAAGATTAGAAAACCATACTTCTTGAAATCAGAGTGAATTTCAAACACAGGCAAATTGCCTACATCTACAACCTTAAGCTTACTTTGGTTTGGTGGCAGCGATGAAGGATGAGTTATTTGAAATCCTCAACTTTGCATTACAATTCGTGATTCAAAGATTGCAAAGGGACACTAATTGTTGATCTCCATTCACTACATTTCTGTAAAATAATTTGAAATATTTAAACACTATCATTTGAATTTGATCGCAGAGGTCGGTTTCTTTAGCAAATTTTTTCCAATTTTTATTAATTAAACTGTATATTTTTTGAAAAAAATATATTCAAAATATCATATTAATATTTATTTATATCATCAAATAACTAGTTAAATTCAATTTTTTACTATTCAAACATCTAAACAAAAAAAATAAAAAATCAAATCCAAGCACAAGTTTTGGCCTTGTTCACTTAAATTTTTGTTTCAATCTTTGTACTATACAATTTTATTTTATTTTTCCTAAAAATATGGTGTGTTCTTTTCTCAAAATGCTCCACACATTTTTAAAAAAAAAATAAAAAATATATATTTAACTTACACTCATTATTTTTATATTACCTATACAATTCTCTATACTTATACCTAGCATAAAACACAACAAATTTCTCTTATAAAATATCACATCTAACCTATCATTTAAATCAAAACCCAAAACTACAAATCCAAAACGTAAATAACCCTTTATATATATGTAACCTTTACATACATACACACATGTATATGAGGAATGTACAACTAAATAAAATAATTACCAGCTGTTGCATTCCCAACATGATTACCAAAAAAAAAAAAGGAAAAAATCATTTAACAGAATAATAAAACAGTATGATCTAACTAACATATACCTTAATCATATGAAACCTCTAAGGTAATGAAATGGCTAACAAGCAGGATGAGGCTGTTCGCCATCATTCTCCGGTATAGTCATAAGCTTAGTCAGTTCCAGTCGGTATTCCAAGCCTCTAAGGTAATGTCCCAACAGCATGCACCTAAATCCCGACAAAATTGAAGATTGTGAGGAGGCGAAATGATTTTACAGAACCTCTACTAATGCACTTCAGAAAACGTAGCGTACAAATAACATCAGTACATCCTGTTAAGTGACAGTTCTGCAAAAACTGGTCCCGGAAAGAAATTCACTTAAGTCTCCTGGTAAAATTAGGGAGGATACATAAAAAGGGTTGGAAAATTTCAACAATTAATGATATATGCATAAGATAGCATATTAACATCAATGCTATCCCAACTCATATCAAGGCGGAAAAGTGATCAATACATATTTAACCACATTGAAATAACAAGGCTCCAAAGAAAATATTAGTTACTAATTTACTATATGCACATGTAGCAAATGAAACATTTGCACTGACATCTTGTGATGGTTTGCTAATACGAAAGGTTCAGGGAAAGCATGTCATCGATTTTGTACATCAACAGTAGAGGTTTTTCAACGAGATGAACATATATGGGAACCAATTTGGACTTACCAAAAGAGCAAGCGAGCAAGATAATCCCGTGGCAGAGAAATAAGAGGCTGGAACTGAAGAGAGGTGTTCTCAACAAGATCAATACAATCTCCTTCAGTTCCAGTGTTAATGGTTCCAATGGTGCCATTTTCGCCTAAATCCCAACCCTTTGAATGCATCTTGGGAGAAAGGGTTGCTAAGAGGCCATGTACTACTGAATGGATTGTATTTTTCAATTCGGGAGATGTTGGTTCTGAGAGCTCAACTACCTGTTTGCAAAAGTAGATGAATAAATGCAGGCTGTGAAACATACACAAATGAAGAAAACAGAATGATAGGGGAAAAAAAATACCATGAAATTGTCCAGTGTTCAACTGTATGAAACTCATATTGTTTCTCATTGAACGAAATAGACACACAACAGTCTACACACACCATTCTTGCAAAAGAAATGCTTAATAATGCATTTAACTTCTTTTGATTTTCATTATAGTATATTAAAAACAAGACTATTTAACTCACAACACTTTATGACCTAGAAGAATGAAAGCATACTTTCATATTTTAAATATGAGATTTTTTGTCCTTTTAGTATTTACCTTCTCTGGTTTCAAAGATCTTAAGTAATCCAACAAGTCATTTTTTTCTTCCCCAACAAACTGTTGCTGCATCTGAAGTGCTGCACTTTTCTTCGTAATTTCATGGAGCTCCTGAGATTGTAAGAAAATTAATCAAATACATCACAACGGGAATACATTTGGACAATAAAGGATAAACTTAAGAATCAACTGTCAAAAGCAAACAGGATAGACAAAAGGTAAGAAGCTTCAAAACCAAGAATCTAAACTCTCAAACAAACACACCCTAAGGCTTTACTATACATTTCTGATTAGTTAAAGTTGCTATACAACACATACAATGGCCATGGAATAAGTAACTTAGATCGCTCAAAGTCTATTATGCTGCTAATCAGGGCTTCTACCGATAACCACATATATAAAAGTAATTTCCGGCAACAGAAACACAATCAATATGGAATGGAAACCACAATTAAAAGTAGGAAGATGGAATATCAAGGGATACAGCTTACTTGTCACCAAATGCCTAAACACACCTTTTTCACTGAAGATAAACGGGAATGCAATTTCAAAATGTATTGACGAGCTTCAGGAGGCAGTTCACCAAAATCAGGAATGTCAAATGCTGTTTCTCCTGTTCGATCCGATGCTGGCTCTTGTTCTTGTTTATCATTTTTACTTGTTCCTTTGTTTTTCAAATCAGCCTCTTCTGCTTCAAGCTTAGAATCTTCAATATTTAACATACAGTCATCTCCTTCATTCATCTCAAGATTCTTCTCTAGACTGAGCCTGTATTCAGCATTTCGCAGCGTGTACCTACATACAGACAGACCGAAAAAGAGTTGTCATGTAAAAACTTCAACATACAACTCCATGCGATATGCCAACCTTCTGGCTTATTAATACTCAGGATACAGGATGTACCCATGAAATTGCAACAATAACGAAAAATAATAAATTTTATGAAAATCCATAAGCGCCCAATAATACTCTACTGATGAAGTCACAGATCTCAACTTGAAAACTGTCTCATCATTTCCATTTACCCTACAATAACTCAATTGTGTCAAAATGGTTTTTCCATGAGTGTAAATAGAGATTGGACCCCATCTTAAGAACATAAATGTCTGATCTGTTAAAATAATTGCATGAAGGTATAAAACGAAATTTATGAGCAAGCAACTTCTTGGACAATATATCTCACAAGGGTGAATATAACAATTTGAGATTAACAAACCATAAAATCTGGACTTTTCAAATCAGAAAGCGCCACTGTGATACAATACTCCATATCCGAAAACATTTATTTCTTTTTCTTTTATGCAAAAAAAATGCAATGAGAAAAATGCAAGTATACCCTGTCATCATTGAAGAAATCAACAGCTTCGAAAGTGATTCCCACAAAGCTTCAATCATCACTTGAAAGTGGTCAGACGGAAGCAAACCCAACATGCCAGATATGGTCCTCTTCATGGCATCTATAGTGGTAACCGGTACATCTTTCTGAATAAGGCTCACATCCAAGGGCTCTATATCACGTATTAGATTGAACAGAGCTGATCTCTGAAGAAAAGACACACTTGATCAATGCATTCTATCAAAAAATTTTGTGATATTGTCCATAATTGCTCTTTTTCTTTAGCATGTTTCAATCTAACTACGTATCTTACTGGAAAATCTTACACATTCAACAAGAAAAAGATCGTCCTCTCCCAAAAAAATAATCAAAAAAAGCAAGAAGAAATAGCTCGTGCTCGTACTTTCACTTTACGAGTAAACCTACTTTGCATATATCCAGAATTAACAGAAATCAATCAACCAGCGGATATAATCCAAACACCAATCCAAATCCAAAATCGAATCACAATTACATCAGCAAAAAGAAACCGTAACCTTGGACCGCGAATTCTCGTCGCCATCCCTAAATTCCCATACAGAAACCGACGATGAAGAACAAGCAAAAATCCTCGCACTGAAACATCGAGATTTCCCACAATCACTTCTCCGTACGGCAACAGCACGCGATACAGACGGCCAAAACCGCCGACTGGACAAAGATCCGACTGAAGGCAGCGGCGGCGTCGGCGGAGAAGCAGAACGGCAAAGGAAGGAGGCGAAGGTCTCCATCCACAACGAATGACCGCCTCGAGACGGCGCGTTCCGTCTCCGATGAGCCGCCCTGCCTTTTTCCAGATAATATGAAGCAAGAACTCCAGCCACAGCCCGGTCCGGTCCGGTCCGGTCCACGCAAAACGCATGTAGAGTCAAAAACGTCGGACCTCAAGTGGGCCCACTGGCTCAGCGTGCACGTCACGTGACCCACCGCAGCCAGTGCGTTTGAGCCACAAACTATCCTTAGCCAAATTGCTTGTTGGGCTAATTTTTGGGACTTGGAATGTTGCTGATAATTATGCAAATGAATGAATTTGGATTATACTGAAACTTGAAATTTTAAACTATTCCTAAAATATTTTATATTATCAATAATGAAATTATTCAAAATTTAAGATCAATTTGATTGAGAGTTTAGGGATCATGGATTAATATTTTTTTCTCCACATTTTGTAGCCAAAAAAAAAAAAAAAAAACCAATCATCAAGAGTATGGTATGAAAATGAATATGTGATAGTGAAATTGTAAGTTCAAACTTTGATGTCTTAACACATCAACCGTCTATTCTTACATTATAATTTTTTTGTTTCTTTAAACTTATATTATATGCTCAAACTTTATGACAAATTCAAATTTTCATATGATTTCACACCAGTCCACTTTAATTTCATTTTGATATTTTGGGATAATTGGAAATTGTTCTTAACCTTTACTTGAGGAAACTCACTATTTTGTATCTTTTTCATATATATATTTTTTTACGTCACTAAAGATACTCTTTTCTAGTTTATATTCACAAAAAAAAAATAATAATTCCCATTTTTTTTTCTATATATATATATATATGCTTATATTGTTTTTTTTTTCTAAGATTATATTTTTTATTTTGTAAGTAAATAATATATTATTATTTGTCAATACTTTGATTTAGTTCGATAATTAAATTATTTATTTAATATTAATTTTTTTAATAAAATCACATAATATTTGTGTTTATATATTCTAAAATTCAAATTAATAAAACATATTGAATATTGATGTTATTTGTAAAATGCAAAATTTTATTAATTACAAAAATATTACATAATTAAAATATAATAACAATTTTAATATAAATTACAAAAATAATTTATAAACATATATATTATATACCATATATACATGTTTTGTGATCAAGACCTATTTTAAAATTAAAGGTTTGGACACATGTAACTTAAAACAAATTAGTCATAACAAGTAAGAAATATAGAAGCTTGTTTTTAACTCCACCATTGTGTTTGCTCTTAGAAATGAATACAAAAAGACTCATTAAAATTGTACAAAAAGATACTAAAATTTCAAACAGGTACAATAATAATAAGTATGTTTATTGAAAATTCATCGTATAAGAAACAAATAAAAATAGATGATTATCATAATAATCAACATCATCATTATTATTCTTATTCTTATTCTTATTATTAATTCATTATATCTCCATGAGCTTCATATGACCCTTCCCACAAGGTTCCTTAGTCGCAACCATGATCTTATGTTGTCGAAATGTCTTCGCAAAATACCGTTGTGGTCGATCCGGCGTCACGAGCTCCTCCGCCGGCTCGACCACGGTATCGTCGTTCGGATTATTGAAAACCGCCAATGAGAACCTCTCATGGCTCGAGTTCACAATTACTCGGTGTTCTCCGCTATGATAAATTCCATTCGAAAAAATTTGAAGTTGATCCCCTAAGTTGATTATGTAGGCGCCGCGAATTGCCTTAATGGTGATCCATTTGTCCCCACGACGAACTTGTAGGCCCGGAACATCATAATCGGGCATAAGCATAGTGATTCCACCCAGATCTGAATGTGCAGAGAGCCCGAGTGCCAGGTCGGGCTCAGGACATTTTGAGTAATAATTGGCTTGCGTATGTAGCGCCAAATCTTTACCGCCAAAGGCTTCACGCATACGCGACTCTTTTAGTCCAAGATTTGTCGAGAAAATCTTCATTAACTTATCGCCAAGTTCCATTGTTTGATGGAAATACTCGATCACTGTGGATCTGTATAATTTTGTCATACACTATTATTTAATTAAATCAACGAGGAATATAAATAAATATTATATTGTATATAGGTCGGTGAAAGGTCCGGATGATCAACTCTGCAATCAATTGTTAGAATCAACAGGTCTTCAAATTGTTCATTTGAAAAAATAGTAGATCTGCATAATTTTATATCACATACTATTATTTAATTAAATAAACGAGGAATATACATAAATATTATATTGTAAATAGATCCGAGATCCACATCTATGAATTGAAAGATCTTAATGATCAACTCTGCAATCAGTTGTTATAATCAATATGTTTTCAAATTGTTCATTTGAAAAAAAAAAAAAAAAATAGAAACTCTTCTTATTGGATGACTATGATACTTTTTGAAAATCGAAATTCTTGATCGATGGAAGAACATATGTTTTTTTTTCAATAAGATACCAAAGTGGATGATTTGATCATTCCATATTATAAAAATTCGCAGGAAATCCTTTGAGTGATTATGGTGGATATATTTATTATTTTAAATTATTAAGACATTATTTTATATGCTTAAACAATATGACTTTTTATCTTTCAAAGTAAACGCACTCTCAGTATGTATTACCTGAAGGCAGGCGGGAGGGTGGGCCATTTAGCATCGTTTCGAATGCTTTCGGGAAGATAATGAAGCTTGTAATAATCGCGCCAATCCAAGATTTGTCCTTTTTGGAGACCCACACGACTCCCGTATCCTTCGAACGTAATGGTATCGTTCGCGCACTTCTCTTTCTCCTCCAACGGCAATTTGAAAAACCCGAGCCATACTTCCCGCACGCGCCTCATTATATCTTCGCTCACACCATGGTTCACGACCTGAAAGAATCCCCAATTCTTGCAGGCGTCGTCAATCATCGACGCCGTCTTCTTCCGTATTGCAACATCGTCCGAATACAATCCACTCAAATCGATGATGGGGATTTCGACATCATCAACAACGATGTTGTCCAAATTCGGACGATCGGAGAGTGGCTTCACGTAGCGCTCGGGAAGCTTTTCGAGTCCGCTTTCGGACAAGTGTTGGACCCGAACAATGGGCTCGGGCCAGGCCAAGGGCGGGCCGGATTGCAAATCAGTAGCCATTGTTGATTGAAGGAGAGAAGAAAGGATGAATTTATCGATGAAGGGAAAGAAAGAGTCTTGTGGGGTATTTATAGGAAGAAAGAAATACAGATCTAAGTCATGTAATGAAAGAGTTTTGGTTAAAAAACTTGGCCAAATTCGATGTTACTATTATGAGATTTTGTATAATCTAAATTACAAACATATTCGGTATGTTATTAATATAATTTTAATGTTATGGAAATTATATGAAGTGTATATGACTGATTACCATTACATTATCGATTTTTTGTCAATATAATTATCACAATACCTAACTACATTACTATCTTAATAAGCACCATGTTGATTATGGGTGAATTCAAAATTTTGTAATATAATTCAATTAATCTTGTATAAATTCATGACATAGGTTGGAATGTTGGAATTTTTATTTTTGCAAATGATTAAGAATTGTAAAAATGTTTATAATAATAATAATTTCGGTACATTTTATTAGAAAAAATAATATAATTTTATTGAAACATATATTATATATATATATATATTTTAATATAAAAATAATAAGAAGATGAAAGAACAAATATATGGTATCTTTCTTTTGAATAAGTTTGAAAGAATTGATTTTGAATTTGAATTTTATTTGAATTTTAAAAGGTGAGTTTGAATTTTTGAATTTTTTTAGATTTATTAGTTTGATTGGAGTTTTGGGATATTGTTGTATATTAATTTGATAGGTAATAAATATAATGATATAAATATGTACTAAATTAAGTTTATTAAATTAATAATAATATGATTTGAATATTAATTTATATTAATTATAAATAAATAATTATATATATTTTTATTTGTATTATATAAAATGATATATTGTATATTTTTTTATTAACTTATTTTTATTAAAATAATTAAATAATTAATTTACTACAAAGCTGCAAGACCTTGCTAAATTTTATATAGCTAATTTATATATGTATATATATATATATATAAAATAAAGAAATATTATATAGGCCTAGTAGGTAGACTGAAGGAGTTGTTGGAATGGATTGGGTTTCGCACGCAGTAATGTCGAAATAGTAAACCTACCATGAATTTTGACAAAATAAACACACCCATAAACAACACATGCATCAATGTAAATGGGAAACTACTTTCTTTGCAGTTACTCAAATTTTACTATTTGAACTCTGCTTTTGTCACAAAATATCTCATTAAACATTATTTTCATACTAAATTCAAATCAATTTTTTTTCTAAACTTATCAAAAAATAATACACCCATACTTTTAAAAATTTTAAAATAACACAATTTATTTGTTATCAGATAATTTTATTTTTGACATGCCATATTTTAAAAATCGTGTAAAATAACAAACTAAAAATACACCAACTACATATTGTAATATTTATTTTAATATTGTTTAAAATCGATGAGTATTTTTTAGTAGATTATTATTATTATTATTATTTTTTTTTTTTTACTTCAAATATAAATTTTTTTATTATTCAAAATTCAATACCTAAACAAACACATCTTATACAAAAATTTAGTATAGTTTTAGTTTATTCAATTTCTTTTTATATATGTCTAAATATTATATATATTAAAATTAAACTATACTAACAATTAGGAGAAACCAAACTCTACCATTCGGAAAGTCATTAGAATACAAGTAATATGATATGTACGTACGGGTAAGCATGCAAGCGTAAAAAGAGAATACGAAAGTAGTCCATATTGTGAAGCAAAAAGGAAAGAATTACACTATGGATAACAAAAACTTTAATTTTTATAGATTCACTTTTAATGATTGGATTTTTATTTTTATTTTTTAACATTATGATACAAAATATTTACAAATAGACAATATAACTACTAGTAATCGTTTGGTATCCATTCACTTGCACAATCTACGTAGTGTTCGATCCAATATGGTCTATGGAGTGTTTGATCCCGCATTGCTCGATGTTGCATGATTTTGTTTCAATTTGTAGAAGAATGAGAGTACAGAGAAAATTCCGTTTGAGATCGTGCTTGACTTTCAAACAATGACTCTGAGCGTTCTAAGGATTGAACCCTCTAACCTTTCACTATGCCAAGAGATGGCGGACCAAATAAGCAAATATTTCGAGAATTCCGAGAGGAAGACTTGGTTTTATGAACACAAATGTATTCGAAGAGTGCACAAAGGCTTGATGCACAGATACGAGAATCCATTCCCAACATTGAAGAAAGTTGGAGAGCTGGCGTATAAAATAGAATTACCCGAGACACTGTCCTAACTTGATCCCGTATTCCACATCAGCCTACTAAAGTCATACTATAGCGACACCCAGGATCCAAATCGAAATGAGTCGACAAATGCCCCACCAAGCATGCCAATGTCATACAGCAAGGTGGCTGAAAAGATCTTGAATGACGTAGTAATCTGTGACAAGTATCAACCACCATTGACAGAGTACTTGGTTAAGTGGTATGGACTATCCAAATTCGAGACAAATTGGGCAATGACCAAGAACTTATGACAATTAGAGGATCTTATCCGAGACTTTGAAGCATTGAGGACAATGCCTAGCTTAACAAGAGAAAAATGTTATATAAAATGACAAAATAAAAATATCAATATTTAATTATTATCGTTTATCTAATATTTATTTACAATAACTATCACTGACATTATTATATGTCATTTATATTCTTTCTTTATTCATTTTAAATTTATATAAATAACACCATCTACTTTATACTTCATCCGTCCCACCACACTTGAATCCTTTGATTAGGGACACGGTATTTAAGGCGGAGATGTTTAATTAGTTAATAATAATTAATTATGATATTATTATATTATTTTTTTTATAATTAATAATATTTATATTTTTAAAGTAAATTTAATATATATGATTAAAAAATTAAAATATATGTTTAAATATTTAAAAACTATATAGCAATTAAAAAATATATGCAATATGGATATCATTTTGTAGAGAATAAAATTTTCTATAATACAAGTAAATAAAAAAATATTTTTGTTTATTTATAATTAACATAAAATCAATTTTATAAAAGATGTGTAGTTTTAAATATAGATAAAAATATTTATTTTTTTTAAGAGAGGGGTAGAAATAAAGGGATTTTAAGTGGGTCCTACGTCATGTTGTATATAATGTAATTGATTTATATTTGTTAAATATATTTTGAATTAATAATTTTTACCAAAAATAAAAATGTATCGATTGTTATGAGATAGACAAAAATAAAAATAGTTTCAAGTGTGATGGGACGAAAAAGATTACTTTTCAATGTACTAATATTTTATTATTCTTAATTTTTGTGCCGATCCAAAAATATGCTGAAGTTGTCTGATGAAAGGTGCACTTCCAACGCATCTTTAATGTTATAAATTAAGGGTCTGTCATTGAAAATACTTCAAAACTTAGTCATATTAAAAAGGGTTGCTGAATATGTGATGGATATATTTATTGCAATGCGTTAATTATATCATTGTTTGTTTATTTTTGTTAACATTTACGGGCAGTAAGATAAATTATATCGATAATATAAAAAATAATATTTTATAGTTAATTATTGAATTTTTGTGGGAGAATAAAATATATACTCCATATTATTTATATTATATGGATATGCGTATATATTGTAATTTTTATTATTATCTAAAATTGTGTCGACAATAATATGCTGGCCAGGTGAACAGCTCTTATATATAAATTTATATAAATTGCCATTATTCTCATTTTATTTATTCATTTGTTTTTTCTCGCTCATTTGAGTAATATTAAGAGTCGAATAAGATTGAGTTTTATTTTATGTATAATAGTCATTAATTTAATTTCATAATTGGTTCCCAAATTTTGATTTTTTTTCATTTTAATACTTAATCCCATTTTGAAAATTCAATTAATCCTTCTCCAGAAAATAAAAGGCAATATTGTGGCAGGATTCAAATAATATTGCTTGATTAGAGTAATATTAATTGTGACCATTCTTATCAATTAATTAACATACCATATAATTAGTCATATGGTAAATATTATAATAATAAAATGGTTATGTTAATCATGAAATTTGACTATGCAAATTAGGGTGACTATTTTTAATTTTTTTTTTTTTTAAAAAATTATATTAACAAATAATAGAGTAATATTACCATGTAGAATATGACATGTTACCACAATGACTTGGAATTGCAATAACAAATGATATAAAATTACATCTGATTCAATATGATGATACAAAATTAATGTAACATAAATATCAATACCAATAAGATTAGCCACGTTTAAAATTAGTTAGCAATGAAATATTCATAATTCAAAATTGTAACCCTATTTTAGGTTATATATAATTCGACATATATTTTATTTTTATGATGGTCTTTATACATAATCTTACTCGAATTGGCTCTATAAATACCCTAAAAAAAACCCATTCTCTACACATCTTATTCCCTTCTTCTTCTCCTCAATCGATCATCAATGGCGACGAGCGAATCCTTGTCCTCGCCCAAGGTTGTCTTTGGGGTCCAACATTTGTCCGAAAGTGGCATACAAAAGATCCCGGAGGTCTTTGTGAGGCCCCCCTCAGAAAGGCCGAATTTCAAAGGCGATGCTGATGTTGTAGTAGAAATTCCGGTTATTGACATGAGTGAATTATTGCATTCTAGTACGAAGGAAAAGGCGATGGCGATGTTGGATAAGGCTTGTAAGGAATGGGGTTTTTTTCAACTAGTGAATCATGGAGTGAATAGTGAATTGATGAGTCGTATGAGGGAGACATGGATCGATTTCTTCAAACTATCGGTCGAGGAGAAGCGCAAATATGCGCCGGACCCGATCACGAATGAAGGGTACGGTAGCCGAGTTGGTGTGAGTAAGAAACAGACAAGTGATTGGGGTGACTATTTCTTTCTTCATTGTTTTCCTGAAAAAGCTCGAAATCAAGAGAAATGGCCCTCTTTGCCTCCTTCCTTAAGGTAATTAATTTGTTTTATTTTATTTTAATTGTTGTTCCTACTAATATTTTATTCTGTGGCATTTTTATCATTTTGATTTGTTATATATAGCATGTATATAAATAGGTTAATATCTAAATTGAATTTTTTTTTTTCTAAAATATTATTATACCGTTAGAGCTGACATGAACTAGCGATGTGGTGGATTGATTTTTTAATAAATATTCCAATATGTAGATTGTATTGGGCTTGTTTGTTTGGAGGTTTATGTTTTGAATTTTGAATAGTAAATTTGAATTTATATAAATGGATATCAGTGATATATTTTAAATATAAAATAATTTTTTAGTATAAT
Organism: Andrographis paniculata; assembly: GCF_009805555.1. Lineage (NCBI taxonomy): Eukaryota > Viridiplantae > Streptophyta > Magnoliopsida > Lamiales > Acanthaceae > Andrographis > Andrographis paniculata. The sequence goes on from NW_026137402.1 coordinate 4,661,812, forward strand.
TTAAAAAATAAAAAATAATTGTTTGATTTAATTTTTATGAAATATATTTTTTTTAATAAATAGTAAAAAATCTACAAAATACCCCACACAAATAATATTTTATAATTTTAAAATTTTTTATTGTTAGTTATTGAGAATTGTTAAAGTATTTTCAAAATTTGTGATATTGTTTAGGTGAATACTTGTGTTTGTTTGGGGGTTTGGATTTTGAGTTGGGATTTGAATAGTAAAAATTTTGAATTTGAATATTTGTATGATGTGATATAAATAGATGTTGATGTGATGTTTTGACTATAAAATTAATTTTTACTATAATATAAAAAATGAAAAATAAGTGTTTGATTTGATGTTTTTGAGGAAAAAATTGGAATGAATAGTGGAAATCTAATCCAATCCCCCAAAGAAACACTTATTTTGTGAGAGAAAATCCTACCATTTTTATTTTTTATTGAAAGATAGGATTTTTTATTTTCTTTGAAATGGTCTAAAAATAAAAGACAAACTCATGTGTTTTTTAATAAATTTATAAAATTTAATTCATATCAATATCTTGGTCCTACAAATTATTACATGTAGTCTATCCTTAGGTAGCAATATTTTGATTGCAAATTATCTTTTCAACAATTACCTAATTATATAAGTTACCACAAAAATCAATATATTAAATCCATATGATTCATTTGCAGAGAACTGATAGTAGAGTATTCTGAACAAGTATACAAACTGAGCCAAACCATACTGAAAATGTTCTCAATAAACTTGGGGCTAGAAGAGTCGTACATTCCCGACGCTTTCGGCGGCGACGAATTAGTCGCAAGCATGCAAGCAAACTATTTCCCAAAATGCCCCCAACCCGACCTGACATTCGGGCTCTCCCGCCACTCCGACCCCGGGGGGGTCACTTTCCTCATCCCCGACTACAACGTTAAAGGCCTACAAGTCCGGCGCGGCGACAAATGGATCACCATAAACCCCATTAATGGCGCATTCATCGTCAATTTAGGCGATAAGCTCGAAATTATATCGAATGCGATTTACAAGAGCGTGGAGCATAGAGTATTTGTGAATTCATTACAAGAGAGGTTCTCACTTGTCATTTTCTTTAACCCTAAGTACGATGTGGTCAATAAACCAGCAGATGAGCTCGTGACAGAAGATCGGCCAGCCTTGTATTTGCCCACAACCTTTCAAGATTACAAGAAGTATATTATGATCAAGGGAGCTCAGGGGAAGTCTGAATTGCAAGTATTGCAGAAGAAGAATTGATTAGTTAATAATACTTATGAGGACACACTGAATGAATTATGGATCATGTCTTGTTCTTGGTTGCTGCTGTTACGAGGGTTTTCATTTCAATGTATAATAAGACTTCAAATTAATATATATATATATATATATACACACATCTGTGTGTTCTGAATACAACCATATTCATATTTTATCGATATTTGTGATCTTGTTTTCAACGTGGTCATATTCTAGGTCATATTTACTTTATTGTTTTGAATGTGATAATGTTATAACTCATATTCATTATCATCATTTTTTTTCTCAAATTATTCGATGGATATTTATAATTTAACAAAATATTTTTTACAATTATTCAAAAATATAATAAATAATCAAATTTTTAATATTTTAAGAAATGATTCCAAGAAAAACTTGTAAATATAATAAATTAATATATATTTTTAATAATTATAATTATATATATATATTTAAGTTTAGAGTAAAACTTTTAAAATAATTTAAATTTATAAATTTTAAAATAAAATGGATAAAAATGTTGACTTAGTCGATTTCGAAAGAATTACGTACGTCGTACAAAATCTCTTCCAACATTCAAAAAATCTAAAAAATAGCCCAAAAAACTTAAATTTGCGAGAAGAAGTCATTTCTTTTTAGTTGAGCTTGTTATAGGAAATTGTTTTAGAAAATTAGTTTGTTGAAATATGTCCAAAAGTGTGACAGACAAAGAAAGTTGAGATTCCAATAAGTGAAACCCAAAACAAGAACTTAGAAAGCATAAATAAGTTAGTACCTAAAGGCCAAATTAGACTTCTAAAGAATAAAAAGAGGCTGAAGGACTTAAAAGGATGTCCATGCATATGAAAGATCCCATACTTCCGGTCAAATTAACACAGATCAGTATAATGTTCATGTTAGTTTAATTTTTGTTAATCTTCTTTCAAAATTGTTTATTATTATTATTATTATTTTTAATCTGGAGCAGATTAAAAATTTTACTATTCCGACAAACCTAAAACACTTCGGTCATTCGGAAGTCCAAATTTTGTCAACCGGCACCATGTCTATGTATACATATGTTACTAAAAAGTACTTCCACCGTCCCAAACACACGCTGCAATATTTTATTTTTTTGTTTGTTCCAAACTCACTTTTAATATTTTTAAATTTAAAAATAATTAATAATATTTATATGCATATATTAATATATACTTCATTTTATCTCATCACATTATTCAAATAAAAAACAACTAATTATTTCTCTCAAATCACATAATTTAATATCCAAATTATCTCAAATTATCATATTTAATACTTCACACCTAAATTCTTGTGCTAAATACAAATATTACACGATATTTGAGATAGAATGAGTACTATATTTAAATAAAAAATTAAAAATAGTTACATATTAAAAAATAATCAACAGGTTATCTAACTTAACCTCTGTCTCTACATTCAAATTAAAACAAGGAAATAAATAAGTGATGATAAAAAAATTACCGCAATCGGAACTGACCTTCATGCGCCGGTCAAAGTTCCGGCAGCATAAATTTTGACTCGCATATGAGCTCTATACTCGTTGCCGTTCGCCGCCAAATTTTGGTGGTGTGCAGGTTTTTGGCCGGTGATTCTGATGGTGCTGAAAGTGTCGATCCGATATGCCCGGAAGTAAGAGAAATAGTGATGGATCCAATTGTCAAATTTTAAAGTTTATCCAAAAAAATTGAGTCTACATATAAAAAATATTTTATGAGAAAATTGCATTGATAATAGAGCCAAAAGCTATTCGGGTCGGGTCGGCCCAACAATTTATCTAAACATTCAGATTTGAATCTCATTGTCCTGAAGCCCAAAGCTACACAAAGTCCATTAGCCAATTGAGCCTGCGAAAATTGGAGTGTGGAATCCACATCGGTTTTGCTGTGCGCGCAACAGCGGGCGGTTGCCGAAAGCATAAAAGAAAAGGCCCTCGTTACTTTGTGAGAGAGCTTTGGCGCAGGGAGCGAGGGAAATCTGTATTTGCTTATTTTGGTGGAGAAAGAATTCACGCACGCTAAATTTGGGCGGCGGTTTCACATTTTCTCTGCGGTTAGAGGAATCTTCGGGTAAGCAAATATCCTCAGCCATTAGCTTTATGCTTTTTGTTGTTTTTTTCTTTTTCTTTTGTCTTTTCGATCGTTTTCGTTTCTGCTTTAATTGGGAACTTGAATACACTGTGGAGAAGCAACCCTAGTTTTGCGCAGCACTGTTGTTGATCTGAGACTGTAGGTAAGTGTCTTTTGAGTTCATGGATTTGTGTGTTCGTATTTCTACGAGGCGCAGTGCGTTTTTTTTTTCTTTTTTTTTTTGTTTCTTGGTTAGTAGCTGAATTAGGCATGTGGTTATCGAAATTAAGCATGGGCTATTGTTTCCCGGTTATTCCAGTTGAATCTTTCAAGCCTTGGAATTGGCAGGTTGTTGGTAGAATGTTACTTCTATAATTGACTAATTTGTTCAGCTTGCTGTTTGGCTACTTGTGTGTTGCAGGTCCCAACATTATTTAGTAGCATTGGAAATCTTGGCATCAGTTTGATTGTGACTTTCTGCTGCTTCATATGGTGCAGCTTACTAATCTGTGTTTAATTATTTTAGATGAGGAGGCATTGAATAGATTATAGAATTACAAGGGAAAGAAACTGGATTCATATATGAACAGGCAGTTAGAGGAAACATTTTAATTTGGTTAGTGGCTTTAGTTGGATAAGGAGAGGTAAAACTATCGCACTTGATATCTATGATGGGACATATAGAGAATGTAAATCAAGAACTAGAATCCAACATAACAGAACGTCCGAAGGCTCCTGAAAGTCTGGCTGAAAACCCAAAATGCGAACATCTGACTTCGGAAAATAACAAAAGGGACTGTGTGACCTTAGCTACTGATTCAGAACAAAAGGAGGCCAGTAGGGCTCAAGATGTAGAAAAAGAGTTATGTTCAACAGGAGAAAGACTAGAGAGAGTTGCAGAAGTTGAATCAAGGAATGGACAGATCACTGAGAATTTAGGTGTAGAAAAGCTAGAGCTGGAATTGAAGTGCTTCAAGGCACCGCCAGTCTCTGACAACCGGGAGGTGGCATTGCAAAAGGGACCAACTGATGCAAATGTGTTGATACCTTTTGGCGCCACATCGGTTAATTCTGGTAATGCATCTCTGCAGGCAGATAAAGTTGGTGATTCCAATCACTTGTACAGAGAAGACATAATCTCTTCTGGGAAATTGAGAACAACAAATACCAAGCTGAAGGTCCCTGTAACTAGTTCATGGACATTGCGATCAAAATCACGGGAGAAGACCAAGGCTTTAGAGCTTGATGACAATGGGAAAGAAGGCAACTCTACTGATGAAAAGAAGAGGAGGGGAAGAAAGCCGATGCAAACGAAGAAAAGTACCCATAATGAGTTCTCAAGAACTCGGAATCATTTGAGATATTTATTGAACCGGATTAAATATGAACAATACATGATTGATGCTTACTCAGCTGAAGGTTGGAAAGGACAAAGGTCAGTAATGTGTTCAATCTTTCTTTATACCTGCCACTAATTTTCAATTACAGTTTTCAATTTGCATGGCTTCTATAAGAGAGTAACTTATAATGAATATGGTTGTAGGCATTTGGATCTCTTTTTTCTTCTTTTAAGTGATGGCCAGATGTATATTTTGCATGATTAAAACCATGTGTGAAGCAAGGTTGTCAAGCCCCTTTTTGCGGAGCGGCGCCTGTGGACCGCCATACCGCCGTGGCGAAAAAATCGCGAACACGGTGCACTATATATACTTTATATAGGATGTGTTTGTTTGGGAGTTTGAATTTTGAGTTGAGATCTGAATAGTAAAATTTTTGAATTGGAACAGTTGTACGATGTGATATAAATAAGTGTTCATGTGATATTTTAAATATAAGATTGATTTTTAGTATAATATAAAAATTGAAAAAAATAGGTATTTAATTTGATATTTGGAAAGGAAGGGGGGGGGGGAATTTTGATGAATAGTAGAAAGCTTGATAAATCCTCCAAACAAACACACCTATTATGTGTTATAAGTATTAACTTTTAAGGTTGTTTTTCTTTTGATTTGGTTTAGAAAATTTTAGTTTGGGTTTGACATTAAAATAATGTTTGATGGAATATTTTGTAAGAAGAAAAAATGTACTCTTTTTTTTTGGAAAGCACATAGTCTCAATAGCAAAATTGTAGGGATTTGATGCAAAAGAAACACATCCTCAATAACTAGACAAACAAAAATAAATGATAAATTAAAAGTAAATAATTATACAGTAAATACTATATAATAATGCAATACATTGTCACTATGATAGTATAAATTAAAAATAGCATTACTAGAGTTAGTGGAGTTTGAGTCTAGAACGCTAAAGCACATTAAGATTAAAATATTGGAAGTTTAAATCTTTGAATACTGAATAAAACATTCAGTGGGATGAAACGGTGAATGAAATGGTGGGATGAAGCGGCAAAATGAAGTTGTAGATAGGGAGAGAGCAAGGGGGAGAGAAAGGATGGCAAGTTAGGGTTCTATCGGGCTTAAGAGTTTAGGGACTGAGGTAGGTGTGGTTTTGGGGGCCTTGGCTGACCTATGCTGGAGACTCACAATGTTTTGTATTAACCGAGATAGCGCCATGGCATCGTTGAGGTGGCGCCAAGGCATCTCCAAGCCCCCTTGTTTGATATGGCAAGGCGATGTGTCCCGGTGCTTCCCAAAAAGCGCCAGAACCGGCGATGTGTGATGAATGCTTGAGGTGAACCTACGCCGAGAATGCGAAGACTCCCCTATGGCCCAACATGGAGTTTTCTGGTCCATGAATTGACTGGGAGGCCAGGATGATTCCAGGAACTGCCGGTGTTGTTTCCACTTGAGGTGGACTGGTGCCAAGAATTCTAGGACCCCTCTGCTTCCATGACGGAATTTGTGAGTCTGTGGATTAACAAGGAGGCCAGGACGACTCCGAGAAGTGCCAAGTGTTTTTTTTGTTTTTTTCAAGAAGTGCCAGTGTTGTTGCCACATGTATTTGTGTTGCCTTGACCCTTGTCCATGGGCATAGACTTGCTCTAGTTGCCATTGATTCTGTCGGAGTGGGATCTGAAAGGATGGGAAAACGACTTGTCCGTAGAGGTGAAGGGAGCCGTCATGGGTTCAGTCTTGCTGATCTTTATATTTTGCATTAGGACGAGGACAAGAGTGTTGGAAGAGATTGGATAGCTGATGTTGGCAAGGGCAGCGCTGAGAGTAGACAAGGGTCGAGAGCTCACTTAATTGTAGAAGTTGGCCCTTAGAGAGAACATGCGAAGCCTTATTGTAGAGGAAGAGGCTTTCAATGCTTGTCCAAATAACATGGGTAGACACTCTAGGGGTGAGAATGAACATCTCTGAGATTGAGGCGTAGAGGAACGAGTGCACTGAGAAGTAAGTTGCCTGCCACACCGGGTTGGCAACCACAGGAGCAGAGGTGCTGTAGTTATGTTTGAAGGCCCCAAACTTGCCGAGGAGACATGAAGATTTGATGCAAATAGTTGAAGTTTGGAGGTTTCATCTGGAAGGAGAAGATGATGATTGTGCAAATGTTGATCTTGGATGGTGATGAAGTGGGATTATAGATGATGAGGGTATTGGCAACCACAATAGCAGCAGCCTCCCTCTTGGCAGGGTGGTGGCAGCGGCTATAGCTGCATTTCTGTTGATGGGAGCTAGAGGAGCAGAAAGAGTAACAATTAAAACAGGTGTTAGGCTAACACCACAAAAGAGGAAAACACTTGTGAGAATACCATGATCGATTCACCAGGTATAATAATATAGTATAAGGGGTTGGTAGTTAATTAGAACAAGAATTAAGGAGTGCTAATTTAGGAGAATAAAGAATATATTCCAAATGATTTCTTTGTTCCTAACCAGCACTAGCAGGTTCTATCTTTTTGTATCTATATTTCATAATTTTACAATTACTCTTTCACGACCCTCACCTGAAATTATCGTTATCACCCACCCAAAGTATCTAACGTTATGATTACAGCCAAATGAACAAATATGATAGGATGAGGGCCTTTTAACTTAAACTCTAGTCATTAATTGGTCTAGTGAACATTATGATAATCTCCAAAATTTCAAGGATCGCCAGGGAAGGGTTTATGCAATGGCATGTGAGAGAACCGCTGTTTAACTGTAGAAGTGTTAGTGGTGACAGATACCGATTGTAGGGACGGGTCTGTAGTGACTGACCTTACTGACTTCAATGAGCATGGCTGTGGTGTATGGCAATGGTGAATGTAATCTAGTGTTTAATATTGAGGGAAATTTGTACTTTATGGCTTTGGCTCTAATGTAATCCACTGCTTCATTTATGATTTATGACATTATGTATAGACCATAGGTACCCTATAATAGGAAGCAAATAATTATGTCATATAAATTGTACATATTTTTTAAAGCACACATTTTGTTTACCTATATAGCATATATAAGTAGTGCTTTTTGAAAACTGAAAAAAAATGGTTGTTAACATTACGAGCCAAGGAAATACATTTTAGAAGAAATTTTGTTATTTATTAAAAGAAATTATTTCATGGCTTTATATCCTATACTTTATATTATTCCATTTTAGTACTCCCTCCGCCCGGGATCATTATGCTAGTTTTCTTATTTAGTTGTCCCCTAAACTTATGCATCAATTTTAGTAAAAAAAGTACATCTATCCAGAATTTTGTTTCCCACATTTTAACAAATAATACTAAATTACTTATAAATTTACCACTACTTTTTTTACTTATCCTATTACTTTTTTAATAACTTCTCCTTAATAAATTTCCCATAACACTACTTCACTTTTTGCCTACTACATTTTTATATTAAACTATTATTTTTTAGTCTCCGTGCTCAAGTAAAGTGGCATAAGTATCCTACACAGAGGGAGTAGTGTGTTTTATTTATTTCTTTTATGGATGTGCCACATGACTATATTGTCTAACGTCTTGATTGTTTCAAAAAATTCAGCTTGGAAAAATTAAAGCCAGAGAAGGAACTCGAGCGGGCTAAGTCTCATATTGTACGTTACAAATTGAAGATAAGAGCATTGTTCCAGCACCTTGATCAGTTGCTTCTCGTGGGAAAGCTTCCAGCATCTCTATTTGATTCTCAAGGAGAGATAGACAGTGAAGATGTAGGGCATGATGTGTAGTTTGTGTTTATTTTTTTCCTTTGCTTATCTTTCTTGCATCAAACTGAAAATTTTATTTGCATTACTCATATCCAATCAGCCTTCCTTGTCTTCCGTATGCATGAGTTCTTCATAGAGACTGCTTTAATACTGGCAATTGCTTTGTTTGATCCTTGAGCATTTTTTATAGACAGTGCTTTGGAATTAGCTTATGGTCTTGGAATATACATTCCTTTAGTGATGAGTTGAAAATTGTTTTATCACTTTTATTGGCTAACATTCTTATTGTTATGCTTCAAGGTTAATTGAAGGTTGAAATAGCTAAATCACAGTTCATGCTATTGATTGTCATATTATAAAAGGAAAATGTTATCTTATTCGTAATAGAAATGTTCTGTTTAAAAGAATTTGATTGTTTTCTATATATCTGAACTATGGGCATATTTACCTGACACTCGGTTCATATTTCAGATATTTTGTGCCAAATGTGGCTCCAAAGACCTGACGCTTGATAATGATATAATTTTGTGTGATGGTGCGTGTGAGCGCGGATTTCATCAGTTTTGCTTGGAACCACCTCTCCTAAAAGAAGACAGTAAATTCAGGCTACTCTGGATATCTTTATTTTGCTATCATGTTAATCTGGTTGTTGATTTCTTATTTCCATAACTAAATTGTGTATACAGTTCCTCCTGGTGATGAAGGCTGGCTTTGCCCTGGATGTGAATGTAAAGCCGATTGCATTGACATCCTTAAGGATTTTCAGGGCACTAAAATTACCATCAATGACAGTTGGGAGGTCTAATCAGTCTATTATATGTTACCCATTAAATGTTTTGAGCAGCTATTGATTGTACTCTCCTCTCCTTTACAGAAGATCTTTCCTGAGGCTGCTGCAGTTGCATCTGGGAATAAATTAATTGATGGTTCTGGGTCTGGATCTGCATCAGATGATTCTGAGGATGATGATTATGATCCCGAAAAGCCCGATGTTGATGAGAAAATTAAAGAAGATGATAATGAGAAGGTTGAAGAAGATGAATCAACTTATGATGATAGATCTGACGAGTCAAGTTACTCTTCTTCATCTGATGATTTGGCACCCCCTCGTAATGATAACAAGTACTTGGAGGGTTCATCTGATGACTCAGAAGATGGTGATTTCGATCCGCTTTCTGTGGATCAAGATAAGCAAGTGAAGGAGGATGGTTTGAGCTCTGATTTCACCTCTGATTCAGAGGACTTTGGTGCTCTACTTCAAGATGACACTACACCTGATGCAGATTCTGGGAGAATTTTGACACCGTCAAATCAGGAATACCCGTCAACAGCCTCCAAAGAAGGTAATCATAAAGTGGGTAGGATGGAGAAGCAAACACTGAAAGATGAACTGTCTTACCTAATGGAATCTGGCAGTGGACCTGTATCTGGCAGAAGACAAGTGCAGCGGCTGGATTACAAAATGTTGAATGATGTGAGTTTCTCCTTGATGTACTCTTTGTTTTATTCAACATATAACATCAAGTGTTTACACCTTTTTGTTTTCAAGGTTGCTTGCATGTTTTATCTATATTATCCTTGATGTTCTATGAAAATCTTGACAGCACATTCCTCACATTTTCAGCTGAAATTTCCAGTTAATGTTTTTACAAAGTGGCTTAATCTTTATAGAGTTGTCACTTTCTTTTTCTTTTTCTTTCTTTCTTTTTTTTTTTTTTCTTTTATTTTTCTGAAATGAAACTTAGGAGTTGGTTAGCAGGGGTTAATTGTCAAACTAGCTAAGATCTATCCTGATTGCAGTACACAGATCCAAAATGGACTTCCAGATTGATAGGATCTGCACTTCCCTTAGATTAAAATTGACTTCTAGAAGCTGAGTGTTAGGTCCAGAATAATGAATGATTTGGTTGCATCAAGAAGTGTCTAGTTCAGTTACTAGATTGATTTTGTTTTCTTTGTGCGAAGTCTCAAATTCTTGAACGATTTTGCTGTGTGTTCTAATTACCGTAGAAGGGAAATGGTTTTTGTTGAGTTAAGACCTTGCCATGAAACTTGTTATTGCATGTATGTGACTCCTCCGAAATCTGCTTGGATCTTTAAATGTATGCACAGCTGTTGTCAACGTAGTGTGGAATGATGGTCCATTGCTTTGTACACTATTATTGTGCTTCTCAGGGTGGAAGTCATTTCGGTTCCATCTTCAGTATTCTATATAACGTTAAAGATTTGTATATCTGCTGAAAATGGGTTCATCTATTCTATATTAAACCATTGTTTTCTTGAATTTGGCAATGTAACGTAGGCTACTTGTTCTTATTATTAACTCTTCCGTGTATCTACAAGGAAACATATGGAAATTCTACTTCTGACTCAAGTGACGAGGATTTTGGTGAAACTACTGCTCCAAAGAGGAGGAGGACTAACTGCGGGAAAGCTGTGGCTCCCTCTCCTATCAAAACTCCAATCACCAATAGCATGGCAAACACAAGCGATGGAACCTCAAACGAAAACAAACACTTGTCCAAACGAACTCGAAGATCTATCAGTGATGGGGTAGAAAATGAGTCACCTAACGATGGTTCTTCTAGTGCAGTGCCTACAAAGTCTGCTTCTAGAAGGCTCGGTGAAGTTGCAACACAGGTACCGTATTTGTATTAGTGAGTGTTCTTCGACGGCAATTGAAACTTTAGTGTTGATTGAAAGATTATTTGTTTCTAACATTCTCTCTATGAGGACATGGCCATTCCAGACATCTTGAAAACTGACGTTAGGTATTTGTTCCTGTCTCGATTTGTACACATCCTTTTCTTTGGTTTCAATTGATCCGCTTCTTGTTGCAGAGACTCTATGCTTCCTTTAATGAGAATCAATACCCCACCAGAGCTACGAAAGAAAATTTAGCCAAAGAACTTGGGCTGCTAGTTCGACAGGCATATATGCAATCTCCTCGCCGAATTTAAGATTTCTCTTATTTTGTGATTGTTTGGCTATAGAATCTTTCTTACTGCTGCTGCTTGTGCAGGTTTCTAAATGGTTTGAGAATACGAGATGGAGCTTCAACCATCGCCCACGCATGGAGTCAAATTCAGCCGAGAAACCAAATAATCGTGCAGACAATACCTATCCTACTCCTAGTAAACAACCACAAGAGTCGAGCAGAAACTTAGCTCAAGAACATACAGCCACTGCTGCAGGAGAACATTCTGGAACAATAAAATCCCGGAAGGGGAAACACAAGTCGAAAGAGGGATCGTCAGATAATAATGGAAAACCCGAGGATCAGAATGCGTCAGTCGAAGCACAGTCTCCCCAAATTTGCAGGATCATGACACGGAAAAGAAGCGGCAACTCGAATAATTGAGATATTATTCTTCAAAGGCGATGTTTGGCATCTATATACACATGGGATCGTCAACCTTGTCAACAGGTTTGAGCCAATAAATTACTGTGCGATGTGTTCCTGTAGAATGAGCTCTTTTCTGTTTGTGCCGAGGTTTCTAAAATTCACATTACATTAAGATATTCTTAAACTTCAGTGAGTTGTATCTTCGTCGTTGGCCGAGCATAAGACTGAACCTTATAGTAATACAACATACGGATGTTATGCTCTATTTATGATGAAAAACTTAGTTATATACTTTACCTAAGTAGCGGAGTTTTTATACTCAAGACCATTATTTTTTATGGCGATTGTTACAGTGGTGTAATAATAGTCGAGAGACAGAGACTGTTTTATTATTGCACCATTTCGAGAGATGTATCCATATCAAATATAAAGTGAGTGCTGATTATTTCTAAATTTTCGCCTTAAAATTATGAATTGCATGAAGCAAATTTGACAGAAACTTGAATAAATGTTACTTCCTCCTTTTTATTTGTCCCATAACAGATAGATCTAAATAAATTTATTTGTTTTAAATATATTTAATAAATATAAGTCAATTTAATTAAATTTTATGTTTTATTTGTATAATCACTCAAAATTCTTTTATTTCTATAATCCAGATATCATTTCCATCCGAAGGCAAAGCACTCAAAACTCTTTCTTAATAAAAATAATGTTCCTAACAAAAGAGCTTATATCTCGGAGGAAATAGTATTTTAATGTAATACTGTAGTTTTAGAAATATTAGTATAATATTGAGATATAGCATGAATAAAGTAAAAATAACTAAAATAACTTTGTTATTAGTATGTGTGATATAAAGTAATGGCATTTGTAAAATTCTATCTCAATTCAAACTCAAGGCAAACTCGAATGAAAACCCAAAGCTAAGAACTCATCCTTGTTTTGGGATAGGCTTTAGTTAATATTTCGTCTTGGCCTAAGAGCATGTTTTCAACCAGACTTTTTTCGTTTTTTTTTTTTTTTTTTTTTTTTTTTTTTTTCCAACAAAAAAAATTACCCAATGAGTTAAATCTAAAAGTGCAAAAGTGATGGCGCTTTTGATGCGGCATGGTATAGGTGAAGCTTTGTCCAAGCCCTGTGATATTGTAAAACCCATTTTGCATTATAAATCAAATTGGGGCAGATTGTGTCAGATAGTGTCGGATGACACATCGAGACATATCAGCAATGGAGGCCAAATTTTTTTCAAACCAATGTATAGGAAAATGTTACGGCAAATATCGTGCTAATTTTTCAAAAAAATATATATTTTTATCAGGTATACTAGGTAATAAATACATATTGACGTTTGTCTATAGTTACAAGGTGTGTTGTGCAAGAGTATATTATATCATGTGCTGCAATTAATAGTAATATCGTGTGCTATTTGTTAGTATATTAGGTGCTGTTTAGCTCTGAATGTAACCCTAGTTGAGTGTATACAAATATATCCGGGTTGGAATTTTTTGGTCAATTTTGTTGTTGGAAGTGTACGCTGATTTCATTCCAAGGCTCAATTACAGTAACATGTAAACAAAGGTCATCGATAATTTATTAGAGAATTTTCTTTCTAAATAAAAAAAATCTACAGTAATTAATATTTAGCCATTCTCATGCTGTGAGATATGTGTGACAATTTGTAAAATCATTGCGTTGTTTATTGCTTTTTTCAATTTTATAATTGAATTGTGTCGTTTGACACGTAAGGACTAATATGGATGCATTTTTTATGCAACTATTGTACAATAAGTCTTCGCTGGATCGTTTAAAAAAAAAAAAATGTCTTCCCAGCTGGCCAAATCTGAGTAGTTGTGGAGAGGCCATAGCTTGAATCGAATGAGTCAACGGAGGAGCATAAAGCTGCAATGGTGGTGGTGCTGTTGACCGCTCTCATCGTCGTCTTCAATACCATCGCTGCTTCAAGTTCGTTCGACGTACCCATCCTGCCAGGCTATCCAGGGCCGCTGCCATTCAAGCTTCAAACCGGGTCGGGTCGCCGGCCATTATTAATCAATCAATGGATATATATATGTGCTTTGTTTGTGCAATTATGATGAATTGTTTTGGGAATGAATAATTTATACTCAGATATGTCGGCGTGGGAGACGAAGATGAGAGGCAACTGTTCTACTATTTCATTGAATCGGAAAGCGACCCGGTTAGGGATCCTTTGCTATTTTGGTTCATTGGCGGGCCGGGTTGCTCCGGATTTTCTGCCCTTGTTTATGAAATCGGTCTGTGCTCCTTTTCATTTCTGATTTAGGTTTATTTTTCATGGAAGTAGTTAATGCTAGATTTGATGTTGTTTTATAAATTTGAATTGTTGGCTAGAAATAGTGTCGATTGAGTAATAATCTGAGTTGGGTTTAGTGGGAATGATTTAGCCAACATAGTAATAAGTTTGTTCTTTATTACATTGTGATTATTTACTAGTTTAGAATAATATCTATATGTAACTGAGAGTATCAAATATTAGTTTGATGTTGAAACTATTGTGTGTTTGAAGGTCCCTTGAAATTTGATCACGAGGAGTTCGATGATGGCCTGCCTTCTTTTGTGCTAAATCCTTATTCATGGACTAAGGTGCAATGCAATCTAAATTTGATTCTTGATTCTTCAAACTTTGCTGATTTTGGCTTCACATGGTTGATCAGTTTGCCAACATTTTGTTCATCGATGCACTAGCCGGCTCTGGTTTCTCCTACGCCAAGAGCGAAAATGGATATGCGTCGTCGGACACCATAGCTGCTGAACATAACTACATGTTCTTGAGAAAAGTAACAAGAATTAACTGCTATTTCATTTAGTTTGATACTCAGTCTTGATAATCTTTGTAACTTGAAAAACAAACTGCAGTGGCTCTTAAGTCATCCATGGTTTATCAGAAATCGATTCTACTTGGGAGGTGACTCTTATGGAGGCAAAACTGTGGCCCTCCTAGCTTCAGAAATCATAAAAGGTGCCCTTTAACTAGTTAGATAATTGACTTCTCATGGAGATGGTGATTTAATCGATACTGTTGTTCATCCTACAGGTAATGAAGCTGGACTCGAGCCACAAATCAGATTCCAAGTAAATGTTCTTGCAATTTACTGTTTTGTGGTTGTTTTAATCTCGAAACCTTTTGAGGTTTGTTTCAAGGAATTATATGCAACAGGGATACATGATTGGCAATCCAGTGGTCGATGAGGATAAGGATCATAATGAGCAGACTCCATATGCTCACAGAATGGGGTTGATATCCGACGAGTATTTTGAGGTAGTTTCATCCTTCCTTTAGTTGATATTTCCATCGACAAAGCATAAAGAGCATAGCTATAGGATTTTGGTTTTTGAATTGAAATAGTTGTTTGATATGATATAAATATGTATAGATGCAATATTTTGAATGTAAAATTAAATTTTGGTGTAATATAATAAAAAATTGGGTGTTTTTGATTTGATGTGGAGCTGACAATGGGTTGATTCTTGTTGTATTTGTGGTGAGTTCAATACTTTAAACGGGTTACATTATTCAACTCTAACCCGATTCGTTTATTATCGTTTTGGTTCGTGTTGACCCATTTATTATCGATTAGTATTGACTCGTATACATAATTAAGTAGAAATTTTTTATTCAAATTAAATTATTTTGTGTCAGTGTTACGTTAATTTTTATCAGTTCTGTAATGTGTACAATGAATTAAGTTAATTATTTAAATTTGAACTATAGTTTAAATTAATATATGAGAAAATTATTAAATTATAATTATTTATGCATATAATAAATATATTAATCAATATTAATAAATTATAATCAGGTCGGATCAGATCAGAGTTGAAAGTCTCAACCTAACTCGACCCGTTTATTGTCGTGTCAGGTTCCAAATATTTGACCCAAACCCAATTATTTCGTATCAGGTTTGTGTCAAACTGTTGCGTCGGGTCCGTTTTTCCTATATTTTTTAAGGAAAAAAAATGTTTGACTAGTAAAGTCAGGTGGAAAGTTGTACAAGTAAACACAACCTTGGAGTGATTTTTCTTTCTTGCAAGTTTAATTATTACCGAATATTAGTTTGATGATCGGTGACTATTCAGATGGCGAAAACCAGCTGTGATGGAGAGTATGTGAATCCCGATCCAAACAACAAAGAATGCAAATATGCTCTTCAACTTGTGAAAGATGTAAAAAGACCAAATTTCTTTATTTCATCTACTCTTTTCTTCTTATGCTGACATGTTTATGAAACTTGCTATTTTATTACACCATGAAGTGCATTCAGAACATCTACACTGCCCACATACTGGAGCCGAGTTGCGGAGAACATCCAGGAATCCGGAGATTCGACAATGATCCAATAATCAACTCAGAAGAGCATCGTCCCATCAATGTCCTCAAACAAGAGCGACAATTTTGCCGTGTAATTACGATCTTTCTGAGTTAACATAGTTATGGATGTCGGCATTTAAATTGCAACACTGTAAGCTTCTTTCAGGAAGATCTCCATGAACTTTCTACTCTTTGGGCAAACGACCTAACTGTCCAAGAAGCACTCCATGTCCGAAAGGTACACAATAGATGCATTTTTGGTAATAACTTGTAATGTTATATTGATCATCCTAAATGACAATTCGACAAAATTCAGGGAACAATAGATGATTGGGTTCGATGCAATGATAGCATACGCTACGAAAAAAATATCCAAAGTACTTGCAAACTCCACGGGCTCCTTAGTAAGGACTTGCATATCTTGGTGTACAGGTAACACACCTACTTAAAATGCTTTTGCTATGTAAGATTAGGGTGAATTATATTATTTAGTCTGACCGAGTCTTCCGTTTATTTTAATGTATTAGAAATCTATAGGTCCGTTACAATTATATTAATTTATAAGATTATTAATACAATCTAATTCCTAGTATTACTTACTAAATTATCTAACGCTGTTATTTAAACACTGAGAAACATTTTATATAAATACAATAACAATTTTTTAGCTTAATATATTTTGATTTAATTTGAAATGTAAGTTATATATATCTTTTAAAATTTTAATCAATAATGTGTCAGCTTTCGCACGTTACAAAGGTGGAAGCTGACACGCCCGGCGCTCAGGCCCAAAGGTCCAAGCCAGTCGTCCTTTGTGCGTAACAAGCCTGAGTGTACCGAATTTAAGAATTCTATAAAATATGTTACTGCAACTTAATTTATAAATTAAGGACAAAATTAAATATATTTATAAATAATAATAAAAATATCAAATTATAAAAATATACATATTATGTTATGACAGTACCTCAATTAAATTTTAATATTGTTATATTATATTGGTATAATTAAAAAAATAGATATATATAATAAATAATATTACAATAATTTATAATAATATTATTAAGAATATTTTGGGTAAAAAGAAATAATCATACCATATAATCAAACAAAATAAATATAATATAATTTTATCTGATATTTAATCACATAAAATAAACCTCATATTAATTAGTCTATTGATTATATAATCCATTAAAATAATTTAAATATTATAATAATATCCTTCAAAGTAAACTCACCCAACATATATATATATATATATTCAGTGGGGATCATGACTTGGGCATTCCGCACATAGCTACTTTAAAATGGGTACGCCTTCTCAATATCAGTGTCGACGAGCAATGGAGGCCTTGGATGGTCAACGGACAAGTTGGAGGGTAAGTAAATATTGTTGTTATGGATTTACATTAGCTAATTAATGGCGTGTTTGTTCGGGGGTTTGGATTTTGGATTGAGATTTTGAATACTAAAAATTTTGAATTTGAATAGATGTGATATAAATAGGTGTTGATGTGATCTTTTGAATATAATACTCTCTCCGTCCCAGATACCATGTCCAAGTTGCCGTTTCAGTCCGTCTCACGTACCATGTCACTAATACATTCTTAATTATCTACTAATTACATTCCTCCTAAAATACAGTGTTTACAGTGTAGCAGACACATGGTATCTGGGACGGAGAGAGTATAAAAAATAAAAAATAGATGTTTGATTTGATGTTTTGGGGGCAAAATTGGATGAACAGTTGGATCTACATCCAATCCTCCAAACAAACACACCCTTAAGTTAATTATGTTGCCTAGGATGATTCATTGTGTCTGCAGATACACCGAGAAATACGGAAACAATGGAGCCTCTCTTATATTTGCAACCGTAAAAGTAAGAAAATACTACGACTATTTTTGCTCAGTGAAATTTTGCTCACTTTATTTTTTCATTTGTCTCCTAAAAATGTTATATTTTAACTTTCAATCAAAACTCTACACATTAAAATCCGTGCTACACAAAATTAGAAGACAGAGGGAGTAATAAATATGTTTGATCTTTAGATAATTATTAAATATATAAATCAATACGCAGGGCGGGGGACACACAGCTCCGGAATACATGCCTAAAGAATGCTTTGCCATGGCCGATAGATGGCTCTCTTCGTATCTTCTCTAAAATATACCCCTCTGTCCCTTAACAATTTATCTGTTTTTTTATTTTGGTCCGTCTCATAATAAAATATCTATTTCATTTTTCTTTTTTTAGTAATTGTACTATCTACGTAACATTACAAATACCCTTTCAATTTCTAATATATTACATAAATGTCATTACCTTTATACTAAGATAGGATTAATTTAGTCTTTTTACTTTTATATCTACTTTATTCCACTATAATATTAATATTTCTAAAACTTCGTCAAAAAAAAAATAAATGAATATATAGATATAAGACGAAATGAGTATTATTTATTGTGTTAATGTGTATATATTATACTTTTTTTAATAATATTTATAGAGAATTGTACCAAATAAAAATATTACATGAAGATGAAGAAATCCTTTGTTTCTTGATCTATTTGATCTTATACGTAATTAATGAAGTTGATTATTGACAACTTTTGTAAAGGTTATCATTGTTAAGTTTTGGATTTTAGAGAAAATTTATGTTTAGTATTGATCTTGAAATCATAAATTTGTAGACATTGTATAAAATGAATATATAAATTCTCTGCCGGATGTTGCTTCAGACAGAGAGGTTGGATAAGATCCTTTGCAACCATCGGAATTATTTTGTGATACTCTAAGGGTGTGTTTGTTTGGTGGTTTGGATTTTGAATTGGGATTTAATAGTAAAAATTTTGAATTTGAATAGTTGTATGATGTGATATAAATAGATGTTGACGTGATGTTTTGAATGTAAAATTTATTTTTAGTATAATATAAAAAATAAAAAAATATATGTTTGATTTGATGTTTTTGAAGGAAAAAAATTGAATGAACAGTGTAAATCCAATCAAATCCCCCAAACAAACACACTTCTACAGTAATTTCTCTTTACTTTATTATTCGAATGTAAAAGTATTCGCTCTAAAAAAATTTTAGAAAGATATATTGTTTACTTAACAAATTTTTACTAATTTATTACTATTTATTTTTTCTTTCACAAAATATTAAATTAAATACTAATTTTTTATTATACTTTTTCAAATTTTTAAAATTTCATAAGTTTCTAAAAACTCGTGTCTAAACTAGCCATTGTGCTTCATTCTTTTCATATCGACCAATTTAATATGGGATAGCAATGAAATTGTTATTCCTTAAAAATGAGATGAATCAATAATTTTAACCAAATGAATAAAATAATAGTCATTCAAATTTATTTTTATTCTTATTTTATTTTTTTTACTCTAAAAAATTCTATTAGCTGATAAAAATATATAATATAATATAATATTGATATTTTTATTTCTGTATATACAAAAGAAGAAGAAAAAAAAATTATTCTATTCCAGATATCTATGTCCATTTTACTGAATTTAGGAGGGTATAACTAAATAAATAATTAAAAAAAATTATAATATATAATTTTTTTATAAAGAAAAATAATAAAGTAAACAAAAATAAAAAAATATAATAAATGGGACTAGGGGACTAGTAAAATAAGTCCAGCCAGCCTGTTTACGGAACATATTTTCACTAGCACTATTTAAATTTAAAAAAATATACATCAAATAATCTTTTTGTTTTTATAAAACATCAAATAAAAACTAAAATAGTAAAATACGGTGAAACTCGAAAAAAAATCATATATGTTACATTAGTAGATAAAATATTAATTAAATAAATTATACAGCGTCCCAGTGTTGATGTTCCTGGTTTGGACTTGACCAACGAATGAACACGGATCCGAGTTGCGAACATCTACAGCCACAGGGTAGGGTGGTAAGGTAGGATTTCTGAGGCCTTAAGTTCACTGTAGAGTTCACAGACCAATGGTATGTTTGAGTATGTTCATGTGCTTGATTTAATCCCATAATCGTGGTGAAGAAAAGAGAAGAGGTGTTCGTTGTCCAGAGCTTCAGAATCATTTCACGATTCAGCGACAGGGATGCGATTTCGGGCTGCGTCTCTCGCTCACAAGGCCTCAGCCCTTGCCGTTTTCTGCAAAACCGATTCTCTATTTCTCCAACCCACAGCTCTGAATAAAAATCAGTCGCGGGGGTATGCTTCGTTGAGGGTTACAATCGATTCCAAGTTGCAACACGCGAGTGGATTTTCTGGGGCAAGAAGAAAGGGCAATTTTACCACTGTCTCCGCTGAAGCTATCCTCGAAAACCCAACGAATTTGGGCAGTCGAATGTCGAAGAGAAAGAAAGCGCGTACTATGACCCCGGAATTGGATTTTCGTGTGAAGCTTGAGCAGTGTTCGAAGAATGGGGATTTCGTTGAGGCTCTTCGCCTTTATGATGAGGCTAAGGCTAATAATGTGCAGTTTCATGTGTATCATTACAATGTGTTGCTTCATTTATGTTCTCCTAAAAATGATGAGGATGAAGGGGGGATTGCAAGGTTGGATAAAGGGCTTGAGATTTTTGAGCAAATGAGTATGGACAAGGTGGAGCCGAACGAGGCAACTTTCACGAATGTTGCGAGATTGGCAGCAGCCAAGAAGGACCCGGAATTGGCTTTTAATTTAGTTAAGCGAATGAAGGATCATGGAATTGTACCTAAGCTGAGATCATATGGACCAGCATTGTTTGGATTTTGTGAGAAGGGGATGTATAATGAGGCATGTGAAGTGGATGCGCACATGTGCGAAAATGGGGTATGTGCTGAGGAGAGTGAGCTTTCTGCACTGCTGAGAGTTAGTTCTGAATTTGAAAGAGATGGAAAAGTGTATGAGATGATACATAGGTTGAGGGCAACGGTGCGGCAGGTTTCAAAGGAGACTGCAACTGTTGTAGAGGACTGGTTTAGGTCAAAGAAGGCAACTGAAGTTGGGTCTGAGAGATGGGATTTGGAGAAGGTGAAGAAGGGTGTTTTGGAGGGAGGGGGTGGATGGCATGGCCAGGGATGGTTGGGTAAAGGAGAGTGGAATGTAGTGAGGACGGGGATGGATGAGACTGGCGTGTGCCAGTCATGTGGGGAGAAGCTTGTTTGCATAGATATTGATCCGAAGGAGACGGAGAACTTTGCAGATTCACTCGCGAAATTGGCCTTGGATAAAGAAGTTAAAACCAATTTTGCTAAATTCCAGGTATCCAATTGGTTTTTTATTTTTGTTGTGAAGCATCAATTTTAGGTCAATCCAATTGATTTCTTTAAAATTTTGGAAAAGTAGTAAGTAGTTGTGATATATGGCGTTTGTAGACTAAATTGATGGATAGTAACTATTGCTTGAAAAAAGTTTGGTCTTGTGGTATTGGTATATTTTAAAACATTTCTTGCATTGAAGCTGATATTCTAGCAGCAATAGTGTGAATTTTAAAGAAAAGTTTTCTTCTTTATTGATCTATCTGTACAAGATTGAAACCCATATTCATAGGGTTTATTTCCTCTTCTATGCAATGAATATAAACTACGCAAATTAAGGAAACATTACAAAATACTAAATTGACATGATATTAGTCTTGATTCCATCTTGGACTTGAATAGGCCTGATTTTAGCCTTGATTCCACTTTGGATTTGATTGAGGACAATCTTTTCATATCCGATAGATCTCCAATACTGCCCCTCAATCTGGCTTGACAATGTTCTGCATTCAGCATTCCTATTCGATATCAAACTTTCTGAAAATGACAAGTTGAAAGTCCCTTTATGAACACACCAGCTACTTGGTCTTATGAACAGATGCCAGCCTGGATACTATAGTTACTCTGGTTCTGCTGAATCTCATGTTTTTGTGGCTTCCATTCGTTGGCTTTTATATGATTTTGAAGAGTTTCTTCATCACAATAATAAGATTAGCGAAACTTGACGCTGATATATGCAACTACATTAGCTACTGGTACTAGTATTATAATGTGGCTAAGCTGCATATTGTTTTAGAAAAGGAACAATGATTTGAAAACAATTAGTTAATGTTAAGACTTCTTAATCAAACAATGCGTTACCTTAAAAGCTGAAACATGTATTTAATGTAGTTCTTTCACACAATTTTAAGTCTGATTGTGAAGGCTCTTGTTCAGGACTGGCTTAAGAAACATGGTCCATTTGATGCCGTGGTTGATGGAGCTAATCTGGGTCTTGTTCATAAACGTGAAATCAATTTCCCTCAGGTAAAGATCTAATTTTACTCTTTCTCCCCAATGCCCGCCACCCTCCTTGCCTCCCCCGCCTTGGGCAATTCAGATATATGTTACTGAGCTTGTTCCCTTGTGTGGTTTTGGTTTTCTAAAAGTAGGCACATTGAACAATTATACTTGTTTTTCTTGTTTGAAGATCAATAAAATTGTGAACCAAATGCGTGAACTCAGTCAATCAAAGAGAATGCCTCTTGTTATTCTTCACACGATTAGAGTAAGAGGTCGTGCTGCTCAACATCCTAAAATCCAGAAATTGTTGAATAACTGGAGAAAAGCTTGTGCACTTTATGCAACACCTCATGGATCAAATGATGATTGGTGCGTTTGATTAATACCCAATTCTCAGCTGTCCCTTTTCCTTTCCTAATACATTCTGTCTATCCAATTTTTTAGCATAATAGAAAATAACAATACAATTACAGCTTCATCAATGTTTTCTATGCTTGTAGATTATTAGCAGCATTTCTTTTCATGGAATGTTGTTATATTCCGAAATCTTTTCATCGACAACTGTCTGTTCTATTGGTACCACTGTCAAAACTTTGTTTTGGGTATTGGTGCAATATTGCCTGTTGATAACTCTCTAAGTTTAGGTCTATTTTATTATTAGGATTCAGTTTTGAGAAATAACATAGCATGTGTGTCTAGGGAAATGACTCTTGTGTTGTTTAACTTCATTTCTCGATAAGTCCATATAACAATGTATTATGGCAATTTCTTATGTATAGATATATCACCTAATTCCTTCTGTTTCTTGGTAATCTTGCATTGAGTATCCCTTAACGTGTAGTTGATGCCACTGCCTTTCAAAGTGAATATTCTCTCTTTTTAAACAGTGCCACTATTTGTTACTGACATGTGGTGTATCATGGACCAAATGCTCTCCGGATCATAAAAGCAAATTGTATGATGTGTCGTGCACTTCATATTAGAAAATAATCAACGTACATGGTTTAGATATTTAGAGAATGCTATCATCATTTTGCAGTATCGAATGCAAAATATTTATTGAGGTTTACTTTCTAGCATGTTAGAAAAGGATCGAACACTCGGTTCTCCCACACACTAAAAATAAATAAAAAATAGAATAAAGATAATAATAAATAAATAATCTGTTTGTCCCTGACCTTGTTCTCATGTTTTCCCCAGGTATTGGTTATATGCTGCTGTTAGTTCAAAATGCTTACTGGTGACAAATGATGAGATGAGGGATCATTTGTTCAGTCTTTTAGGAAATAGCTTCTTTCCTAGATGGAAAGAGAGGCATCAGGTACGCAGCTTCTCTTGCATCGTACCTAGGAATTTTGTTACTATCTCTTGTACTCCCTCCATCCATGAAAATTATGTAGACATGCGTGGGCACAGAGATTAAGAAATAATAGTATTTTATTGTAAATGTGGGTAAGTATAAAAGTAAGTGAGTATTTTGAGAAGTTCATTAAAGGAGTGATATAAGTCGGTATTTTATAGTGGCAAAATTGTTATTTGTATTTTAAAGGAAGGGTAAATAGTATTATGAGTAGATAAAGTTTTTTATTATAAATAGAAGTTTAGTGGACAACCAAAAAATAAATACTTACATAAGTTTGGTGGACGGAGCGAGTATTAAATATATTCTATTGCTTCAGCCTGCAGCACATATTCTCTGCTGATTGGATTAGTGAAACTGAACTTGGCACGACACAATCAACACATTTAGCTCACCTGTCTCTCTTTTATCGTATAAAATCAGGTTCGTGTGAAGGCATCCATCGATGGACTCGAGCTTCTCATGCCTCCACCTTATTCAAATGTCATCCAGGTATGATTCTGTTCCCATTCTCCTCAAAAAACCACAGAAGCTTTTCACTAGTGCAATTTCGTGAACAAGACTTTCACTTATACATACAAGTACAATTGCAGGAGTCCGAAACAGGTAGTTGGCACGTACCAATTGTTACCGAAGATGATGATGAATCCCCCCAACAGTGGATCTGCGCTTCAAGAAACAGGTAGCCGGAACTCTGCAAAAGGTAACTCTTGACGAATGCGTGCACTCACACAATAGCGAACTGATATTTTTTTTTTTGGCAACACTCTCAGTTTCGGGCGATGAATATCATGCAGACAGTCGACATAGGAGAAAACCCTCCAGAGAGTAGGTGCAAGAGTCTAGCTTTAAAGCCGCGAGCCGCAAAGTAAGTGTACCCTACCCCTACCCCTACCCTGTGTTTTGTTCGAGTAATGTGGGCAATGTTTTCTCCTCCATGGACTTTCTTTTACCCATTACAGTCGAATGTTGCATTTTTTTCCCCTCTAACTTTATTGTACTCTTAGCTTGATTGGATAATACTTTTACTTTAGGTTTCTGTACAACATTGTTGCTTTGTTAATGAAATACACTGAGGAAGAAACTTCCATAGTGAAGCCATCATACATAGGCTAGGTTATGTTTTTAAGTTTGGTTTCAATATTTTTTACTCCCCCGGCCAAGCTTGTGACGATGTTATTATAATAAATAATTAAAAATGTATTAATAAAAATAATTATGAATTAAGATTAAGATAATTAATTAGTTTAAATTAAAATTTTAAAAAAATTATAAATGAAAAAAATTTCTTGTCTAAACTTACACCATTGACATCTTTAAAAGAAAGAATCAAACTTTGTTGAACTTAATAGTATGTAAACTATAGCTGGTAAAATAAATCACATTATAGGAACATATGTAGCAGAAAACCTAATATCGGTATGTGATTTTATTCATAGTGTTGATGGAAGACAAATAAAATTACAAATTGGATTAAGATCAAATTTGAAGAAACAAGGTTTATTTTATTTTATTTTATTTTATTTTTCCTTTTACATACATATTTTTTTGAAGTTTTTATGTTGTTAATCAACGAACTTTTTTTTTTTTTTTTTTAAAAAATATCCGTTATTGTTAACAAAACTTTTATCTAAAATTAAAATACTCCCTTGCCCCTAAATTACTCCATATTCATTTTTATTGTCCTCTAAATTTATCTCTATTTTATTTATAATATAAAATTTTATTACTTATATTTTAGTAAATAATAATCAATTTATTATTTTCTATTATTATTATATTTATTAATTCTTACCCCTTAACTTATTTTTTACTTATCATATTTTAATATTAAAATGTTTAGTGTAGATACAAAAATTCAAATAAAATATAATTAGTAGATAATTAAAACTGATATTAATAAAAATAATTATAAATTAAAATAAAAATAAAAAATAATTAAAATTAAAAAATTATAAATTATGAAATTTAATGTAATTAATATATTTTTAAATAAAAAGATAAATTGTGTGGAAAAAAAAAGTGAAATAATATTATGTTTTAATATGTTCAAACAAATTAAGTTCACATGATGGAGTTACTATAGATCCGGGAAATTTAATAAATAGTTAAGAAGCGTTAGTAAAAATAATTATTATATAATAAAATTAATTATAAATTAAAATAAAAATATATAATTATATTTTAAAAAAGAATAAAAATAAAATAGAGAAATAGACATCTTTGAAGAGGGAGTAATAAATTATAGATGTTTTCCAATCCCTCATTCCCTTCAAATGGAAAGGTCCGATCCACATGGAGGATGAAGAGAAATTTCGCGCGTATGACCGTTAATTTACATCCTCGAACATTTTGCATACGCATGTCCAAAATTAGGGGATGGCCGGGGCGGGGACCCAAATTCAGTTCATCAGATCTTCCAATCACAAGGTCCACAAGAGCGATCTCCACGTTTCAGGTGAACTTTCGTTTTTAGCCTCAGCTTATTCACCACGTCGGTTGCGCTCGCAAACCAATTTGGATTATTGATCGTCCATTTGGCTGAATTAGGGTTAGGGTTTTCCGCCTCTGCGTCACCTGGATTTGTAAGTCTGCGTTTTGTATAAAATCCACTTATTTCCGAAGAACTTTATCAATTCATCCTGTTATGCATTACTCTACAATATTTCGATAAGCGAGATCACTGAAATTACATTTATTTTATTTTATTTGAATTCAGGTCGATTGTTGATAGTAATGGTAAGCTGTTTTCAATTGCTTGGATTATAGAATAATCGGGGTGATACTCCTGTGTGATTGCTCTAGTAATTTTTCAATTTTTCATTTTGCAGTTGGTATCTTCTGGGGAATATTGACAACTGATGGGTGCACCCAAACAAAAATGGACTCCGGCGGAAGAGGCAGCTCTTAAAGCTGGAGTCCTTAAGCACGGGCCTGGGAAATGGCGTACGATTCTTAAAGACCCGCAATTTAGCGAAGTTTTGTATCTGCGATCCAATGTAGATCTGAAGGTAGAGTTTCACTCAACTGTATTTTTCCATTCTAATGAGATATGAATTGGTTTTATGAAATTTGGAATCAAGATTTTAAACACCATCAGATTTCGTAATAGTGTTGCTCTGGATTTGATATCCATTAGGATAAGTGGAGGAACATGAGTCTTGTGGCCAATGGATGGGGTTCAAGGGAAAGGACCAAGATTGCACTAAAAAGGATGCATCCTAGCCCTAAGCTTGGTGGGAGTTCTATGGCATTGCCTTCCTTGAGTCAAAGCGATGATGATCTGCTCGATGCTAGGGCTCTGGCTCTTTCAGGTTGCTCTTCACCTAACGATGGCCCAAAGAGATCTATCATGAGGTTTAAATTTTTGTTACAATTCAACAGTGTTTTAAATTATTCAGTTTCAACTAAATGTTGCTTATGATGATTTTGATATTTCTGTTATGTTAAGATGAAAAGAAGGTCCCTTTGTCCAGATTTGTTAGATAGATTCCTTTTATTGGATGGCGAAAATAACTTTTATTTTGGCTGGACCTCTTACTGTTTTGTTAGTCACAAATGCTCAGGTAATATACTGGAAAAAGCATCCTAAGAGCCTATGATGATTCTGAGTTATGAGTATTTTTTTTTTATACTACCATTGTTGTTTCTTGATACACTTTGTGCATTCAGGAATAGGCATGCATGTTACAATAATGTTAAATTGCATTCTATATTCTTGAGATGTCTGGGATTGCTGACTCTAGGTCTCAAATTGTTAAAATTAATACAGATTGGACAATCTCATAATGGAGGCTATAAATCACTTGAGGGAGCCTGGTGGTTCTAACAAGGCATCAATAGCGTCATATATTGAGGTGCTCTGACACTAAATCTATGGATTTGTTTCCAACATATTGAATTGGGTCACTCTTAACGTTTCTTAGCTTTATATCTGATTTGGTAAAGAAAATATATGTGCCATATGTCTCTCTCGATAAGTTTGAATCAGGTATCCTCAAATGTTTTTATTGCTTGGATGGTTGGTAGTAGGGTGGCTTCCAATATCAAGTGAGCTCCTCTCGGTGGTTTTAGATAACTGGATGATTGTTTTTTGTTTTTGGGTGATCCTAAATATCTCTGTGTAAGTTTAGGTTGGGGGTTTTGTTTAACATGTTTTGGAGTAGATCAAATATCCAAGGAAAAGATCATGAGCATGTTGATTTTTTGTTTTTTATAATATTTTTTGTTATATGTACTTAGTTCCTGGAGCATAAGGCATGGTTGTTCGACTATTGCTATTGTTTAGTATTCCATACATTACCTGCAATCTTGCGATGCAATCAACTTCATAAATATGGCTGTGTTGTTCTAATCGAACCACTCTTTCTAACTGCAGGATCATTACTGGGCTCCTTCAAAATTTAAGAGGATATTGTCGACAAAGTTGAAACAATTGGTTTTGACTGGGAAACTCATTAAGGTTTCTGACTCCAGTGGGCCATAGTCCTTGTCCCATTTCCACTATGATCATAACTATCCTGTTTTTGTTATGTGTTTACATATATGATTGCTTATACGAGATGGCCCGTAATTGATTTATATTGGATGCTATTTGTGTTTTCTTTGTAGATGAAACTCAAGTATAAAATTTCTGGATCTTCACTGGTATCTGAAAGGTGTCCTTTGCTTCATCCAGGAAGAAGGCAGTGGATATCTCCAAGAATCGACTGTGATGATCCTAATCCTGTGGTAAAGTCTCGGTTTGATCTAGAGTTAGCTAGGATGAGGAGTATGACTACACAAGAAGCTGCTGTTGCTGCAGCTCATGCTGTCGCAGAAGCAGAAGCCGCAATGGCTGAAGCTGAAGAAGCCGCTCGGGAGGCTGAGGCAGCAGAAGCTGATGCCGAAGCAGCACAGGCTTTTGCTGAGGCAGCAGTTAAGACCTTAAAAGGAAGAAACTCTCTAAGGATGGTACGATACTTATTGCTTTTATATTGCTATTGTCAAGAATATTGCATCTCACTGGGGTCAGTTAATAGAAGCCTTTATTTCATTAACAATCATTTTCATTTCTAACTATAGTACAGTTCGAATAAAGAAATTAAAAGATGGTGTTACCATTTGGGGATCCAATATTTAAGTCATTAGTATTATTACAAAGGGAATGGGTATAACATTAGTTGACTGATGAAGTATCTAATTTTTGGTTTATTAATATTTACTTGTGTGTATATATAAATACTGAGTTATACCTAATAATCATATGGGTTTATTTTTCTTTGAACCATATAATTCACTTAACCTCTGCTTTCTTGGTTTGTACTTAACAGAATGTACAGATGATCCAAGCTTGATGGAGGCTATATATATATATATATATATATATATATAGTAAGGATGAATTAGCATTAGCTTATAATATCTCTCCAAATGGCCTGAGTAGTTCTTGATGTTTTGCATTCTTTCACTAGATGCATGTCACTCATAGGAGTTTTGCTAATTGGTAAATGGTCTCGAGGAATTAGTTAGTTCCCGGCGTGGAGTTATTTTTTTATTTTTTATTTTTCACGAGGAATTGTGATGTCTTTTTATGGGGTGTGTAAACCAATCCATAGAATTTCGATATGATATTGTACTTGTCCATGGAATTGAAAGTTTGAAATGGAAAAGCTATACAACATTTAAGTCGCATTGCTCGTATAAGAGAAGAAAAATAAAAAAGAAAATTGATGTTATCCAAAGTAAAAAAAATTGAAACATTAAATATATTGTTGACAAAAAAAATTTAGATGAGGACTAAAAACATTGAGGCCAAATTTAATTAGTTTTTGAGATTATCTATATTCTCGTATCTATTGTTTTTATTATTTTGTTTTATATGTGTTTTTGTTGATTTACTATTATATATCAATATCATTATATATATATATATTTTTTTTTTCATCGATCTTGTTATTTATATTGTTTTTAAATTTATTAAAATTTCAATTATAATTATATATTTTTTTGTTATCTGTGTAATTTATTGAATATAATATAATAAAAAATTAACAAACCCTTTAAAATTTATAAATAATTGATTATATTTAATTAAAATTTTATTGAATAAAAATATATTAATATTAATATTATTTTGTAGATAATAATTCAAAAATATTATTTTTTTCTATCCACCAAATTTATCCTTGTTTTTCTTTCTTATATTTTCACACAAAAAAAATAGGCATTTTTCATTTACACAAAATAATTTTTATATTTTTTAATTTATATCCTTCATTATTACACTTATTTATAAAACTTTTTCTCTCACTTTATTAACTCACTCATGCATTTTTTAAAATACTCATATTTTATGTCATAATAACCGATATAATACTATATTTATTAAAATCCATGTCCAAACAAATAAATATATATGGCTCTTAAGGTGGACAACTACTCAAACTCGTAACTAAGAAAAACTCATATTTTAAAATATTAGCCTATTATTATTATTATTAAATTTTGAAACTCTAATTATGTATTTTTTTTTTTTATCTCTTCTTCTTAACCACGTCACATCCAAATCTCTTGAAATTCAATTGTCACCTACAACTCTCCCCTTCCCGACTCCCCCTCTCTCTTTCTCCCTCCTCCAATCGTTCTCTCTCTTCGAACCTCCCGATACTACCGCAAAGCACTCCCATTTTCTTCTCCTAAATTGACGCTGTCAAATTGCCGCATTCAACTTCTTGTCTAGTTGACGTCAACATCGATTATATTATTTTAAAATAACATTTAGTTGTATGTTTATAAAATATATAATTTATTTTTATTCAAAGCCCCGAAAAATTTCCGGCAAATAAGCATATGTCTTATGAACGGAAGGAATAATATATACATGACAAGAGAGAGAAATACACACCAGCTCTCTCAAGTTTCTTCATAGAACAGAGCATCTCCACCGTGGCCATGCCAAATCATTTTTATTTATTTATTATTATTATTATTATTATCAAACATGACGTGGGGTATTATGTAAAGAAGAAGATGCACACCAGAAAAATCTAGAGCTTCCTAGAGAGGATACGAAGAGAGCCATCTATCGGCCATTGCAAAGCATTCTTTCGGCATGTATTCCGGAGCTGTGTGTCCCCCGCCCTGCGTATATGCATCTTAATTTACAAATTATCCCAATATCAAACATATATATATTTATTACAAAAATAAAAAATAAAAAAAATAGTTATAACATTTTCTCACTTTTATTGTTGCAAATGTAAGAAAGACCTTTTTGTTCATGTATTTCTCGGTGTATCTGCAGTATATTACATAATTAATAATTAGCTAATCTAAAATTATTAATTAATCTTGGCATTTTCAAAAGTGGTTGACTCACCCTCCAACTTGCCCGTCGACCATCCAAGGCCTCCATTGCTCGTCGACACTGATATTGAGACGGTGTATCCATTTTAAAGTGGACATGTACGGAATACTCAAGTCGTGATCCCCGCTGAAGTAAATACAAATATTAGATATGTCATGTGAACACAATATATATATATATATATATATATAATATATGTATACGTGTGATTTAATTTGTACTACCAATTATAATATGAGACTGATTATGGTGTTCACAAGGGTTAACTGTACATTGTAATGATATATACAGCATATGTCGTATGATTGTTGTTGAAACATTTATTGTATATGATATGTGTTGAAATTAATAGTCACATTCTATAAATTATTGTTATGTATTGTCAGATCATATGTCTATCAGAGTGTTGAATAATATAATTCAAACACTCCAACAACAACCTTATAGTATATATAGGATATTTTGTCTATTTTCTAAGGGTGCGTTTGTTTGGGGGTTTCGATTTTGAGTTGGGATTTAAATAGTAAAAATTTTGAATTTGAATAGTTGTATGATGTGATATTAATAGGTGTTAATGTGATGTTTTGAATGTAAAATTGATTTTTAGTATAATATAAAAAATAAAAAATAGGTGTTTAATTTGATATTTTTTAGAGAAAAAAATAGGATTAATAGTAGGATTTTATCAAAATCCTACAAACGAACGCACCCTAAATTTATTCCCATTTTTGTATTTGGATTGTTATAAAAAAAAAATAAAAAAATTGTTTCTCTATTTAGTATAAAATACTAACTTTTTTGAATTTTTCTGCTGTCATAGAAGGAGGTATAAATAAAAAAAAAATAAAAATACACACATTAAGATAGTATCTAAAAGTATGAACACATACTTGGATAATTGATAGGGTATTATTTTAATGAATTATTCCTTCCATCAATCTATCTATTTTGTCATTTTATATGGTCTCAAATTAATAGATCTATTTTCTTATTTAGTAAATATAGAACCAACCGACAATATATAAAAATTATGGGCATGAATCAACTGCTAATCCGGAAGTCAGCATAATGTTAATTTATACATATCTCAGTATATTTATAATAATTCAACATACTCAACATATACTATACTGTGGGTATATATATACGCAGGTTGTGTGTATAACATATGTTGATCCATCAAATCAGCACCACTGGAACTAAGCCGAATCAGCACAAAATCCGCAACAAAAAAATATCGTATCTTTTCATTCAAAATTACCACAATGCCCTTATTTTAATTATTTCAATACATAAATGCGGGCCGTCCTACAACTTATACATAGAATGCTAATATAATCTTCAAATCTACCTGTAAAAGTTAAACCGATATAGTTAATATGAGAAGAAGATAAAACAAGAATCTTATGTAGGAGTATATGTTAAGATTAACATTAATCTAGTTGTTGGCGTAGGACATAATAATCTAACATAAATATTTATTGCCTTATAATTATTTAATTCAACCTACCTAGGAGTGATTAATAATATGATTTGAACTATGGACACTTACCTGTACACCAAGACATGCAATCCTTTCTTGCTAAGAAGCCTGTGATGTTCAAAAGCACTTGCAACATTGTGCTCGTAGGGTATGCTATGATTGAATTCAATCCAATCGCCTACTGTTCCCTGAATTTTGTTGCATTGTCATTAAGAATGATCAATATATATAACATTGTAAGCATACCAAAATGCATCAATTGTGTACCTCTCGGACATGGAGTGCTTCTCGGACAGTTGAGTTGTTTGCCCAAAGGGCAGAAAGCACATAACCATTGGCCTGCAAGAAACATCCAGTGAAACAAGCTAAATGGAGGCATCCATAACTATATATGTTAACTTAGAAAGATAGTAATTACACGGCAAAAGTGTCGCTCTTGTTTGGGAAGCAAGAGGAAATTGATGGGACGTTGTTCTTTTGAGCCGAATGTAGAATTATCAAGTCTCTGTATCACTGGATATTCGCGGCACTTGGGCTCCAGTATGTGTTGGGGGTTGATATGCTGAATGCACTTCAACATTTAAGAAAACAGCAGGTCCTGTAAATATGGCAGCTTAAGAAGAAAAGGAGTAGATAAAATATCGAATTTGGTCGCTTACTTCTTTCACAAGTTGAAGAGCATATTTGCATTCTACGTTGTTTGGATCAGGATTCACATACTCCCCACCACAGCTGCTTTTCGCCATCTGAATAGTCGCCCATCATCAAACTGATGTTCCGAAATAATTAAAATCACAAGTATTACCTAAAAAGAAAAAAATAAAATAGAATCACTTCGATTTGTACTTCTGACAGTATGTTTATGGCTGAGTTCCTCATGTTTTGTCGATGGATTATCAACTAAAGGAAGGATGAAATTACCTCAAAGTATTCGTCGGATATCAACCCCATTCTGTGAGCAAATGGAGTCTGCTCATTATGATCCTTATCCTCATCGACCACTGGATTGCCAATCATGTATCCCTGTTGCATATAATTCCTTGAAACAAACCTTAAAAAGTTTCAAGATTAAGACAACCACAAAACAGTAAATTGCAAGAACATTTACTTGGAATCTGATTTGTGGCTCGAGTCCAGCTTCATTACCTGTAGGATGAACAACAATATCGATTAAATCACCATCTCCATGAGAAGTCAATTATCTAACTAGTTAAAGGGCACCTTTTATGATTTCTGAAGCTAGGAGGGCCACAGTTTTGCCGCCATAAGAGTCGCCCGCCAAGTAGAATCGATTTCTGATAAACGACGGATGACTTAAGAGCCACTGCAGTTTGTGTTGCAAGTTATAAAGATCAATCGCGTAAACTCCATCAAAAAGCATTCAATTCTTGTTACTTTTCTCAAGAACATGTAGTTATGTTCCGCAGCTATGGTGTCCGATACCGCATATCCATTTTCGCTCGTGGCGTAGGAGAAACCAGCGCCGGCTGGTGCATCGATGAACAAAACGCTGGCAAACTGATCAACCGTGTGAAGCCAAAATTAGCATAAAGAATAAACAATCATAGTGCAGAAAACATTCAGCAAATTTAGGTCGTACGATCGCACCTTAGTCCATGAATAAGGATTAGCGACTAAAGAAGGTAGGTCTTCATCGAAGGCCTCGTAATCAAATTTCAGGGGACCTTCAAACACAAGTAGTTTCAACAATCATATTAAAAAGTAATTAAAATCTGTATGAAGAACATCAAATATGAAAAATAAACCTAAATCAGAAATGAACTGATTTCAGCAGCTAGAAATTAATAGATAGGTAAAGGTGAAAATGAGAAGGAACACAGAGGTGGAAAGAACAGACCGATTTCACAAACAAGGGCATAAAATCCAGAGACCCCCGGTCCGCCAGGAAACCAAAATAGCAAAGGATCCCTAACCGGGTCTCCTTCCGATTCAATTAAGTAGTAGAACAGTTGCCTTTCGTCTTCGTCTCCCACGCCAACATATCTGAATATACATTATTCATTCCCAAAACAATTCATAACTGCAAGAAACAAAGCATATATATATATATATATATATATATATACACATTGATTGATTAATAATGGCGGGGGACCCGACCCGGTTTGGAGCTTGAATGGCAGCGGTCCTGGATAGCCTGGCAGGACGGGTACGTCGAACTCCCAAGAGGAACTGTAAGCAGAGATGATATTGAGAACGACGACGAGAGTTGTCAACAGGACCACCATTGCAGCTTTAAGCTCCTCCGTTCTTAGCTTTGGGTTTAGAGTCTTCATTTGAGTTTGCCTTATAATATGTGGGTTTTTTGGCTCGGTTTAAATAGAAGGGGAGAGTTTTAAATTTGAATCATTTAAAATAATTTTTTATTATAAATATTACATATGTGATTGAGGATATAAAATTAAAATATTTATTCAATATTAGATTTTTTTAAAAAAAAAAACTAATTGAAATATAATTATATAAATATATTAATATAAAAGTAATCGATACATATCGTTTTTGTAAGAAATATAGTAGGATTATATATATATATATTTATTATAGCATGTGTTTTAAATTTTTACGTTTGGGAAATAGAAGTTTAGAAAAGCAATTCATTCAATTAAAAACCTTTCCATAAAATACAACCAAGACAAAACTAATAAAAATTTCACGTAACATATAGTATCAAAAGAAAATAGGTATATTTATTGTGTGACTTTGCACGTATTAGGTTCGACCAGGAATTTAGCCACATAATTTCGAGTAGCGACTGCAGATTCCCATATCATAAAAAAAAATAAAATGATAATTCTGTAAAAATATAGATTGTTAGGTCTAAAAATATTGCGCTAACAAACATTATAGGCCTATTAAAACCTTCTTACATAACCAATTACACAAACTTACAAGAAAATTTTCCATTCACTCCAAATTTACCAAGTAAAAACAAAACTCTAAAAGTTAAAAAAAAAAAAAAAAAAGAAAAAAAAAAAAAAAGAAAGGGTATGCAGTTTGTTCAGTGCTTTGATCTGAAGAATTTTTTTTATGTGAAGTATAGAAAATCGTATAATTTTATAAAAATAATATTTTATATTAAAATTAATTTTTATAAAATAATAAAATATAAATATTAAAAATCGTGTCGAAAAAAATATTAGGCAAATAAACTTTTAAGTAAATAGAAGTACAAAATAGGACAAAAAAATCAATGCAAGGAATATATAAGCCAAGGATCAACGGATAAGATCTAAGCCCTAACAAAACAGATGGCTCAGATCAA
The DNA here is from genome assembly GCF_009805555.1 of Andrographis paniculata. NCBI lineage: Eukaryota > Viridiplantae > Streptophyta > Magnoliopsida > Lamiales > Acanthaceae > Andrographis > Andrographis paniculata. The sequence continues at coordinate 4,697,694 of NW_026137402.1, forward strand.
ATTGCGGGAAGAAGGGGTAGTTGTGGACTTTGGAAGCATTATAGTTCATAAGTAATGGTAGATATCAAAGTTGAGTATTTGCACAAAAGAAAATGTAAAAACAAAAAAGAAACACTTAGTTATAACTAAATAAAGAGATAACAACCAATTTATACACTAGCATTTAGTAAAATTAGAAAGAGAATTAGATGAGTCAAATTTATGCAAGGCGACGACTACATTGCTGAAGTTAAAATTCAATATTGTATTGAACAACACACCGTGTACTATTAGACAACATATAATATTACTACAAACACAACACACTATATATGTTAATATAACAAAAATACAACACACGAACAAAAAATTACATGTTATAGTCTTAACAACATATTGTGTGTTGTCTGACAGCACATAATATTACTACAGATAGTATACAATATTACTACAGACAACACATTGTACATGTTAATATAATACAAATATAGTCTATAAACTAACAACACATGTTATAGTCTCATGCAACACACACAGTTAGATTTTAGCACATGACATACTTGTATATAACACACTTGTTATTATTAAAATAACAACACATACCTTTATTATACACAACATGTGCCGTGTGTAATACTAATGTATATATAACGCGTTCTGATGTGAAAAATGAGCACAATAATCATCCCCTTTATGCCAAATTACAATCCTTAAAACATGATACAAGCTTGGATAGTAAGGGTGTGTTTGTTTGGCATAGGACTTTTGGTAGCCATGTTAGTTGGATTAAATTTTGAATGGGTTTTTCCTAGTCCTACAAGACCTTTAGCAACATCATTTATAAAATAAAATTTAACATCAATAAGCTTTGTTTTTTTCATGAAACAAATATTTTTTTTTTAAAGTTAACGATTGTTAGAATAAACTATAAAGTTGAATTATTGTCAAAATTTTTTATTAACCCCATACCTTTTGTCTCAACTTAAGTTTCTTACCAACTACTTTACAAAATTTCAAATGATTTAAGTCAAGACTTCACATAAAGTTATTCAAATTACATAAGGCACAAGCTCTATAAATAGAGTGCTTACCATAGTGAAACTATTTACAATCTTAATTATATAAGTAGTTAGGGTTAAATAATATTTCTTTCGTCCTAATTAATTTGTCCACTTAGTTAAACGTAGGATTTTAGATATTATGTAATTAGTAAGTAATTAAAAAATATATTAATAAAAATAATGATGATATAATAAAAATAATTATAAATCAAGATGACTACATAATTTAATTAAAATAAAAAAATTATAAATTATGAATTTTATATTGTAATTAAAGTGTATAATTGTATTTAGAAAAAAAAAAAAGAAAAAAAAGGGAGTAATGTACAAGTATCACTATCACACATAATACTAATCTCATAAATAACTTTTGCATCGTCACTTAAGAAATGGTCCGGTGATCTGAGAATTGACTCGTGTCATGAACTTAAATTCTCAATGTTTCCAAATATCTGTGTTTGAGGACAAAAATAGTATTTGTTATACTCCTTTCGTTCTACATAATTTTTTAATTTTTTTTTTAATTTTCGTTTGTCCCATATTTGTTTTTGAAAATATAAATTACACATTTTATTCGTATTTATTTTAATTTTAATTTATAATTATTTTTATTAATACAATTGTTTTCATTACTTACTAATTACAATTTAGCCGAAAAGTTAGTTGGGAAGTAATATAGAAAAAAGTACTATTAGGTACAAAAACATAGATGGTGACCCACAATTAATAGAAAGAAACCTCTGCTGTCTGTGTCAGAAAGATTTTTGCTTTCCATTTCTTGTTTTTTTAATCGCTCATGTTGGGGGTAGTTGGCAAAATAAATTTTAGCCATAGCTTGAAATTTGAAACGATAAGTGGATAGCATAGAACGGAGCAGCTTAAAGCTGCAATGGTGGCGCTGTTGACCGCTCTCATCGTCGTCTTCAATATCATCGCTTCCAGTTCCTCTAGGGCGTTCGACGTACCCATCCTGCCAGGCTACCCGGGATCTCTGCCATTCAAGCTCGAAACCGGGTCAGGTCCCCCGCCATTATTAATCAATCAATGTATATATATATGTGCTTTGTCTGTGCAGTTATGAATTGTTTTGGGAATGAATAATATATATTCAGATATGTCGGCGTGGGAGACGAAGACGAGAGGCAACTGTTCTACTACTTCATTGAATCGGAAAGAGACCCGGTTACTGATCCTTTGCTATTTTGGTTCATTGGCGGGCCGGGTTGCTCCGGATTCGCTGCCCTTGTTTATGAAATTGGTCTGCGCTTTCGACCTCTGTGTTTCTTCTCATTTTCACCTTTACCTATCTGTTAATTTCTAGCTGCTGAAATCAGTTCATTTCTGATTTAGGTTTATTTTTCGTGGAAATAGTTAATGCTAAATTTGATGTTCTTCATACAGATTTTGATTACTTTTAATATGATTGTTGAAAGTTTGAAACTATTTGTGTTTGAAGGTCCCCTGAAATTTGATTACGAGGCCTTCGATGAAGACCTACCTTCTTTAGTCGTAAATCCTTATTCGTGGACTAAGGTGCGATTATACAACCTAAATTTGATGAATATTTCTGTACTATGATTATTTATTGTTTATGCTAATTTTGGCTTTACACGGTTGATCAGTTTGCCAGCATTTTGTTCATCGATGCTCTAGCCGGCTCTGGTTTCTCCTACGCCACGAGCGAAAATGGATATGCTGTATCAGACACCATAGCTGCGGAACATAACTACATGTTCTTGAGAAAAGTAACAAGAATTATCTGCTGTTTGATGTAGTTTAAGCGATTGATACTCGATTTGATAATCTTTGTAACTTGAAACACAAACTGCAGTGGCTCTTAAGTCATCCGTCGTTTATCAGAAATCGATTCTACTTGGCGGGCGACTCTTATGGCGGCAAAACTGTGGCTCTCCTAGCTTCAGAAATCATTAAAGGTACCAATTAACTAAGATAATTAACTCCTCGAGGATATGGTGATTTAATTGATATTGTTGTCCATCCTACAGGTAATGAAGCAGGACTCGAGCCGCAAATCAGATTCCAAGTAAATGTTCTTGCAATTTACTGTTTTGTGGTTGTCTTAATTCTGAAACTTGTTGAGGTTTGTTTCAAGAAATTATATGAAACAGGGATACATGATTGGCAATCCATTCGTCGATTCGGATAAGGATCTAAATGAGCAGACTCCATATGTTCACAGAATGGGGTTGATATCCGACGAATATTTTGAGGTAGTTTCATCCTCTATTAGTTGATATTTCCTTTGACAAAACATGAAGAACACAGCCATTAACTTACTGTCAGAAGTACAAATCGAAGTGATTTTGTTTTTCTTTTTAGGTAATACTTGTGATTTTAATTATTATGGAACATCAATTTGATGATCCGCGACTATTCAGATGGCGAAAAGCAGCTGTGGTGGGGAGTATGTGAATCCTGATCCAAACAACATAGAATGCAAATATGCTCTTCAACTTGTGAAAGAAGTAAAAGAACAGATTCGATATTTTATCTACTCTTTCTTTTCTTATGCTGCCATATTGACGGGACCTGCTGTTTTCTTAAACGTTGAAGTGCATTCAGCATATCAACTCCGCCCACATACTGGAGCCCAATTGCGTAGAACTTCCAATTATACAGAGACTCGATAATTCTACATTGGGCTCAGAAGAACATCGTCCCATCAATTTCCTCTTGCTTCCCAAACAAGAGCGACACTTTTGCCGCGTAATTACTATCTATCTAAGTTAACATATATTGTTATGAATGCCTCCATTTAAATTGTTTCGTGCTATGTTTCTTGCAGGCCTATGGTTATGTGCTTTCTGCCCTTTGGGCAAACAACTCAACTGTCCGAGAAGCACTCCATGTCCGAGAGGTACATAATCGATGCATTTTGGTAATATACTTATAATTTCATATATATTGATCATTCTGAATAACAATGCAACAAAATTCAGGGAACAGTTGGCGATTGGATTCGATGCAATTATAGCATACCCTACGAGCACAATGTTGCAAGTGCTTTTGAACATCACAGGCTTCTTAGCAAGAAAGGGTTGCATGTCTTGGTATACAGGTAAGTGTCCATAGTTCAAATTATATTATAGGGGTATTTTTATTATGAGCAGTGAAATGTTTATTTTGACTTATAAGGATAAAGTAAGCTTTGGCATAATACTAATAACATAATTAACTATCATTAATCACTCTTAGGAAGGTGAAATTAAATAATTATAAAGGAAATAAATATTTATGTTAGATTATTATGTCCTACACTAATAACTAGATTAATGTTAATCCTAACATATACATAAGAATCTTGTTATATCTTCTTCCCATATTAATGTATCTGTTAAGACCGTCTTAACAGTATCGCTTCATTTTTTACATGTAGATTTGAAGTTTATTAGTATTCTATGCATTAACTGAAATATTCTTACGAAGGAAATTAGTACGAATTAGCACAGTAAGGGAACCGATGTATATAACTAGCAACACATTCTAATAATATCTTAAGTATATATTTCAATGTGTATATCATTACAATGTGCTGACGCTGATCAATTAAGCCCCGTCAACACTATAATCAATCCGACAATATAATTGTTAGTACAAATTAACACACACACACACACATATATATATATTGTGTGCATAAATGTATATCAATTGATGATACCTACACCTCTAATATTTGTATTTACTTCAGCGGGGATCACGACATGGGCATTCCGCACATATCCACTTTAAAATGGATACGCCTTCTCAATATCAGTGTCGACGAGCAATGGAGGCCTTGGATGGTTGATGGCCAAGTTGGAGGGTGAGTCAAATACTTCTGAATATGCCAAGATTTATATAAATAAATTTAGATTAGCTAATTAATTCTGTAATATACGATGATTCTTTGCATCTGGAGGTACACCGAGAAATACAGGAACAGAGAGGTCTCTCTTACATTTGCAACGGTGAAGGTATGAAAATGCTATAACTACTTTTGTAGTAATAAATATATATGTTCGATGTTGGTATAATTTGTAAATAAACATGAATATATGCAGAATGGGGGACATACAGCTCCGGAATACATGCCTAAAGAATGCTTTGCAATGGCCGATAGATGGCTCGCTTCGTACCCTCTCTAGAAAGTTCTAGATCTTTCTGGTTAGCATCTTCTTCTTTGTGTTAATTTACAGTCCAATTCTCTAATGCACTCTAATGGAGAGTGAGCAAAAATTAATTGCAATGTATAATTGTAAGGGTCCTTAGTTTATTTAGGGCAGTCTTGAGTCTTGACTTTCAAAAGGCCCGGAGAAGATAAAAATAAAGGACCCTCATATATAAATAATGATTTATTTTTTATTTTTTATCTATAAAAAATGTAAATAATTAAATAATTTTTTTAAAGCATTTTTAAATGCAAAATTATCAATAATGATATCCATATTAATTTTGTCTAATATTTCTTTTTCTTTTTTTGGACAAAAATAAATCTTCAAACTATAACTACAAAATTTTAGAGAGTAAATAATTTTTATTTTTACAAAAAAAAAAAAAAAAAATAGTGATGTCTGACATTTCCTCTCCTAATGTAGAGGGTGCAGGCATAATTAATTTGAAATTGATATAATATTAATATTAATAAATATTATTATTTTTTAATTTACTATAAAATTCTACAAACCATCTGATGATAAAAGGAACGGAAAAAATATTAAATTATGTGACATTGAATACTTATCTGTTATTTAAAATATTATATGAAATGTTTATTATTATTATTTAAATATCACATAGAGTATTTATTTATGTGACATCCAAATGTCCATTTTTCTTCTATTCTTTTTTTAATGTTTTACCTATAATCAAAATTACTAAAATAATTGTAAGGCAGAACTAAAAAAACACACAATTACTATTTATTATTTAGAACTATCTATTAAATCATTATTATTCATTTCTCTTTTGCTAATTCATTTAAGTTTGGATGCTTCGAAAATTATTCAATTTTTTTTTATTTAGAAATATACAATTTATATAAACATTCCACATAAAAAGTATAGATAAAATGGTTTAAAAACTATTAAAATTGTCCATTAAATGAAGGCTGAGAACTTGAATGCAAAGAATTGAAATGGGATGAAAAGCTATTGAAAAGCAGATGATTTTGGTGAATAGGATTCAGCTTTTTGCCGCTGAATATATATACATATATATATATGACGGAAACTTATCAACGTTCCTCTTCAAAGTTACTATGTTTAGATTATTTTGAAAGACGGCGGCTTAAATTCAGTATTGTATTCAACGATACATTGTGTGTTATTAGACAACACATAATATTATTAAAAATAATATATTATATATATTAATATAATACAAATACAACGTATGAACAAAATACACATGCTATAGTCTCAACAACACACAATATTAGTATAGATAACATATTGTATATGTTAATATAATACAAATACAACAAATAAACTAACAACACATGTTATAGTCTCATACAACACATACAACAATTGATTTTAGAACATGACACACTTGTTATTATTAGAAAACAACAGATACATTTATTATACATATCATGTGCTGTGTGCAATACTAATGTGTACTGTTTGCATATATGACGTATGCTGATGTGAAAAATCAGCATCGTAACTATCCCCATTTTGAAAATATTAAGATTTATTTATTTATTTTAAGTATTGGATGCAATGCAATAGATAATGAATGAAATGTATTTCAAACTTAATATAACGATCGTCTATAAGAGTTACATTTATTTTTTGTGTTATTGTACTTAACATTAAAAATATCATTATATTTATATAATTTTTTTATACAAATATTATTATATTGGTATTATAAGACACTAATAAAAGTATTTTGTCATTTTCTCTTGATTGGCACTATAATATCATTATATTAGTATTACTATATTTTGTCATTACATTTGCACGAATCAGTGCTACAAATTAGTGGGTTATTTGACTTTCTCAAAAAATAATCTATAACCAAGTCGGTGTAGGATTGAGAAAAAAACAAAGTGTAACATTTTATTTTGATTTTTTTCTTTAATATTGAATTTGATGTTTTATTAAATAAATAAATAAATAAAATGTTGAGCCAATTATATTAAAATAGTCAAATTATTTAATTTAAAATTAAATCATTATAAATAAAATAAAATAAAATAAAATAAATTACCCATAAATATTTAAATGAGTATATATAAATACTAAAACAGCATATATATATATATATGATTAATTTAATTTATAAAATACTATTAAATAAAATTATAAATATAAATGTTGGATAAGGTACCTGTAAAAATAAATGTTGAATAATTGTTTATGGAAAAATAATACTTGATTTTTTTAACATAAAATATTCTACTGTTAGTTAAATTGAATGGAAATAAAAAAGTAAACATATATATAATTATTATAAAAAAAAGTATACAAAATAATATACAAAGTAGAGGAGCATGACAGTACTAGTTAAGTATATTAATGAAAATTAGTACTCCCTCCTTTGCAAATTAGTACTCCCTCCTTTGCAAGCTAAAAGTATACAATTATTTTTGGTGCGGAGATTAAGGAACAATAGTATTTTAATTATAGTGGGTAGGTAAAAGTAGTAAAATAATATTTTTATTTTTTATTTTTTTTTGTATAAAAATAATAATGTGATGTAAAGTAGAAGTATTTGTGAAAAAAAATGGAATATTTAATGAAATGATTACTTTATAATTGGACGTCCCAAAATAGAAATATGTATACTTTCTAACTAGACAGAGGGAGTATTAAACTATTAATCATGCTGTCATATTTATTCTGTCTTTATATATATATATATATATTTATATTTATTAAATTTATTCTATTATTAATTCTGATAAAATCAAAATATTAATATTTAATTATCACTCTACATTTAATATTTATTTACAATAAATAAAATTATTACAATTAAATATCATTTATATATATATTTTTTCTTTCATTTGAATTTTTATACAGTAATACCTACAATTATTTTATATTTTTCAATAAAATATTTATATTTTTTAATCTTCATATCAATCTAAATATAGAAAATCGTATAAGCAATATAAAAATAATATTTATATTAATTATATTTTTTTATGAAAAAATAATATATATATATATATTATATTAGAAATCGTATCGTTAAAATTTTTATTAATTGGATAAACAGACCTGTTATATTCATGCATGTTTCAATTACTTCAAAATATCTATAAAGGATACCAAGCCAACCATCTTTTAATCATTTCTAAGCACTCTTTAGGTTTGTATTCTGGAGCTGTGTGTCCTGCTCCCTGTAAAAATAAAATTAGTTAATATATTTATTTAATTTTATAATATAAATTAATTTTCTAAAAATTTCAAAAATTAATTAAATAAATATTTTTTTGTCACCTTGACCGTTGCAAAAGTGAGAAACGCTTGGTTATTCTGGTGCACTTCTGTGTACCTGTAATATCAATCAAATGTAAAATCATAATTCGGTATAAATAAATAAATACAAATTGTAAACTGTAAATCATTATCATTTCAATTTAAAAAATATATATATATATATTATATATTCTAGGCTTCTATTCTCAGTCTTTCATATATTATGTGATAATTCATTTATATCTGTCTAGTTACTTTTATTTTTCAAAATATACTTTAAATTTTATAATTTCTAATTTTAATTAGATGATTAATTATATATTTTAATATTAGTCTATAATTATTTATATTATATTATAATTAATTTATTACTATATTCTTAATTATTTATTAATTATACTCCTCTTAAATTTCTCTGTCAACAATAACTATGATGGTGTATTCGGGGTGGATATAACACCCTTGTCATGTTATTGAGAAAATTGCAAAAAAATATTATTTATATATATTATTATTTTTGTTCTTTATTTATCTCGCTAGCAAAATATATCCACTACAACAAAATAGTATATTAGTAATGAAATTCCGTCTCTAAAGTTCACGTAGTTAACGCAATTTCCTTTCTAATACCGTCTCTAATGTCATTAGTAACGAAAAAAAGTAGATTTAGGGATGAAAAAACTTATTACAAAATTGATATTTTCTTATAGTGATCCCACATGTTTGCAAAAGTCGCTATTTATATCATTTGGCTGCGAGTAGCCGCGCGTGATCGGCTAAAGGACATAAATAACAAATTTTGCAAATATATAAGATATATTTTGCCAGCGAGATAAATAAATGAGAAAAATGATAATGCAGTATACATAAGAGATATTTTTTGCAATTTTCTCTTGTGTTATCACTACCATAAAATGACTCCATGTAATAAAACTATGAACATGTTCCTGTGTATGAAATTATATCTATGAATTAACTTGTATCAATTTTACTATATAATTTGTTATTCCAATAAAAAATAATGTATAAAATGTTTACTCAATCATAAATTTCTATAAAATGATAAGAATTCTATTCATAGTTTTGATTAATACGAAAAGTAATTATGCAATAAATTATAAGTATATTATTTTATTCATTTATATTAAAATATAGTAAATATTAATGTTGTTGTAAAAATTCTTGTATTATTTATTTTGGTATATGTTACAAAAGTATTAACGTTAGTTAGATTGTTAGAATAGCACAAACACAGTGATATTGTCACTATAAGAAATTATCAATTTTGTAACGAGATTTTTTGTTACTAAATTCACTTTTTCTGTTACTAATGATATTAGAGACGAAATTAGAGATGGAATTACGTTAGCTACGTGAACTTTAGGAACAGAATTCCGTTACAAATATACTAATTTTTTTGTAGTGTGTGTAAAATGAGTTCAAAACATTCTTTGTCCTATCTCATTTCGGTCTAGAAGAGGCAATGGACAAATGGAATAGTCAATGCATTGTCGGATATGCAAATGATCTTAATAATCTTGATATTCATAGTGAAACCTAATGACTTATGATTAACCTAATCTGTTGTGTTAGAGAGAAAATTTTAAATATGTATTGTAGTAAGATAAAATTATCCAAAATGCTCTCAATTGTCATAGTCTCATTTTTCCGGTTTTGAATATATTTTAGTGTTTCCATGGTGACAGGAAGTCTATTGGAAGACGGAGAAACGGAAATTCAACCGGAGATATTAACTACCCGGGATATGTTCTTACTATCAACTAGATATGATATCTATTGATGTTATTGTTGTAGTGTAACTTTAAGTTACGTGTGTATAAGTTTGCAAGGTAAACAGTAAGAGGGATTAGGTGTGTTGGAAGTTTGTTTTTTCATTCAATTCTTATAACTTACTGAAAAGTTATAGTGAATTAACTATTGGATTGATATTCTCTTAGAATAGGTATTTATAATTGAATTGGGTCAACAAACACCTCATGTCATTTACTTATTTGCCTAAATTTGCATTCATTACTTTGACATTATATTGTTATTACGGCATGTCTACCATGAATGAACATATGTGTCTTTTCATTTGCGGTTCATGATTTTGTTGCACATTTACTTATGAGAGTTGGCTTTTCTGTTATCAGTTCGAGAGGATTTTGTATGATTATTTTTCAACATTTGGTATCAGAGCAGTGTACTTCATCTCTCTTTGGAGAAGACATTTGAAGGACAACTTAAGTTTGAACCACTAAAGTTCAACATATAGAAAGCATATATTAAGTCATTAAGACTGACTGCGTATTAATCTATTAGTTAGTACTACAAGTTCAAAGACATTAATCAAATTTATTCTCTTGGATTGTATTATGATTAATACAAGTTGATAAAAATTTTCTATTGAAAAACCATTTGTTGATCACAAATAATTGATATTTGGTGATACTTCTTAAAGCAAACCAATAGTATTTTTTAGAGATAGTCTTCTCACTGAGATAGTGATTGCAGAAAACAAACGAGGTTAAGTGGTGATTGAAAAGGTTAAGAGGAATAGAACAAAAAAATAGTTTTGGAATCACGAACAAATCAGAATGTCAGACCATTATTACTACAACAAATTGATTGCATATACTGTGGTTTTTCTGGACATACAATTGCGAAGTATTTAAGACTGGCTAGGGAGGCTATGAATGACATAAACATTTGATGGTCTACTGTGAGTATTAGACAAAATATCAAGTTTAAGTTTGTGTGAATGCCAAATAAGAATAAAAAATAATTGTGTGCAATGTCATTTTGTCAAGCCAAAGATCTATAAGTTGAAATAAATTTTACTTTTACCGTGGGTGCTCACACAACACAATGAATCAAAAATATCTATTGAAAAACTGTATTACAAAATAGATGTGGTGATATTAATTTTTGTGATGGTGCAAAAATCAAAATTGCATGCAATAGTATTCTTGATGCTAAAGGAATTTTTCGACTTTAAAAAATATATTTTGTCAGAGGTCTAAGCACAACTATGATAATTATCAGCCAATTATGCAATGATGATTTATATGCGTGATGTTCACAAAAGATGCTTGTGGGGTGTACAATGCTGGACATAAATGTGTGATGAATGAAACTCGATTGAAAGATAATTTATTATTTGTTGGAGAATCCAAAATTGTAAACATTAATTCTTAAGAATGATGAAGCAATGTTATAACATACCCGACTAGATTATGTCAACCCCTATAACCTTATGAGGACTAGCAATATTGGTTAATCAGAGGTTTACCCAATTTTTTTAAGGTGATAAACTTTACTAATGGTTGTTGTGCAAAAGGAAAATAGTGAAGAGTTGTTCACCAATTATTAGAACAAGATAGTAACTGCTATCTGAATTTATTGTACATAAATCTCGTGGGTTCAGTCAATATCTGCAGTCTTGGAGGTAATTGGACTCATGAATAAAAGGAAATTGAATATTAACAAGTTGAGGACCGATTACGGAAAGGAATTCAAAATTTAAAGGTGCACAAAATTTTGTGATGGATTGAGATCCAAGTATGAGTATTTAGCTCCTAAGACTCCACAAAAAACAAAGTGGTGGAAAAAGAAAAAAAAAAAAACATTATAAGAGATGTCTAGATCAGTTATGCAAGCCAAAGATGTTGCCTAGTTCTTGTGGGTCGAAGTTGCTAACATAGTTTTCTATGTGAGTAATTGCGTGTATTTTAGAACACACGTCGAGAAGACTCCGTATAAGATTTGGAATGAGGCGAAGCTGAAGGTCTCATACTTCCATACATTCGATAATAGGTGTTAAATTTTGAAGGATTAAGACCAATGTCATAAGTTTAATACAAGATCAGATGATGGTATTTTCTTTGGTTACTCACAAAATAGTAAAGCTTACAGAGTCTACAACAACCATACGGAAAAAGATCATGGTATGGTGTCCGATGATGCAAATTTGAAGAATAAATCAATCTATCCAAGTATAATGATGATACTACTGCTCCTACTTCGTTAATTCAGAATACTCCTCAGAATAAAAGTGCCTAGCCTCAAAATATTCAAGATGATGCTACTGAGAGCCAATCTGATTCGATTGTTATAATAGCATGAAAACAACAAGGTTATGTAGAATGTACTTATTGGTACATAATGGTGTAGTGATGCAAAATTTGTGCAGAATATTTTTTTTGTCATATCCAATTTCGGTATAGAAAAGACAAAATGAATAAGTTAAATGATCAATACATTGTCTGATATGGCTAGAAAATACTTCATTCTATCTTGGTGCAAAAAATTTTAATGGTCATGATATTCACAGTCAAATCTAGTGACTTATGACCAACCTAGTCTGTTGGGTTAGAGAAAGATGAGTTTGTATCTATATTTTAGTGAGAAAAAGTATTCAAAATGTTTTCAATCGTGGTAGTCTCATTCTCCCTCATTTGAATATATTTTAGTGCTTTAAAGATGATTGAAAATCCATCAAAAAAAGAGAAAACGGAGATCCGATCAAATATATTAACCGACTCGAAAACGCCCTTACTCTTGTTTAGATAGGATATCTATTGGTATTATTGCTACAGTGTCACATCCAATTACTTGTGCTTAAATGTGATACCCTCTGTAGTTTGGCCGTTGCTAGGCCAACTCCCGTGTATGGCTGAGCCGGTATTAGGTCATCCGAGGTTGAATATAGGTTAAATGAATTGAATAGACTACTTATGTCAACAATGTGTACATTCATTTTCGGGAGCCCTACTAAAAGAACTCTACATTTAAGTGTGTTTACCCTAGAGTAATTTGAGGATGGGTGACCCAACTTCCCAATGTGCACATGAGTGAAGACAAAGCGCGCTAGAAGGACTCGTGTTGACCTATGAGGCCAGTCTATAATCCTGACATGCCCGACTTTGCGTGTCTTGCGGGATGAAAAGTGATAGTAGTCAATGTTTTTTTATTGATGGTTTGAAAGGATTCAAATGTATAATTTTAAATTTAATTATAAAGAAATTTATTCTTTAATATTTATCTAGTTGACTAAATCCTAATTAATTAAGTATTAATGCACAAGGAATTGGTATACTTACCCCGCGACTTGGCCATCAACAGTCCAAGGCCTCCACTTAGAATCCACCGTTAGATTTAATTGTCGTATCCATTTTAAAGTGCTCAAGTACGGAATATTTCCGTCGTGATCACCGCTGCAAGCAATGTAACCAAGATTATATTATCGATCATATATGAAAATTAAATATGGGTTTTGTATCCATGCATAAATTAAAAATATTCCGTCAAAGCTCTTTTAGATCAAATGGTGAAACATCTTTAGCTTAGAGCATCTCAAATCCAGCGCCATTAATGGCGTTGGGTTGGCTTATTTGGCGTCGGTTGTCTCCAACCAACGCCAAATCAAATGCCACTTTTTGGCGTTGCTACAGTGCAACGCCAATTTTGTTATTGTATTGTAGCAACGGCAAAAAATGGTGTTGCTTTATTATTTTTTAAAAATTTTTAAAATTATAAATTTGATTTTTTAAATTTAATTTTTAAAAATTTTATTTTAAATTATAAAAATAAAAATAAAAAGTTGTTTAAAATAATAGAAAAAATTGAATAATTGAAGAATAATGGTGAAAAATGGAGTTATGATTGGAGAAAATAGAGTTGATGGGTTGGAGATAGGCTTAAAGACTATGTCCCAACTTTGATTTCGAGTGGATGTTGTATGTGCGTGTGTGGAGTTTAAAATATATATATATTTCATTTCTTTTGCATGTTTAAACATTTGCACAATCTTTTCTTGGTAAAACACAAATAGTTTTAATAATAACACAAGTATTTTTTTAATTTCATTTTAGACTAATACAAATATTGTAAAATACAAATACATTAAAGATTAATCTTAAATTCGAATGTATTCTTTCATCACATTTTTATCAAATTCTAAAATATTTTTTTAAAAAAAAATCAAATCAAACATCTATTTTTTTTATATTTTATATTATAATATTAAAAATCAATTTTACATTTAAAACATTACATCAATATCTATTTATATCACATTATACAACTATTTAAATTCAAATTTTTTACATCCCAAATCTCCACAAAAAATCTAAAACCTCAACAAAGGCACCCGAAGTATTTATTTATGTATTATGAAGTCAACAAACACGCATAAACCATGTAAGAAAACGGGGTTTGTTTGGTTTATAATATAAATTAAAATTTTGATTTAAATAATATTTTGGTTTATAATATATTCTTATTAGAAATTAAATGTCTTGAATATTGGTAATTTTAATTTGTAATATTACACCAAAATTTGATTTTGCGCATAAATAGAAAAGTTTTCATGCACAATAAATGTCACGTTTATTAAATTTCATGCATTTAAACCAAAACGCAAATAGTAAAAACATCACCTGTATGCCAATGCCTGAAACCCTTTTTCACTCAAGAGTCTGTGTACTTCCAAAATACTTTCCACATCTTGCTCGTAGGACAAGCTTTTATTACATCGTTTCCAATCAGATATCGTACCCTGTAGTTCCTTCCCATTATACAATCTTCGATCAACAATCGAAGAAACAAATGCTATTGATAAAAATTGTTACCTTTCTAATGTGAAGCGCTTCTCGAACGGTTTCATTATTCATCCATGCATAAGAGCTCTCATAATTATCATTCTGCGCCGTACGTGTTATACGCAATTAGATTATCATATATAAAATCAAAATATACTTTTTTCTATATTAAATGGAAATTTGCAGCCGCTATCTTTCGGGTGTGCTCTGGATAAAGAAAAATACATACATATACATATATATAATTAATTTTTGAGGCGGATAAGGGCATTGATATTATGTCTTACACGGCATCGTAGCACCTCTGATTTGGACAAGGAAATTAATTCGATGGGATCGTCTTCAAACAACAATTCCCTTAGTCGAAATTCATCAGGTTTTGGCGACCTGAATTTGCACTTTGGCTCCAAAATGTGGGCGGTGTTGATGTTCTTTACACACTGCAATGAGTGCGTGCATTTGTATAACATGAGAGAAAGATATAACAACTTGGATACGTATTATAAAAATAAAAAGTGTGTAATATATTAACGGGTAAACTGTTTTTTTAGTTCCGTAACTGAACCCTTTATCATTTTAGTTTCGTAAGTGGAGCTTGTCGCAAACTAGTCCTATAAGTGGAAAATTTTCGTTGTCTTTTAGTTCTCCGGCGCCGGAGATGCCCGCGTGGCTAGCCGGAAGCTACGTGTCCTCCGGCGAGCTACGCAGGCGTCTCCGGCGCCGGAGGACTAAAGCAACAAAAATCTTTCACTTGTGGGACTAGTTTGCGACAGCTCTAGTTATGGGACTAAAATGATAAGAGGGTCTAGTTACCGACTAAAAAAACAATTTACCCTATATTAATTTTTTTTAAAAAATGTATTGAAAATTTTATTAAAAGAACATAGCCTCTTTCAGAGTTAGATGATAACTATAATCAACAAATTTTTTTTCTTTATTATTTTGATATATAAGATTTGTGTTTGTTCTACAATGCACATGTACATGTTTGTATTTAGCAAAAATAAAAATGTAAATTCACCTCATCGACAAGTTCTAGCGCATAAAGGCACAACACATTGTTTGGATCCGGGTTTGTATACCGTCCATTGCAGCTACTTTTTGCAAGCTGATCCTAAACGATCGTCAATTCATGATGAACTTGTAATATGTTAAATGCATCCAATGACAAAAATGAAACAACCTCAAAATATTCGTCAGAGATTAATGCCATTCGGTGATAATAAGGAATCCTTTCATTCTCATCTTGAACGTTATCTGTCAACGAGTTTCCAACTATATATCCCTGCATACATGCTTCAATTTTACTGTTGAATCTTATGCAAGAAAGTGTAAGATGTTTCAAAATGGCGTGACTGACGACAACATTCTAAAAGAAATGACAAGATTGCACATAACTCACATGTATTTTGAAAAGTCGGTACCATTCTCATTCATGATTTAAAAGCTGCGTAAAAATCCTTGTGTTTTAAAAATGTTGCACAAAATTTTCGAAAAACCAAGAGCTCCATGCAATTTCTAAACAACAAGAGAGAATGACACAACTCTTCAAATCACAAATGAATCATATATACTTTTGCCAAATGAAATTAAAATTGCAAGAAGATTATTACTTGGAGTAATAATCGCGGCATAGTCCCGGCTTCATTACCTGGCGAGACATACAACATTAGCGTTTCAAAACTATATGTATATATACATATATATATATGTGTAACAAATAATTAATGAATTTATTACACCTCGAGCAATTGCTAGAGCTACCATTGGGGCAATTTTGCCACCATGAGAATCACCAGTAATGTATAACCTATTTTTTCTGAACGAAGGATGACTGTCCAACCACTGCAATCAATTTAATATCAAATCAAATTGCCAATTTATCACATATTTGTACATATATATATATATATATATATGTATATTTGAGTGTCTAACCTTGGTAAGAAACATGTAATTATGTTGTGCTGCAATGGTCTCGCTTGAAGCATAAGCTTGTGCAGTAGTGGCGTAGGAGAAACCAGTGCCCACTGGAGAGTCTATAAATATAATGCTAGCAACCTAAATTGCAAAAAAATATTTGTATTTGTATAATTAATAAGTTGAATTTATTAGTGAATTGGCAAGTAAAGATTGGAATAATATTATGAAGTAGTTGGTGAGTACATACTTTTGTCCATGAATAAGGGTTAATGATCAAAGATGGAAGGCTCCCATCAAAAGTGGTTTGATCGAAAGTAAATGGCCCTGCAAAAAATAAGCATAAAAAAATTGTAATATAAACCTACATTTAGAAGCATTGGAAAACAAAAAACATGGATATATATGTCTGTGTATATGTATATTTAGTTGAGATAGATGCCTATTTTTCGATAATACTATGAAATAGGGTGTGTTTGTTTGGGGATTTAGATTTTGAGTTAGGATTCGAATAGTAAAAATTTTGAATTTGAATAGTTGTACAATGTGATATAAATAGGTGTTTATGTGATATTTTGAATGTAAAATTGATTTTTAGTATAATATAAAAAATGAAAAATAAGTGTTTGATTCGATGTTTTTGAGGAAAAAAAATTGGATGAATAGTAAAATTTTGCACAAATCTTACAAACGAACACACCCCTACCACTTCTATTAATTAATTAAGAAAAATCATAAAAAGTTGATAATACTTTAATACAAAAGTTGGTAGATAAAACAAATGGAGTAATCCCAAAAATTATTAAAGTTTTAATAAGAAAATGGTTAAAAATTCTACGTAGATAATTTTTTCTTTTAAAATTATGCCTAAATTTAGCTGATAGGGGAAATAAAATGGGTGTGTTTGTTTGGGGGATTTTTCCCCAAATATATTATTCATCCAATTTTTTTTTCTAAAAAACATCAAATCAAACATTTATTTTTCATTTTTATATTATAGTAAAAATCAATTTTACATTCAAAACATTACATAAACACCTATTTATATCACATCATACACCTATTTAAATTCAAAATTTTTACTATTCAAATCTCAACTCAAAATCCAAACCCCTGTAGAAACACATCTATCGGATAGGATAAAGTAGGTATTACATATAATAACAAATGAAAAAAAAATGATAAAAAAAACCAAAGAAAGGCAGAAAATTCAAAATGTAAAAACTCAGACCGGACCGATTTCATAGACCAGGCCGGAAAATGCAGAACAACCCGGTCCGCCGGTTAACCACAAGAACAAAGGATCAGTGTTAGGGTTTCCTTCAGACTCAACAAAGTAGTAGAACAGCTGTACTTCTTCATTCTCTCCCACGCCTATGTACCTGTTTGATATTCATTCATTCATTATACACTAATTAATTAATTAAATGAAACAAAATAATTTGTATATATATATATATATCTATATATGATATGGGTTTGGATTCCGACCCGGTTTGGAGGTTGAAGGGGAGAGGACCGTCGAAACCAGGCAAGGTTGGGACGGCGGATTGCGACCGAATCTCATCAGTAGCAAAAACCAAGAAGATGAGAAGATAGGAAACCAGAGGCAGCAGTTTCATCCTAGCTAGCTACTATTTTGCTTTATTTGGATATATATATATACTTTTTATGTTTCACTGGTTCGCTTATTTGGATCCGGTACAAATATTAAAAAAATACTCTCTCCGTCCACGTTGCTGTTTCTGTCGGTCCAATGTACCATATCATTTTTATTTTTGAAAAATGATTACACATTTTAATCTATTTTAAAATTTTTAATTTTTTTTTAATTTTAATTAAACTAATTAGTTATTTTAATATTAATTTATAATTATTTATATTAAAAAATAATTATTTTCACTGATACATTCTTAATTATCTACTAATTACACCCATCCTAAGATACCGTGTCTACACTGTAACGTGTATACCTTAATATCACTTTTGTCATATATTTATCTCACTGACAAAATATATCTACATATTTGTAAAAGTCGTTATTTCAATCATTCGATCGTGCGTTGTGTGAACGTCACGCACGACCAAATAACAAAAATAGCGATTTTTGCAAACATGTATAATATATTTTACCAACGAGATAAATATATAATAAAAGTGATAATGGGATATACATATTTGATAGTTTTTGTAATTTTCCCGTAATTGGGGATTTTTTAAAAAAAATATTAATTATAAATTAAAATAAATGAAAAGAAAATGTAATAAATGTAGTAGTATTGATTGTAAATAAGAATTAAATAAAGAATAATAATTAAATGTAAATGTGTTGACTTTGTCAAAATTAATAATAAGTAAATATAACTAAATAACTAAAAAAAATGAGAATAAATTTAATAGAAGAAGATAGTAAATGCTACTACTTTTTACACCAACAAGCTCCACAAACAAACACACTATACAATTTTAAATTAATTCACTCAATACTTTTTTAAGTAACACGGATTACGAAAAAATATAATATATTACATATACATTAAAAATAATAATAATAACTATTCAATATAAAATAATACACTATACAATTTTAAATTAATTCACTCAATACTTTTTTAAGTAACACGAATTACGAAAAAATATAATATATTACATATACATTAAAAATAATAATAATAACTATTCAATATAAAATAATATATTTTTTTTTTTTGTTAATGGTACCATTTTTATGTCTAACCTAAAAAATAAATAAAATGAACATACTTTTTATAATCCGATGTATTTTATATATGACTCCTACCTGCTCCGCAATTTTGTTGTCCGATGTGGATTTTATATACTCTTTTCGTATTATAACAAATTATTTATTTTTTTTTTATTTTAATCCGTTTCGTAATAAAATATTTATTTTTTTTAATAAATATATTATCTACTTAATATTACAAATACTCTTATAACTTATAATATATTATACAAATATCATTACTTTTATATTATATATATTAATAAAATTATTTTAATAATTTCTATTTTATTTTTATTTATATTTTAATATAATATTAATATTTTTAAAATTACGTATAAAAAACAAATAAATATTTACTGAGGGTGGAAGTATTATATTCTATAACTAGGATGCTTGACTAAAATAGTAGGGGTAGATGAATGATATTATTATATTAATGGACATCAATCCGCCTACTATCTTTGACTTTTCTTCCTAGTCACACCTAAATCTTCAACCCGCCTACTATCTTTGACTCTTCTTGCTAGTCACACCTAAATCTTCATTTATTCAATAATGAAAAAGAGTTGTGTATATCTTTTCTAAGACTTCATATATATTTATATACTCCGTCCATCCGTCCCAAATAATAGGTTCACGTTGCCGTTTCTCTCCGTTCTATATACTATATTATTTTTTTTTTTTAGAAAATAATTATATATTTTAATTTTATTTTAAATTTTTAAATTTTTTTAATTTTAATTAAACTAATTAGTTATCTTAATTTATATTATAAAATAATTATTTTTACTAATATATTCTTAATTATCTACTACTTCTCCTAAAATACAGTGTCTAGCAGACACGGTATCTGAGACGGAGGGAGTATATCTTACGTAATTTTTATTAAAATACGTTATTTTTTCCGCATGAAACGTTACAATATATTGTTGATTAAACGCAAAAGTAATCACATCTATAAAACAAACAATGTTTCTTTCATTATGATTTAAAATTAATTTAAAAATAAAATTTAAATTTAAATTTTTGTTTAAATAGTATTTTTATATAATATAGTCTATCCATCCGTTTTTTTTTCAAATGGATCATTTAGGGTTTTGTAATAGATTAAAGAGTAATAGTATTTCATTAATTAACGGAACTGTTCAAGAAATTTTGATATTTTTGTCTTTATGCATAAAATAATTGTATATTTTAAAATATGATTGTAATTTAAATAAATTTTAAGAATATTTTTAATATTAGAGTATAATTATTTTTAATAAAAATAAAAAATAATTTTTTTAAATGAGATAAATAAAAATTTTAAAAATAATACCTTCAGTGAGGACGAGAGAGTATTATAATAAAAAAATAATATATTTTTATTAAAAATAAATAATATTAATTTTAAATTGAAATCATAATCAAACACTCTAAATACCACGTTTTATTAAAAAATATAATCGACTGGTCAAAATAGAATAATGTCCTCATTTCGCCATCTATACTAATGTACTACGTTTCTTTTTTCAATATATAAATATGCATATACTTGTAATGATTGGAACATAATTTGATGCTCCCAAATAGTATAGCTTTAAGTAGCTAATAACCTATTGTAGAATTATAATATTATTATTATGCGAGAAAATAAGTTAAATAAAAATAATAATTAATAATATAATAAAATAATGAATAATTGGATAGAGCGATACAAATTAAAAATAAAGTTGAGTTAAATATATTTTATGTCTGCAAGACAAATTAAGTTTCAATAGTATCTTCGCTGATAACATTTTGTTTACAAAAATAAAATGATTTTTGTTTTCAACTCCAGTGACACTTCAATAACCCAGAGCTCCAGTGCATAAGAACACGAATGAAACCGATCTTGTTCCGTGAGGGATGGTCTGGTGATGTAGGGATTGGACTTGTGACCATGAGGTCATGCGTTCAAACCTCCGACGCCTCAGGTCACTAGTGTGACTTTTCCATCGGGCCTGGTTTGCAAGGTATTAGGTTTAGCCGAGAGTTTACCCAGTGTGCATTTTCGGGTAGCGGTTGCGATTGCTTGCGGTCTGATTTGTGAATGAAGAGGGAGACCTTTTTTTACAGGGGTCTTCACTCGATCAAAATGGTAGGAGATTAATTAAAATAATAGTTACAGGGTCGATCGTAATTTATGCTGATTTCAAATATTAATTCATGCTAACTTCAAACATTTCATTTGAGGTTATATTAAATATATATCTATTGGATAGAGTTTTATCCGGATAATCTTGCAACTTAGGTCCTATATTCGGATTTAATTTTAGCTTTTACAATTTCATTTGTGTTTAGACGGCCAAAAATAGTCAAATATTAATATTAATATATAATCTTAATAAATATATATATATATATTAATATATATAATCTTAATTAATTTGGTTCGTTGTCTATAACATTTTTACTCATCAAATAATTGGTTTCAAAAATTTTAAATTAAATTTTATCAATTAAATAATTAATCAATTATCCAACAATCCCCCATAAATAAAAATGTCTATAAATGGACATATGCACAGTTGAGTTACGTAGAGACATTAACACATTAGCGCAACTAGTTTGTGGCTTTAAATTTTCCATAGTTAACAATACAGAGTGTAATAATGGTTCAATTGACATGATGTATTGAATTGTTCCACCTTAGCGTACATTAAGTCAATAATGTTAGTGTGTCGTTATCTCAACCCCATTTCATTTTCGCGTTTTCATCTGTTTCATCTATATATTATGTCTTTGGATTCACAAGTATTTCTTTTGAAGCAACTCACACTTTATACTTATATAAATAATTCTATCTTAAAGTATCAAACTCATACCTTCCGGATTATTAAAAGTCACTAAATTAATTTCACCACTTTTGTACTTTTTAACATATGTTGTTTTTCATGGAATGACCATTGAGTGTTCGTATCTTACAATTTAGTTTTCCTATTGAACTAAGACTTTGGATCTCCAAGTGATTTGGTTAGGGTAGCACTTTAATAGTTTCTAAATTGTGTGATTCAAATCCATTCCCTTTAGCAATCTATACATTTAATCCATTTGTAATATTTTGGTTAGCATATCTGTTAGGTTTTCTATTGACTTCACATAGTCAATAATCAAAATTTCACGATCGAAAGTAAATAACAACTACAAATATTTTTGTTGTATATGATCTTAATATGAGCTTGTTTGTGCATTGATCGATTATAAAAAAATTTCATGATACTAAAATTTTTTTATGAAACTTTTTCTAATTTGAAATACAATTTTTTTTACCACCTAAAGATAAGCAATATTTTATTAATTATTTTTTCATATTATTTCATTAAGTTTATTGTTTTTCTTTTTTTACTTATACAAAACTAATGCTTTTCTTTTCTTTTCTTTTCTTTTTTTGTATGTAAGTAATATATAGTGGATTCAAGATATTCTACGTATGATGGATGAACTTTTACAATCATACTGAAATAATAGATATGAGGTTGACTATAAAATTTTAATCTCAAAATGAGTGCTTAATTTTTATTACTCAATGATGAGAAGCATCATTGAAATGGTTTTTGGAGTTTGTAAAGTGAGATGTTTGAACTTCAAAATCAAAATATGTGTCCGGACAGTTGAGAAGATAACAAACTAACTTCCTAACAACTAATATAATGATAACTCATCGATTGAACTAGAGCTAATTGACAATAGACATGGTAAATTTATTGCTACATAGGCAATGGAATGATATGTTGTTCTCTTTCTCTTTATTGTTATTGTGAGTAAGCATCTTGATGTTAGAGAATGAGAATGACCAACGACTCAATGTATCAAATATATTGAAGAGAACATAGACTCTATTAAAGATCAAATTTCACAACGATAACGTGATGATAAAGTTGAAATTATATTATTTAAAATATATTATCGATGAAACTTTTTATTTAATTGCTTTGAAAATGTTTATACATAATTATGTTTTGATTTTTGTTGAATACATTTAAATTAACATTTTGATTTTTCAGTTAAATTGTATATTTTTTTTTAATTTATATGTTATACTTACATAAAATTTAAAATATAATTGAGATGCAAATTTTAAAAATATACTAATTTTTTAATTATATTTGGTAATATATATTTTCAATTTAACCTACAAAAAATTTAAAATATATTACAAAAGTTTCAAATAAAAATACATTTATATTAATAGTATAATTTTTTTTAAAAAAAATTGTGATAGTTTAAAATAATTTAATTTTACTACATCCAAATATTATTTATTTTCTAAAAAAATGCTTTTATAACAATATATTTAAACATACTCCGTCTCTTCGGTAAGAAAAATTGCATTTGCTTTTTGTAAGTATATTTTTAAATATTAATATTATGTTAATTTGTATTTTTTTTTAAAAAAAAATAAAAATAAAAATACTTGTAAAAGTATTTATTATGTTATATAGACAATACAATTACTAAAAATGGTACCCTTGTCTTGAGACAGACAAAAATAAAAAGTAATATCATTTTTATGGAACAAAATGAGTAATATATACTACAAGCAGTAAATGCATATTTCCATAAAGCATCGTATATATGGTTATCGAACATCAGATATGTTTTATAAAACGTAGTATATAATAATATATAGAATACCAGATATATTTCTATAGATCACTAGACGTACTTCTCTAAAGCACCACAAATAACGTACTGTCTTATCTCATAGAGCATAATACTATCTACCTTAAAAATTGTAATTATTTTAAATTTATAAAAATAAAAATATAATTTAGTAAATTTAAGGGTGTGTTTGTTTGGGGGTTTCGATTTTAAATTGGGATTTGAAAAATAGTAAAAATTTTGAATTTGAATAATTGTATGATGTGATATAAATAGGTGTTAATGTGATGTTTTGAATGTAAAATTGATTTTTAGTATAATATAAAAAATAAAAAATAGGTGTTTGATTTGATATTTTTTTGGGAGGAAAATGGGATGAATAGTGGAAATTAAATCCAATTCCCAAAACAAACACACCAGGTTAAATATATTAATGGTTGGTATTAATACTCTCCAATTATTTGGAAGCAATCTTCCATTTAAAAACTGTTTATGCTATGTTCATATTTGTATACAATTTACTTCAAAATATCTATAAAGAATACGACGACAACCATCTTTTAACCATTTCTAAACATTCTTTAGGTTTGTACTCCGGAGCTGTATGTCCTGCCCCCTGTTAAAATAAAATGGATTAATATATTTATTATATTTTATAATAATCTCATTACATAAATTAATTTTACAAAAATTCAAATTTGAAGTAAATATTTTTTGTCACCTTAACAGTTGCAAATGTGAGAAATGCTTGATTATTTTGGTGAACTTCAGTGTACCTACAACATAAACCAGATGTGAAATCATCATTATCATTGTCATCGTTTCAAATAAAAATACAAATGTAATTTTTTATTAGGTAAACTCACCATGTGACTTAACAAATGTAATTTTTTATTGCGATATAATTTTTAAAATATTTAAATGCATATTTTAAAATTTTTTAATTATTCCTATATAACTTATAAGTTGATTCATGGATATAATTGCAAACACAGCCGATCTTCTAAGATTTAATTTAAAGTTATCTGAGGGTATTCTCTTAAGTATGTTTATTGTACTCCCTCTGTCCCATAACTAAATATCTATTTACTTTTTGCGCATTGATATATTTGGATATTAATTATTATATTAAAACATATTACAAATCAAGGAAAAATTGCAAAAATATTTGTATTAGTGTCTTATAATATTAATATAATAACATTCGTATAAAAAATTATACAAATATAAGAATATTTTTAACGTTAAGTATAATAACGTAAAAAGTAAATGAATACTTTGTTATGGGACGGAGGAAATATATGATTTTCAAAAATATTATATTAGTGCCCGAAGTAATTAGGTAAACTCACCCTGCGACTTGGCCATCGACAGTCCAAGGCCTCCAGTCAGACTTTACCGTCAGATTTAATCGACGTATCCATTTTAAAGTGCTCATATAAGGAATAGCTAGGTCATGATCACCACTGCATCCAAGTTAACTAGAGTTTATAATATATCAAATATATATATATATATATATATATCAAAGAAAGAAAATGAAATAAGGGTTTGATTTAAAAATACTTGTTTAGTATTTAAAAATACTAAGGGTTTGTTTGGTTGTGATTTTAAATTGATTTGAATTGAAATATTGATTTAAATTTTTGTTTAAATATTATTTTGATGTGATATTTTATATATAAAAAAATAACAACGTATTTTTATTACAAATCGTGTCAAGTGAATAGTGTTAATTTTTGATTTAAAATGGTAAAAGAATAAACCGTAAAAGACATTACCTATATGCCAATGCCTGGAACCCTTTCTCACTCAAAAGTCTGTGTTCTTCGAAGATACTTTCGACATTTTCCTCGTAGGACAAGCTTTTATTACATCTTTTCCAATTTGATATCATTCCCTGTAGTCTTTCCCATTATATAATCTTCGATGAACAATCAAATAATCATATTACATTGAAAAAAAGGTTACCTTTCGAATGTGAAGTGCTTCTTGAACGGTTTCATTACTTATCCATACATAAGAGCTTACGTAGTTATCATTCTACACTTTTTCAATACACAAAATTATTAGATCCTTATACATATGTATAGAATGAAATCTTTTTTTTTATTTGGGTAAAGTATATAATACCCGCGTGTTTTTAGTAAATATTCACAAAATATCTCGTATTTTATTTATTATGTAAATTTTTTTTATATTTAATTAAAATATGCACAAAACATCCTGTTCGGCTGAAGTTGATGTTTGGTTGTAAAAACATACCAAATTATGCAAATAAAAAAAAATAAAATATCTTAAATAGTATTTTTTTTTTAATAAAATGAATAAATACATTATTTATCGATTATTAATTTAATAGTTTTTTTTAGATAAACGTAATTGTTATCTAATTTTTTAAAAAAATATATATATAAATAAAGGATTGATTAATTATTTTTTATTTTTTATTCAAATAAGATTATTTAAGATATTTGGCATATTTTATTTGTATAAAAGTTACATAATTAAGTGTGTATTTATAATCAGATATCAATTCTCGAATGGGTATTTTGTGTATAATTTGATTTAACAAGTTTCGTGTAATAAATAAAATACGAGATATTTTGTGCATTTGTCAAAAACACAAAGAAGTATTATGCAATTTACCCTTTATTTTTTTGGGTGGACAAGAGCATTGATGTAATGATTTACGCGGCATCGTTGGACCCCTGGTTTGGACAAAGAAATTAAGTCGATCGGATCATCTTCAAACAACAATTCTCTTAGGCGAAATTCATCGGGTTTTGGCGACCGGAATCTGCACTTTGGCTCCAAAATGTGGGCGTTGTTGATGTCCTTTATGCACTGCAATGAATGCGCAATATGTATAACGTGACAAGAAAAAAAGCTGTAATAAAGCGAACATATTTGTATTTAAAAAAAAAAAATCGAAATTTTAAAATCACCTCATTCACAAGGTGCAGCGCGTAAAGGCACAACACATTGTTTGGATCGGGGTTTGCATATTGTCCTTTGCAGCTAGTTTTCGCAAGCTAATTGTATTTGGTGTACGTATATATCATGTACATGTCGACAAAAAAAATAATTATATTATTATCTATTTGTGATGAACTTCGAGTTAGTGAATTATATTAAATGGAACAACCTCAAAATATTCATCGGAGATCAATCCCATTCGGTGAGCGCAAGGAATCTTTTTGTTGTCGTCCTGAATTCGATCTGTTCTAGAGTTTCCAACTATGTATCCCTGCATACATGTTTTGATTTTACTATTGAATCTTATGCAATAAAATTTAAAAAATTTTAAGATGGCAACATTAAATAAAATAAAAAAAAAATAATAAAAATTGAAGTTGTAAGATTATAACTTGAAGTAAGATTTGTGGTATAGTTCCAGCTTCGTTTCCTGACGAGACATACAACATTAGCATTTCAAAACTAAATATATATATATATATATATTATAAGAAATAATTATTCATATATTTATTATACCTCGAGCAACTGCTAGAGCTACCATGGGCACAATTTTGCCACCATAAGAATCACCAGTAATGTATAACCTATTTTTCCTGAATGAAGGATGACTGTCCAACCACTGCAATCAATTTGGGCAATATGATTTATAATGGCTTTTAATATCAAATCAAATTACCAATTTATCACACATTTGTACATATATATGTATATATATATATATATTTGAGTGCCTAACCTTGGTAAGAAACATGTAATTATGTTGTGTTGCAATTGTATCGTTTGAAGGGTAAGCTTGTGCAGTTGTAGCGTAGGAGAAACCAGTGCCCACCGGAGAGTCTATAAATATAATGCTAGCAACCTAAATTGCAAAAAAATTCTTTGTATAAATATTTAGTTGAATTTATTACTGAATTGGTGAGTGAAGAATTGGAATAATATTATAAAGTAGTTGGTGAGTGCCGACTTTTGTCCATGAATAAGGATTAGTGATCAAAGATGGAAAGCTCCCATCAAAAGTGGTTTGATCGAAAGTAAACGGCCCTGCCAAAAAAAAGAAAACTTTAGTCAGGTAAAAACTCAAAATTCAAAAGTATTGGGAAAATTTTAAAAATAAACTTGCATATATAAATATATATATATGTAACATGTATGTTTTGAATTTTGTTGGTTGTTTGTGCGTGCTTTGGAAGTTCAATATGGTAGAATGTCAAGTCTAGCTTACAGACTATTAGATTCGATGAAAAATTTACTAAAAGAGCTTAACAATCAAAATTATAATTAGCAAATGAAAAAAAAGAGGACCGATTTCATAGACGAGGCCGGAAAATCCTGAGCAACCGGGCCCGCCGGTGAGCCATAAGAACAAAGGATCAGTGCTGGGGTCTCCTTGAGACTCAACAAAGTAGTAGAACAGCTGCACTTCTTCATTCTCTCCCACGCCTATGTACCTGTTTGATATTCATTCATTCATTCATTATAAACAAAATATTGTAAACTAATTAATTAATTAATTAACTAAATTCAACAAAGTAATTTGTATATATAGGTTTTGAATTCCGACCCGGTTTGGAGGTTGAAGGGGAGAGGACCGTCGAAACCGGGCAAGGTCGGGACGGAGGATCGCGACGGAATCTCGGCAGCAGCAGCCGAAGCTAACAAGAAGAGGAGAAGACACCAAACAAGGGCCAGTTTCATCCTAGCTAATTGTTTACTTCATTTATTTATGACACGATCGAATTTATACATAACTATTTTTATTATTCAAAAATAGTATGGTTAGATGATCAATGGGATATTATTATTATTATTATTATTATTATTATTATTATTATTATTATTCAAATTATATAGATGCCGTGTAACCTCCAAACGCTTCACTAAATGTGCCAACATTCTTAGCACTAACTTTTCATTATAATTGACTAAGGCTGTCTATTTTTGAAAAAAGTATTATTAAATATTAATAATAATAAAATAAAAGTAATAATAACAAAAAAACAAAACAAAATTTTGATCATGTATTTAGTTCTGTGTTTCATTCTAAAAAATACTATGTCCGTTCCACATTCATGTCTTTTTTTTTTTTTTTTTTTAAAATAATTATACACTTTAATCTTATTTTAAACCTTTTAATTTTTTTTTAATTAAACCAATTAGTTATCTTAATCTTAATCTATAATTATTTATATTTTAGCATAATTATTTTCACTAATACATTCTTAATTATTTACTAATTATACTTATTCTAAATTCTCGTGTCTACAGTGACCCAGATCTCGAATGTGGGACGGAGGGAGTATTATTTACTCACGCAACACACCTTATGTTTCTATTATTAAAAAATAATAATAATAAATTCAAACATAAAATACAAATGCAAAACAAATCAAACACACCTTTGGTGTCGCTCTATTACGAGAAGAGTTCCAAAAGTGTGATCCACTATTCAAAATAGAATAATGTGGTATAAATAAATAAAAGTCTTATGTGTAAAAATATGTTATAAAGCATTTCAGGATTTTGGATAGTTTATTTCAAAATAATTTAAAATTTGAATAGAAAACAAATATTTGATATAATATAAATAATATTAAAAATTTTATTTTAAAGACAGAAAATATAATTTTAATATAATATTCTATACGAAAATAGAGCTTTGATGTTATGCTTAAGTTTTTTGAAGCGAGAATTATACACACGGTTGTGTTCGTTTTATACACACGGCCAGGGAACATGACCGTAGTTCTTTAACACGGCCGTGGATGGTAACTGGCGAATGCTGACGGGTATGTTTATGGACGTGTTTTATGGTACACGGCCGTGTTCATTCCAGGTCACCCGCTAGCTCGACTCCGTTAAGTCCACGTCATTATTTTCTGTTGATTTATTGATGGTGGGATAAAAAAAGATGAAATATAATTATATTGGGATCAAAATTGACAAAATTTTTATATTGAAATAATAAAAATTAAATATATTTTACTATTAATGTATGATTATTATTACGAAAATAGAAAAATATATATATATATATATGTTATTTAGTTGGATAGACAAATTAATGAAAATAGTACTAAAAGTATATTTGATCTAAACTAGATTTGATGGGTTATAAAAATTTTGGGGTGTTTTAGTATGGTGAAGATAGCACTACTTCATGTGAAAGTGATATTAAAATATCTAATAAAAAATAAATAAACGGTATGGGATCCTCAGCCCTATGTTTGCCTAACCCCGCCGGATCCGTCACCCAAAAGTAATAATATATATATATAATGTGTCTGTATATATAATTATAACATACTTAATATATATTACCCCTTCCCTCTCTATTGAAAGATTACCATTTTTTAAGTTATTATTTTCTAATTTAATAATTGTACTACCTACTTAACATAATAAATACCCTCTCAACTTACAATATATTACACAAATATCATTACTTTTATATTACATCGTACTAATAGGGTATTTTTGTCTTTTTTTTACTACAATCCAATATAATACTAATATTTAAAAATTTATGTGCAAAAATCAAATATCACCTTTCCAACAGAACGGATGAAGTATTTTAAGAACAATTATATATTGTATATATCATTATAATATGTGACTGGAGACTATGCTAGCATCATAACCAACCATGCATAGTGATTTGGACGACAAACTAGGCAGCTCTGCAAACCGCTGCAGCTAGCAACAAAAGCTGCACGATTTTTTTTAAATTTAAAACATATATACAATTAAATTATTTTATTTATTTAATATTTACAATAATTATAGGTTAAAAAAATGTATACAATGTATATGTTATTTTGTGTAGATGATAAAATTTTCTATAATACAAATAAATAAAAATTTAAAAATATTTATGTTGAATATAATATAAATTAATAATCAAATCATACCACTATTAATTTTTTATTAATTAAATTTAATACATACTTATATCATTATATTCACTATTCATCAAATCAATATATATTAAAATTCTTCAAACTCAAACCAAACTTACACATAAAAAAAAAACACAAAAATTTAAACATATTTTAAAATTCAAATAAAAATAAAAATCAAACTCAAAGCCAAATTTCCCCGAACAGATTTGAAGAAACACACCCATAATTTTTATTATGTCATAACTTGTGAGGGCTAAATTACATTTGTCTTTACAACCAACCACTAAAAATTCAAAGGCATCCCAATAAAACAGCATCTCCCCATCTAAATAGTGCACATTTGTCACATTTTTATCACTTTATCAGCACCCCCATAGCCAACATAACCCTTTTAGTTCCTATATTTTTTCTACAATTTTTTTAAACTATTAAAACTATTATTATCATCATTATTTAGTGAAGATATTCATCCACACAACCTTAAATTGAGACCTCATAGACAAGCCTTCATGTCTTTCTTCCTATTCCCTCATTAACCTCAAAAAACAACATTCATTCAATCCATGCATGGCAGCCTGTGGCAGCTTAGAACACATTTTTGAGAAGCCATTGCAGCCTGAAAATCCAACCCTTCTTGAACCCATCTCCCCATGGAACCACATCAAATCGATCGATTCGTCGTCCTCGTCGCCGTTTTCCGAATTATTCGAAAAATTGCATTTTAAAGGTACCAATGCTGATGGTGATGCACCTCCTCCTCCATCATCATTGTCATTGTCATTGACATTGTCGTTGTCATCTTCGAAAAACTCATCATCGTCGTCGTCCTCATCAATGTCCTCTCCCTTCCCTCAATCCCGAGACAACCTCAACGACGACGACGACGAGGGGCAGATCGCGGCAGGACAACATGGGAGGCTACAAAGTTTCCCCTCCATGAATTCTGACAGGCTCTCTCTATGCACCGAAGGGCTCGGATTCGAGAGCTTCGACGCTGTCGAGGATTTAATCTACAACGGCGACAACGACAACAACAATGTATGTAATGATAAGAGCAAGGATAGACAAGATGAAGAGGAGACAAGAAATTATGGTGTAAGAAATCCTCTTAGAAGATCAAGAACACATCAAGAAACATCATTCCCACCTCCCATTTCTTGCATTGGCAGCCATGGCAAGCCTTGGGTGTGCTTCAAGCCGTATCGTCGCGAAGGTCGATTTATCCTTAAAGAAGTTAGGATTCTTACACAAGAATTCTTACACGCCTGCCGCGACAACGGTCGCCTGAGGCTTCGGTTTGTCTCTAGCAATGAATTCGATGATGGCGTGGAAGAAGAAGACGGCGACGATGATGAAGACGACGACGAGGAGAAAATTATCGAGGCAGAGAACGAAGGAAATGAGAATAAGCACATAGAGACAGGAGGATTTCTTCAAGTATGATACATCATTTTGATCATTTTTTATTTATTTTTTTTTTTTTCATATTCAGATTTCTGCAAATAAAATTGATTTTATGTTTGGAGTAATGTTCATCTTTTTCTTCAATTGATACAGATGATGTGTAAAGAAGATTTTTTATGGAAATAATGAATTGTATAGTTTACTTTTTTTTTTCATGTATTTTAATAATTCAATTCTTTTATTGTTGTTTAAATACTATTTTTATCATTTGACGTGATATTTTATAAAATATATATATATATGTTTTTATTGGGAATCCTATAGTAGGAATAGTGTTAGATAATCGGTTTGAAATAACAATCAAACACACCCTAGCACATTCAATTTTCTACACGGGATAAACAATATTTAACAATAATAAATTTATGTTTAGAATATTAATTTTTTAATATATATCACTCTCTCACTCAAAACAATAGTATCATTTTTGTTATTTTCGTCGTCATAAAATTATAGTTTCATTTCTAATTTTTTTGTAACTAACTCCTTACTTTTTTACAAAATTATCTCAATTTTTTCACAATAATACTACTTCT
This sequence comes from Andrographis paniculata, assembly GCF_009805555.1. NCBI lineage: Eukaryota > Viridiplantae > Streptophyta > Magnoliopsida > Lamiales > Acanthaceae > Andrographis > Andrographis paniculata. The sequence goes on from NW_026137402.1 coordinate 4,730,945, forward strand.
TCCGTCCTATTGAAATGTTACCATTTTTCATTTTCGTCCATACCAAAACAATGTTACAATTTTCTAATTTAGTAATTGTACTACCTACTTAACATAATAAATATCCTTTCAACTTACAATATATTACACAAAAGTCATTACTTTTATATTACACCATACTAATAGGGTATTATTGTCATTTTTACTACAATCTAATATAATGCTAATATTCAAAAATTTACGTGCAAAAAACAAATGTCATCCTTCCAATGGGGGATGAAGGGAGTATTATTTTTTAATTCTTTATTGTTTTGGGACGGATGGAGGATATTATTAAAAAAAAAATGAATTATATGGGGTCTCATAAATCCGTCAACTAATCAAAAATTAGAAAGTAGTATAAACTTAAATATATAAATTATATATTTATAAAGATAATTTACATAAAAAATAAAAGAACTGTAATTATTTAAAATGATATTGTATATTTTTTTGTGTGTGATTAAACTTAAAAAATAAACCTTAGTAATAGACCTAACCTGTTTTTTAATGGAAAAATTATCACGTAACAAATTTATTTTTCAAATAATAATTTTATTATATAAAAGTATAGAATAATATTAAAAATAAAAATAAATTAATTGAAATTTTACAGGTAGGTCCCATATATCTATAAAAAAAAAAAAAAACAAAAACAAAACAAAACAAAGCAAAAACAATAAGGGTGTGTTTGGTCGTAGAGTTTTGGTTTTGAATAATAAAATTTTATATTGAAATAGTTGTTTGATGTAATATAAAGATATATTGAGTTGATATTATGAATGTAAAAATAAATTTTAGTGTAATATAAATAAATAAATAAATATTTAGTTTGCTATATTTTGGAGAAAACTTTTTTAGAATAGTAAAATTAAAACCAAATTTTACAAAAACAACCACACCCTAAAATTCTACAATATTATTTTTGTGGTACATCCTTCTACCATATCATTGTTATTAAAAACTAAAGATTAACCTTATTTATAGCTGAAAAAGAAAAGACTTACGTATTCTATTTCTTGTGTGAAACAATCAATATGTGATATATTTATTTTAAAAATATTATTTTTGTAACATATAAATAGATAATAATATTAGAATGAAAAAAATTTAATTTGAATTGTATGTGCATTTTCATAAATTCATCAATAAAAAAAAATATATATATATAAAATAATAATAATAAAAAAAAAAAGACAATGAAAGTTTGCCAACAAAATAAAAGACAGCCATATGAACTAAAATCACACTTTTATTACACAAACTCACAACATAACTTGGAACCAATACGGATATTTTATATATATATATATATATTATCCGACACACTTACATACACACGATATCTCGCCGTTTGATTTAGAAGGGCGATCGATATATAAGAATAGAAGGTTTCACTTACGACTTATTCTTACACGCATCCAAATTCAAATCCAAATTCAAATTTAAATTCAAATTCGATCCATCGATCATGACATCGTCATATCAGGTGGTGTGGTGGGCTTCGATGTCATTGGTGATATTAATTGCGAGTTCCAAATAGGAAATGGGGTCGGCAACGTCTTCACTTACCTTCTCGTACTGTACGGTCCAAGTGACGACATGATCATCCCCGTTGGTGTCGACATGAATGCAGGAAGTGAACTCCTTGTACTTCCCCAGAATGTCTCCCTCGTCTACCTTGAACTTCACCAGCTTCTTCTCCTCGTCGATTTCTTGGATCACCACTTTCATGCTCTCTTTCTTCCCATCTATATATTTCATTTATTTATTTTCACACAACACCAAGATTCAACGATCGATCGACGAAATTAAATTATTAATTACTCCTTCCGTCCATCCCAGCAAAAGTAAGTCCTTTTGGTTAGACACACCATGTTATTGATGTTTTAAATATTTTTAAAATTATATCTCAATAAAACATATATGCAATATCACAGTCATTTTATAAATAATAAAATTTTATATAATACAAATAAATATATTTATTTATAATTAAAATTTAATTAAATTGATTTATATTTCTTAACTATGGTTAAATATAATAAATTTACTTAAAAAAATTATCTTTTATGAGATAAAAAAACAATGTGTCATATGTGAGGACGGAGTTAGTATTAAAAGATAATACTCCCTATGTCTCGGCTACCGTGTCCTCTTTACCATAGATACGAAAATTTAAAAGATCTATAATTAGTAAATAATTATAACTTTAGATTAATATTAAATAACCTTAGATCTATCATATAATAAAAATAACCTTAGATTAATATTAAAATAACTAGTTAGTATAATCAAAATTAAAAAATATATATAACTTAAAAATTTTAAAATAAAATTATAAAATATATAATTGTTTAAAAAAAATAAAATAAAAGAACATAATAAATAAGACATACGAAAATTAAAAAAAATTGACACAATAGGTAAGACGGGATGGAGCGGGTATATATATATATATATGTACGTACCGTGAGTGTACTCCCAGAACAGAACAGATCCAACGGTCCCAAATTCTCCCTCGTGTACATCGCAGCTATGAATGTGATCAGGGGCAATATCGGAAATTTCATGTGGCTTGTTTCTGAACAGTTCATGGAAGATATCGCCATGGCATCTGATCTCTTTTTCTGCAACCAGCTTCCCTTTCAGACCCATTTATCTTTTCTTTTTTTATTTTTTATAATTAATTTCAACCAACAATATATATAATATTAAACAGATAAATACAAAGTATATATTGCTGAATTGATGAGTTAAAGAACCTCCCAATCCATGATTTATATAGAAACCAGATGCACCTTCTCCTTCTCAATAATTGCCCTATTTATTTTATGTAATAATAATAAAAAAAAATAATTTGGTCATATCATAAACTCAATTATTGATAATAATATAGGTCGTGACAATGTTATCTGAGATACAGCTCGATTTTATTTATTTATTTATTTATTGGATGCTATTAATTTGATAGAATCAATTAGCAGTTGGCTGGCATAGTTTTGGAATGAGTCCTTATTAGTGATAACAAAAAATTAATTAGATCAATAGAGCTGTGTGACATAACTACTGTTGGTTTACTTTGAGGAAATTAATCAGTTGAAAAATATTAAGTATGAAGATATATATATATATATATATATAGGGTTTTATTCAAATTATTATACAAAGGTGAGAAATTTAAATTTAATTAGTGAGTATTTTAAGTTTAAAAGAAAAAAAAAAAAAGTTGAAATCGTAACATAGCCAATTAATTTATAATTTTACATTGATTTGAATAAATTTTATTTAAATATATTAATATGTTTATAAAAATGCCTCTTGTATGTTTAATTAAAATAGTACTTAAGCAATGATGTGATGTATGAGAAAATTAGTTAATATGTAACACTAACATAAACTTGTTAGGTTTGAATTTAGATTTAATTTTTAATTTAAATAATATTTTGAAATTAAAAAATAAATAAATAAAAAATAAAAAAGGTTTGACAAAAAAATCATACCAAATGAATAGTACAAATTTTGATTTGAAAACAAATCTAAGTCGCGTAAAAAATGAATTTGTTCATTTAGCATTTTTTTTAATGAACGATTCATATAAATGTTACTTTTTTCGTCCTCCTTAAATTGTCTCATTTTACTTAATCACAGAGTTTTAGGTATTGTATAATTAGTAAATAATTAAAAATATATATATTAGTAAAAAAATAATTATAATTTAATAAAAATAATTATAAATTAAGATTAAGATAACTAAAGAGTTTAATTAAAATAGAAATATATAAATTAGGAAATTTAAAATGTGATTAAAGTGTATAATTATATTTCTAAAAAATGAAATAACAAATTATATATGACGACAGAAATAAAAATAAATAAATAAATTAAGTGAGATGAAAAGAATAGTATTAAAATAATTATAATATATATTTTCACATAATATATATTTTATCAACTCACTTAAGTTAAAAATTTAACATAAAATATTATTTATTATATTATCTACCAACACAATTCTCCTTCCCTAATATAAAAAAACTAATTCATCCAAAAAATACAAAATGAACATCCCAATGAATTTGTTTGGTTTTAATTTATAATTGAGTTTTCTTTTTAATTTTTCATTTAAATATTCTTTTATGTGATATTTTATGAAATAATCTAATATACTTTTTTATTAAAAATCAATGAATTGAATAATAAAATTTTGCTTTTGAAATCAAGACCATACAACCCCATATTTTTCATGAAACTTAGAAATAATTTCTTAAAAATATAGGAGTTTGTATATTGGGATTTATTTTTCAATTCAATTATTGAAAATATTATGGTGTGTTTGTTTTATGATTTTGGATACATGCATTTTTTATATTAAATTCGATGAATCATATCGACAATGTAAAAAATAATATTTTGTATTGAATTTTTACAGTCCATTTGCGTTCTTTTCCTTACCTGGTGAATTTTTTGTGAGTTAATAAAAGTTTTAATATATTATATTTTTTTCGTCCGACCAATTTCATATGGTATATTCTCGATGCTGGATTTCAAGGAGTGGTATAATTACTATATTAATTAAAAATATTTATAAATTAAATTAAAATAACTAGTTAATTTACTAAAACTAAAAAATTATAAATTGTTAAATTTAAAATATAATTAAATTATATATTTAAAAAATAAATAAATAAATGAGACGGATCAAAATTAAAAAATAAATAAATTCAACAAATTATGGTGAAATATGGGGTCTCTAGTGTATGATTATGTTTATATATTACTTCTTCGATTCTACTTAATTTGTCAATTCTTTCAATTTTTGTTCGTCCATCTAATTTGTCGTTTTCTTTTATAAAAATATAATTATACACTTTAATAACATTTTAACATTCTTAATTTAATTTTTTAAAATTAAATTATTTGATAATTTTAATTTTAATATATAATTATTTTTACTAATACAATTTTTAGTTACTTACTAATTACATCATTCCTAAAAGTTTGTGCCTAAACAAAATGAGATAATTTAAATAGAACGAAAATAGTATATTTTTTTAATAAAATTTATCAAAAATTATATTATTAAAAAATAATTGGATGAAATTTCAATATTTAAGTTTTATTACATTTAATTTTTATTTTTAAATATTTTAATAATAATTTTATTATAAAATATATAGTATTTTTTCAACCATTCAAATTTATTCCTTTTTTTTTTATCATCCAACTTTTTTTTCTGTTTTTTCCTAAAAAAACATATCATTTAAGGTATGTTTGTTTGAGGGTTTGAATTTTGAGTTGGGATTTAAATAGTAAAAATTTTAAATTTAAATAGTTGTATGATGTGATATAAATAGGTATTGATGTGATGTTTTGAATGTAAAATTGATTTTTAGTATAATATAAAAAATAAAAAATGTGTGTTTGATTTGATATTTTTTGAAAAAAAAATGAGATAAACAGTAAAAATTAAAACTAATCCCCCAAACAAACACACTCTTATTTTACTCTATTTATACAAAATACATATTATATTATTATCTATTTTTATTAAAATTCGTGTCCGATCAAAATAATTTTACATCATGCACACACTATATATAAATAAGGAACACGCACAACACACCAAGTATGTAACCTTCAATGATTTTGTCAGACATTTATAATTATACGATAGGACAGTAGACAATATATTACTTTCTGTATTTTTAATGATATTAATAATAATAATTTACAGATATGACTTGGATTGGATTGAGATGGAACCATCTAACGGTTGAAAATAAATATAATAATAATAAAATATTGAATATTATAAATAGGGGACTAGTATTCGTAAATGTGAGTGTTTACTTTTTTGTGCAATCATATTATTATATACTACTCTTTCCTTTCTATATATTAGTATCTATTAGACTGTAGAAACGGTATTTTTTAAAAAGGATATAATTAGTATATAATTAAAAATATATTAGTGATAATAATTATTTTATAATATAAATAATTATAAATTAAAATTAAGATAACTAATTAGTTTAATTAAAATTAATAAAATAAATTAAAAAGTTTAAAATGAGATTAAAATGTGTAATTATTTTCCAAAAAAGAAAAGTGACATGAAATGTGGGATAGACAGAAATGGCAATGTGGACATAATATGTGGGACGGAGGGAGTACAATAATTATATTATTTTAATGAATTATATAGTTACATAATAAAATAATTTATATTTAGATTAATTTATTATTATATAAAATTAGTAAAAGATATATTTCTTTTGATGAATTGAAAGAAAAAAATTGATTTGAATTTAGAATTAAAATAATGTAGATGTTCTGTGATATGAAAAAAATGTATTTCCTTCCTCCTATAAATTAAGTATTCAAACGTTTTTTGTGCAAAATTTAAATTTTATGAATATTAGTATTATATTGATGTGTAGCAACAATAAAGTTAAAAGAATAAAAGTAATTTTACTAGTTTTGTATATATAGAGTATTTGTATAATATATTGTAAATTGTAATGATATTTTTAATGTTAATTAAATAATATATTTATTTAAAAAAATATTTTATTCTGAAATATACCAAAATAAAAAAATAAATAATTTGTTAGAGACGAAAGAAATATTTTTTTCGAGAAATGCAAAATCACACTAATAGAAACCTAAGATCTGGAAAAGCAAACCCTAACTTTTTAAAATATTTTTAGTTATATAATAAAATAATATTAAATTTGTTATTAATATTAAAAAAAATACGCAGCTACCAAGATCAAATGACATTCTTACGGTCACAAATCTATCGTAGGTCATTTTTTTTATAATATTTTAGCATTTCTTTTGTTCGACTACAAAATAAATATTTACTTTTTATATAAAATTTAAAAATAATAATATTTTTATTACAGTGAGTAACTAAAAGTAATATAATAATATTTTTGCTATTGACTTTTGGTATAAAAATAATAATGTAATATAAAATAGAAATATTTTTTCAAAAAAATAAAATATTTAATGAAATAATTATTTTGTAAAGTCGAGAGGAAAACAGCCCAGATCTTACGCTAAGGTCTTAGACAACAACAAAAATGAGACTAATAAGTTTTAGTTATCCTATTATTATTATGTTGAATTTTATTATATTGCGAGCTATAATAATATCAATATCCATAAAATACAAAAATAACACAAATTCTTATTAAAAACATGTGTTGTTTTGTGAGACTATATCATATATTGTGTGTGAGACTATATCAAATTTTTAATTTCAAAATAGATAACATTAATATTTATTTATATCGTATTATACAACTATTCAAATTTTAAATTTTTACTATTTAAATATCAAATTAAAATTTAAACCCCCAAACAAACTAGTTTGTTTGTTTTTTAGTTAGGGTTTGTTTGTTTTTTAGTTTTGAACCAAAATCTTTATTATTCAATTTATACTATTGTTAAAAAATATTTATTATTTTTATTTTAAAATACTATATTAAAATTGTATCCCAATAAAAATTTTAATATAGATCTGGCCCACGGAGTATAATCTAACCAGCTCCGGAAAGCTCAATATGGCAAGCCCAATTAAGTCACTTTTCAGGGGCGTCTGTTTGAAAGATTTTGGAAAAATTATCCCATTCATACAAATTTTTTTTGCTCAAATATTAAATCAAATATTTATTTTTTATTTTTTTATATTATATTAAGAATCAATTTTACATTCAAACTTTAAAAAATCGCGACCGATGGCTTAATTGGAAAACCATGCATGAAGTAGTTTGTTCAAAGGGTTCACAACCTCCTTAAAAATGGATCCGGACTATCTTGCGATGTAAAAAAATTAATGTAAAAAGAAGACAAAATAAAGCTAGTAAAACAAGAACGAAGTTGGAATTAATTAAAGGCAAAATTGACCATAACTCCACTATGATTTCGAAACTCAGGGTAAATTCTCATTTTCTTTAAAAAATTGTATGGCGTTCCCTTATATTTTAAAAAATATTGCATGAAACTATTCTGTAGTTTCGAAACTCGGCGTAAATCCTCGTTATATTTTAAAAAATTGCATAATACTCCATTTACACTTTAAAAAATATTGTATAAACCCAAAACATATAGATAGAAAATTATTTTCTCATCACACATAAAAGGTTTCAGGTAGTGGAGTTCATGCAATGTGTTTTAAAGAATAATAGGGTATCATGCAATTTAAAGTATAAAGAGATTTTAGTTATGAGTAATTTTGCTTTAATTAAATAAAACTGTAAAAATCTAGAGAAAATATAGAAAAAATTATGCAAAAATATCATTACACCATTTTTAACTACACACTATAATTAAAATACTATTATTTTTTAAATACCGTGCCAAAAATAAATGTATAGATTGTAAGTGGACGAAGAGAGTATTTTATTTCATTATTCTGCATTTGGATCAGTCCAATTGCAATAGATTTTTATCGAAGTAATTAAATATAAAATCGTTTATTGTAATAGTTCCATTTTGAACCAGTTGTGTATCAGATTTTATTGTGAGACAAAATATGAATCCTTTTTTGAAAAAGTTGAAGGATCCAATTAACTTTGTTTTTTTTATAGATCTAAATCCGTTGGGCCAGCATGAATAGATTTTTGCAACAACAAAAATACCACTCCTTTCGTCCGCCTCTAAGGATCATATTTACTTTTTGCCGTCATTTTACTTAATATTAAAAATATCTTTATATTTGTATAGTTTTTTTTTTTTTTTTTTTTAACAAATGTTCTTCTATTAGCATTATAAGACACTAATAAAAATATTTTTGTAATTTTTTAAAAATTTATAATATGTTTTAATATAATAATTAATATTCAAATATTAATACACAAAAAATAATAAGACTCTTGAATCGAACGGATGTAGTATTTAAGTTAAAATTTAATCAATGACCAAACAAAGCCCGATATTTAATACTTAATTGAATAGTTTTGTTGTAATGCATATGTTTTTATAGAAAATAATAAGAATTGAACGAAAGAAGTTGAAATCAAAATAAAAAAGTAAAAATAATAAATAATAAAAAAAAAAGAACGTTAAGATTATTTTAGAAATAAAAGTAAAAAAAATAATTATGCTTTCACCATTTGTCTCATAACTAACGTTATATATTTTATTTACATTCGTTATGCTTCTTATGTCATTTAAAAAATATATTTAATTTAATTGTATTTTAAATTTTATGATTTATAGTTTTTAAATTTTAATTAAATTAATTAATTTTTTATTTTAATTTATAAGTATTTTTATTATATTATAATTTTAATTATTTATTAATTATATTCCCGGTAAATTTTTGTACGTATGATAACCGTGGAGTAGTAATTTGTTAATTACTGTTTTGACTCTGTCGGAATAAGCTGGACCGGGCTGGAAGGGATTGGACCGGGCTGGGTATAGTAATATTACTAATGAAATGGAGAGAAAAAACACATAAATAGACAAGTATATAGAGAAGTGTAGAACTTTCCAGACTGTTTGAATTGGATTTGGTTCATTTGGATTGGATTTGGAACTATTACCATGTAGTTTCTCTTCAAAACCTTACAACTAAGCATTTGGCTAGGTTTAATTAAATTTTTTGATTTTTTGATTTTTTTTCGAAAATTTGACATTATTTATTTTTTTATTTTTTATAAAAATATAACATTAAATATTAATTTTTTACTATTTTTATACTTTCACAACTTAAAAGATTTGTGTCTAGCAATATTTTTAGTTAACTCTCTCTTTGAACATCAATCTCTGTTTTTTTTTGTTTGTTTGCTAAAAAAAATATATATATATTTTTTTTTTATAACCACGATGAATAATATTAAGTAGGATAATTTAAAAATTAAATTATATGATAAAAGAAAAAAAAATGTTTATTTGTTATTACTTATGTCATTCTAATTTTTTTATTTTTTTTATCTTAATTTATTCTTATTTTATTTTTAATAAAAAAAAATCAGTTCTTCTATTTTTTATTTACACTAAAAAAATAAAATTTTTTATTTTTATTCATTTTTTACACGGACACAATTGGATGAATGACTGAGATTTAAGACATAAAAAAAAATATTGCACAATATTTGAAATCGGAAGAAGTATCTTTACTTTTATTTATAAAGTATCAAAACTATTTACACATTTAATTTTTAATTTCATATTAATTCTCACTCCATTCTGGCAAGAGTGTTTAAAAATTTTAGAATTTTAAAATTTTAAAAATAAATAAATAGATGTTGATGTGATGTTTTGAATATAAAATTGATTTTTTAGTATAATATAAAAAATAAGTATTTGATTTGGAAGAAAAAATGAAATTAGAAGTGAAAATCCAATCCAATCCCCCAAACAAACACATCCTTAGGAAAAAAAAAAAAAAAAAAAGAAATAGTGACAAATCTCCAAAATTATTGTGTAAACATATATTTTTATTTCAATTTACCCTTTCATTATTTCCAAAAACCATAAAATCACAGCCGGTGTTGGACCACCCCCTAAACACGTAGAGCCTTGAAGCAATGCCCAATTGAAATTAGAATTATAGTTAGTAGTAATTAAGATGAAACCGATACGCTTCTTAGGAGGGGCAAATTCATTTAATGTGCGCATTAAATAAACAAACATTTTACTTTTTCTTATACGTTTTACAAAAACATTTTTATTTTTTTATATTCAATTTAATCAAATTATCATATTCTAAAATAAAAAATAATGAATTAATAATATAAACTAGAGAGGAAGCTACTAGCTAGTCAGTACTACTTCAATCCAAAAACACAAAAAGTTAATCGGCAACGGAAGAAGAAGATCAAAAGGTAAATCCAAAACCGACACTGTAATTCCATTTTGCTTTCAAATCAAATCTCAAAACACTCATAGAGAGAGAAGGATTGGATGAGCAACACAGAATCGGCAGATTCATTCATTCAGTAATTCTTTCATTCACATACCTACACAGAGAGGAGAATAGAGAGTAGATTAAAAGTTAGGAGAGATTTTTCTTGCCAGGACGATCCGCCGCTTTCAGAGTCTTCGCGATTAGTTGCTTCGCCTTCCGGCTGCGGATCTCAACCTTAACGCTCGCACTCTTATCCATCTTCACGTACGGTTTCTTCGATTTCTTCAACGACCTGACCTTCGATTTGATCGATTGCACCAAATTCTCCAGCTGAATCGCCATATATATATATATATATATCTATATACCTATATTTACGTATATATATACGCTCGATTACTTTTACCTGTGCGTAACTGAATTTGAGGAATTCGGTTTAGCTAGATTGCAGGTGAAGCGCTAAATGGAGGAGTAGCTGAGCCTCGGACATGGAGGCTGTGGAAAAATTGCAGAGCGTGAAAATTTTGGAAGGGAAGATTGGGGAAATGTAGAGAGAGAGAGAGAGAGAGAGATTTTGGCATTGGTGCGGTATTTATGATAGGAAGATGGGAGACTGACCTGACCTACTACGGGTCCTGGAGTGGAGTACGGACACAAAACACATCTCAGCCGTTAATTTATTTATAGTTAACTATATCAACGGTCTGTATTCATCTGGACCACGTGGTTACAGGGCTGCCAATACTAGCGTGGTGTGGATGGTTGGCCATAAGTTTGGGGCCGGAGTAGACTTGTCAAGCCTATATATGGTTTTTGGAATATTATTATAAATAAATAAAGAAATAAATTTACTGCACTTCGTCAAACTATTTTCTTTTTTTTATTATTTTATAATAAAATTGTATTTTAGAATATAGTATTTTTATAATAATAATAATAATAATAATGTATTCTCTGTTTGGGATATGGATGAAGGAAAATAGGAATCATATTTATTACTACAATAAATTTGTAGTTATAACATCAGTAGTCAGTACAAGTACATGGGACTAAAGTATTAATATTATATTTAATAGGACTTTATTAATGATTCTTGTTTAGTTAAGGCAATGGTATAATTTTGTTCTCATATATTAACAGGTTTAATATTTTTTTAGTTAGTATCATTTTAATAAAAGTATGCACCATGTCACAAAAATACATATATATATATATATTTTTTATTTGATCGGATATGAGTTTTAAAAAAATTAAATAGACATAAAAGGAAAAAAATCCTTTTAAGATAAGAAAAATAATATTTGATTAGATACGAGTTTAAAAAAAATAGATAAACATAAAAGGAAAAGAAATTTTTTAAGATAAAAAAATAATAATAATAATATATTTTAACTGAGAAAAAAAAAACTGAAATAAATTTAGATAACAATAAAAAATGAAGATAAATTTAGCCGACGGAAGGATTAATACATATATTAAAAAAAAAATTAGGATATATATTTAAATATTTTAAAAATTATATATACATAAAATATATGAATATAGATATCATTTTATAAATAATACTTCTTCCGTCCCACTTCTTATGTTCACCTTTCCATTTTTCTCCATCTCACTTATTGTCACTTTCATTTTTTGGAAAAGAATTATACACTTTAATCTTATTTTAAAAAATTTAATTTATAATCTTTTTTAATTTTAATTATAGTAATAAGTTATCTTAATCTTAATCTATAATTATTTTTATTATACACTAATACATTCTTAATTATTTATCTCAAACAGACTCGCAAATTGCGCATACAATGTGTATGTTATTATCACTTCAATTAACAAGATAATATTAACAAAATATAAATGTATGAAAGAAGTTTGTTTATTCAGTTCGGTTGTAAAAATCTATTATGGAGGAATATCAATTCAGACCAGACTTTACTATCCCGAGTAGACCATTAACATGATATAAATCCTCTTCCAACATCGACTCAAATTGTCTCACGATTACTTGACCCAATAAAACTCAAACATGTGTCTATCGGACATTTTGAATTGTTCCGCACCAAATAACTTCTCAATGTCGCAACATCAACATTTTCATCGACATAATGTAATTTGATATTCAATCCATCAAGTTCTTCATCCAAGAATAAACTTGAATAATTTTATAAAAATAATATTCTTAAGGAACTCAATTTGTGTCACATAGATTTCCTCAATTAAAATGATTTCCATCTAGTTTGGACTCTACTCTCTCAATACTCCCAAATACACACTAATTCACGTTTGAATTTTTGTAACAGTTGTATAATGTAATATAAATAACTAGATGTGATGTTTTGAATATAAAATTAATTTTTGATCATATTAATCTCCATGCTGGATCCAAATGGACTAATTTTAGGGGACGAAGAAAGTATCTAGCATGTAATAATAAGCCGAAAACAAATTTTATATAATCATAAGTAATATTAATAATAAAATAATTACTATTTTTATTTTAAAATCAAATTACATAACACACTAAATAATTGGAAAAAAAAAAAGAAAAAAAATCATATTGTGGGAGTGTTGAGTCTAGTCAAACTTATATCACATTTGACATTGCCGCCATATATCTTGATAGCAAATATATATATATATATATATATATGTATCATAATTAAGAAATGGCAATGGTTTCATAGTGAGACTTGAAAATTTATCCTTGATACGACTCGTTTTTATTGATTATATTTGATTTGATTATTCAAGTATTGAATTGAATATGGGTCTATCCAAGTTTAGGGTTGGTTTGGTTTGCTGTCCAAATAAATTTTTTTTTATTTAGTTGATGAGATTTTTAATAAAAAAATATATTATTTTATTTTTTAAATATTGTTTAAAATAAAATAAAATAAAATATTACATCAAAACCAAAAAAAAAAAAAAAGAAGGAAAAATTAGAGTCAAGATTTGACAGCCAAATTGAAATGTGAAAATGGTGGCCAGTCAGTCAGTCATATGCATAAACCTGAAAGCAGTTACATGATGAACAAATTAATAGGAATACAAATTTCAGACTTATCTCCAAATTGTCAAGTCAAAAATTGCAAGTTTAGGGTTTGTTTGATTGGGATTTAAAATTGGGGTTTAATTTTATTTTAATTTTTAATTTAATTTCCAACCCTTAACAAAAACATATTTTAAGTCACAAACATTTTTCTTTTCTTTTTTTTTTTTTTCGTAAATCAAATAGTTATTTTTGTTGGTCTAAAGTATATTGTTAAGCATTTTATGTGTGATAAACCTGGCGTGATAAGCCTTCCCAGCATGAAATGAAATTGAATTTTGACTCAGGCCACAACAACAATTTTGACTATAAGAACTGCTCTTTTTTTTTTTTTTTTTTTTTTTTTTAGAGGTACTCTCACATACGTGGGGAGTGTTTTAAGATGTTATTATTTTGAATTTTTATTTATTTTTTTGGATTTAATTTTTAAATGTTGTTTTAATATAATATTTCCTTAGTCTACTTTTAATGTTCATATTTACTTATTTATTTGGATATTAATTATTATATTATTAAAATATAAGTATGAATTAAGAAAAAAAATAAAATATTTATACTAGTATTTTATAACATATGTATAATGATATTTATATAATAAATTATGCAAATGTAAAATTTGCACAGAGGGAATATTTTATAAAAATAAAGAGTATATTTTAGAAAAAATAATAACAATTAAATGAAAAATACTCTCTCCGTCTTATCTAATTTGTTCCAATTATAATTATAATTAATCAATTTTAGTAGCATTAAAAAAAAAAAAATTATCAATTTTAATCTTAATATAATTAATTTTAATCATTTTTTTTTGGCATATTCATACAAAATTAACAATCAGCGCTGACATGGACATAAGTAGTTGTGACGTAAGATTGATTTGTAACAATAGGGTTACACGGCTACGTTCAACAAAAACATGGCCATGTAAATTTTGTAAGAATGTAACAAAAAATGATTGAAATTAATTATATTTGGACTAAAATTGATAAATTTTTTATTACGAGATCAAAATTAATTAATTTTAATTACAATGAAACTAGTTTTGATTTTTTTTTTCACTTTTATTTATAAAATATATATATATATTGAAAAAAATTGAAAATATCCTGTGTCTAATTCTCTGATTTAAGATAGATAGATAGATATATATAGTCCAACGCTTATGTGTCGCGAGATGCCGTTGGTGCCACTGATAGCAAATCTTCTCGTTTTCAGGCCCACGCTGCAGCCCGCGTCTCAATACAATGCCCATTGCTCTCTCTCTCTCTCTCTCTCTCAGTCTCAGGAAGCAGATTTGCTTCTGATGAGAGGTGAGACGGATGCTGCTGTTGCTGCTCACTGTTGCGGATTGAAATCCTTGCCTGCCTGCCTGCCTACATGCTGCCTTTTTTATTATTTGTCTTCCAATGTTCCTATTTATATACTCCATGTTTAGTTTAGATTCTGTATTGGTTTTCCCGATTTCGTGTTGAATGGATTGTGTTGCAAATTTGAAGGATTTGATCCTGGATTATTATTATTATGACTTCTTCGGATGTGGTTTTTTCCGGTTTGGTTGCTTTAACCAGGTTTTAGGCCTGTTTTTGCTGTTCGCCTTTGGTTTGAACATTTTGTGTTCAGGCAGATTTTCCAGGTGCTTGATTCGGTGTTTATGGTGTTTGGGAGGGAAATCAGGGGGAGGACTGAAGAGCAGTAGATTGTGTTCCAACGTTGCTCTGGATCTGGATAGGGAAAATGTCGAATCCTTGGAGAAATCGTCCTTGTTAGATAAGGTTGGGGAAGCAATCGAAGAATTAAACCCTAGCGAAGCATCTGGTGAAGAATTAGATATCGGGAATGGCGATTGGGAAAGCGGACACACCACCGATAAGAAATTACCATCTGATTCAGAGCTATCTACATTGAAAAGACTGATACAGATTGAGAGGCAAAGAGCCAATGCGGTGCGTGAAGATCTCGCCAAAGAAAGGTCATCTTCCGCCATTGCAGCTAAGGAAGCCATGGCAATGATATTGCGGCTTCAGAGCGAAAAAAGCTCCATCGAATTGGAGTCAAGGCAGTACAAAAGATTAGCAGAGGAGAAACAAATCCACGACCAACAAGTCATCAGATTACTGCAATTGCAGGTGTGGAGGAACGAGTCGAAGACGAGGTCACTGGAAGATCAACTGAAACTGTGCAGGCAAAAATTAATGTGTGCTGATCAAAGCACTGCAAATGCAAAAGTCGAGGAAGCTCCGAGCAGCTCCTTCAATGGCGGTATTCGTGAGGCTCCCGAAAATGTGCTGTATAGCTCACGCGAAGCTGCCTTATCCCCTGAGTAAGCTCTTGTACCGCCATTACATATATGCTTAAGCATTTCTGCATCATTGCAATGGTGGGGTGGGGACGTACATAAATGGAATATACCAAAATTGCTTTTACTAAAAGATTCTTCTGATAAGAACAGAATCAATAATATATATGTATTATTAACAACGCCATTTTCTAAAGCCAAGAAAGGTTTCCTTCTAAGTAACTTAAGTGTGGCTTTCACCATGTTTTCTTCAGTAGAATTGCTGCTTTCTTTCTTTTTCAAAATTAACAAACACATACATAGTTGATCATGAAGATTTGATGCAGATTCAACATATACATGTATATAATAGTAGTAGTATGTTTTATTTGTTCTAATTTGCAATCTTGCACTGTTGGTTGAATTCAACAAGAGAGAGAGATATGATGTGGAGCCCATCCATCTCCATTGTTGTTGGCCTTTCCTTGTTGCCAACGGCATTTTATTGGTTAGATGAGATCTCAAAAGTATCTCATTAAACAGTTAGAATGGATGCTGAGTATGGGTTGTAGATGTGCTTGTGCAAAATTCAATAATGGGCTTCTTTCCAATAATGAATTAAGGTTGGGAGAATGAATACATGATTGTATTGCATGATTGAAGAAGAATTAAAGAAAGTGTAATGTAATATTATTGCATTGCATTGTAATTATAACAATCAATCATCTACAATTTCCGAGGTATTGGTATTGGTATTGGTATTGGTAAGTCTAAAGTGATGCCGTTGCCCGTGGATGTGTCACTCATTTCATGCACATAAGGAGGCTTCACAGATCATATTATGGCTCTATTAACACATTTAGGGTGTGTACGTTTGTAGGATTTTGATAAAATTCTATTATTCATTCAAAAATTTTCCCCTCAAAATATCAAAGCAAATATCTATTTTTCATTTTTTATATTATACTAAAAATTAATTTTATGTTCAAAACATTACATCAATACCTATTTATATCACATCGTACAACTATTCAAATTCAAAATTTTTACTATTCAAATTCCAATTCAAAATCCAAACCCCCAAACAATTTTTTTTAATTCATTTAATACTATTTATTTTCGGAAAAACATCGTATTAAATATACTCATTTGATTATGGCTTCACAGATCATATTATGGCTATGTTTATACAATTAATTTTTTATTCATTTTAAGAATAACATCCCCTAAATATATATTTTTTTTTTCAGAAAAGACGGCGGCGCTGAATCTTAAAATTCAGTAACGACCGCAGCACATATTGACAACATATTATTACAGACAACACATCTTAAAATTGAGTTGTATACCGACAACACACCGCACAACAAGTGCTGTCAAACAACATATTATTACATACAACACATCGTACCATATACTCTTATAGAATTTACTACATATGTTGTATATAATAAAATTGTCTGTTTCCTTACAAAATATCAAATCAAATATTATCGTTTTTTAAAATTTCAAATTCCAAAATTCTATTTATAAAGCTAATTATTCCATTTATATTTAAATGAATAAGATAAAAAATATATTTATATATAAAAAGAAATTAAAAAAGCAAATTTAATATTAACAAACTCTACTTTTGGCGCCAAAAAGGCCGGGCATTACATTCCCGTCCTTCAAATATCCAAACTGAAATCAAACGCATTGTTCACACGAAAAGAAACATCCAAACCAGAAGAAGACAAAAATAGAATAAAAGCTTAAAAATATGGCGGGGCGGGGCAAGGACAAAAGCTATTGGCTGCTGAAAACGGAGCCGGGGGAGTGGTCGTGGGAGGATCAGCGGGGGTCCGACGAGGGGGTCTCCAAATGGGACGGCGTGCGGAACAAGCAGGCGCAGAAGTACATGAAGCAGATGCGCGCCGGCGACCTCTGCTTCTTCTACCATTCGGGATCGGGACCCAAATCTCGATCCGTGGTGGGCGTCGTCGAGGTGCTGCGCGAGTGGTACGCCGACGGCGACGGCGGTGCGGTGGAGGTGAAGGCTGTGGGAGAGATGGAGAGGAGGGTGGAGTTAGGGGCGATGAAGAAGGAGATAAAGGCGCCGGAGTTTGCGCTTTTCCGGCAGCCGCGGCTGTCGGTGGTGCCGGTCGAGAAAGGCGTGTGGGACATGGTCTGCGAAATGGGCGGCGGCTATGTGGCTGTGGACGAAGGCGAGGGAGGGACTGAATGAATGTAATGGGAGTGCAGGGAAGGTGTTCGATGAATTGCCTCAATGGAAATATTTTGAGATATTTTGAGTGCATTTTGAGCAAAAAGATATTTTTGGTCTCATTCCATATTATCATTATCAATATTAGTTTCAAAATATATTTTTTTGTTAATTTTGATCTCATTCAAACATAAATTTATTAAAATATGGCCGTGAATATAGTATAGGATATGAATCTGAATACAAGTGGAAATATTGTTATGTTGAGAACAAAATCGTATGAATTCAATACGATCATATTTAATATAGGATAATGAATAATGTTGTATTGACTGTATAGGTTGTCTAGTGTTTATGATACCAAAATTGATTAATTTTAATTTGAATGAGACAAAATTGATAATTATAATATAGAATAAAATAAAAAAATAATTTTTATTCCTTTTATTAGCTCTATTATTATTTTATTGAACGAATATGTTATAGAAGTTCAATCATAGTTTTTGCTTTTGTGCAAAATGCAAAATGAAAAATATATCTAAGTATCAATCCTCTTGCAACTTGCAAGTAAGGCTGCGTCTGGGAAATAGAGAGAGAGAGGAGGAGGGTTTAAATGTAATTTTGGCTGTAGCTTTCATACAAACAAAACAAAACAAAACCCTTCCAAGAACAAGAACACACAATCGAATCCAAGGCCGGCGCACGACTGAGCTTCGCTAATCGCCAATGCAATCACCTGTTTCTGTTCATCGCCTACTCAGACTGCCCAACCTTTCTACTTCTTTGCGTTTCAATTTTCGGGCTTTCTCCTCTTCTTCATCTTCATCTCCACCTTCTTCTTCTGACTCTAACCAGTCTCGCGGAGGCCTTCCTCGCTTCTTCTCCGAGACCTTACCCCCTTCCAAGGCACGCTTCTTCACTCTTTCCTACAGGCTACACTACAGAAGAAATGCAACATCCCTCGGTAAGGAACCTGTATTTAATTACCTAGCACTCACTCGAATTGTTGGTTGGTTTGCAGGGTGGTGTTGTGCGGGTGGAAGGGGATGAATTCTGGCACATGACCAAGGTTCTAAGGCTTGGGCTTAATGATAGGTATAATTGATTTTCACTGCATTTGTCGATTTTCTCATTCAGTCAATCTACATTTTTTTTTTTTATCATTTTACGATTTATTCCTCATTGGTGATTGATTATGTTTGCGTTCTTTGATTTACTTGCATAGTATGTAATTAAGCAATCACGAGTGAAAAGCACAATAGGCTATGCGCTTTATAGGTTACTTGCAACTGTAACTTACCGAAGCCTTTTTGGAGTTCCGATCGGAGCTCATGATTTCTCAGAAAACCAAATCCTAGTTGTTGCTATGGGATAGCCTGGCGGCTGGACTGTTAAAACGCTATAGCTTATAGTGGTACATCAGGATGATCGCAATTTAAGGAATTTTTAATAATCAAATAGTATATACAACAATCATATTAAAAATAACATGCTATCAAAGATATTTAGTAGTCTAATTAGTTTTGTAGGTAGATTATCAAATTTGATAACTTTAGGATAGTGGCTGATAGCATGCTATGGAGAGATTCAAGTTGGAAGATAAAAGAGCGAAGAAAAACAACAATCTGAAGAGATTTATATAAGGTTGTATGGAAGCGAAAAAATGAGAAGAAAACAAAGAACAATTGATGTAGAGTTGTTTAACTGCTGAAAGATAAACTGATAGAAAGGAAAAAATAAAGAAAGAAATCAGAGAATGACAATAGCAGGGACAATAGCAATTTAGATGTTTAATTCTATTTAATTCTATGACCTAAAATACCATTTTAGCTTTCGGTAAAGTAAGAGGTGAAAGGGGAATGGGGAGATGTGGTTCAGCTCCTAACTGCTCAGCCAGCCACATGTCGAACAGGCCTAGCTCTTCCACAAACTGTCCTGCTTCCCCTGTCAATTATCTCTACTGTTGCCATGTTCTGGTCCTCTAGAAGAAAAACAGATCCTCTGTGATCAACTAATATGAACTAAATAGAATTCTGTATCTAGCCAACAGGAATGTAGGTGGCTGTGGTCATTAATGGCACTCCATCTTAGGACAGAGTGATCTTTTAGGGCCACTTTGTTCCATTGTTTATCATATGGCTTATTTTTTCCAAGGGTGGAGCTATTTAATGGCAAGGGAGGCTTGGTCAGAGGATGCATAGAGAAGATTGATCGTTCAGGGGCAGATTTTGAAGCCCTGGAGAACCCAAGATTAATATCTACACAAACCACGCAGTGGCATGTATTTGCTGCTTTTGGTGAGTTTCCGGATAATCAACCACTTCCCTCTTGGTCGTCACTTTTCACACCTCCATTGGTTTTTTAAGATTGTATTTCCATGTATTCTTTAAGGCACACTAAAAGGAGGCCGGGCTGATTGGCTAGTGGAGAAGTGCACTGTATGTTTCTTCCATTGATAGTGAGTTAGTGATGTTGATTTCTTTATGCATCTTAGGAGCTTTTTATTTATTTATTTTTTTATGTATCTTAGGAGCTTGGAGCATCCAGTGTGACTCCTTTACTGACAGAGCATTCTCAGTTTATATCAGAGAATCGGATTGAGAGGCTGCAACGGGTCATCCTAGCTGCCGCAAAACAATGTAAAGTGTGGATTATTTTCATTGCTAGATGACCTCATACTTAATAACAAATGCTACTTTCTTTTATAGGTCAGCGATTGCATCAAATGGTTTTAAAGCCTCCCCTTAAGCTGGTTGATCTCCTACCTGTTGTAAGTATCTCATCTGTTGAAATGTTATATAAATTTCTAAACACTGTAACTTACTGCTTGGCTTATTTTCATGATATGCAAAACTTTATGATTTCAACTCTGCTCTTTCGTTCTTGTAGATTTAAAAATTTTCGGGTCTTTAACTTAGGTTGGTGAGTCAAGTTTATCCTTTGTGGCTACTGCAGAGGCCCCTCCTGTTTTTAATGCGTTGAGCTCCTTAAAAAGGCAATCTTCTGGGATCATTATAATTGGGCCTGAAGGAGGTTAGAAATCGTCACACTCTCCTTTCCCTTATGAAAGAATTCTAGTTTTCCTTATTGCCTCTTTTCGACGCATACAATTTCATAGTAGAGCTTGAAAAGTTCCAATTTTTGCCCCTTCCTGTGGATTCTAAGATTCTTCTGTTCATATAAGGTTTGATAGAGAGAGCCCTTTAATCCAAAAAAAAACATACATTTGCCAATTTAAAGTGGAAACTATACATTTCCGTGGCTTGCTTTTTCGGATGTTTTGATCCTTTTATCATATGGTTTTTAGAATTGAATGAATGAATGCATTGTAGACTTGAGCAAAGATGAGGTGAATTGGGTGATGGAGGCAGGTGCAATTGGTGTCGGTCTTGGCCCTCTTCGGCTTCGTGTCGAAACTGCTACTGTCGCTCTCCTTTCCACTCTTATGTTGTGGTCGGACTCGGACTCGGACTCCTACAACTACACTAACACTGCTGATCTTGGAAATGAAGAAGAAGAAGAAGAAGAAACTATCATCTGATGGATGACATTTTAACATGCATGTTGTCAACTCTCTCTGTCTTTCTCTCACTCTACATTCATTGTTCATATATAAACATACTCTCTCAACTTTGTGGAATTTTGTAAGTAAAAGATATCTCTTTCTATCTTTTGTAAGTTTGTCCATCTTAAATATATTCAATAATCGAGTTAAATCTGTAACATTTTACACTTACGATTCACTCAAAACCTCTTCATTTCTATATTTCTCTTCGGTTAACAAATATTTTTATCTACCTTTAAAATTTTTTATTTTTTATAAACTTAATTTATGATAATGATAAATAAATAAATATATATATATATATTTTTATTTATTTGTATTATATAAAATTTTATTATCTACAAAATATGATATTCATGTTACAGATATTTTATTGAGATATAATTCTAAAGAGATATAATTCTAAAAATAATTAAAATATTTTATTGAGATATACCTCTAGGTGGATGGAAGGATTTGTACTTGATTTGAAATAGTTAATATATTATTCTATTCAATTAAAAATTTTAAAATACAACTTTAAAAATATTAATCAAATATTAATTCAAAATTTGATTTTTTTTTTTTCTTTTTCGATTTGATTTGAAGATATTCAATTCCGTGTTAATAAAAAATACAGTTGTTATTTACTAATTTTTTAAATTGATATAGAAGGTTTCCTTTCTCTAATAAATAAAAATATAATTTTAGTTTTAATTATGGTATATACTTTTTATTCATTAATATTATTATATTTAGAAAATAATGTAATAGATATATTTAGTTTGATTTATTTACTTAAAATATATATATATATGTTATAATACATATATTAAGAAATAAAATCTAATAACACAATTACAACAAACCAGATAATGAATGAACAACCCATAAATTACAATCACTTGATATGAATCTTACTAAATCCAAATCAAATAATATTATTATATCATATCAAATCGTATAACTGAATATCTTAACAACCATTCTTGTGCATATACATACATATACATTTATATATATATATATATATGAAACCTGAGTACTCTGCTAATTAATCATCGTCTGCAACTATGAATTACCTGAGAATGGCGGCGAGCTTGTCTGGTTTCTCTTCTGAAGCATATCTGAGTTTTGAGGATTGGTTTTTCAGACATATTTTCAACAATGAGTTTCTCAACCGCATTTTCGACGATTGGGTTTTCAGCCATATCTTCGAGGATGGATTTTTCAGCAGAATTTTTTACGATTGGTTCTCAATCTCCATTGATCCTCCGGTGGTGATAGGAGAGAGAAAGAGTTACTGCTGTGAAGAGTGCGAAAATGAAGAGAAGAATGGCAAGAATCCGACATCATCGTTCGAGTTCCATCCTTGCGTTAACGATGCTGTGGTAGTCGGTTTCAGGACACAGGCCGGTCCAATCGGTCGACCGGCCGGTAAACGCAATTGATTCGAGTTTTTCTAGGCCGAAGGGCAGGGACCGGTCCAATACGGTAGGGGAGAAGAAAGAGTAGTCTAGTTACCAGTATATATTTAGAAGTCAAATCCTTGTAGAGATATTAATCTCTTGGTTTACAGTACCTCAAGTTGAATATAGAATATAATGGAGTGAATTTAAAATTTTAAAAAAATTTGGAGTAATAAAAAAAGAAAAATCAGTTAAAGATGACATTATATGACCTAATTAAAAGTTTTTTTTTTTATTATTATTTTTGTCTATTTTATTCAAAATTATACTCTTTTCGTCCCACAAACAAGTGTCTATGAAAATTTAGATAAAATATAATTATTAAGTATTTAAAAAAGTGTAATTATTATATAATAAAAATAATTATAAATTAAGATTAAGATAATTAAATAGAATTATTAAACTGCATAATTATATTTTAAAAAAAAAGACAAATTAAGACGAAAATAAAAAACAGAGACACTTTATGCTAAGAGGAATGGAGTATTCTTTTTTTTACATATATATAATTACTTTGTCTTAAAAAACAGAGACACTTTATTTATAAAAATAGAGACACTTTATGTAATTTATGTGAAAAACAGAGATACTTTATGTACAAATATATCATTACATATATATAATTAATTTATACATAATAAAATTATCAAAATTATATTATACTCTATAGTTTTATTAATTAATAAAATATTATACTATTATTTTTTAATATACTAACTGACTAATAACGGAATGACGAAACAGTTTTGTTGAGGTTAGAATTTTAAATAATTTTATCATTTTGAGTGAAATCTTAACAAACAAATAAATTATTAATAAAAAATATCTAAGAAAATTATTAATAGCAAATTTTATTTAAATAATTATTACCTCAAATATTTTTCGTAATATATTATATCAATTACTCATGTTTTTTTTTCTTTTTTTTTTTTTAAAAAATAATTGGAGGCAATATGAAAAATTATTTGGCCATAAAAATCTTATTTTATATGGATGTATTTTAAACTTGGCAAAATTGCTCATAACTCTCGTGGTTTCGAAATTCAGAGTAAATTTTCCCTTTATTTTAAAAATTGTACGACGTCCCTTTATACTTAAAAAAAAATATTTTATGAAATCACTTTGTGGTTTCGAAACTCAGCGTAAATTCTCATTTTACTTTAAAAAATTGCATACGCTCACTTCTGCTTTCAAAAATATTGCATAAAACCCCCTGCTATACGAAACATATAGATAGGAAATCATCTTCTTATCACATGAACGAGGAAAATTTCATGGTGGTGGAATTTCATGAACGTTTTTTAAAATATCAGAGTGGATCATGCAATTTTTAAAGTATAAAGAGATTTTACACAATTTCGAAATTACAGGAGAGTTATAAGTAATTTTACCTTTAAACTTTTGATATTTTTGATATTATTTTATTATTTGTGGACTATATATATATTTCAGAAAATATCATTAAACAATGCCAATTGTTTTTATTTCAACAATAAGCTAAAATATATGGTTTAGTTAATACTAAATGAACCACAAGTAAAGTACAAGTTTATTATCGAATAGTAAGATATGTGACAAGTTTTTTTTTTCAAATATATTAGCTTTTTTCTGGCTTTCTGGCAAAGCTTATAATCCAAAGCAGATCATCTTATTATTATTATTATTATTATTATTATTATTATTATTATTATTATTATTTTAATGACGTGAGAACCTGCACTGCTCCACGAAAATATCATCTTATTTTTATAAATATGTACAGTAACCAAAGCGAATCCAAACACATCAGTAAGCATGATTTTGTTTATAAAATTAATAAATAGAAAGTAATTAAAAATAAATAAATACCTTACCTCCCATTGGATTAAAATAAAATATGATCCAATGCCAATGTCCTTCTGTATCCATCCATTAGCCTTTCTGTTGGACTTATTACACACAGATATCAACATAAACGAAAAACATATCATAAACATATTTGTCAATAATTTTCTCAAAGGGATTCTGATCAGATTCTAAGTATCATTAATTAACAAAAAAAATGACCAACAGTATTAAAGTAGAAAAACCAATAAATGTTTAGAACCAAAATATCGATAATGTTGATAAGCAATTTGAAGTCTTCTCTTAAGCAACAGTCCTAACCTGAATGGATTGAAACACTGTCTGTGTGGTAGAAGTTGGAATGATGTCCGAGACTACCAACACTGTGTCTCCCTTCTTTATCGGTCCCTTCGCCTTTATCAGATCGATCGATCGGCTGATGTTTGCTTCCATGTCGTCCGAAAGATCAAGCTCAAGTGGCGTCACTCCCCACTGCAAGTTTAGCGCCATCCTTGTGCTTCCGTCGTTTGTGAATGCAAATATCGGAGGATTTGGACGGTTGCGCGACAGCAGCGACGCCATCTGCCCGTGTCTTGTGTACACAAATATCGCGTCCAGCCCTAAGTTGTCGGCTGCAGCCATAAAAACATGTAAAGGATTAAGAATTTTTCATCTAGTGGGCAGGGCAATGTGATTCGACCAAGAAAATTGTTGTGATGGATTAGGATTAATGGTCGAATAACAAACATAAAACGTAAAGAAACATAGATTTACGTGATTCACCAACAACATGTTGGCTACGTCAATGGACAAAAACGAAGAACTTCACGACAAGATTACAAATTCATATCTCTAAGTCTATTCAAATAAACTAAGGGTGTGTTCTTTTGGGGGATTTACCCAGATTTATACTATTCATTCAATTTTTTCCCTCCAAAAATATCAAATCAAATACTTATTTTTCATTTTTTATATTATACTAAAAATCAATTTTACATTCAAAACATCACATCAACATATATTTATATCATATCATACAACTATTCTAATTAAAAAATTTTACTATTCAAATCTCAATTCAAAATCCAAACCCCCAAACAAACACACCCTAAGAGAATACACTAGATGGGCTCAGCCCAATACGAATTCAAAAGCCCAATATTGCATACCGTCGGTGAAAACTCGGCGAAATGGCAAACTAAACTAAGGCATATAAACAAAAATATTTGATCCTATATACAATCCATTCCTCAGTTGAATCCTTCTATAATTATTATGATCAAATTTCAAGAACGCTTGTTATAGATCTCTTGCGAACTCCATTGTTTAAATTCGTCGACTATATTTACATGGAGGTAAATGAAAACAGAAAAGTGTACCCATTTCAGAAGCACAATTGCAGATTTGCTCGGCAATCTGGTCGGGCAAAGATGCTTTTAGCTCATTCCTGTATGTGGTGCTTCGCCTCTTTTCTTCCCTGTTCAAAAGCTCCATTCTGCTGCTGGTCGTACACAGCACAGAAACAGCTTTCTGTCCGTAAGGTCCGATAGCTGACTCTCCTGAGAGCATCAGCGCATCGGCATTTTGTCTGACAGCTTCGGAAACATCAGCAACCTGATATATTAATCCAACTGAAAGTTAAATTCCGATTTTTCATGCTTTCATCTTAGGCCCTTTGATTAATCAGGTCGGAAAATTGCTATAGAAAGTTATTGGCAGGTAGAAAAAGCCAGTACCTCAGCTCTTGTTGGTGTAGGATATTCAATCATGGACTCGAGAAGCTGAGAAGCTACAACTACAGGTTTATTTAGCTGCCGGCATAAATAGGTGATTTTCTCTTGCACCGTTGGAATCTGTTCCAATGGTATTTCAACTCCGAGGTCTCCTCGGGCAATCATGATCCCATCTGAAGCCTCCACAATTTCTTCCAAATTACGGAGGGACTCGAGTGTCTCAATCTTAGCCAACACTTTTATTGATCTGGGAACAATAAAACATTGTTAATGCTCAGTATTGTCTGCAAGAGTAAATTCAAAATCATAACAGCATCCATGCCGGGATTGTGTTTTCGTAGTGACAACAGATATGAATAATGAAGAGGGAAATTAATTACTTCGATGATTTGATGGAGAGGTAGTTCTTCAGATGGGAAACAGAATCGGCGTCATTGACAAAGGACATGGCGATAAAATCTACACCTTCAGATATTCCAAATTCAATGTCGGACCAATCCTGTAGATGACAACAGGAGATACCTATGTTATTGATCAATCAAGAAACATTTTGGACTAGCATTGATCGCCTACTTTATTAAATGCATTCATAGCTAGAAAACGATGTATCAACCTTAGCCGACAAAGTGGGAAGCTCGTAATTCTTCCCAACTAGCTTTCCCTCCCTCCAAACACTCAGCTTCGCTCTCGGCAGGAGCAGGCCTGGATCTGTGCACTTGCACTGCAAATCATTCCCAACCTTCTCTACCACTTCGAAAGTTGCCATCCCTCCATCGAAAACAATTTCATCTCCCACATTAATGCCTGGAGAAACCAACATTAACCAGTGAACAAAATAAAAGGAAGATGGAAACCACTCAATTCTGTAGCTTAAGAATCTTCACATTCATCTCATGCTGTTATGGCCAATAGTTCTCATGTTCGAAAACAAATACAACTTAAAGTTTAATTTCAACTTCTTTTACTATATAACCTCTACGATTACTTATAAAACAACACTACTTACTCCACAAAATGTCGACAGAACTGAATTTACCTTCGGAAAAGCCTTCATAGTTTGCTTGAATGGTAAATGGACGTGAGCCCTGGAATTTCTCGTTGGTGAAGAACCAGGTCGAGCCCTCCTGAGACAACAAGAAACAACAAATTCGTGAATAAAAGGACAGCAAATTTCTGAAACGAAAAACATAAGAGCTGCATAAACTCATGGCTATGGAAGCTAGATTGGATACCTCTGCTTTGACAGAGGAAGGAGCACCATGATCAACCACGTGAATCTGGCTTCCTTCAGTGTCGATCATCAGAGAGACACAGTATCCTTTCTCCTCATTCAACCTCTTCACATTCCGAATCACATCCCGCTGCCAATCCCTAGTGTTGTGACACATGTTGAGCCTGGCCACATTCATCCCTCCGGCGGCCAATTTCTCCAAATCCGGCAACGAACAGCACGCCGGCCCTATTGTGCACACCACTTTCGTCTTCCTTAACCCCCTAAATCCCTTCGCCTTCAATTCCCCTTCCGAAACCACATCCAATCCCACCGTCTCTTCCTTCAAATCGCCAGAAATCCCTAATTTCGGCACTCCGACCTGCATCACAGATTGAACCCTAATTTTAGCGCTCCTCGTTCTAAACTTGCCGCCGTTGCCGAGACTAACAGAAATCGGAGCACCGAACACCCCTTTCTTCAAATCGACACCATGTTTTTGGTTGACAGTCCCGCAGACGTTGAGTACCAAATCAGCCGCGGCAGCCATGGTATATGCTAATTCTGCAGTCAATGAACGACAATGCAAGAGATCTGCGGCAGTGATCTAAGGGATGAACACAATCAAACGTACGGCCCAAGCGGAAATACTTGGGCAACACGAATTCTAAGAAATCCGTCAAGATCTTCGCTCGATGAGTTATAACTATTCAACAGAAACAAATTTGCGGAATTCACAAGGGACGAATATGGAGTTTTGCACTTTGCAGGCAGGCAGGGGAGGCGTGAGTGAGTACGTTCTTTTCTTTTGCATTGGCCTGTGACAACTATAGTGTGGGGAACCCTAGGTGGGTGGGGGGTAGGGTTGGGTGGGGTGGGGGTCATTAAAAAATTACTCCTACTATATTGCTATAGGGACGGCACAGCACAGCTGAAAAAAACGTGCAGCATTGGTCAGTCAGTCGGTCAGGTCAGGTCAGGTCAGGTCAGGTCAGGTCAGAAGTACCTAAAAGTGTAGGCTATTGTGTATAGCAGCCGTAGGTTTCGGCCAAATTTAACGGTCAACTACTCTTGCGGCAGGTAGGCTAACGAGAAATCACAATTATGCAATTGGGGTGGATTTGGTTTATATTTTAAATGTAAATAAATATTATTTAATTGCTATAAAAATCAAACAAATTCTTAGAAATTGTTGAGATGGCTTTTTAATTTTTGAAATATTTTTTTGGTTTAATTTTAATTTGAAATTCGATAATCGTGATGTTGGTTGAGTTTGTTACGATATATTTATATAATTATTGAGTAAATTTTGTAAATATTATATTGGATAAAATTTATACTATTTTTATGTTGTTAATAACGGTAATATGATATTTCTTGTCTCTTATCTATCATGCATTGAGTTTCAGGAATATTAAGATTATATTTGTGTGATATAAAAGTAACGATATTTATGTAATATAATATAAATTGTTAAAATATTTTTAGTATCAGTAGAAATACATAATGTAGATAAATATGATATATTTATATAATTAATATAATTTAATTTAAAAAGATAATATTATATGTAGCATCTGATATATAATAATGTGTCTTAATACGCACATTTCAGTCACAATCAAAAGTTGAGCTTTAGCAACACAACTGTCACAGTGAGATTTATCACATACTTATAGTGTGTCACTTAGTCTAAGTGATATCACTTACATTTTATGATCTAAATGTTTTGAAAAAAGAGAAGTGATTGTACCCTTGAATCCATCCCGATTTATATACTCACTGTTGTCGGTCATTACTAGTGTGCTCGGAATTGTAAAATCGAATTATCATTCGTTTTGACTATAGCTTGGTCCAACACTCATATCGTTGATGCTCGTAAAGGTCAACATCTCGCCATCAAATAATCATATTTGATGATTTGCAACGAACCCTCTTTTGCATAGGTTTATAGTAATTTCGCTAGTACTTCTATATTTTTTATTTTTGCACTTTAAACGAGGGTACAAAATTTTTCCTCCAACGACCCAATCTCATACTACAAACCCGATTATAGGCTCTCCTCATATTGATACTTATTGATAGTGGAAATAATAATATATTGTTCAATAAATTTAACAATAAAAATTAAATGAGTAGCAATTTAAATTTCATAAAGAGAATATATAATGACTCAACATGCTAAGACTATAACATCTGGTGAAAAGAAAAAAAAGAAAAGAAAAGAAAAACCAACTTCAATTAAAAATTTACATCTAAACTATCAACACGATGTATTCATCTTTCAATAAAATCTGCCTAGATTTTGAAAAAAAGAAAAAATCTGCCAAGTTTTAGTAGAAATTATTTAAGTCGAAAAATTATTACCTCCAAAGGCTGAAATTTATTTTAAAATAAATATTATAATACAATAAAATATAAACCTACACTAACAATAAAAAATATAACTATTTTCTATTTAATCTAGAAATAATACATTAAAAGAATATAAAATATTGTATAACAAAGAGTAAAATAATACACTAAAACACAAATCAAATAATACAATATAATAAATAATAAAAAGAATAATTCCATTTGTACAAGAGAGAGTATTAATATTATGTACATGATATAATAGTATTATAATTCAATTCATCACACCTACATAAACACAATAAAATACACTTCCAGCACAATCGTTTGATCTGTACAAACTTACTATAAAAACGTGATTATTAATACAATTTCCTAACAAAAAAAATAAAAATAATGAATATAGGATCAAAAAATTCTAAAAATTTCCTAGTAAGAAGCAAAAGAAATTCAATGTATGGATAGATGAATACCCCTACAATGCACCAATCAAAATCAATCTCGTGTCGATCTCTATTTATATCAAATCAAATATTTATTTTTTATACAGAAATTTTGTAACAGTCGGCAAGTATGGCGAGAAAGAGCCGAGGCCGTCAAAAGATTCAAATGAAGAGAATGTCGAAAGAAAGCAATCTCCTCGTAACCTTCTCGAAGCGCCGGTCGGGACTTTTCAAAAAAGCCAGCGAGCTTTGCACTTTATGCGCGGCCGAAATCGCGATTATCGTATTCTCTCCGGGGAAGAAAGTTTTTTCGTTCGGCCACCCTAGCGTCGACTCCGTCGTCGATCGCTACCTGGACCTCCAGGGCCAGGCGGCTCAGCCGCCCAAGCCGGCGGCTCTACAGCTCGTGGAGGCTCACCGCAGCGCCGGAATACGGGAGCTGAATTTGCAGCTGAACGAATTGCTCGGCGCGGTGGAGGCTGAGAGAGGCAGGGCGGAGGAGCTGAGCCGCCTGAGGGAGAAGAGTGGCGGCGGCGGCGAGGGGCGGTGGTGGGAGGCGCCGGTGAAGGAGATGGGTATGGGAGAGTTGGAGCAGTTGAGGGAAGCCATGGAAGATTTGAGGATGAATGTTTTCCGGCAGGTGGAGAAAATGATGATCTTGATGCCGCCGCCGTTTGTGGCGGTGGAGGCTGGTGGCGGCGCAGGGCAGCTTCCGATGGGGCTGCAGGGATTTACTATTGGATTTGGGCCTTCGCTTTTTTGAGTCTTTACATTGCTATTAATAAAACTTGTTTTTGAAATAAATTAATCGTTTTTAATATTGAGTTTATTTTAGACATGCACTATCATGTGTTTTGGTGATTATATATCTAAAATACAAGGCAACAAAATTTATGTAAATCGAACACTATCATATGTGTTTTGGGGAAAAAAATCTAGTAAAATTAATGTTTTGATATTGAATATTGTATACATATGCCAATTTTTATATTATTAATGCCAACTATTGATATCATGATATCAAATTATGCTAAAAGTGAAATGATATATGATTATTATGTGTGTAGATATAATTATAGCAAAATTAGCAACAAAATATATTATTCTTGTAAAAAATAAAATAATATGATGTACAAAAGGCAAATATAATATAATTCCATTAAAGCAATAGTTACATGACATTCATCAACAAGAACACAAGATGTTGTGACGTGTGTACATATACAAGTTAAAATTGGAGATTGTGTCAACAAAATTATAAGACATGAACATAAGTTAAATTAGAACTATTAATTAAACTAGGCGATCTTAGGCTATAATGATATCGAAAGCCCTGTTTTTTATTTTAATAAGGTTTTGAGTCATATTTCCGACTCTATCGAGAATAGCAAGGACATTGTTTGCAATTGATGATAACGTGGAAATTCAAAGCCGCTACTCTTCGGATGCGCTATGGAAAAACCCCCGACCGAACATAATAGTCTTGAAACTAGGCTTGAACACATTAGGAAAACTATGTGTGGTATGCAAGTCATGAAGGTGTCGAGATTTTAACCCATGACATCACGATCACGAATCCATCTCCAGGGAATCCCATTTTTGCTGCCTACATGTGCAAACAAAATCCGTGCAGGAGTTTTTTGGGACACATGGCGCCCACTCAGTCTCGATTG
Source organism: Andrographis paniculata (assembly GCF_009805555.1). Taxonomy (NCBI): domain Eukaryota; kingdom Viridiplantae; phylum Streptophyta; class Magnoliopsida; order Lamiales; family Acanthaceae; genus Andrographis; species Andrographis paniculata. The sequence continues at coordinate 4,763,611 of NW_026137402.1, forward strand.
ACGGCCTGAGCGGCATTCGTACGTCGAGTTACGAGTTCGCTGTTGTCTGCCGGGGCAGACATCGACAATGATTCATTCGCAGGTTAACCTATAGAATTCATTTTACGAATTCTCCTTTCTCTAAACGATAAGGGTTATTCGACTTCTCGCGATGACGCGGGTTTGTCGGCGCTCGTGCGTGAACCCTCGTACGAAAAATTCGTCTGGGCGACGGCTCCGTGAGCGGCTGACGGGGTCGTCGTTCGCGATTGCTGGCGGCGACGTGGATCGCAGGGAATCCCATTTTTGCTGCCTACATGTGCAAAGAAATCCGTGCAGGAGTTTTTGGGGACGCATGGCGCCCACTCAGTCTCGATCGACGGCCTGAGCGGCATTCGTACGTCGGGTCACGAGTTCTCTGTTGTTTGCCGGGGCAGATATCGACAATGATCCTTTCGCAGGTTCACTTATAGAATTCATTTTACGAATTCTCCTTTCTCTAAACGATAAGGCTTATTCGACTTCTCGCGATGACGCGGGTTCGTTGGCGCTCGTGCTTGAACCCCCGTTTGCAAAATTCGTCTGGGCGACGGCTCCGTGAGCGGCTGACGGCGTCGTCGTTCGCGATTGCTGGCCGCGACGTGGATCGTAGGGAATCCCATTTTTGCTGCCTACAAGTGCACGAAAATCCGTGCAAGAGTTTTTTGGGACTCGTGGCGCCCACTCTATCACGATGGACGGCCTGAGCGGCATTCGTACGTCGGGTCACGAGTTCGCTGTTGTCTGCCGGGGCAGATATCGACAATGATCCTTTTGCAGGTTCACCTATAGAATTCATTTCACGAATTCTCCTTTCTTTAAACGATAAGGCTTATTCGACTTCTCGCGATGACGCGGGTTCGTCGGCGCCCGTGCGCGAACCGCCGTTCGCAAAATTCGGCTGGACGACGGCTCCGTGAGAGGCTGACGGGGTCGTCGTTCGCGATTGCTGGCCGCGACGTGGATCGCGGGGAATCCCATTTTTACTGCCTACAAGTGCACGAAAATGGATTTCCTACGATGCACGTCGCTGCCAAAAATCGCGAACGACGACCTTGTCCGCCGTTCACGGTCCCGTCGTCCAGCCGTATATTGCGAACGAGAATTCGCGCACGGGCGCCGACGAACCCGCGTCATCGCGAGAATTCCAGTTAGCCTGATCGTTTAGAGAAAAACGAACTCGTAAAAGGATTCTATAGTTGAACCTGCGAAAGGATCATTGTCGATGTCTGCCACGGCAGACAACAGCGAATTCGTGACCCGACGTACAAATGCCGGTCAGGCCGTCAATCGAGACAGAGTGGGTGCCCCAAAAAACTCCCGCGCGTATTTTCGTGAATATGTAGGCAGCAAAAATGGATTTCCTGCGATGCACGTCACGGCCAAAAATCGCGAACAACAACCTAGTCCGACGTTCACGGACCCGTCGTCTAGCCGTAGATTGCGAACGAGGATTCGCGCACGGGCGCCGACGAACCCGCGTCATTGCTAGAAGTCCAGTCAGCCTTATCGTTTAGAGAAAAAAAAACTCGTAACAAGGATTCTATAGTTGAACCTGCGAAAGGATCATTGTCGACGTCTGCCCCGGCAGACAACAGCGAATTCGTGACCCGACGTACGAATGCCGGTCAGGCCGTCGATCGAGACAGAGTGGGTGCCCCAAAAAACTCCCGCGCGGATTTTCGCGAATATGTAGGCAGCAAAAATGGATTTTCTGCGATGCACATCGCGGCCAAAAATCGCGAACGACGACCTAGTCCGACGTTCACGGACCCGTCGTCCAGCCGTATATTGCGAACAAGGATTCGCGCACGGGCGCCGACGAACCCGCGTCATCGCGAGAAGTCCGGTAAGCCTTATCGTTTAGAGAAAAAAGAACTCGTAACAAGGATTCTATAGTTGAACCTGCGAAAGGATCATTGTCGATGTCTGCCCCGGCAGACAACAGCGAATTCGTGACCCGACATACGAATGCCGGTCAGGCCGTCGATCGAGACAGAGTGGGTGCCCCAAAAAACTCCCGCGCAGATTTTTGCGAATATGTAGGCAGGAAAAATGGATTTTCTGCGATGCACGTCGCGGCCAAAAATCGCGAACGACGACCTAGTCCGACGTTCACGGACCCGTCGTCCAGCCGTAGATTGCGAACGAGGATTCGCGCACGGGCGCCGACGAACCCGCGCCATTGCTAGAAGTCCAGTCAGCCTTATCGTTTAGAGAAAAAAGAACTCGTAACAAGGATTCTATAGTTGAACCTGCGAAAGGATCATTGTCGACGTCTGCCCCGGCAGACAACAGCGAATTCGTGACCCGACTTACGAATGCCGGTCAGGCCGTCGATCGAGACAGAGTGGGTGCCCCAAAAAACTCCCGCGCGGATTTTCGCGAATATGTAGGCAGCAAAAATGGATTTTCTGCGATGCACATCGTGGCCAAAAATCGCGAACGACGACCTAGTCCGACGTTCACGGACCCGTCGTCCAGCCGTATATTGCGAACAAGGATTCGCGCACGGGCGCCGACGAACCCCCGTCATCGCGAGAAGTCCGGTCAGCCTTATCGTTTAGAGAAAAAAGAACTCGTAACAAGGATTCTATAGTTGAACCTGCGAAAGGATCATTGTCGACGTCTGCCCCGGCAGACAACAGCGAATTCGTGACCCCACATACGAATGCCGGTCAGGCCGTCGATCGAGACAGAGTGGGTGCCCCAAAAAACTCCCGCGCAGATTTTTGCGAATATGTAGGCAGGAAAAATGGATTTTCTGCGATGCATGTCGCGGCCAAAAATCGCGAACGACGACCTAGTCCGACGTTCACGGACCCGTCGTCCAGCCGTAGATTGCGAACGAGGATTCGCGCACGGGCGCCGACGAACCCGCGTCATCGCGAGAAGTCCGGTAAGCCTTATCGTTTAGAGAAAAAAGAACTCGTAACAAGGATTCTATAGTTGAACCTGCGAAAGGATCATTGTCGACGTCTGCCCCGGCAGACAACAGCGAATTCGTGACCCGACATACGAATGCCGGTCAGGCCGTCGATCGAGACAGAGTGGGTGCCCCAAAAAACTCCCGCGCAGATTTTTGCGAATATGTAGGCAGGAAAAATGGATTTTCTGCGATGCACGTCGCGGCCAAAAATCGCGAACGACGACCTAGTCCGACGTTCACGGACCCGTCGTCCAGCCGTAGATTGCGAACGAGGATTCGCGCACGGGCGCCGACGAACCCGCGCCATTGCTAGAAGTCCAGTCAGCCTTATCGTTTAGAGAAAAAAGAACTCGTAACAAGGATTCTATAGTTGAACCTGCGAAAGGATCATTGTCGACGTCTGCCTCGGTAGACAACAGCGAATTCGTGACCCGACGTACGAATGCCGGTCAGGCCGTCCATCGAGACAGATAGGGTGACCCAAAAACTCCTGTGCAGGTTTACGTGAATATGTAGGAAGCAAAAATGGATTTCCTGCGACGCATGTCGCGGCCAAAAATCGCGAACGACGACCTAGTCCGACATTCACGGGCCCATCGTCCAGCCGCAGATTGCGAACGAGGATTCGCGCACGGGTGCCGACGAACCCGCGTCATTGCTAGAAGTCCAGTCAGCCTTATCGTTTAGAGAAAAAGAACTCGTAACAAGGATTTTATAGGTACGTCTGCCACGGCAGACAACAGCGAATTCGTGACCCGACGTACGAATGCCGGTTAGGCCGTCCATCGAGACAGATTGGGCGACCCAAAAACTCCTGTGCGGGTTTTCGGGAATATGTAGGAAGCAAAAATGGATTTCCTGCGACGCACGTCGCGGCCAAAAATCGCGAACGACGACCTTGTCCGCCGTTCACGGACCCGTCGTCCAGCCGTATATTGCGAACGAGGATTCGCGCACGGGCGCCGACGAACCCGTGTCATTGCGAGAAGTCCAGTCAGCCTTATCGTTTAGAGAAAAAAGAACTCGTAACAAGGATTCTATAGTTGAACCAGCGAAAGGATCATTGTCGACGTCTGCCCCGGCAGACAACAGCGAATTCGTGACCCGACGTACGAATGCCGGTCAGGCTGTCGATCGAGACAGAGTGGGTGCCCCAAAAAACTCCCGCGCGGATTTTCGCGAATATGTAGGCAGCAAAAATGGATTTTCTGCGATGCACATCGCGGCCAAAAATCGCGAACGACGACCTAGTCCGACGTTCACGGACCCGTCGTCCAGCCGTATATTGCGAACAAGGATTCGCGCACGGGCGCCGACGAAACCGCGTCATCGCGAGAAGTCCGGTCAGCCTTATCGTTTAGAGAAAAAAGAACTCGTAACAAGGATTCTATAGTTGAACCTGCGAAAGGATCATTGTCGACGTCTGCCCCGGCAGACAACAGCGAATTCGTGACCCGACATACGAATGCCGGTCAGGCCGTCGATCGAGACAGAGTGGGTGCCCCAAAAAACTCCCGCGCGGATTTTCGCGAATATGTAGGCAGCAAAAATGGATTTTCTGCGATGCACATCGCGGCCAAAAATCGCGAACGACGACCTAGTCCGACGTTCACGGACCCGTCGTCCAGCCATATATTGCGAACAAGGATTCGCGCACGGGCGCCGACGAACCCGCGTCATCGCGAGAAGTCCGGTCAGCCTTATCGTTTAGAGAAAAAAGAACTCGTAACAAGGATTCTATAGTTGAACCTGCGAAAGGATCATTGTCGACGTCTGCCCCGGCAGACAACAGCGAATTCGTGACCCGACATACGAATGCCGGTCAGGCCGTCGATCGAGACAGAGTGGGTGCCCCAAAAAACTCCCGCGCGGATTTTTGCGAATATGTAGGCAGCAAAAATGGATTTTCTGCGATGCACATCGCGGCCAAAAATCGCGAACGACGACCTAGTCCGACGTTCACGGACTCGTCGTCCAGCCGTATATTGCGAACAAGGATTCGCGCACGGGCGCCGACGAACCCGCGTCATCGCGAGAAGTCCGGTCAGCCTTATCGTTTAGAGAAAAAAGAACTCGTAACAAGGATTCTATAGTTGAACCTGCGAAAGGATCATTGTCGACGTCTGCCCCGGCAGACAACAGCGAATTCGTGACCCGACATACGAATGCCGGTCAGGCCGTCGATCGAGACAGAGTGGGTGCCCCAAAAAACTCCCGCGCGGATTTTCGCGAATATGTAGGCAGCAAAAATGGATTTTCTGCGATGCACATCGCGGCCAAAAATCGCGAACGACGACCTAGTCCGACGTTCACGGACCCGTCGTCCAACCGTATATTGCGAACAAGGATTCGCGCACGGGCGCCGACGAACCCGCGTCATCGCGAGAAGTCCGGTCAGCCTTATCGTTTAGAGAAAAAAGAACTCGTAACAAGGATTCTATAGTTGAACCTGCGAAAGGATCATTGTCGACGTCTGCCCCGGCAGACAACAGCGAATTCGTGACCCGACATACGAATGCCGGTCAGGCCGTCGATCGAGACAGAGTGGGTGCCCCAAAAAACTCCCGCGCGGATTTTCGCGAATATGTAGGCAGCAAAAATGGATTTTCTGCGATGCACATCGCGGCCAAAAATCGCGAACGACGACCTAGTCCGACGTTCACGGACTCGTCGTCCAGCCGTATATTGCGAACAAGGATTCGCGCACGGGCGCCGACGAACCCGCGTCATCGCGAGAAGTCCGGTCAGCCTTATCGTTTAGAGAAAAAAGAACTCGTAACAAGGATTCTATAGTTGAACCTGCGAAAGGATCATTGTCGACGTCTGCCCCGGCAGACAACAGCGAATTCGTGACCCGACATACGAATGCCGGTCAGGCCGTCGATCGAGACAGAGTGGGTGCCCCAAAAAACTCCCGCGCGGATTTTCGCGAATATGTAGGCAGCAAAAATGGATTTTCTGCGATGCACATCGCGGCCAAAAATCGCGAACGACGACCTAGTCCGACGTTCACGGACCCGTCGTCCAACCGTATATTGCGAACAAGGATTCGCGCACGGGCGCCGACGAACCCGCGTCATCGCGAGAAGTCCGGTCAGCCTTATCGTTTAGAGAAAAAAGAACTCGTAACAAGGATTCTATAGTTGAACCTGCGAAAGGATCATTGTCGACGTCTGCCCCGGCAGACAACAGCGAATTCGTGACCCGACATACGAATGCCGGTCAGGCCGTCGATCGAGACAGAGTGGGTGCCCCAAAAAACTCCCGCGCGGATTTTCGCGAATATGTAGGCAGCAAAAATGGATTTTCTGCGATGCACATCGCGGCCAAAAATCGCGAACGACGACCTAGTCCGACGTTCACGGACTCGTCGTCCAGCCGTATATTGCGAACAAGGATTCGCGCACGGGCGCCGACGAACCCGCGTCATCGCGAGAAGTCCGGTCAGCCTTATCGTTTAGAGAAAAAAGAACTCGTAACAAGGATTCTATAGTTGAACCTGCGAAAGGATCATTGTCGACGTCTGCCCCGGCAGACAACAGCGAATTCGTGACCCGACATACGAATGCCGGTCAGGCCGTCGATCGAGACAGAGTGGGTGCCCCAAAAAACTCCCGCGCGGATTATCGCGAATATGTAGGCAGCAAAAATGGATTTTCTGCGATGCACATCGCGGCCAAAAATCGCGAACGACGACCTAGTCCGACGTTCACGGACCCGTCGTCCAACCGTATATTGCGAACAAGGATTCGCGCACGGGCGCCGACGAACCCGCGTCATCGCGAGAAGTCCGGTCAGCCTTATCGTTTAGAGAAAAAAGAACTCGTAACAAGGATTCTATAGTTGAACCTGCGAAAGGATCATTGTCGACGTCTGCCCCGGCAGACAACAGCGAATTCGTGACCCGACATACGAATGCCGGTCAGGCCGTCGATCGAGACAGAGTGGGTGCCCCAAAAAACTCCCGCGCGGATTTTCGCGAATATGTAGGCAGCAAAAATGGATTTTCTGCGATGCACATCGCGGCCAAAAATCGCGAACGACGACCTAGTCCGACGTTCACGGACTCGTCGTCAAGCCGTATATTGCGAACAAGGATTCGCGCACGGGCGCCGACGAACCCGCGTCATCGCGAGAAGTCCGGTCAGCCTTATCGTTTAGAGAAAAAAGAACTCGTAACAAGGATTCTATAGTTGAACCTGCGAAAGGATCACTGTCGACGTCTGCCCCGGCAGACAACAGCGAATTCGTGACCCGACATACGAATGCCGGTCAGGCCGTCGATCGAGACAGAGTGGGTGCCCCAAAAAACTCCCGCGCGGATTTTCGCGAATATGTAGGCAGCAAAAATGGATTTTCTGCGATGCACATCGCGGCCAAAAATCGCGAACGACGACCTAGTCCGACGTTCACGGACCCGTCGTCCAACCGTATATTGCGAACAAGGATTCGCGCACGGGCGCCGACGAACCCGCGTCATCGCGAGAAGTCCGGTCAGCCTTATCGTTTAGAGAAAAAAGAACTCGTAACAAGGATTCTATAGTTGAACCTGCGAAAGGATCATTGTCGACGTCTGCCCCGGCAGACAACAGCGAATTCGTGACCTGACATACGAATGCCGGTCAGGCCGTCGATCGAGACAGAGTGGGTGCCCCAAAAAACTCCCTCGCGGATTTTCGCGAATATGTAGGCAGCAAAAATGGATTTTCTGCGATGCACATCGCGGCCAAAAATCGCGAACGACGACCTAGTCCGACGTTCACGGACCCGTCGTCCAGCCGTATATTGCGAACAAGGATTCGCGCACGGGCGCCGACGAACCCGCGTCATCGCGAGAAGTCCGGTCAGCCTTATCGTTTAGAGAAAAAAGAACTCGTAACAAGGATTCTATAGTTGAACCTGCAAAAGGATCATTGTCGACGTCTGCCCCGGCAGACAACAGCGAATTCGTGACCCGACATACGAATGCCGGTCAGGCCGTCGATCGAGACAGAGTGGGTGCCCCAAAAAACTCCCGCGCGGATTATCGCGAATATGTAGGCAGCAAAAATGGATTTTCTGCGATGCACATCGCGGCCAAAAATCGCGAACGACGACCTAGTCCGACGTTCACGGACCCGTCGTCCAACCGTATATTGCGAACAAGGATTCGCGCACGGGCGCCGGCGAACCCGCGTCATCGCGAGAAGTCCGGTCAGCCTTATCGTTTAGAGAAAAAAGAACTCGTAACAAGGATTCTATAGTTGAACCTGCGAAAGGATCATTGTCGACGTCTGCCCCGGCAGACAACAGCGAATTCGTGACCCGACATACGAATGCCGGTCAGGCCGTCGATCGAGACAGAGTGGGTGCCCCAAAAAACTCCCGCGCGGATTTTCGCGAATATGTAGGCAGCAAAAATGGATTTTCTGCGATGCACATCGCGGCCAAAAATCGCGAACGACGACCTAGTCCGACGTTCACGGACTCGTCGTCAAGCCGTATATTGCGAACAAGGATTCGCGCACGGGCGCCGACGAACCCGCGTCATCGCGAGAAGTCCGGTCAGCCTTATCGTTTAGAGAAAATGAACTCGTAACAAGGATTCTATAGTTGAACCTGCGAAAGGATCACTGTCGACGTCTGCCCCGGCAGACAACAGCGAATTCGTGACCCGACATACGAATGCCGGTCAGGCCGTCGATCGAGACAGAGTGGGTGCCCCAAAAAACTCCCGCGCGGATTTTCGCGAATATGTAGGCAGCAAAAATGGATTTTCTGCGATGCACATCGCGGCCAAAAATCGCGAACGACGACCTAGTCCGACGTTCACGGACCCGTCGTCCAACCGTATATTGCGAACAAGGATTCGCGCACGGGCGCCGACGAACCCGCGTCATCGCGAGAAGTCCGGTCAGCCTTATCGTTTAGAGAAAAAAGAACTCGTAACAAGGATTCTATAGTTGAACCTGCGAAAGGATCATTGTCGACGTCTGCCCCGGCAGACAACAGCGAATTCGTGACCTGACATACGAATGCCGGTCAGGCCGTCGATCGAGACAGAGTGGGTGCCCCAAAAAACTCCCTCGCGGATTTTCGCGAATATGTAGGCAGCAAAAATGGATTTTCTGCGATGCACATCGCGGCCAAAAATCGCGAACGACGACCTAGTCCGACGTTCACGGACCCGTCGTCCAGCCGTATATTGCGAACAAGGATTCGCGCACGGGCGCCGACGAACCCGCGTCATCGCGAGAAGTCCGGTCAGCCTTATCGTTTAGAGAAAAAAGAACTCGTAACAAGGATTCTATAGGTACGTCTGCCACGGCAGACAACAGCGAATTCGTGACCCGACGTACGAATGCCGGTCAGGCCGTCCATCGAGACAGATTGGGCGACCCAAAAACTCCTGCGCGGGTTTTCGGGAATATGTAGGAAGCAAAAATGGATTTCCTGCGACGCACGTCGCGGCCAAAAATCGCGAACGACGACCTTGTCCGCCGTTCACGGACCCGTCGTCCAGCCGTATATTGCGAACGAGGATTCGCGCACGGGCGCCGACGAACCCGTGTCATTGCGAGAAGTCCAGTCAGCCTTATCGTTTAGAGAAAAAAGAACTCGTAACAAGGATTCTATAGTTGAACCAGCGAAAGGATCATTGTCGACGTCTGCCCCGGCAGACAACAGCGAATTCGTGACCCGACATACGAATGCCGGCCAGGCCGTCCATCGAGACGGAGTGGGCGCCCCAAAAACTCCTGCGCGGATTTTCACGAATATGTAGGAAGCAAAAATGGAGTTCCTGCGATGCACGTCGCGGCCAAAAATCGCGAACGACGACCTAGTCCTACGTTCACGGACCCGTCGTCCAGCCGTAGATTGCGAACGAGGATTTGCGCACGGGCGCCGACGAACCCGCGTCATTGCTAGAAGTCCAGTCAGCCTTATCGTTTAGAGAAAAAAGAACTCGTAACAAGGATTCTATAGGGACGTCTGCCCCGACAGACAACAGCGAATTCGTGACCCGACATACGAATGCCGGCCAGGCCGTCCATCGAGACGGAGTGGGCGCCCCAAAAACTCCTGCGCGGATTTTCGCGAATATGTAGGAAGCAAAAATGGATTTTCTGCGATGCACATCGCGGCCAAAAATTGCGAACGACGACCTAGTCCGACGTTCACGGACCCGTCGTCCAACCGTATATTGCGAACAAGGATTCGCGCACGGGCGCCGACGAACCCGCGTCATCGCGAGAAGTCCGGTCAGCCTTATCGTTTAGAGAAAAAAGAACTCGTAACAAGGATTCTATAGTTGAACCTGCGAAAGGATCATTGTCGACGTCTGCCCCGGCAGACAACAGCGAATTCGTGACCCGACATACGAATGCCGGTCAGGCCGTCGATCGAGACAGAGTGGGTGCCCCAAAAAACTCCCTCGCGGATTTTCGCAAATATGTAGGCAGCAAAAATGGATTTTCTGCGATGCACATCGCGGCCAAAAATCGCGAACGACGACCTAGTCCGACGTTCACGGACCCGTCGTCCAGCCGTATATTGCGAACAAGGATTCGCGCACGGGCGCCGACGAACCCGCGTCATCGCGAGAAGTCCGGTCAGCCTTATCGTTTAGAGAAAAAGAACTCGTAACAAGGATTCTATAGGTACGTCTGCCACGGCAGACAACAGCGAATTCGTGACCCGACGTACGAATGCCGGTGAGGCCGTCCATCGAGACAGATTGGGCGACCCAAAAACTCCTGCGCGGGTTTTCGGGAATATGTAGGAAGCAAAAATGGATTTCCTGCGACGCACGTCGCGGCCAAAAATCGCGAACGACGACCTTGTCCGCCGTTCACGGACCCGTCGTCCAGCCGTATATTGCGAACGAGGATTCGCGCACGGGCGCCGACGAACCCGTGTCATTGCGAGAAGTCCAGTCAGCCTTATCGTTTAGAGAAAAAAGAACTCGTAACAAGGATTCTATAGTTGAACCAGCGAAAGGATCATTGTCGACGTCTGCCCCGGCAGACAACAGCGAATTCGTGACCCGACATACGAATGCCGGTCAGGCCGTCGATCGAGACAGAGTGGGTGCCCCAAAAAACTCCCGCGCGGATTTTCGCGAATATGTAGGCAGCAAAAATGGATTTTCTGCGATGCACATCGCGGCCAAAAATCGCGAACGACGACCTAGTCCGACGTTCACGGACCCGTCGTCCAGCCGTATATTGCGAACAAGGATTCGCGCACGGGCGCCGACGAACCCGCGTCATCGCGAGAAGTCCGGTCAGCCTTATCGTTTAGAGAAAAAAGAACTCGTAACAAGGATTCTATAGTTGTACCTGCGAAAGGATCATTGTCGACGTCTGCCCCGGCAGACAACAGCGAATTCGTGACCCGACATACGAATGCCGGTCAGGCCGTCGATCGAGACAGAGTGGGTGCCCCAAAAAACTCCCGCGCGGATTTTCGCGAATATGTAGGCAGCAAAAATGGATTTTCTGTGATGCACATCGCGGCCAAAAATCGCGAACGACGACCTAGTCCGACGTTCACGGACCCGTCGTCCAGCCGTATATTGCGAACAAGGATTCGCGCACGGGCGCCGACGAACCCGCGTTATCGCGAGAAGTCCGGTCAGCCTTATCGTTTAGAGAAAAAAGAACTCGTAACAAGGATTCTATAGTTGAACCTGCGAAAGGATCATTGTCGACGTCTGCCCCGGCAGACAACAGCGAATTCGTGACCCGACATACGAATGCCGGTCAGGCCGTCGATCGAGACAGAGTGGGTGCCCCAAAAAACTCCCGCGCGGATTTTCGCGAATATGTAGGCAGCAAAAATGGATTTTCTGCGATGCACATCGCGGCCAAAAATCGCGAACGACGACCTAGTCCGACGTTCACGGACCCGTCGTCCAGCCGTATATTGCGAACAAGGATTCGCGCACGGGCGCCGACGAACCTGCGTCATCGCGAGAAGTCCGGTCAGCCTTATCGTTTAGAGAAAAAAGAACTCGTAACAAGGATTCAATAGGTACGTCTGCCACGGCAGACAACAGCGAATTCGTGACCCTACGTACGAATGCCGGTCAGGCCGTCCATCGAGACAGATTGGGCGACCCAAAAACTCCTGCGCGGGTTTTCGGGAATATGTAGGAAGCAAAAATGGATTTCCTGCGACGCACGTCGCGGCCAAAAATCGCGAACGACGACCTTGTCCGCCGTTCACGGACCCGTCGTCCAGCCGTATATTGCGAACGAGGATTCGCGCACGGGCGCCGACGAACCTGCGTCATCGCGAGAAGTCCTGTCAGCCTTATCGTTTAGAGAAAAAAGAACTCGTAACAAGGATTCTGTAGTTGAACCAGCGAAATGATCAGTGTCGACGTCTGCCCCTGCAGACAATAGCGAATTCGTGACCCGACGTACGAATGCCGGTCAGGCCGTCGATCGAGACAGAGTGGGTGCCCCAAAAAACTCCCGCACGGATTTTCGCGAATATGTAGGAAGCAAAAATAGATTTCCTGCGATGCACGTCGCGGCCAAAAATAGCGAACGACGACCTTGTCCCCCGTTCACGGACTCGACGTCCTGCCATATATTGCGAACGAGGATTCGCGCACGGGCGCCGACGAACCCGCGTTATCGCGAGAAGTCCAGTCAGCCTTATCGTTTAGAGAAAAAAGAACTCGTAACAAGATTCTATAGTTGAACCTGTGAAAGGATCATTGTCGAAGTCTTCCCCGGAAGGCAACAGTGAATTCGTGACCCGACGTACGAATGCCGGTCAGGCTGTCGATCGAGATAGAGTGGGTGCCACAAAAAACTCCCGCGTGGATTTTCATGAATATGTAGGCAACAAAAATGGATTTCCTGCGATGCACATCGCGGCCAAAAATTGCGAACGACGACCTTGTCCGCCATTCACGGACCCGTCGTCCAGCCGTATATTGCGAACGAGGATTCGCGCACGAACACCGTCGAACCCGCGTCAACGCGAGAAGTCCAGTCAGCCTTATCGTTTAGCGAAAAAAGAACTCGTAACTAGGATTCTGTAGTTGAACCTGCGAAATGATCTTTGTCGACGTCTGCCCCTGCAGACAATAGCGAATTCGTGACCCGACGTACGAATGCCGGTCAGGCCGTCGATCGAGACAGAGTGGGTGCCCCAAAAAACTCCCGCACGGATTTTCGCGAATATGTAGGAAGCAAAAATGGATTTCCTGTGATGCACGTCGCGGCCAAAAATCGCGAATGACGACCTTGTCCCCCGTTCACGGACTCGTCGTCCTGCCATATATTGCGAACGAGGATTCGCGCATGGGCGCCGACGAACCCGCGTCATCGCGAGAAGTCCAGTCAGCCTTATCGTTTAGAGAAAAAAGAACTCATAACAAGGATTCTGTAGTTGAACCTGCGAAATGATCATTGTCGACGTCTGCCCCTACAGACAATCGTGACCCGACGTACGAATGCCGGTCAGGCCGTCGATCGAGACAGAGTGGGTGCCCCAAAAAACTCCCGCACAGATTTTTGCGAATATGTAGGAAGCAAACATGGATTTCCTGCGATGCACGTCGCGGCCAAAAATCGCGAAAGACGACCTTGTCCCCCGTTCACGGACTCGTCGTCCTGCCATATATTGCGAACGAGGATTCGCGCACGGGCGCCGACGAACCCGCGTCATCGCGAGAAGTCCAGTCAGCCTTATCGTTTAGAGAAAAAAGAACTCGTAACAAGGATTCTATAGTTGAACCTGTGAAAGGATCATTGTCGAAGTCTGCCCCGGCAGGCAACAGTGAATTCGTGACCCGACGTACGAATGCCGGTCAGGCCGTCGATCGAGACAGAGTGGGTGCCACAAAAAACTCCCGCGTGGATTTTCGCGAATATGTAGGCAACAAAAATGGATTTCCTGCGATGCACGTCGCGGCCAAAAATTGCGAACGACGACCTTGTCCGCCGTTCACGGACCCGTCGTCCAGCCGTATATTGCGAACGAGGATTCGCGCACGAACACCATCGAACCCGCGTCAACGCGAGAAGTCTAGTCAGCCTTATCATTTAGAGAAAAAGAACTCGTAACAAGGATTCTACAGTTGAACCTGCGAAAGGATCATTGTCGACGTCTGGCCCGGCACACAACTGCGAATTCGTGACCCGAAAGACGAATGTTGGCCAGGCCGTCCATCGAGACGGAGTGGGCGCCCCAAAAAATCCTGCGCGGATTTTCGCGAATATGTTGGAAGCGAAAATGGATTTCCTGCGATGCACGTCCCTGCCAAAAATCGCGAACGACGACCTAGTATGACGTTCACGGACCCGTCGTCCAGCCGTAGATTGCGAACAAGGATTCGCGCACGGGCGCCGACGAACCTGCGTCATTGCTAGAAGTCCAGTCAGCCTTATCCTTTAGAGAAAAAAGAACTCGTAACAAGGATTCTATAGGGACGTCTGCCCCGGCAGACAACAGCGAATTCGTGACCCGACGTACGAATGCCGGTCAGGCCGTCGATCGAGACAGAGTAGGTGCCCCAAAAACTCCTGCGCGGAATTTTGCGATTATGTAGGCAGAAAAAATGGATTTCCTGCGATGCACATCGCGGCCAAAAATCACGAACGACGACCTAGTCTGACGTTCACGGACCCATCGTCCAGCCGTATATTGTGAACGAGGATTCGCGCACGGGCGCCGACGAACCTGCGTCATCGCGAGAAGTCCTGTCAGCCTTATCGTTTAGAGAAAAAAGAACTCGTAACATGGATTCTGTAGTTGAACCTGCGAAATGATCATTGTTGACGTCTGCCCCGGCAGACAACAGCGAATTCGTGACCCGACGTACGAATGCCGGTCAGGCCGTCGATCGAGACAGAGTAGGTGCCCCAAAAACTCCTGCGCGGAATTTTGCGATTATGTAGGCAGAAAAAATGGATTTCCTGCGATGCACATCGCGGCCAAAAATCACGAACGACGACCTAGTCTGACGTTCACGGACCCATCGTCCAGCCGTATATTGTGAACGAGGATTCGCGCACGGGCGCCGACGAACCCGCGTCATCGCGAGAAGTCCAGTCAGCCTTATCGTTTAGAGAAAAAAGAACTCATAACAAGGATTCTGTAGTTGAACCTGCGAAATGATCATTGTCGACGTCTACCCCTACAGACAATAGCGAATTCGTGACCCGACGTACGAATGCCGGTCAGGCCGTCGATCGAGACAGAGTGGGTGCCCCAAAAAACTCCCGCACGGATTTTCGCGAATATGTAGGAAGCAAAAATGGATTTCCTGTGATGCACGTCGCGGCCAAAAATCGCGAACGACGACCTTGTCCCCCGTTCACGGACTCGTCGTCCTGCCATATATTGCGAACGAGGATTCGCGCATGGGCGCCGACGAACCCGTGTCATCGCGAGAAGTCCAGTCAGCCTTATCGTTTAGAGAAAAAAGAACTCGTAACAAGGATTCTATAGTTGAACCAGCGAAAGGATCATTGTCGACGTCTGCCCCGGCAGACAACAGCGAATTCGTGACCCGACGTACGAATGCCGGTCAGGCCGTCGATCGAGACAGAGTGCGTGCCCCAAAAAACTCCCGTGCGGATTTTCGTGAATATGTAGGCAGCAAAAATGGATTTCATGCGATGCACGTCGCGGCCAAAAATTGCGAACGACGACCTTGTCCGCCGTTCAAGGACCCGTCGTCCAGCCGTATATTGCGAACGAGGATTCGCGCACGGACACCGACGAACCCGCGTCAACGCGAGAAGTCCAGTCAGCCTTATCATTTAGAGAAAAGAGAACTCGTAACAAGGATTCTATAGTTGAACCTGCAAAAGGATCATTGTCGATGTCTGCCCCTGCAGACAACAGCGAATTCGTGACCTGACGTACGAATGCCGGTTAGGCTATCGATTGAGACAGAGTGGGCGCCCCAAAAAAATTCCGCGCGGATTTTCGCGAATATGTAGGCAGAAAAAGTAGATTTCCTGTGATGCACGTCGCGGCCAAAAATTGCGAACGACGACCTTGTCCGCCGTTCACGGACCCGTCGTCCAGCCGTAGATTGCGAACGAGGATTCGCGCACGGGCGCCGACGAACCTGCGTCATTGCTAGAAGTCCAGTCAGCCTTATCCTTTAGAGAAAAAAGAACTCGTAACAAGGATTCTATAGGGACGTCTGCCCCGGCAGACAACAGCGAATTTGTGACCCGACGTACGAATGCCGGTCAGGCCGTCGATCGAGACAGAGTAGGTGCCCCAAAAAACTCCCGCGCGGAATTTTGCGATTACGTAGGCAGAAAAAATGGATTTCCCGCGATGCACATCGCGGCCAAAAATCGCGAACGACGACCTAGTCCGACGTTCACGGACCCGTCGTCCAGCCGTATATTGCGAACGAGGATTCGCGTACGGGCGCGGACGAACCCGCGTCATTGCGAGAAGTCCAATCAACTTTATCGTTTAGAGAAAAAAGAACTCGTAACAAGGATTCTATAGTTGAACCAGCGAAAGGATCATTGTCGACGTCTGCCCCGGTAGACAACAGCGAATTCGTGACCCGACGTACGAATGCCGGTCAGGCTGTCGATCGAGATAGATTGGGTGCCACAAAAAACTCCCGCGTGGATTTTCATGCATATGTAGGCAACAAAAATGGATTTCCTGCGATGCACATCGCGGCCAAAAATTGCGAATGACGACCTTGACCGCCGTTCACGGACCTGTTGTCCAGTCATATATTGCGAACAAGGATTCGCGCACGGGCGCCGACGAACCCGCGTCATCGCGAGAAGTCCAGTCAGCCTTATCGTTTAGAGAAAAAAGACCTCGTAACAACGATTCTCTAGTTGAACCTGCGAAAGGATCATTGTCGACGTCTGCCCAAGCAGACAACAACGAATTCGTGACCCGACATATGAATGCCGGTCAGGCCGTCGATAGAGACACAGTGGGTGCCCCAAAAAACTCCCGCGCGGATTTTCGTGAATATGTAGGCAGCAAATGTGGATTTCCTGCAATGCACGTCGCGGCCAGAAATCGCGAACGACGACCTTGTCCGCCGTTCACGGACCCGTCGTCCTTCCGAATATTGCGAACGAGAATTCGCGCACGGACACCGACGAACTCGCGTCAACGCGAGAAGTCCAGTCAGCCTTATCATTTAGAGAAAAGAGAACTCGTAACAAGGATTCTATAGTTGAACCTGCGAAAGGATCATTGTCGATGTCCGCCCCTGCAGACAACAACGAATTCGTGACCCGACGTACGAATGCCGGTCAGGCTATCGATCGAGACGGTGTGTGCGCCCCAAAAAATTTCCACGCGGATTTTCGCGAATATGTAGGCAGCAAAAATGGATTTCCTGCGATGCACATCGCGGCCATAAATCGCGAACGACGACCTAGCCCGACGTTCACGGACCCGTCGTCCAGCCGTAGATTGCGAACGAGGCTTCGCGCACGGGAGCCGACGAACCCGCGTCATCGCGAGAAGTCCAGTCAGCCTTATCGTTTAGAGAAAAAAGAACTCGTAACAAGGATTCTATAGTTGAACCTGTGAAAGGATCATTGTCAAAGTCTGCCCCGGCAGGCAACAGTGAATTCGTGACCCGACGTACGAATGCCGGTCAAGCCGTCGATCGAGACAGAGTGGGTGCCACAAAAAACTCCCGCGTGGATTTTCATGAATATGTAGGCAACAAAAATGGATTTCCTGCGATGCACGTCGCGGCCAAAAATTGCGAACGACGACCTTGTCCGCCGTTCACGGACCCGTCGTCCAGCCATATATTGCGAACGAGGATTCGCGCACGGACACCGACGAACCCGCGTCAACGCGAGTAGTCCAGTCAGCCTTATTATTCAGAGAAAAGAGAACTCGTAACAAGGATTCTATAGTTGAACCTGCAAAAGGATCATTGTCGATGTCTGCCCCTGCAGACAACAGCGAATTCGTGACCTGACGTACGAATGCCGGTCAGGCTATCGATTGAGACAGAGTGGGCGCTCCAAAAAAATTCCGCGCGGATTTTCGCGAATATATAGGCAGCAAAAATGGATTTCCTGCGATGCACATGACGGCAAAAAATCGCGAACGACGACCTAGTCCGACATTCACGGACCCGTCGTCCAGCCGTATATTGCAAACGAGGATTCGCGCACGAGCGCCGACGAACCCGCGTCATTGTGAAAAGTCCAGTCAGCCTTATCGTTTAGAGAAAAAAGAACTCGTAACAAGGATTCTATAGTTGACCTACGAAAGGATCATTGTCGACGTCTGCCCCGGCAGACAACAACGAATTCGTGACCCGACATACGAATGCCGGCCAGGCCGTCCATCGAGAAAGATTGGGCGCCCCAAAAACTTCTGCGTGGATTCTAGCGAATATGTAGGAAGCAAAAGTGGATTTCTTGCGATGCACGTCGCGGCCAAAAATCTCGAACGACGACCTAGTCCGACGATCACGGACCCGTCGTCCAGCCGTAGATTGCGAACGAGGATTCGCGCACGGGCGCCGACGAACCCGTGTCATTGCGAGAAGTCTAATCAGCCTTATCGTTTTGAGAAAAAAGAACTCGTAACAAGGATTCTATAGTTGAACCTGTGAAAGGATCATTGTCGACGTCTGCCCCGGCAGACAACAGCGAATTCGTGACCCGACGTACGAATGCCGGTCAGGCCGTCGATCAAGACAGAGTGCGTGCCCCAAAAAACTCCCGTGCGGATTTTCATGAATATGTAGGCAGCAAAAATGGATTTCATGCGATGCACGTCGCGGTCAAAAATTTCGAACGACGACCTTGTCCGCCGTTCAAGGACCCGTCGTCCAGCCGTATATTGCGAACGAGGATTCGCGCACGGACACCGACGAACCCGCGTCAACGCGAGAAGTCCAGTCAGCCTTATCATTCAGAGAAAAGAGAACTCGTAACAAGGATTCTATAGTTGAACCTGCAAAAGGATCATTGTCGATGTCTGCCCTTGCAGACAACAGCGAATTCGTGACCTGACGTACGAATGCCGGTCAGGCTATCGATTGAGACAGAGTGGGCGCCCAAAAAAAATTCCGCACGGATTTTCGCTAATATGTAGGCAGCAAAAATGGATTTCCTGCGATGCACGTCGCGGCAAAAAATTGCGAACGACGACCTTGTCCGCCGTTCACGGACCCGTCGTCCAGCCGTATATTGCGAACGAGGATTCGCGCACGGACACCGACGAACCCGCGTCAACGCGAGAAGTCCAGTCAACCTTATCGTTTAGAGAAAAGAGAACTCGTAACAAGGATTCTATAGTTGAACCTGCGAATGGATCAATGTCGATGTCTGGCCCTGCAGAAAACAGCGAATTCGTGAACCGACGTACGAATTCCGGTCAGGCTATCGATCAAGACAGAGTGGGCGCCCCAAAAAAATTCCGCGCGGATTTTCGCGAATATATAGGCAGCAAAAATGGATTTCCTGCGATGCACATGACGGCAAAAAATCGCGAACGACGACCTAGTCCGACGTTCACGGACCCGGCTTCCAGCCGTATATTGCAAACGAGGATTCGCGCACGAGCGCCGACGAACCCGCGTCATTGCGAAAAGTCCAGTCCGCCTTATCGTTTAGAGAAAAAAGAACTCGTAACAAGGATTCTATAGTTGACCTACGAAAGGATCATTGTCGACGTCTTCCCCGGCAGACAACAACGAATTCGTGACCCGACATACGAATGCCGGCCAGGCCGTCCATCGAGACAGATTGGGCGCCCCAAAAACTTCTGCGCGGATTCTAGCGAATATGTAGGAAGCAAAAGTGGATTTCCTGCGATGCACGTCGCGGCCAAAAATCTCGAACGACGACCTAGTCCGACGTTCACGGACCCGTCGTCCAGCCGTAGATTGCGAACGAGGATTCGCGCACGGGCGCCGACGAACCCGTGTCATTGCGAGAAGTCTAGTCAGCCTTATCGTTTAGAGAAAAAAGAACTCGTAACAAGGTTTCTATAGTTGAACCTGCGAAAGGATCATTGTCGACGTCTACCCTGGCAGACAATAGCGAATTCGTGACCCGACGTACGAATGCCGGTCAGGCAGTCCATCGAGACAGAGTGGGCGCCCCAAAAAACACCTGTGCGGATTTTCGCAAATATGTAGGCCGCAAAAATGGATTTCCTGCGATGCACGTCGCGGCCAAAAATCGCGAACGACGACCTTGTCCGCTGTTCACGGTCCCGTCGTCCAGCCGTATATTGCGAACGAGGATTCGCACACGGGCGCCGACGAACCTGCGTCATCGCGAGAAGTCCAGTCAGCCTTATCGTTTAGAGAAAAAAGAACTCGTAACAAGGATTCTATAGGGACGTTTGCCCCGGCAGACAACAGTGAATTCGTGACCCGACGTAGGAATGCCGGTCAGGCCATCCATCGAGATAGATTGGGCGACCCAAAAACTCCTGCGCGGATTTTCCTGAATATTTAGGAAGCAAAAATGGATTTCCTGCGACGCACGTCGCGGCCAAAAATCGCGTGCGACGACCTTGTCCGCCGTTCACGGACCCGTCGTCCAGCCGTATATTGCGAACGAGGATTCGCACACGGGCGCCGACGAACCTGCGTCATCGCGAGAAGTCCAGTCAGCCTTATCGTTTAGAGAAAAAAGAACTCGTAACAAGGATTCTGTAGTTGAACCTGCGGAAGGGTCATTGTCGACGTCTGCCCCTGCAGACAACAGCGAATTCGTGACCCGACATACGAATGCCGGTCAGGCCGTCGATCGAGACAGAGTGGGTGCCCCAAAAAACTCCCCCACGGATTTTCGTGAATATGTAGGCAGCAAAAATGGATTTGCTGCGATGCACGTCGCGGCCAAAAATCGCGAACGACGATCTTGTCTGCCGTTCACGGACCCGGCGTCCAGCAGTATATTCCGAACAAGATTCGCGCACGGGCGCCGACGAACCCGCGTCATTGCGAGAAGTCCAGTCAGCCTTATCATTTAGAGAAAAAAAAACTCGTAACAAGGATTCGATAGTTGAACCTGCAAAAGGATCATTGTCGACGACTGCCCCGGCAGACAACAGCGAATTCGTGACCCGACATACGAATGCC
Source organism: Andrographis paniculata (assembly GCF_009805555.1). NCBI lineage: Eukaryota > Viridiplantae > Streptophyta > Magnoliopsida > Lamiales > Acanthaceae > Andrographis > Andrographis paniculata. The sequence goes on from NW_026137402.1 coordinate 4,784,634, forward strand.
GGCCAGGCCGTCCATCGAGACGGAGTGGGCGCCCCAAAAACTCCTGCGCGGATTTTTGGGAAAATGTAGGAAGCAAAAATGGATTTCCTGCGATGCACGTCGCAGCAAAAAATCGCGAACGACGACCTAGTCCGACGTTCACGGACCCGTCGTCCAGCCGTAGATTGCGAACGAGGATTCGCGCACGGCCTCGACGAACCCGCGTATTTGCTAGAAGCCCAGTCAGCCTTATCGCTTAGAGAAAAAAGAACTCGTAACAAGGATTCTATAGGGACGTCTGCCCCGGCAGACAACAGCGAATTCGTGACCCGACGTACGAATGCCGATCAGGCCATCGATCGAGACAGAGTGGGCGCCCCAAAAAACTCATGCACGGATTTTTGCAAATATGTAGGCCGCAAAAATGGATTTCTTGCGATGCACGTCGCGGCCAATAATCAGGAACGACGACCTTGTCCGCCGTTCACGGTCCCGTTGTCCAGCCGTAAATTGCGAACAAGGAATCGCGAACGGGCGCCGACGAACCTGCGTCAACGCGAGAAGTCCCGTCAACCTTATCGTTTAGAGAAAAGAGAATAGTAACAATGATTCTATAGTTGAACCTGCGAAAGGATCATTGTCGACTTCTGCCCCGGCAGACAACAGCGAATTCGTGACCCGACGTACGATTGCCGGTCAGACCTTCGATCGAGACAGAGTGGGCGCCCCAAAAAACTCCTGCGCGGATTTTCACAAATACGTAGGCAGAGAAAATGGATTTCCTGCGATGCACGTCGCAGCCAAAAATCTCGAACGACGACCTTGTCCTCCGTTCACGGTCCCGTCGTCCAGCTGTATATTGGGAACGAGGATTTGCGCACGGGCGCCGACAAACCCGCGTCATCGCGTGAAGTCCAATCAGCCTTATCGTTTAGAGAAAAAAGAATTCGTAACAAGGATTTTATAGTTGAACCTGCGAAAAGATCATTGTCGACATCTGCCCCGACAGAGAACAGCGAATTCGTGACCCGACGTACGAATGCCGGTCAAGCCGTCCATCGAGTCAGAGTGGCCGCCCGAAAAAACTCCTGCACGGATTTTCGCAAATATGTAGGCTGCAAAAATGGATTTCCTGCGATGCACGTCGCAGCCAAAAATCACGAACGACGACCTTGTCCGCTGTTCATGGTCCCGTTGTCCAGCCGTAAATTGCGAACGAGGATTCGCGAACGGGCGCCGACGAACCCGCGTCAACGCGAAAAGTCCAGTCAACCTTATCGTTTAGAGAAAAGAGAACTCGTAACAAGGATTTAATAGTTGAACCTGCAAAAGGATCATTGTCAACATCTGCCTCGGCAGACAACAACGAATTCGTAACTCGACGTACGAATGCCCGTGAGGCCGTATGTCGAGACAGAGTGGGCACCCCAAAAAACTCCTGCACGGATTTTCACGAATATGTAGGATGCAAAAATGGATTTCCTGCGATGCACGTCGCGGCCAAAAATCGCGAACGACGACCTTGTCCGCCGTTCACGGACCCGTCGTCCAGCCGTATATTCGGAATGAGGATTCGCGCACAGGCGCCGACGAACCCGCGTCATCGCGAGAAGTCCAGTCAGCTTTATCATTTACAGAAAAGAAAACTCGAAACAAGGATTCTATAGTTGAACCTGCGTAAGTATCATTGTCGACGTCTGCCCCGGCAGAAAACAGCGAATTCGTGACCAGACGTATGAATGCCGGTCAGGCCGTCAATCGAGACAGAGTGGGCGCCCCAAAAAACTCCCGCACGGATTTTTGCAAATATGTACGCCGCAAAAATGGATTTCCTGCGATGCTCGTCACGGCCAAAAATCGCGAACGACGACCTTGTCCGCCATTCACGGTCCCGTTGTCTAGCCGTATATTGCGAACGAGGATTCATGCACAGGCGCTGACGAACCCGCGTCATCGCGAGAAGTCCAATAAGCCTTATCGTTTAGAGAAAAACGAACTCGTAACAAGGATTCTATAGTTGAACCTGCGAAAGGATCATTGTCGACGTCTGCCGCGGCAGACAACAGCAAATTCGTGACCCGACGTACGAATGCCGGTCAGGCCGTCCATTGAGAAAGAGTGGGCGCCCCAAAAAAGTCCCGCGCGGATTTTCGCAAATATGTAGGCCGCAAAAATGGATTTCCTGCGATGCTCGTCGCGGCCAAAAATCGCGAACGACGACCTTGTCCGCCGTTCACGGTCCCGTCGTCCAGCCGTATATTGCGAACGAGGATTCGCGTACGGGCGCCGACGAGCCCGCGTCATCGTGTGAAGTCCAATAACCCTTATCGTTTAGAGAACTCGTAACAAGGATTCTATAGTTGAACCTGCGAAAGGATCATTGTCGACGTCTGCCCTGGCAGACAATAGCGAATTCGTGACCCGTCGTACGAATGCCGGTCAGGCCGTCCATCGAGACAGAGTGGGCGCCCCAAAAAACACCTGTACGGATTTTTGCAAATATGTAGGCCGAAAAAATGGATTTCCTGCGATGCACGTCGCGGCCAAAAATCGCGAACGACGACCTTGTCCGCCGTTCACGGTCCCGTCGTTCAGCCGTATATTGCGAACGAGGGGCGCCGACGAACCCGCGTCATCGCGAGAAGTCCAATAAGACTTCGTTTAGAGAAAAACAAACTCGTAACAAGGATTCTATAGTTGAACCTGCGAAAGGATCATTGTCGACGTCTGCCCTGGCAGACAACAGCGAATTCGTGACCCGACGTACGAATGCCGGTCGGGCCGTCCATCGAGACAGAGTGGGCGCCCCAAAAAACACCTATGCCGATTTTCGCAAATATGTAGGCCGCAAAAATGGATTTCCTGCGATCCACATCGTGGCCAAAAATCGCGAACGACGACCTTGTCCGCTGTTCACGGTCCCGTCGTCAGACGTATATTGCGAACGAGGATTCGCGAACGGGCGCTGACGAACCCGCGTCAACGCGAGAAGTCCAGTCAGCCTTATGGTTTAGAGAAAAGAGAACTCGTAACAAGGATTCTATAGTTGAACCTGCGAAAGGATCATTGTCGACGTCTACCCCGGCAGACAAGAGCGAATTCATGACCCGACGTACGAATGCCGGTCAGGCCGTCCATCGAGACAGAGTGGGCGCCAAAAAAAACTCCTGCGCGATTTTCGCAAATGTTTAGGCCGCAAAATTGGATTTCCTGCGATGCATGTCGCGGCCAAAAATCGCGAACGACGACCTTGTCCGCCGTTCACGGTCCCGTCGTCCAGCCGTATATTGCGAACGAGGGGCGCCGACGAACCCGCTTCATCGCGAGAAGTCCAATAAGCCTTATTGTTTAGGGAAAAACGAACTCGTAACAAGGATTCTATAGTTGAACCTGCGAAAGGATCATTGTCGACGTTTGCCCTAGCAGACAACAGCGAATTCGTGACCCGACGTACGAATGCCGGTCAGGCCGTCTATTGAGACAGAGTGGGCGCCCCAAAAAACTCCTGCTCGGATTTTCGCAAATGTGTAGGCCGCAAAACTAGATTTCCTGCGATGCACGTCGCGGCCAAAAATCGCGAACGACGACCTTGTCCGCCGTTCAAGGTCCCGTCGTCCAGCCGTATATTGCGAACGAGGATTCGCGAACGGGCGCCGACGAACCCGCGTCAACGCGAGAAGTCAAGTCAGCCTTATCTTTCAGAGAAAAGAGAACTCATAACAAGGATTCAATAGTTGAACCTGCGAAAGGATCCTTGTCGACGTCTGCCAAGGCAGACAACAGCGAATTCGTGACCCGACGTACGAATGCCTGTCAGACATTCGATCGAGACAGAGTGGGCGCCCCAAAAAACTCCTCCGCGGATTTTCGCAAGTATGTAGTCAGCAAAAATGGATTTCCTGCGATGCATGTCGCGGCCAAAAATCGCGAACGACGACCTTGTCCGCCATTCACGGTCCCGTCGTCCAGCCGTATATTGCGAACGAGGATTCGCGCTCGGGCGCCGACGAACCCACGTCATCGCGAGAAGTCCAATAAGCCTTATCGTTTAGAGAAAAACGAACTCGTAACAAGGATTCTATAGTTGAACCTGCGAAAGGATCATTGTCGACGTCTGCCCCGGCAGACAACAGCGAATTCGTGACCCGACATACGAATGCCGGCCAGGCCGTCCATCGAGACAAAGTGGGCGCCCCAAAAACTCCTGCGCGGATTTTCGCAAATATGTAGGCTGCAAAAATGGATTTCCTTCGATGCACGTCGCGGCGAAATATCGCGAACGATGACCCTGTCCGCCGTTCACGGTCCCGTCGTCCAGCCGTATATTGCGAACGAGGATTCGCGAACGGGCGCCGACGAACCCGCGTCAACGCGAGAAGTCTAGTCAGCCTTATCGTTCAGAAAAAAGAGAACTCGTAACAAGGATTCTACAGTTGAACTTGCGAAAGGATCACTGTCGACGTCTGCCCAGGCAGACAACGGCGAATTCATGACCCGACGTACGAATGCCGGTCAGACCTTCGATCGAGAAAGAGTGGACGCCCCAAAAAACTCCTGCTCGGATTTTCGCAAATGTGTAGGCCGCAAAACTGGATTTCCTGCGATGCACGTCGCGGCCAAAAATCCCGAACGACGACCTTGTCCGCCGTTCACGGTCCTGTCGTCCAACCGTATATTGCGAACGAGGATTCGCGAACGGGCGCCGACGAACCCGTGTCAACACGGGAAGTCCAGTCAGCCTTATCTTTAAGAGAAAAGAGAACTCGTAACAAGGATTCTATAGTTGAACCTGCGAAAGGATCATTGTCGACGTCTGCCAAGGCAGACAACAGCGAATTCGTGACCCGACATACGAATGCCTGTCAGACCTTCGATCGAGACAGAGTGGGCGCCCCAAAAAACTCCTCCGCGGATTTTCGCAAATTTGTAGGCAGCAAAAATGGATTTCCTGCGATGCACGTCGCGGCCAAAAATCGCGAACGACGACCTTGTCCGCCGTTCACGGTCCCGTCGTCCAGCCGTATATTGCGAACGAGGATTCGCGCACAGTCGCCGACGAACCCGCGTCATCGCGAGAAGTCCAATAAGCCTTATCGTTTAGAGAAAAATGAACTCGTAACAAGGATTCTATAGTTGAACCTGCGAAAGGATCATTGTCGACGTCTGCCCCGGCAGACAACAGCGAATTCGTGACACGACGTATGAATGCCGGTCAGGCCGTCCATCGAGACAGAGTGGGCGCCCCAAAAAACACCTGTGCGGATTTTCGCAAATATGTAGGCCGCAAAAATGGATTTCCTACGATGCACGTCGCGGCCAAAAATCGCAAACGACGACCTTGTCCGCCGTTCACGGTCCCGTCGTCCACCCGTATATTGCGAACGAGGATTCGCGAACGGGCGCCGACGAACCCGCGTCAACGCGAGAAAGCCAGTCAGCCTTATCGTTCAGAGAAAAGAGAACTCGTAACAAGGATTCTATAGTTGAGCCTGCGAAAGGATCATTATCGACGTCTGCCCAAGCAGACAACAGCGAATTCGTGACCCGACGTACGAATGCCGGTCAGACCTTCGATCGAGACAGAGTGGGCGACCCAAAAAACTCCTCCGCGGATTTTCGCAAATATGTAGGCAGCAAAAATGGATTTCCTGCGATGCACGTCGCGGCCAAAAATCGCGAACGACGACCTTGTCCGCCGTTCACGGTCCCGTCGTCCAGCCGTATATTGCGAACGAGGATTCACGCACAGTCGCCGATGAACCCGCATCATCGCGAGAAGTCCAATAAGCCTTATCATTTAGAGAAAAACGAACTCGTAACAAGGATTCTATAGTTGAACCTGCGAAAGGATCATTGTCGACGTCTTCCCCGGCAGACAACAGCGAATTCGTGACACGACGTACGAATGCCGGTCAGGCCGTCCATCGAGACAGAGTGGGCGCCAAAAAAAACTCCTGCGCGGATTTTCGCAAATGTTTAGGCCGCAAAATTGGATTTCCTGCGATGCATGTCGCGGCCAAAAATCGCGAACGACGACCTTGTCTGCCGTTCACGGTCCCGTCGTCCAGCCGTATATTGCGAACGAGGGGCACCGACGAACCCGCTTCATCGCGAGAAGTCCAATAAGCCTTATTGTTTAGAGAAAAACGAACTCGTAACAAGGATTCTATAGTTGAACCTGCGAAAGGATCATTGTCGACGTTTGCCCCAGCATACAACAGCGAATTCGTGACCCGACTTACGAATGCCGGTCAGGCCGTCTATCGAGACAGAGTGGGCGCCCCAAAAAACTCCTGCTCGGATTTTCGCAAATGTGTAGGCCGCAAAACTAGATTTCCTGCGATGCATGTCGCGGCCAAAAATCGCGAACGACGACCTTGTCCGCCGTTCAAGGTCCCGTCGTCCAGCCGTATATTGCGAACGAGGATTCGCGAATGGGCGCCGACGAACCCGCGTCAACGCGAGAAGTCAAGTCAGCCTTATCTTTCAGAGAAAAGAGAACTCATAACAAGGATTCAATAGTTGAACCTGCGAAAGGATCATTGTCGACGTCTGCCAAGGCAGACAACAGCGAATTCGTGACCCGACGTACGAATGCCTGTCAGACCTTCGATCGAGACAGAGTGGGCGCCCCAAAAAACTCCTCCGCGGATTTTCGCAAATATGTAGTCAGCAAAAATGGATTTTCTGCGATGCACGTCGCGGCCAAAAATCGCGAACGACGACCTTGTCCGCCGTTCACGGTCCCGTCGTCCAGCCGTATATTGCGAACGAGGATTCGCGCTCGGGCGCCGACGAACCCGCGTCATCGCGAGAAGTCCAATAAGCCTTATCGTTTAGAGAAAAACGAACTCGTAACAAGGATTCTATAGTTGAACCTGCGAAAGGATCATTGTCGACGTCTGCCCCGGCAGACAACAGCGAATTCGTGACCCGACGTACGAATGCCGGTAAGGCCGTCTATCGAGACCGAGTGGGCGCCCCAAAAAACACCTGTGCGGATTTTCGCAAATATGTAGGCTGCAAAAATGGATTTCCTTCGATGCACGTCGCGGCGAAATATCGCGAACGACGACCCTGTCCGCCGTTCACGGTCCCGTCGTCCAGCCGTATATTGCGAACGAGGATTCGCGAATGGGCGCCGACGAACCCGCGTCAACGCGAGAAGTCCAGTCAGCCTTATCGTTCAGAAAAAAGAGAACTCGTAACAAGGATTCTATAGTTGAACCTGCGAGAGGATCATTGTCGACGTCTGCCCAGGCAGACAACGGCGAATTCGTGACCCGACGTACGAATGCCGGTCAGACCTTCGATCGAGAAAGAGTGGACGCCCCAAAAAACTCATGCTCGGATTTTCGCAAATGTGTAGGCCGCAAAACTGGATTTCCTGCGATGCACGTCGCGGCCAAAAATTGCGAACGACGACCTTGTCCGCCGTTCACGGTCCTCTCTTCCAGCCGTATATTGCGAACGAGGATTCGCGAACGGGCGCCGACGAACCCGTGTCAACGCGGGAAGTCCAGTCAGCCTTATCTTTAAGAGAAAAGAGAACTCGTAACAAGGATTCTATAGTTGAGCCTGCGAAAGGATCATTGTCGCGTCTGCCAAGGCAGACAACAGCGAATTCGTGACCCGACATACGAATGCCTGTCAGACCTTCGATCGAGACAGAGTGGGCGCCCCAAAAAACTCCTCCGTGGATTTTCAAAAATATGTAGGCAGCAAAAATGGATTTCCTGCGATGCACGTCGCGGCCAAAAATAGCGAACGACGACCTTTTCCGCCGTTCACGGTCCCGTCGTCCAGCCGTATATTGCGAACGAGGATTCGCGCACAGTCGCCGACGAACCCGCGTCATCGCGAGAAGTCCAATAAGCCTTATCGTTTAGAGAAAAACGAACTAGTAACAAGGATTCTATAGTTGAACCTGCGAAAGGATCATTGTCGACGTCTGCCCCGGCAGACAACAGCGAATTCGTGACACGACGTACGAATGCCGGTCAGGCCGTCCATCGAGACAGAGTGGGCGCCAAAAAAAACTCCTGCGCGGATTTTCGCAAATGTTTAGGCCGCAAAATTGGATTTCCTGCGATGCATGTCGCGGCCAAAAATCGCGAACGACGACCATGTCTGCCGTTCACGGTCCCGTCGTCCAGCCGTATATTGCGAACGAGGGGCGCCGACGAACCCGCTTCATCGCGAGAAGTCCAATAAGCCTTATTGTTTAGAGAAAAACGAACTCGTAACAAGGATTCTATAGTTGAACCTGCGAAAGGATCATTGTCGACGTTTGCCCCAGCATACAACAGCGAATTCGTGACCCCACTTACAAATGCCGGTCAGGCCGTCTATCGAGACAGAGTGGGCGCCCCAAAAAACTCCTGCTCGGATTTTCGCAAATGTGTAGGCCGCAAAACTAGATTTCCTGCGATGCATGTCGCGGCCAAAAATCGCGAACGACGACCTTGTCCGCCGTTCAAGGTCCCGTCGTCCAGCCGTATATTGCGAACGAGGATTCGCGAACGGGCGCCGACGAACCCGCGTCAACGCGAGAAGTCAAGTCAGCCTTATCTTTCAGAGAAAAGAGAACTCATAACAAGGATTCAATAGTTGAACCTGCGAAAGGATCATTGTCGACGTCTGCCAAGGCAGACAACAGCGAATTCGTGACCCGACGTACGAATGCCTGTCAGACCTTCGATCGAGACAGAGTGGGCGCCCCAAAAAACTCCTCCGCGGATTTTCGCAAATATGTAGTCAGCAAAAATGGATTTTCTGCGATGCACGTCGCGGCCAAAAATCGCGAACGACGACCTTGTCCGCCGTTCACGGTCCCGTCGTCCAGCCGTATATTGCGAACGAGGATTCGCGCTCGGGCGCCGACGAAACCGCGTCATCGCGAGAAGTCCAATAAGCCTTATCGTTTAGAGAAAAACGAACTCGTAACAAGGATTCTATAGTTGAACCTGCGAAAGGATCATTGTCGACGTCTGCCCCGGCAGACAACAGCGAATTCGTGACCCGACGTACGAATGCCGGTAAGGCCGTCTATCGAGACCGAGTGGGCGCCCCAAAAAACACCTGTGCGGATTTTCGCAAATATGTAGGCTGCAAAAATGGATTTCCTTCGATGCACGTCGCGGCGAAATATCGCGAACGACGACCCTGTCCGCCGTTCACGGTCCCGTCGTCCAGCCGTATATTGCGAACGAGGATTCGCGAATGGGCGCCGACGAACCCGCGTCAACGCGAGAAGTCCAGTCAGCCAGAAAAAAGAGAACTCGTAACAAGGATTCTATAGTTGAACCTGCGAAAGGATCATTGTCGACGTCTGCCCAGGCAGACAACGGCGAATTTGTGACCCGACGTACGAATGCCGGTCAGACCTTCGATCGAGAAAGAGTGGACGCCCCAAAAAACACCTGCTCGGATTTTCGCAAATGTGTAGGCCGCAAAACTGGATTTCCTGCGATGCACGTCGCGGCCAAAAATCGCGAACGACGACCTTGTCCGCCGTTCACGGTCCTCTCTTCCAGCCGTATATTGCGAACGAGGATTCGCGAACGGGCGCCGACGAACCCGTGTCAACGCGGGAAGTCCAGTCAGCCTTATCTTTAAGAGAAAAGAGAACTCGTAACAAGGATTCTATAGTTGAACTTGCGAAAGGATCATTGACGCGTCTGCCAAGGCAGACAACAGCGAATTCGTGACCCGACATACGAATGCCTGTCAGACCTTCGATCGAAACAGAGTGGGCGCCCCAAAAAACTCCTCCGCGGATTTTCAAAAATATGTAGGCAGCAAAAATGGATTTCCTGCGATGCACGTCGCGGCCAAAAATCGCGAACGACGACCTTTTCCGCCGTTCACGGTCCCGTCGTCCAGCCGTATATTGCGAATGAGGATTCGCGCACAGTCGCCGACGAACCCGCGTCATCGCGAGAAGTCCAATAAGCCTTATCGTTTAGAGAAAAACGAACTAGTAACAAGGATTCAATAGTTGAACCTGCGAAAGGATCATTGTCGACGTCTGCCCCGGCAGACAACAGTGAATTCGTGACACGACGTACGAATGCCGGTCAGGCCATCCATCGAGACAGAGTGGGCGCCCCAAAAAACACCTGTGCGGATTTTCGCAAATATGTAGGCCGCAAAAATGGATTTCCTACGATGCACGTCGCGGCCAAAAATCGCAAACGATGACCTTGTCCACCGTTCACGGTCCCGTCGTCCACCCGTATATTGCGAACGAGGATTCGCGAACGGGCGCCGACGAACCCGCGTCAACGCGAGAAGTCCAGTCATCCTTATCGTTTAGAGAAAAGAGAACTCGTAACAAGGATTCTATAGTTGAACCTGCAAAAGGATCATTTCCGACGTCTGCCCCGGTAGACAACAGCGAATTCGTGACCCGACGTACGAATGCTGGTCAGACTGTCCATCGAGACAGAGTGGGCGCCCCAAAAAACTCCTGTGCGGATTTTCGCAAATATGTAGGCAGAGAAAATGGATTTCCTGCGATGCACGTCGTGGCCAAAAATCGCGAACGAGGACCTAGTCCGACGTTCACAGACCCATCGTCCAGCCGTAAATTGCGAACGAGGATTCGCGCACGGGCGCCGACGAACCCGCGTCATCGCGTGAAGTCCAGTCAACCTTATCGTTTAGAGAAAAAAGAACTTGTAACAAGGATTCTATAGTTGAACCTGCGAAAGGATAATTGTCGACGTCTGCCCCGGCAGACAACAGCGAATTCGTGACCCGACGTACGAATGCCGGTTAGACCGTCCATCGAGACAGAGTGGGAGCCCCAAAAAGCTCCTGCGCGGATTTTTGCGAATATGTAGGCAGCAAAAATGGATTTCTTGCGAAGCACGTCGCGGCAAAAAATCGCGAACGACGACCTTGTCAGATGTTCACGGACCCGTCGTTCAATTGTATATTGCGAACGAGTATTCGCGCACTGGCGCCGACGAACCCGCGTCATCGCGAGAGGTCCAGTCACCCTTATCGTTTAGAGAAAAAAGAACTCGTAACAAGGATTCTATAGTTGAACCTGCAAAAGGATCATTGTTGACGTCTGCCCCGGCAGACAACAGCGAATTCGTGACCCGACGTACGAATGCCTGTCAGACCGTCCATCAAGACAGAGTGGGAGCCCCAAAAAGTTCCTGCGCGGATTTTTGCGAATATGTAGGCAGCAAAAATGGATTTTTTGCGATGCACGTCGCGGCAAAAAATCGCGAACGACGACCTTGTCCGACGTTCACGGACCTGTCGTCCAACCGTATATTGCGAACGAGGATTCGCGCACTGGCGCCGACGAACCCGCGTCATCGTGAGAGGTCCAGTCACCCTTATCGTTTAGAGAAAAAAGAACTCGTAACAAGGATTCTATAGTTGAACCTGCAAAAGGATCATTGTCGACGTCTGCCCCGGCAGACAACAGCGAATTCGTGACCCGACGTACGAATGCCGGTCAGACCGTCCATCGATACAGAGTGGGAGCACCAAAAAACTCCTGCGCGGGTTTTTGCGAATATGTAGGCAGCAAAAATGGATTTCCTGCGATGCACGTCGCGGCCAAAAATCGCGAACGATGACCTTGTCCGCCGTTCACGGTGTCGTCGTCCAGCCGTATATTGCGAACGAAGATTCGCGCGCGGGCGCCGACGATCCCGCATCATCGCGAGAAAACCAGTCAGCCTTATTGTTTAGAGAAAAGAGAACTCGTAACAAGGATTCTATAGGTGAACCTGCGAAAGGATCATTGTCGACGTCTGCCCCGGCAGACAACAGCGAATTCGTGACCCGACGTACGAATGCCGATCAGGCCGTCCATCGAGACTGAGTGGGCGCCCCAAAAAACTCCCGTGCGGATTTTGGCGAATATGTAGGCAGCAAAAATGGATTTACTGCGATGCACGTCGCGGCCAAAAATCGCGAACGACGACCTTGTCCGCCGTTCACGGTGCCGTCGTCCAGCCGTATATTGCGAACAAGGATTCGCGCACGGGCGCCGACGAACCCGCGTCATCCGGAGAAGTCCAATCAGACTTATCGTTTAGTGAAAAAAGAACTCGTAACAAGGATTCTATTGTTGAACCTGCGAAAGGATCATTGTCGACGTCTGCCCCGGCAGACAACAGAAAATTCGGGACCCGGCGTACGAATGCCGGTCAGGCCGTCCATCGAGATAGAGTGGGCGCCCCAAAACACTCTTGCGCGAATTTTTGCGAATAGGTTGGCAGCAAAAATTGATTTCCTGCGATGCACGTCGCGGCCAAAAATCACGAACGATGACCTAGTCCGACGTTCACGGACCCGTCGCAAGCCGTATATTGCGAACGAGGATTCGCGCACGGGCGCCGACGAACCCGCGTCAACGCGAGAAGTCCAGTCAGCCTTATAATTTAGATAAAAGAGAACTCGTAACAAGGATTCTATAGTTGAACCTGCGAAAGGATCATTGTCGACGTCTGCCTCGGTAGACAACAGCGAATTCGTGACCCGACGTACAAATGCCGGTAAGACCGTCCATCGAGACAGAGTGGGCGCCCCAAAAAACTCCTGAGCGGATTTTTGCGAATATGTAGGCAGCAAAAATGGATTTCCTGCGATGCACGTCGCGGCCAAAAATCGCGAACGACGACCTTGTCCGCCGTTCACGGTCCCGTCGTCCAGCCGTATATTGCGAACGAGGATTCGCGCACGGGCGCCGACGAACCCGCGTCATCGCGAGAAGTCCAGTCAGCCTTATCGTTTAGAGAAAAAAGAACTCGTAAAAAGGATTCTATAGTTGAACCTGCGAAAGGATCATTGTCGACGTCTGTCCCGGCAGACAACAGCGAATTCGTGACCCGACGTACGAATGCCGGTCAGGCCGTCCATCGAGACAGAGTGGGCGCCCCAAAAAACTCCCGCGCGGATTTTGGCAAATATGTAGGCAGCAAAAATGGATTTCCTGCGATGCACGTCGCGGCCAAAAATCGCGAACGACGACCATGTCCGCCGTTCACGGTGCCGTCGTCCAGCCGTATATTGCGAACGAGGATTCGCGCACGGGCGCCGACGAACCCGCGTCATCCGGAGAAGTCCAATCAGACTTATCGTTTAGTGAAAAAAGAACTCGTAACAAGGATTCTATAGTTGAACCTGCGAAAGGATCATTGTCGACGTCTGCCCCGGCAGACAACAGCGAATTCGTGACCCGACGTACGAATGCCGGTCAGGGCGTCCCTCGAGACAGAGTGGGCGCCACAAAAAACTCATGCGCGGATTTTTGCGAATATGTAGCCAGCAAAAATGGATTTCCTGCAATGCACGTCGCGGCAAAAAATCGCGAACGAGGACCTAGTCCGACGTTCACGGACCCGTCGTCCAGCCGTATATTGCGAACGAGGATTCGCGCACGGGCGCCGACGAACCCGCGTCATCGCGAGAAGTCCAGTCAGCCTTATCGTTTCGAGAGAAAAGAACTCGTAACAAGGATTCTATAGTTGAACCTGCGAAAGGATCAATGTCGACGTCTGTCCCGGCAGACAACAGCGAATTCGTGACCCGACGTACGAATGCCGGTCAGGGCGTCCCTCGAGACAGAGTGGGCGCCCCAAAAAACTCCTGCGCGGATTTTTGCGAATATGTAGGCAGCAAAAATGGATTTCCTGCGATGCACGTGGCGGCAAAAAATCGCGAACGAGGACCTAGTCCGACGTTCACGGACCCGTCGTCCAGCCGTATATTGCGAACGAGGATTCGCGCACGGCCGCCGACGAACCCGCGTCATCGCGAGAAGTCCAGTCAGCCTTATCGTTTAGAGAGAAAAGAACTCGTAACAAGGATTCTATAGTTGAACCTGCGAAAGGATCAATGTCGACGTCTGTCCCGGCAGACAACAGCGAATTCGTGACCCGACGTACGAATGCCGGTCAGGCCGTCCATCGAGACAGAGTGGGCGCCCAAAAAAACTCCCGCGCGGATTTTCGCGAATATGTAGGCAGCAAAAATGGATTTCCTGCGATGCACGTGGCGGCAAAAAATCGCGAACGATGACCTTGTCCGAAGTTCACGGACCCGTCGTCCAGCCGTATATTGCGAACGAGGATTCGCGCACGGGCGCCGACGAACCCGCGTCATCGCGAGAAGTCCAGTCAGCCTTATCGTTTAGAGAGAAAAGAACTCGTAACAAGGATTCTATAGTTGAACCTGCGAAAGGATCATTGTCGACGTCTGTCCCGGCAGACAACAGCGAATTCGTGACCCGACGTACGAATGCCGGTCAGGCCGTCCATCGAGACAGAGTGGGAGCCCCAAAAAACTCCCGCGCGGATTTTCGCGAATATGTAGGCAGCAAAAATGGATTTCCTGCGATGCACGTGGCGGCAAAAAATCGCGAACGATGACCTTGTCCGACGTTCACGGACCCGTCGTCCAGCCGTATATTGCGAACGAGGATTCGCGCACGGGCGCCGACGAACCCGCGTCATCGCGAGAAGTCCAGTCAGCCTTATCGTTTGGAGGAAAAAGAACTCGTAACAAGGATTCTATGGTTGAACCTGCGAAAGGATCATTGTCGACGTCTGCCCGGCAGACAACAGCGAATTCGTGACCCGACGTACGAATGCCGGTCAGACCGTCCATCGAGACAGAGTGGGCGCCCCAAAAAACTCCCGTTCGGATTTTTGCGAATATGTAGGCAGCAAAAATGGATTTCCTGCGATGCACGTCGCGGCAAAAAAATGCGAACGAGGACCTAGTCGACGTTCACGGACCCGTCGTCCAGCCGTATATTGCGAACGAGGATTCGCGCACGGGCGCCGACGAACCCGCGTCATCGCGAGAAGTCCAGTCAGCCTTATCGTTTAGAGAAAAAAGAACTCGTAACAAGGATTCTATAGTTGAACCTGCGAAAGGATCATTGTCGACGTCTGCCCCGGCAGACAACAGCGAATTCGTGACCCGACGTACGAATGCCGGTCAGGGCGTCCATCGAGACAGAGTGGGCGCCCCAAAAAACTCCTGCGCGGATTTTTGCGAATATGTAGCCAGCAAAAATGGATTTCCTGCGATGCACGTCGCGGCAAAAAATCGCGAACGAGGACCTTGTCCGACGTTCACGGACCCGTCGTCCAGCCGTATATTGCGAACGAGGATTCGCGCACGGGCGCCGACGAACCCGCGTCATCGCGAGAAGTCCAGTCAGCCTTATCGTTTAGAGAGAAAAGAACTCGTAACAAGGATTCTATAGTTGAACCTGCGAAAGGATCAATGTCGACGTCTGTCCCGGCAGACAACAGCGAATTCGTGACCCGACGTACGAATGCCGGTCAGGCCGTCCATCGAGACAGAGTGGGCGCCCCAAAAAACTCCCGCGCGGATTTTTGCGAATATGTAGGCAGCAAAAATGGATTTCCTGCGATGCACGTGGCGGCAAAAAATCGCGAACGATGACCTTGTCCGACGTTCACGGACCCGTCGTCCAGCCGTATATTGCGAACGAGGATTCGCGCACGGGCGCCGACGAACCCGCGTCATCGCGAGAAGTCCAGTCAGCCTTATCGTTTAGAGAAAAAAGAACTCGTAACAAGGATTCTATAGTTGAACCTGCGAAAGGATCATTGTCGACGTCTGCCCCGGCAGACAACAGCGAATTCGTGACCCGACGTACGAATGCCGGTCAGGCCGTCCATCGAGACAGAGTGGGCGCCCCAAAAAACTCCTGCGCGGATTTTTGCGAATATGTAGGCAGCAAAAATGGATTTCCTGCGATGCACGTCGCGGCAAAAAATCGCGAACGAGGACCTAGTCCGACGTTCACGGACCCGTCGTCCAGCCGTATATTGCGAACGAGGATTCGCGCACGGGCGCCGACGAACCCGCGTCATCGCGAGAAGTCCAGTCAGCCTTATCGTTTAGAGAAAAAAGAACTCGTAACAAGGATTCTATAGTTGAACCTGCGAAAGGATCATTGTCGACGTCTGCCCCGGCAGACAACAGCGAATTCGTGACCCGACGTACGAATGCCGGTCAGGGCGTCCCTCGAGACAGAGTGGGCGCCCCAAAAAACTCCTGCGCGGATTTTTGCGAATATGTAGCAGCAAAAATGGATTTCCTGCGATGCACGTCGCGGCAAAAAATCGCGAACGAGGACCTAGTCCGACGTTCACGGACCCGTCGTCCAGCCGTATATTGCGAACGAGGATTCGCGCACGGGCGCCGACGAACCCGCGTCATCGCGAGAAGTCCAGTCAGCCTTATCGTTTAGAGAGAAAAGAACTCGTAACAAGGATTCTATAGTTGAACCTGCGAAAGGATCATTGTCGACGTCTGCCCCGGCAGACAACAGCGAATTCGTGACCCGACGTACGAATGCCGGTCAGGCCGTCCATCGAGACAGAGTGGGCGCCCCAAAAAACTCCTGCGCGGATTTTTGCGAATATGTAGGCAGCAAAAATGGATTTCCTGCGATGCACGTCGCGGCAAAAAATCGCGAACGATGACCTTGTCCGACGTTCACGGACCCGTCGTCCAGCCGTATATTGCGAACGAGGATTCGCGCACGGGCGCCGACGAACCCGCGTCATCGCGAGAAGTCCAGTCAGCCTTATCGTTTAGAGAAAAAAGAACTCGTAACAAGGATTCTATAGTTGAACCTGCGAAAGGATCATTGTCGACGTCTGCCCCGGCAGACAACAGCGAATTCGTGACCCGACGTACGAATGCCGGTCAGGCCGTCCATCGAGACAGAGTGGGCGCCCCAAAAAACTCCTGCGCGGATTTTTGCGAATATGTAGGCAGCAAAAATGGATTTCCTGCGATGCACGTCGCGGCAAAAAATCGCGAACGAGGACCTAGTCCGACGTTCACGGACCCGTCGTCCAGCCGTATATTGCGAACGAGGATTCGCGCACGGGCGCCGACGAACCCGCGTCATCGCGAGAAGTCCAGTCAGCCTTATCGTTTAGAGAAAAAGAACTCGTAACAAGGATTCTATAGTTGAACCTGCGAAAGGATCATTGTCGACGTCTGCCCGGCAGACAACAGCGAATTCGTGACCCGACGTACGAATGCCGGTCAGGGCGTCCCTCGAGACAGAGTGGGCGCCCCAAAAAACTCCTGCGCGGATTTTTGCGAATATGTAGGCAGCAAAAATGGATTTCCTGCGATGCACGTCGCGGCAAAAAATCGCGAACGAGGACCTAGTCCGACGTTCACGGACCCGTCGTCCAGCCGTATATTGCGAACGAGGATTCGCGCACGGGCGCCGACGAACCCGCGTCATCGCGAGAAGTCCAGTCAGCCTTATCGTTTAGAGAGAAAAGAACTCGTAACAAGGATTCTATAGTTGAACCTGCGAAAGGATCATGTCGACGTCTGTCCCGGCAGACAACAGCGAATTCGTGACCCGACGTACGAATGCCGGTCAGGCCGTCCATCGAGACAGAGTGGGCGCCCCAAAAAACTCCTGCGCGGATTTTCGCGAATATGTAGGCAGCAAAAATGGATTTCCTGCGATGCACGTGGCGGCAAAAAATCGCGAACGATGACCTAGTCCGACGTTCACGGACCCGTCGTCCAGCCGTATATTGCGAACGAGGATTCGCGCACGGGCGCCGACGAACCCGCGTCATCGCGAGAAGTCCAGTCAGCCTTATCGTTTGGAGGAAAAAGAACTCGTAACAAGGATTCTATGGTTGAACGTGCGAAAGGATCATTGTCGACGTCTGCCCCGGCAGACAACAGCGAATTCGTGACCCGACGTACGAATGCCGGTCAGACCGTCCATCGAGACAGAGTGGGCGCCCCAAAAAACTCCCGCGGATTTTTGCGAATATGTAGGCAGCAAAAATGGATTTCCTGCGATGCACGTCGCGGCAAAAAAACGCGAACGAGGACCTAGTCGACGTTCACGGACCCGTCGTCCAGCCGTATATTGCGAACGAGGATTCGCGCACGGGCGCCGACGAACCCGCGTCATCGCGAGAAGTCCAGTCAGCCTTATCGTTTAGAGAAAAAAGAACTCGTAACAAGGATTCTATAGTTGAACCTGCGAAAGGATCATTGTCGACGTCTGCCCCGGCAGACAACAGCGAATTCGTGACCCGACGTACGAATGCCGGTCAGGCGTCCCATCGAGACAGAGTGGGCGCCCCAAAAAACTCCTGCGCGGATTTTTGCGAATATGTAGGCAGCAAAAATGGATTTCCTGCGATGCACGTCGCGGCAAAAAATCGCGAACGAGGACCTAGTCCGACGTTCACGGACCCGTCGTCCAGCCGTATATTGCGAACGAGGATTCGCGCACGGGCGCCGACGAACCCGCGTCATCGCGAGAAGTCCAGTCAGCCTTATCGTTTAGAGAAAAAAGAACTCGTAACAAGGATTCTATAGTTGAACCTGCGAAAGGATCATTGTCGACGTCTGCCCCGGCAGACAACAGCGAATTCGTGACCCGACGTACGAATGCCGGTCAGGCCGTCCATCGAGACAGAGTGGGCGCCCCAAAAAACTCCTGCGCGGATTTTCGCGAATATGTAGGCAGCAAAAATGGATTTCCTGCGATGCACGTGGCGGCAAAAAATCGCGAACGATGACCTAGTCCGACGTTCACGGACCCGTCGTCCAGCCGTATATTGCGAACGAGGATTCGCGCACGGGCGCCGACGAACCCGCGTCATCGCGAGAAGTCCAGTCAGCCTTATCGTTTGGAGGAAAAAGAACTCGTAACAAGGATTCTATGGTTGAACGTGCGAAAGGATCATTGTCGACGTCTGCCCGGCAGACAACAGCGAATTCGTGACCCGACGTACGAATGCCGGTCAGGCCGTCCATCGAGACAGAGTGGGCGCCCCAAAAACTCCCGCGCGGATTTTTGCGAATATGTAGGCAGCAAAAATGGATTTCCTGCGATGCACGTCGCGGCAAAAAAACGCGAACGAGGACCTAGTCCGACGTTCACGGACCCGTCGTCCAGCCGTATATTGCGAACGAGGATTCGCGCACGGGCGCCGACGAACCCGCGTCATCGCGAGAAGTCCAGTCAGCCTTATCGTTTAGAGAAAAAGAACTCGTAACAAGGATTCTATAGTTGAACCTGCGAAAGGATCATTGTCGACGTCTGCCCCGGCAGACAACAGCGAATTCGTGACCCGACGTACGAATGCCGGTCAGGGCGTCCCTCGAGACAGAGTGGGCGCCCCAAAAAACTCCTGCGCGGATTTTTGCGAATATGTAGGCAGCAAAAATGGATTTCCTGCGATGCACGTCGCGGCAAAAAATCGCGAACGAGGACCTAGTCCGACGTTCACGGACCCGTCGTCCAGCCGTATATTGCGAACGAGGATTCGCGCACGGGCGCCGACGAACCCGCGTCATCGCGAGAAGTCCAGTCAGCCTTATCGTTTAGAGAGAAAAGAACTCGTAACAAGGATTCTATAGTTGAACCTGCGAAAGGATCAATGTCGACGTCTGTCCCGGCAGACAACAGCGAATTCGTGACCCGACGTACGAATGCCGGTCAGGCCGTCCATCGAGACAGAGTGGGCGCCCCAAAAAACTCCTGCGCGGATTTTCGCGAATATGTAGGCAGCAAAAATGGATTTCCTGCGATGCACGTGGCGGCAAAAAATCGCGAACGATGACCTTGTCCGACGTTCACGGACCCGTCGTCCAGCCGTATATTGCGAACGAGGATTCGCGCACGGGCGCCGACGAACCCGCGTCATCGCGAGAAGTCCAGTCAGCCTTATCGTTTGAGGAAAAAGAACTCGTAACAAGGATTCTATGGTTGAACGTGCGAAAGGATCATTGTCGACGTCTGCCCCGGCAGACAACAGCGAATTCGTGACCCGACGTACGAATGCCGGTCAGGGCGTCCCTCGAGACAGAGTGGGCGCCCCAAAAAACTCCTGCGCGGATTTTTGCGAATATGTAGGCAGCAAAAATGGATTTCCTGCAATGCACGTCGCGGCAAAAAATCGCGAACGAGGACCTAGTCCGACGTTCACGGACCCGTCGTCCAGCCGTATATTGCGAACGAGGATTCGCGCACGGGCGCCGACGAACCCGCGTCATCGCGAGAAGTCCAGTCAGCCTTATCGTTTAGAGAGAAAAGAACTCGTAACAAGGATTCTATAGTTGAACCTGCGAAAGGATCAATGTCGACGTCTGTCCCGGCAGACAACAGCGAATTCGTGACCCGACGTACGAATGCCGGTCAGGCCGTCCATCGAGACAGAGTGGGCGCCCCAAAAAACTCCCGCGCGGATTTTCGCGAATATGTAGGCAGCAAAAATGGATTTCCTGCGATGCACGTGGCGGCAAAAAATCGCGAACGATGACCTTGTCCGACGTTCACGGACCCGTCGTCCAGCCGTATATTGCGAACGAGGATTCGCGCACGGGCGCCGACGAACCCGCGTCATCGCGAGAAGTCCAGTCAGCCTTATCGTTTGGAGGAAAAAGAACTCGTAACAAGGATTCTATGGTTGAACGTGCGAAAGGATCATTGTCGACGTCTGCCCCGGCAGACAACAGCGAATTCGTGACCCGACGTACGAATGCCGGTCAGGGCGTCCCTCGAGACAGAGTGGGCGCCCCAAAAAACTCCTGCGCGGATTTTTGCGAATATGTAGGCAGCAAAAATGGATTTCCTGCGATGCACGTCGCGGCAAAAAATCGCGAACGAGGACCTAGTCCGACGTTCACGGACCCGTCGTCCAGCCGTATATTGCGAACGAGGATTCGCGCACGGGCGCCGACGAACCCGCGTCATCGCGAGAAGTCCAGTCAGCCTTATCGTTTAGAGAGAAAAGAACTCGTAACAAGGATTCTATAGTTGAACCTGCGAAAGGATCATTGTCGACGTCTGTCCCGGCAGACAACAGCGAATTCGTGACCCGACGTACGAATGCCGGTCAGGCCGTCCATCGAGACAGAGTGGGCGCCCCAAAAAACTCCTGCGCGGATTTTCGCGAATATGTAGGCAGCAAAAATGGATTTCCTGCGATGCACGTGGCGGCAAAAAATCGCGAACGATGACCTTGTCCGACGTTCACGGACCCGTCGTCCAGCCGTATATTGCGAACGAGGATTCGCGCACGGGCGCCGACGAACCCGCGTCATCGCGAGAAGTCCAGTCAGCCTTATCGTTTGGAGGAAAAAGAACTCGTAACAAGGATTCTATGGTTGAACGTGCGAAAGGATCATTGTCGACGTCTGCCCCGGCAGACAACAGCGAATTCGTGACCCGACGTACGAATGCCGGTCAGGGCGTCCCTCGAGACAGAGTGGGCGCCCCAAAAAACTCCTGCGCGGATTTTTGCGAATATGTAGGCAGCAAAAATGGATTTCCTGCGATGCACGTCGCGGCAAAAAATCGCGAACGAGGACCTAGTCCGACGTTCACGGACCCGTCGTCCAGCCGTATATTGCGAACGAGGATTCGCGCACGGGCGCCGACGAACCCGCGTCATCGCGAGAAGTCCAGTCAGCCTTATCGTTTAGAGAGAAAAGAACTCGTAACAAGGATTCTATAGTTGAACCTGCGAAAGGATCAATGTCGACGTCTGTCCCGGCAGACAACAGCGAATTCGTGACCCGACGTACGAATGCCGGTCAGGCCGTCCATCGAGACAGAGTGGGCGCCCCAAAAAACTCCCGCGCGGATTTTCGCGAATATGTAGGCAGCAAAAATGGATTTCCTGCGATGCACGTGGCGGCAAAAAATCGCGAACGATGACCTTGTCCGAAGTTCACGGACCCGTCGTCCAGCCGTATATTGCGAACGAGGATTCGCGCACGGGCGCCGACGAACCCGCGTCATCGCGAGAAGTCCAGTCAGCCTTATCGTTTGGAGGAAAAAGAACTCGTAACAAGGATTCTATGGTTGAACGTGCGAAAGGATCATTGTCGACGTCTGCCCCGGCAGACAACAGCGAATTCGTGACCCGACGTACGAATGCCGGTCAGGGCGTCCCTCGAGACAGAGTGGGCGCCCCAAAAAACTCCTGCGCGGATTTTTGCGAATATGTAGGCAGCAAAAATGGATTTCCTGCGATGCACGTCGCGGCAAAAAATCGCGAACGAGGACCTAGTCCGACGTTCACGGACCCGTCGTCCAGCCGTATATTGCGAACGAGGATTCGCGCACGGGCGCCGACGAACCCGCGTCATCGCGAGAAGTCCAGTCAGCCTTATCGTTTGGAGAAAAAGAACTCGTAACAAGGATTCTATGGTTGAACGTGCGAAAGGATCATTGTCGACGTCTGCCCGGCAGACAACAGCGAATTCGTGACCCGACGTACGAATGCCGGTCAGACCGTCCATCGAGACAGAGTGGGCGCCCCAAAAAACTCCCGTTCGGATTTTTGCGAATATGTAGGCAGCAAAAATGGATTTCCTGCGATGCACGTCGCGGCAAAAAAACGCGAACGAGGACCTAGTCGACGTTCACGGACCCGTCGTCCAGCCGTATATTGCGAACGAGGATTCGCGCACGGGCGCCGACGAACCCGCGTCATCGCGAGAAGTCCAGTCAGCCTTATCGTTTAGAGAAAAAAGAACTCGTAACAAGGATTCTATAGTTGAACCTGCGAAAGGATCATTGTCGACGTCTGCCCCGGCAGACAACAGCGAATTCGTGACCCGACGTACGAATGCCGGTCAGGGCGTCCCTCGAGACAGAGTGGGCGCCCCAAAAAACTCCTGCGCGGATTTTTGCGAATATGTAGGCAGCAAAAATGGATTTCCTGCGATGCACGTCGCGGCAAAAAATCGCGAACGAGGACCTAGTCCGACGTTCACGGACCCGTCGTCCAGCCGTATATTGCGAACGAGGATTCGCGCACGGGCGCCGACGAACCCGCGTCATCGCGAGAAGTCCAGTCAGCCTTATCGTTTAGAGAGAAAAGAACTCGTAACAAGGATTCTATAGTTGAACCTGCGAAAGGATCAATGTCGACGTCTGTCCCGGCAGACAACAGCGAATTCGTGACCCGACGTACGAATGCCGGTCAGGCCGTCCATCGAGACAGAGTGGGCGCCCCAAAAAACTCCTGCGCGGATTTTCGCGAATATGTAGGCAGCAAAAATGGATTTCCTGCGATGCACGTGGCGGCAAAAAATCGCGAACGATGACCTTGTCCGATGTTCACGGACCCGTCGTCCAGCCGTATATTGCGAACGAGGATTCGCGCACGGGCGCCGACGAACCCGCGTCATCGCGAGAAGTCCAGTCAGCCTTATCGTTTGGAGGAAAAAGAACTCGTAACAAGGATTCTATGGTTGAACGTGCGAAAGGATCATTATCGACGTCTGCCCCGGCACACAACAGCGAATTCGTGACCCGACGTACGAATGCCGGTCAGGGCGTCCCTCGAGACAGAGTGGGCGCCCCAAAAAACTCCTGCGCGGATTTTGCGAATATGTAGGCAGCAAAAATGGATTTCCTGCAATGCACGTCGCGGCAAAAAATCGCGAACGAGGACCTAGTCCGACGTTCACGGACCCGTCGTCCAGCCGTATATTGCGAACGAGGATTCGCGCACGGGCGCCGACGAACCCGCGTCATCGCGAGAAGTCCAGTCAGCCTTATCGTTTAGAGAGAAAAGAACTCGTAACAAGGATTCTATAGTTGAACCTGCGAAAGGATCAATGTCGACGTCTGTCCCGGCAGACAACAGCGAATTCGTGACCCGACGTACGAATGCCGGTCAGGCCGTCCATCGAGACAGAGTGGGCGCCCCAAAAAACTCCCGCGCGGATTTTCGCGAATATGTAGGCAGCAAAAATGGATTTCCTGCGATGCACGTGGCGGCAAAAAATCGCGAACGATGACCTTGTCCGAAGTTCACGGACCCGTCGTCCAGCCGTATATTGCGAACGAGGATTCGCGCACGGGCGCCGACGAACCCGCGTCATCGCGAGAAGTCCAGTCAGCCTTATCGTTTGGAGGAAAAAGAACTCGTAACAAGGATTCTATGGTTGAACGTGCGAAAGGATCATTGTCGACGTCTGCCCGGCAGACAACAGCGAATTCGTGACCCGACGTACGAATGCCGGTCAGACCGTCCATCGAGACAGAGTGGGCGCCCCAAAAAACTCCCGTTCGGATTTTTGCGAATATGTAGGCAGCAAAAATGGATTTCCTGCGATGCACGTCGCGGCAAAAAAACGCGAACGAGGACCTAGTCGACGTTCACGGACCCGTCGTCCAGCCGTATATTGCGAACGAGGATTCGCGCACGGGCGCCGACGAACCCGCGTCATCGCGAGAAGTCCAGTCAGCCTTATCGTTTAGAGAGAAAAGAACTCGTAACAAGGATTCTATAGTTGAACCTGCGAAAGGATCAATGTCGACGTCTGTCCCGGCAGACAACAGCGAATTCGTGACCCGACGTACGAATGCCGGTCAGGCCGTCCATCGAGACAGAGTGGGCGCCCCAAAAAACTCCCGCGCGGATTTTCGCGAATATGTAGGCAGCAAAAATGGATTTCCTGCGATGCACGTGGCGGCAAAAAATCGCGAACGATGACCTTGTCCGAAGTTCACGGACCCGTCGTCCAGCCGTATATTGCGAACGAGGATTCGCGCACGGGCGCCGACGAACCCGCGTCATCGCGAGAAGTCCAGTCAGCCTTATCGTTTGGAGGAAAAAGAACTCGTAACAAGGATTCTATGGTTGAACGTGCGAAAGGATCATTGTCGACGTCTGCCCCGGCACACAACAGCGAATTCGTGACCCGACGTACGAATGCCGGTCAGGGCGTCCCTCGAGACAGAGTGGGCGCCCCAAAAAACTCCTGCGCGGATTTTTGCGAATATGTAGGCAGCAAAAATGGATTTCCTGCGATGCACGTCGCGGCAAAAAATCGCGAACGAGGACCTAGTCCGACGTTCACGGACCCGTCGTCCAGCCGTATATTGCGAACGAGGATTCGCGCACGGGCGCCGACGAACCCGCGTCATCGCGAGAAGTCCAGTCAGCCTTATCGTTTGGAGGAAAAAGAACTCGTAACAAGGATTCTATGGTTGAACGTGCGAAAGGATCATTGTCGACGTCTGCCCTGGCAGACAACAGCGAATTCGTGACCCGACGTACGAATGCCGGTCAGGCCGTCCATCGAGACAGAGTGGGCGCCCCAAAAAACTCCCGTTCGGATTTTTGCGAATATGTAGGCAGCAAAAATGGATTTCCTGCGATGCACGTCGCGGCAAAAAAACGCGAACGAGGACCTAGTCGACGTTCACGGACCCGTCGTCCAGCCGTATATTGCGAACGAGGATTCGCGCACGGGCGCCGACGAACCCGCGTCATCGCGAGAAGTCCAGTCAGCCTTATCGTTTAGAGAAAAAGAACTCGTAACAAGGATTCTATAGTTGAACCTGCGAAAGGATCATTGTCGACGTCTGCCCCGGCAGACAACAGCGAATTCGTGACCCGACGTACGAATGCCGGTCAGGGCGTCCCTCGAGACAGAGTGGGCGCCCCAAAAAACTCCTGCGCGGATTTTTGCGAATATGTAGGCAGCAAAAATGGATTTCCTGCGATGCACGTCGCGGCAAAAAATCGCGAACGAGGACCTAGTCCGACGTTCACGGACCCGTCGTCCAGCCGTATATTGCGAACGAGGATTCGCGCACGGGCGCCGACGAACCCGCGTCATCGCGAGAAGTCCAGTCAGCCTTATCGTTTAGAGAGAAAAGAACTCGTAACAAGGATTCTATAGTTGAACCTGCGAAAGGATCATGTCGACGTCTGTCCCGGCAGACAACAGCGAATTCGTGACCCGACGTACGAATGCCGGTCAGGCCGTCCATCGAGACAGAGTGGGCGCCCCAAAAAACTCCTGCGCGGATTTTCGCGAATATGTAGGCAGCAAAAATGGATTTCCTGCGATGCACGTGGCGGCAAAAAATCGCGAACGATGACCTTGTCCGATGTTCACGGACCCGTCGTCCAGCCGTATATTGCGAACGAGGATTCGCGCACGGGCGCCGACGAACCCGCGTCATCGCGAGAAGTCCAGTCAGCCTTATCGTTTGGAGGAAAAAGAACTCGTAACAAGGATTCTATGGTTGAACGTGCGAAAGGATCATTATCGACGTCTGCCCCGGCACACAACAGCGAATTCGTGACCCGACGTACGAATGCCGGTCAGGGCGTCCCTCGAGACAGAGTGGGCGCCCCAAAAAACTCCTGCGCGGATTTTTGCGAATATGTAGGCAGCAAAAATGGATTTCCTGCATGCACGTCGCGGCAAAAAATCGCGAACGAGGACCTAGTCCGACGTTCACGGACCCGTCGTCCAGCCGTATATTGCGAACGAGGATTCGCGCACGGGCGCCGACGAACCCGCGTCATCGCGAGAAGTCCAGTCAGCCTTATCGTTTAGAGAGAAAAGAACTCGTAACAAGGATTCTATAGTTGAACCTGCGAAAGGATCATTGTCGACGTCTGTCCCGGCAGACAACAGCGAATTCGTGACCCGACGTACGAATGCCGGTCAGGCCGTCCATCGAGACAGAGTGGGCGCCCCAAAAAACTCCCGCGCGGATTTTCGCGAATATGTAGGCAGCAAAAATGGATTTCCTGCGATGCACGTGGCGGCAAAAAATCGCGAACGATGACCTTGTCCGAAGTTCACGGACCCGTCGTCCAGCCGTATATTGCGAACGAGGATTCGCGCACGGGCGCCGACGAACCCGCGTCATCGCGAGAAGTCCAGTCAGCCTTATCGTTTGGAGGAAAAAGAACTCGTAACAAGGATTCTATGGTTGAACGTCCGAAAGGATCATTGTCGACGTCTGCCCTGGCAGACAACAGCGAATTCGTGACCCGACGTACGAATGCCGGTCAGACCGTCCATCGAGACAGAGTGGGCGCCCCAAAAAACTCCCGTTCGGATTTTTGCGAATATGTAGGCAGCAAAAATGGATTTCCTGCGATGCACGTCGCGGCAAAAAAACGCGAACGAGGACCTAGCTCGACGTTCACGGACCCGTCGTCCAGCCGTATATTGCGAACGAGGATTCGCGCACGGGCGCCGACGAACCCGCGTCATCGCGAGAAGTCCAGTCAGCCTTATCGTTTAGAGAAAAAAGAACTCGTAACAAGGATTCTATAGTTGAACCTGCGAAAGGATCATTGTCGACGTCTGCCCGGCAGACAACAGCGAATTCGTGACCCGACGTACGAATGCCGGTCAGGGCGTCCATCGAGACAGAGTGGGCGCCCCAAAAAACTCCTGCGCGGATTTTCGCGAATATGTAGGCAGCAAAAATGGATTTCCTGCGATGCACGTGGCGGCAAAAAATCGCGAACGATGACCTTGTCCGACGTTCACGGACCCGTCGTCCAGCCGTATATTGCGAACGAGGATTCGCGCACGGGCGCCGACGAACCCGCGTCATCGCGAGAAGTCCAGTCAGCCTTATCGTTTAGAGAAAAAAGAACTCGTAACAAGGATTCTATAGTTGAACGTGCGAAAGGATCATTGTCGACGTCTGCCCCGGCAGACAACAGCGAATTCGTGACCCGACGTACGAATGCCGGTCAGGGCGTCCCTCGAGACAGAGTGGGCGCCCCAAAAAACTCCTGCGCGGATTTTTGCGAATATGTAGGCAGCAAAAATGGATTTCCTGCGATGCACGTCGCGGCAAAAAATCGCGAACGAGGACCTAGTCCGACGTTCACGGACCCGTCGTCCAGCCGTATATTGCGAACGAGGATTCGCGCACGGGCGCCGACGAACCCGCGTCATCGCGAGAAGTCCAGTCAGCCTTATCGTTTAGAGAGAAAAGAACTCGTAACAAGGATTCTATAGTTGAACCTGCGAAAGGATCAATGTCGACGTCTGTCCCGGCAGACAACAGCGAATTCGTGACCCGACGTACGAATGCCGGTCAGGCCGTCCATCGAGACAGAGTGGGCGCCCCAAAAAACTCCCGCGCGGATTTTCGCGAATATGTAGGCAGCAAAAATGGATTTCCTGCGATGCACGTGGCGGCAAAAAATCGCGAACGATGACCTTGTCCGAAGTTCACGGACCCGTCGTCCAGCCGTATATTGCGAACGAGGATTCGCGCACGGGCGCCGACGAACCCGCGTCATCGCGAGAAGTCCAGTCAGCCTTATCGTTTGGAGGAAAAAGAACTCGTAACAAGGATTCTATGGTTGAACGTGCGAAAGGATCATTGTCGACGTCTGCCCCGGCAGACAACAGCGAATTCGTGACCCGACGTACGAATGCCGGTCAGACCGTCCATCGAGACAGAGTGGGCGCCCCAAAAAACTCCCGTTCGGATTTTTGCGAATATGTAGGCAGCAAAAATGGATTTCCTGCGATGCACGTCGCGGCAAAAAATCGCGAACGAGGACCTAGTCGACGTTCACGGACCCGTCGTCCAGCCGTATATTGCGAACGAGGATTCGCGCACGGGCGCCGACGAACCCGCGTCATCGCGAGAAGTCCAGTCAGCCTTATCGTTTGGAGGAAAAAGAACTCGTAACAAGGATTCTATGGTTGAACGTGCGAAAGGATCATTGTCGACGTCTGCCCCGGCAGACAACAGCGAATTCGTGACCCGACGTACGAATGCCGGTCAGGGCGTCCATCGAGACAGAGTGGGCGCCCCAAAAAACTCCTGCGCGGATTTTTGCGAATATGTAGGCAGCAAAAATGGATTTCCTGCGATGCACGTCGCGGCAAAAAATCGCGAACGAGGACCTAGTCCGACGTTCACGGACCCGTCGTCCAGCCGTATATTGCGAACGAGGATTCGCGCACGGGCGCCGACGAACCCGCGTCATCGCGAGAAGTCCAGTCAGCCTTATCGTTTAGAGAGAAAAGAACTCGTAACAAGGATTCTATAGTTGAACCTGCGAAAGGATCATTGTCGACGTCTGCCCGGCAGACAACAGCGAATTCGTGACCCGACGTACGAATGCCGGTCAGGCCGTCCATCGAGACAGAGTGGGCGCCCCAAAAAACTCCCGCGCGGATTTTCGCGAATATGTAGGCAGCAAAAATGGATTTCCTGCGATGCACGTGGCGGCAAAAAATCGCGAACGATGACCTTGTCCGAAGTTCACGGACCCGTCGTCCAGCCGTATATTGCGAACGAGGATTCGCGCACGGGCGCCGACGAACCCGCGTCATCGCGAGAAGTCCAGTCAGCCTTATCGTTTGGAGGAAAAAGAACTCGTAACAAGGATTCTATGGTTGAACGTGCGAAAGGATCATTGTCGACGTCTGCCCGGCAGACAACAGCGAATTCGTGACCCGACGTACGAATGCCGGTCAGGCCGTCCATCGAGACAGAGTGGGCGCCCCAAAAAACCCCCGTTCGGATTTTTGCGAATATGTAGGCAGCAAAAATGGATTTCCTGCGATGCACGTCGCGGCAAAAAAACGCGAACGAGGACCTAGCTCGACGTTCACGGACCCGTCGTCCAGCCGTATATTGCGAACGAGGATTCGCGCACGGGCGCCGACGAACCCGCGTCATCGCGAGAAGTCCAGTCAGCCTTATCGTTTAGAGTAAAAAGAACTCGTAACAAGGATTCTATAGTTGAACCTGCGAAAGGATCATTGTCGACGTCTGCCAGCTCGACGTTGACGGACCCGTCGTCCAGCCGTATATTGCGAACGAGGATTCGCGCACGGGCGCCGACGAACCCGCGTCATCGCGAGAAGTCCAGTCAGCCTTATCGTTTAGAGAAAAAAGAACTCGTAACAAGGATTCT
Organism: Andrographis paniculata; assembly: GCF_009805555.1. Taxonomy (NCBI): domain Eukaryota; kingdom Viridiplantae; phylum Streptophyta; class Magnoliopsida; order Lamiales; family Acanthaceae; genus Andrographis; species Andrographis paniculata. The sequence goes on from NW_026137402.1 coordinate 4,814,360, forward strand.
ATAGTTGAACCTGCGAAAGGATCATTGTCGACGTCTGCCCCGGCAGACAACAGCGAATTCGTGACCCGACGTACGAATGCCGGTCAGGGCGTCCATCGAGACAGAGTGGGCGCCCCAAAAAACTCCCGCGCGGATTTTCGCGAATATGTAGGCAGCAAAAATGGATTTCCTGCGATGCACGTGGCGGCAAAAAATCGCGAACGATGACCTTGTCCGACGTTCACGGACCCGTCGTCCAGCCGTATATTGCGAACGAGGATTCGCGCACGGGCGCCGACGAACCCGCGTCATCGCGAGAAGTCCAGTCAGCCTTATCGTTTGGAGGAAAAAGAACTCGTAACAAGGATTCTATGGTTGAACGTCCGAAAGGATCATTGTCGACGTCTGCCCTGGCAGACAACAGCGAATTCGTGACCCGACGTACGAATGCCGGTCAGACCGTCCATCGAGACAGAGTGGGCGCCCCAAAAAACTCCCGTTCGGATTTTTGCGAATATGTAGGCAGCAAAAATGGATTTCCTGCGATGCACGTCGCGGCAAAAAAACGCGAACGAGGACCTAGCTCGACGTTCACGGACCCGTCGTCCAGCCGTATATTGCGAACGAGGATTCGCGCACGGGCGCCGACGAACCCGCGTCATCGCGAGAAGTCCAGTCAGCCTTATCGTTTAGAGAAAAAAGAACTCGTAACAAGGATTCTATAGTTGAACCTGCGAAAGGATCATTGTCGACGTCTGCCCCGGCAGACAACAGCGAATTCGTGACCCGACGTACGAATGCCGGTCAGGGCGTCCATCGAGACAGAGTGGGCGCCCCAAAAAACTCCTGCGCGGATTTTCGCGAATATGTAGGCAGCAAAAATGGATTTCCTGCGATGCACGTGGCGGCAAAAAATCGCGAACGATGACCTTGTCCGACGTTCACGGACCCGTCGTCCAGCCGTATATTGCGAACGAGGATTCGCGCACGGGCGCCGACGAACCCGCGTCATCGCGAGAAGTCCAGTCAGCCTTATCGTTTAGAGAAAAAAGAACTCGTAACAAGGATTCTATAGTTGAACCTGCGAAAGGATCATTGTCGACGTCTGCCCCGGCAGACAACAGCGAATTCGTGACCCGACGTACGAATGCCGGTCAGGGCGTCCATCGAGACAGAGTGGGCGCCCCAAAAAACTCCTGCGCGGATTTTCGCGAATATGTAGGCAGCAAAAATGGATTTCCTGCGATGCACGTGGCGGCAAAAAATCGCGAACGATGACCTTGTCCGACGTTCACGGACCCGTCGTCCAGCCGTATATTGCGAACGAGGATTCGCGCACGGGCGCCGACGAACCCGCGTCATCGCGAGAAGTCCAGTCAGCCTTATCGTTTGGAGGAAAAAGAACTCGTAACAAGGATTCTATGGTTGAACGTCCGAAAGGATCATTGTCGACGTCTGCCCTGGCAGACAACAGCGAATTCGTGACCCGACGTACGAATGCCGGTCAGACCGTCCATCGAGACAGAGTGGGCGCCCCAAAAAACTCCCGTTCGGATTTTTGCGAATATGTAGGCAGCAAAAATGGATTTCCTGCGATGCACGTCGCGGCAAAAAAACGCGAACGAGGACCTAGTCGACGTTCACGGACCCGTCGTCCAGCCGTATATTGCGAACGAGGATTCGCGCACGGGCGCCGACGAACCCGCGTCATCGCGAGAAGTCCAGTCAGCCTTATCGTTTAGAGAAAAAAGAACTCGTAACAAGGATTCTATAGTTGAACCTGCGAAAGGATCATTGTCGACGTCTGCCCCGGCAGACAACAGCGAATTCGTGACCCGACGTACGAATGCCGGTCAGGGCGTCCATCGAGACAGAGTGGGCGCCCCAAAAAACTCCCGCGCGGATTTTCGCGAATATGTAGGCAGCAAAAATGGATTTCCTGCGATGCACGTGGCGGCAAAAAATCGCGAACGATGACCTTGTCCGAAGTTCACGGACCCGTCGTCCAGCCGTATATTGCGAACGAGGATTCGCGCACGGGCGCCGACGAACCCGCGTCATCGCGAGAAGTCCAGTCAGCCTTATCGTTTGGAGGAAAAAGAACTCGTAACAAGGATTCTATGGTTGAACGTGCGAAAGGATCATTGTCGACGTCTGCCCTGGCAGACAACAGCGAATTCGTGACCCGACGTACGAATGCCGGTCAGACCGTCCATCGAGACAGAGTGGGCGCCCCAAAAAACTCCCGTTCGGATTTTTGCGAATATGTAGGCAGCAAAAATGGATTTCCTGCGATGCACGTCGCGGCAAAAAAATCGCGAACGAGGACCTAGTCGACGTTCACGGACCCGTCGTCCAGCCGTATATTGCGAACGAGGATTCGCGCACGGGCGCCGACGAACCCGCGTCATCGCGAGAAGTCCAGTCAGCCTTATCGTTTAGAGAAAAAAGAACTCGTAACAAGGATTCTATAGTTGAACCTGCGAAAGGATCATTGTCGACGTCTGCCCCGGCAGACAACAGCGAATTCGTGACCCGACGTACGAATGCCGGTCAGGGCGTCCATCGAGACAGAGTGGGCGCCCCAAAAAACTCCTGCGCGGATTTTCGCGAATATGTAGGCAGCAAAAATGGATTTCCTGCGATGCACGTGGCGGCAAAAAATCGCGAACGATGACCTTGTCCGACGTTCACGGACCCGTCGTCCAGCCGTATATTGCGAACGAGGATTCGCGCACGGGCGCCGACGAACCCGCGTCATCGCGAGAAGTCCAGTCAGCCTTATCGTTTGGAGGAAAAAGAACTCGTAACAAGGATTCTATGGTTGAACGTGCGAAAGGATCATTGTCGACGTCTGCCCCGGCAGACAACAGCGAATTCGTGACCCGACGTACGAATGCCGGTCAGACCGTCCATCGAGACAGAGTGGGCGCCCCAAAAAACTCCCGTTCGGATTTTTGCGAATATGTAGGCAGCAAAAATGGATTTCCTGCGATGCACGTCGCGGCAAAAAAATCGCGAACGAGGACCTAGTCGACGTTCACGGACCCGTCGTCCAGCCGTATATTGCGAACGAGGATTCGCGCACGGGCGCCGACGAACCCGCGTCATCGCGAGAAGTCCAGTCAGCCTTATCGTTTAGAGAAAAAAGAACTCGTAACAAGGATTCTATAGTTGAACCTGCGAAAGGATCATTGTCGACGTCTGCCCCGGCAGACAACAGCGAATTCGTGACCCGACGTACGAATGCCGGTCAGGGCGTCCATCGAGACAGAGTGGGCGCCCCAAAAAACTCCTGCGCGGATTTTCGCGAATATGTAGGCAGCAAAAATGGATTTCCTGCGATGCACGTGGCGGCAAAAAATCGCGAACGATGACCTTGTCCGACGTTCACGGACCCGTCGTCCAGCCGTATATTGCGAACGAGGATTCGCGCACGGGCGCCGACGAACCCGCGTCATCGCGAGAAGTCCAGTCAGCCTTATCGTTTGGAGGAAAAAGAACTCGTAACAAGGATTCTATGGTTGAACGTGCGAAAGGATCATTGTCGACGTCTGCCCCGGCAGACAACAGCGAATTCGTGACCCGACGTACGAATGCCGGTCAGACCGTCCATCGAGACAGAGTGGGCGCCCCAAAAAACTCCCGTTCGGATTTTTGCGAATATGTAGGCAGCAAAAATGGATTTCCTGCGATGCACGTCGCGGCAAAAAAACGCGAACGAGGACCTAGCTCGACGTTCACGGACCCGTCGTCCAGCCGTATATTGCGAACGAGGATTCGCGCACGGGCGCCGACGAACCCGCGTCATCGCGAGAAGTCCAGTCAGCCTTATCGTTTAGAGAAAAAAGAACTCGTAACAAGGATTCTATAGTTGAACTGCGAAAGGATCATTGTCGACGTCTGCCCCGGCAGACAACAGCGAATTCGTGACCCGACGTACGAATGCCGGTCAGGGCGTCCCTCGAGACAGAGTGGGCGCCCCAAAAAACTCCTGCGCGGATTTTTGCGAATATGTAGGCAGCAAAAATGGATTTCCTGCGATGCACGTCGCGGCAAAAAATCGCGAACGAGGACCTAGTCCGACGTTCACGGACCCGTCGTCCAGCCGTATATTGCGAACGAGGATTCGCGCACGGGCGCCGACGAACCCGCGTCATCGCGAGAAGTCCAGTCAGCCTTATCGTTTAGAGAGAAAAGAACTCGTAACAAGGATTCTATAGTTGAACCTGCGAAAGGATCAATGTCGACGTCTGTCCCGGCAGACAACAGCGAATTCGTGACCCGACGTACGAATGCCGGTCAGGCCGTCCATCGAGACAGAGTGGGCGCCCCAAAAAACTCCCGCGCGGATTTTCGCGAATATGTAGGCAGCAAAAATGGATTTCCTGCGATGCACGTGGCGGCAAAAAATCGCGAACGATGACCTTGTCCGAAGTTCACGGACCCGTCGTCCAGCCGTATATTGCGAACGAGGATTCGCGCACGGGCGCCGACGAACCCGCGTCATCGCGAGAAGTCCAGTCAGCCTTATCGTTTGGAGGAAAAAGAACTCGTAACAAGGATTCTATGGTTGAACGTGCGAAAGGATCATTGTCGACGTCTGCCCCGGCAGACAACAGCGAATTCGTGACCCGACGTACGAATGCCGGTCAGGCCGTCCATCGAGACAGAGTGGGCGCCCCAAAAAACCCCCGTTCGGATTTTTGCGAATATGTAGGCAGCAAAAATGGATTTCCTGCGATGCACGTCGCGGCAAAAAATCGCGAACGAGGACCTAGTCGACGTTCACGGACCCGTCGTCCAGCCGTATATTGCGAACGAGGATTCGCGCACGGGCGCCGACGAACCCGCGTCATCGCGAGAAGTCCAGTCAGCCTTATCGTTTAGAGAAAAAAGAACTCGTAACAAGGATTCTATAGTTGAACCTGCGAAAGGATCATGTCGACGTCTGTCCCGGCAGACAACAGCGAATTCGTGACCCGACGTACGAATGCCGGTCAGGCCGTCCATCGAGACAGAGTGGGCGCCCCAAAAAACTCCCGCGCGGATTTTTGCGAATATGTAGGCAGCAAAAATGGATTTCCTGCGATGCACGTGGCGGCAAAAAATCGCGAACGATGACCTTGTCCGACGTTCACGGACCCGTCGTCCAGCCGTATATTGCGAACGAGGATTCGCGCACGGGCGCCGACGAACCCGCGTCATCGCGAGAAGTCCAGTCAGCCTTATCGTTTGGAGGAAAAAGAACTCGTAACAAGGATTCTATGTTGAACTGCGAAAGGATCATTGTCGACGTCTGCCCCGGCAGACAACAGCGAATTCGTGACCCGACGTACGAATGCCGGTCAGGGCGTCCCTCGAGACAGAGTGGGCGCCCCAAAAAACTCCTGCGCGGATTTTTGCGAATATGTAGGCAGCAAAAATGGATTTCCTGCGATGCACGTCGCGGCAAAAAATCGCGAACGAGGACCTAGTCCGACGTTCACGGACCCGTCGTCCAGCCGTATATTGCGAACGAGGATTCGCGCACGGGCGCCGACGAACCCGCGTCATCGCGAGAAGTCCAGTCAGCCTTATCGTTTAGAGAAAAGAACTCGTAACAAGGATTCTATAGTTGAACCTGCGAAAGGATCAATGTCGACGTCTGTCCCGGCAGACAACAGCGAATTCGTGACCCGACGTACGAATGCCGGTCAGGCCGTCCATCGAGACAGAGTGGGCGCCCCAAAAAACTCCGCGCGGATTTTTGCGAATATGTAGGCAGCAAAAATGGATTTCCTGCGATGCACGTGGCGGCAAAAAATCGCGAACGATGACCTTGTCCGATGTTCACGGACCCGTCGTCCAGCCGTATATTGCGAACGAGGATTCGCGCACGGGCGCCGACGAACCCGCGTCATCGCGAGAAGTCCAGTCAGCCTTATCGTTTGGAGGAAAAAGAACTCGTAACAAGGATTCTATGGTTGACCGTGCGAAAGGATCATTGTCGACGTCTGCCCCGGCACACAACAGCGAATTCGTGACCCGACGTACGAATGCCGGTCAGGGCGTCCCTCGAGACAGAGTGGGCGCCCCAAAAAACTCCTGCGCGGATTTTTGCGAATATGTAGGCAGCAAAAATGGATTTCCTGCGATGCACGTCGCGGCAAAAAATCGCGAACGAGGACCTAGTCCGACGTTCACGGACCCGTCGTCCAGCCGTATATTGCGAACGAGGATTCGCGCACGGGCGCCGACGAACCCGCGTCATCGCGAGAAGTCCAGTCAGCCTTATCGTTTGGAGGAAAAAGAACTCGTAACAAGGATTCTATGGTTGAACGTCCGAAAGGATCATTGTCGACGTCTGCCCTGGCAGACAACAGCGAATTCGTGACCCGACGTACGAATGCCGGTCAGACCGTCCATCGAGACAGAGTGGGCGCCCCAAAAAACTCCCGTTCGGATTTTTGCGAATATGTAGGCAGCAAAAATGGATTTCCTGCGATGCACGTCGCGGCAAAAAAACGCGAACGAGGACCTAGCTCGACGTTCACGGACCCGTCGTCCAGCCGTATATTGCGAACGAGGATTCGCGCACGGGCGCCGACGAACCCGCGTCATCGCGAGAAGTCCAGTCAGCCTTATCGTTTGGAGGAAAAAGAACTCGTAACAAGGATTCTATGGTTGAACGTGCGAAAGGATCATTGTCGACGTCTGCCCCGGCAGACAACAGCGAATTCGTGACCCGACGTACGAATGCCGGTCAGGGCGTCCCTCGAGACAGAGTGGGCGCCCCAAAAAACTCCTGCGCGGATTTTTGCGAATATGTAGGCAGCAAAAATGGATTTCCTGCGATGCACGTCGCGGCAAAAAATCGCGAACGAGGACCTAGTCCGACGTTCACGGACCCGTCGTCCAGCCGTATATTGCGAACGAGGATTCGCGCACGGGCGCCGACGAACCCGCGTCATCGCGAGAAGTCCAGTCAGCCTTATCGTTTAGAGAAAAGAACTCGTAACAAGGATTCTATAGTTGAACCTGCGAAAGGATCAATGTCGACGTCTGTCCCGGCAGACAACAGCGAATTCGTGACCCGACGTACGAATGCCGGTCAGGCCGTCCATCGAGACAGAGTGGGCGCCCCAAAAAACTCCCGCGCGGATTTTTGCGAATATGTAGGCAGCAAAAATGGATTTCCTGCGATGCACGTGGCGGCAAAAAATCGCGAACGATGACCTTGTCCGATGTTCACGGACCCGTCGTCCAGCCGTATATTGCGAACGAGGATTCGCGCACGGGCGCCGACGAACCCGCGTCATCGCGAGAAGTCCAGTCAGCCTTATCGTTTGGAGGAAAAAGAACTCGTAACAAGGATTCTATGGTTGAACGTGCGAAAGGATCATTGTCGACGTCTGCCCCGGCAGACAACAGCGAATTCGTGACCCGACGTACGAATGCCGGTCAGGGCGTCCCTCGAGACAGAGTGGGCGCCCCAAAAAACTCCTGCGCGGATTTTTGCGAATATGTAGGCAGCAAAAATGGATTTCCTGCGATGCACGTCGCGGCAAAAAATCGCGAACGAGGACCTAGTCCGACGTTCACGGACCCGTCGTCCAGCCGTATATTGCGAACGAGGATTCGCGCACGGGCGCCGACGAACCCGCGTCATCGCGAGAAGTCCAGTCAGCCTTATCGTTTGGAGGAAAAAGAACTCGTAACAAGGATTCTATGGTTGAACGTGCGAAAGGATCATTGTCGACGTCTGCCCTGGCAGACAACAGCGAATTCGTGACCCGACGTACGAATGCCGGTCAGACCGTCCATCGAGACAGAGTGGGCGCCCCAAAAAACTCCCGTTCGGATTTTTGCGAATATGTAGGCAGCAAAAATGGATTTCCTGCGATGCACGTCGCGGCAAAAAAACGCGAACGAGGACCTAGCTCGACGTTCACGGACCCGTCGTCCAGCCGTATATTGCGAACGAGGATTCGCGCACGGGCGCCGACGAACCCGCGTCATCGCGAGAAGTCCAGTCAGCCTTATCGTTTGGAGGAAAAAGAACTCGTAACAAGGATTCTATGGTTGAACGTGCGAAAGGATCATTGTCGACGTCTGCCCCGGCAGACAACAGCGAATTCGTGACCCGACGTACGAATGCCGGTCAGGGCGTCCCTCGAGACAGAGTGGGCGCCCCAAAAAACTCCTGCGCGGATTTTTGCGAATATGTAGGCAGCAAAAATGGATTTCCTGCGATGCACGTCGCGGCAAAAAATCGCGAACGAGGACCTAGTCCGACGTTCACGGACCCGTCGTCCAGCCGTATATTGCGAACGAGGATTCGCGCACGGGCGCCGACGAACCCGCGTCATCGCGAGAAGTCCAGTCAGCCTTATCGTTTAGAGAAAAGAACTCGTAACAAGGATTCTATAGTTGAACCTGCGAAAGGATCAATGTCGACGTCTGTCCCGGCAGACAACAGCGAATTCGTGACCCGACGTACGAATGCCGGTCAGGCCGTCCATCGAGACAGAGTGGGCGCCCCAAAAAACTCCCGCGCGGATTTTTGCGAATATGTAGGCAGCAAAAATGGATTTCCTGCGATGCACGTGGCGGCAAAAAATCGCGAACGATGACCTTGTCCGATGTTCACGGACCCGTCGTCCAGCCGTATATTGCGAACGAGGATTCGCGCACGGGCGCCGACGAACCCGCGTCATCGCGAGAAGTCCAGTCAGCCTTATCGTTTGGAGGAAAAAGAACTCGTAACAAGGATTCTATGGTTGAACCGTGCGAAAGGATCATTGTCGACGTCTGCCCCGGCACACAACAGCGAATTCGTGACCCGACGTACGAATGCCGGTCAGGGCGTCCCTCGAGACAGAGTGGGCGCCCCAAAAAACTCCTGCGCGGATTTTTGCGAATATGTAGGCAGCAAAAATGGATTTCCTGCGATGCACGTCGCGGCAAAAAATCGCGAACGAGGACCTAGTCCGACGTTCACGGACCCGTCGTCCAGCCGTATATTGCGAACGAGGATTCGCGCACGGGCGCCGACGAACCCGCGTCATCGCGAGAAGTCCAGTCAGCCTTATCGTTTGGAGGAAAAAGAACTCGTAACAAGGATTCTATGGTTGAACGTGCGAAAGGATCATTGTCGACGTCTGCCCTGGCAGACAACAGCGAATTCGTGACCCGACGTACGAATGCCGGTCAGACCGTCCATCGAGACAGAGTGGGCGCCCCAAAAAACTCCCGTTCGGATTTTTGCGAATATGTAGGCAGCAAAAATGGATTTCCTGCGATGCACGTCGCGGCAAAAAAACGCGAACGAGGACCTAGCTCGACGTTCACGGACCCGTCGTCCAGCCGTATATTGCGAACGAGGATTCGCGCACGGGCGCCGACGAACCCGCGTCATCGCGAGAAGTCCAGTCAGCCTTATCGTTTGGAGGAAAAAGAACTCGTAACAAGGATTCTATGGTTGAACGTGCGAAAGGATCATTGTCGACGTCTGCCCCGGCAGACAACAGCGAATTCGTGACCCGACGTACGAATGCCGGTCAGGGCGTCCATCGAGACAGAGTGGGCGCCCCAAAAAACTCCTGCGCGGATTTTTGCGAATATGTAGGCAGCAAAAATGGATTTCCTGCGATGCACGTCGCGGCAAAAAATCGCGAACGAGGACCTAGTCCGACGTTCACGGACCCGTCGTCCAGCCGTATATTGCGAACGAGGATTCGCGCACGGGCGCCGACGAACCCGCGTCATCGCGAGAAGTCCAGTCAGCCTTATCGTTTAGAGAGAAAAGAACTCGTAACAAGGATTCTATAGTTGAACCTGCGAAAGGATCATGTCGACGTCTGTCCCGGCAGACAACAGCGAATTCGTGACCCGACGTACGAATGCCGGTCAGGCCGTCCATCGAGACAGAGTGGGCGCCCCAAAAAACTCCCGCGCGGATTTTTGCGAATATGTAGGCAGCAAAAATGGATTTCCTGCGATGCACGTGGCGGCAAAAAATCGCGAACGATGACCTTGTCCGACGTTCACGGACCCGTCGTCCAGCCGTATATTGCGAACGAGGATTCGCGCACGGGCGCCGACGAACCCGCGTCATCGCGAGAAGTCCAGTCAGCCTTATCGTTTGGAGGAAAAAGAACTCGTAACAAGGATTCTATGGTTGAACGTGCGAAAGGATCATTGTCGACGTCTGCCCCGGCACACAACAGCGAATTCGTGACCCGACGTACGAATGCCGGTCAGGGCGTCCCTCGAGACAGAGTGGGCGCCCCAAAAAACTCCTGCGCGGATTTTTGCGAATATGTAGGCAGCAAAAATGGATTTCCTGCGATGCACGTCGCGGCAAAAAATCGCGAACGAGGACCTAGTCCGACGTTCACGGACCCGTCGTCCAGCCGTATATTGCGAACGAGGATTCGCGCACGGGCGCCGACGAACCCGCGTCATCGCGAGAAGTCCAGTCAGCCTTATCGTTTGGAGGAAAAAGAACTCGTAACAAGGATTCTATGGTTGAACGTCCGAAAGGATCATTGTCGACGTCTGCCCTGGCAGACAACAGCGAATTCGTGACCCGACGTACGAATGCCGGTCAGACCGTCCATCGAGACAGAGTGGGCGCCCCAAAAAACTCCCGTTCGGATTTTTGCGAATATGTAGGCAGCAAAAATGGATTTCCTGCGATGCACGTCGCGGCAAAAAAACGCGAACGAGGACCTAGCTCGACGTTCACGGACCCGTCGTCCAGCCGTATATTGCGAACGAGGATTCGCGCACGGGCGCCGACGAACCCGCGTCATCGCGAGAAGTCCAGTCAGCCTTATCGTTTAGAGAAAAAAGAACTCGTAACAAGGATTCTATAGTTGAACCTGCGAAAGGATCATTGTCGACGTCTGCCCCGGCAGACAACAGCGAATTCGTGACCCGACGTACGAATGCCGGTCAGGCCGTCCATCGAGACAGAGTGGGCGCCCCAAAAAACTCCCGCGCGGATTTTCGCGAATATGTAGGCAGCAAAAATGGATTTCCTGCGATGCACGTGGCGGCAAAAAATCGCGAACGATGACCTTGTCCGAAGTTCACGGACCCGTCGTCCAGCCGTATATTGCGAACGAGGATTCGCGCACGGGCGCCGACGAACCCGCGTCATCGCGAGAAGTCCAGTCAGCCTTATCGTTTAGAGAGAAAAGAACTCGTAACAAGGATTCTATAGTTGAACCTGCGAAAGGATCATTGTCGACGTCTGTCCCGGCAGACAACAGCGAATTCGTGACCCGACGTACGAATGCCGGTCAGGCCGTCCATCGAGACAGAGTGGGCGCCCCAAAAAACTCCTGCGCGGATTTTCGCGAATATGTAGGCAGCAAAAATGGATTTCCTGCGATGCACGTGGCGGCAAAAAATCGCGAACGATGACCTTGTCCGACGTTCACGGACCCGTCGTCCAGCCGTATATTGCGAACGAGGATTCGCGCACGGGCGCCGACGAACCCGCGTCATCGCGAGAAGTCCAGTCAGCCTTATCGTTTGGAGGAAAAAGAACTCGTAACAAGGATTCTATGGTTGAACGTGCGAAAGGATCATTGTCGACGTCTGCCCCGGCACACAACAGCGAATTCGTGACCCGACGTACGAATGCCGGTCAGGGCGTCCCTCGAGACAGAGTGGGCGCCCCAAAAAACTCCTGCGCGGATTTTTGCGAATATGTAGGCAGCAAAAATGGATTTCCTGCAATGCACGTCGCGGCAAAAAATCGCGAACGAGGACCTAGTCCGACGTTCACGGACCCGTCGTCCAGCCGTATATTGCGAACGAGGATTCGCGCACGGGCGCCGACGAACCCGCGTCATCGCGAGAAGTCCAGTCAGCCTTATCGTTTGGAGGAAAAAGAACTCGTAACAAGGATTCTATGGTTGAACGTCCGAAAGGATCATTGTCGACGTCTGCCCTGGCAGACAACAGCGAATTCGTGACCCGACGTACGAATGCCGGTCAGACCGTCCATCGAGACAGAGTGGGCGCCCCAAAAAACTCCCGTTCGGATTTTTGCGAATATGTAGGCAGCAAAAATGGATTTCCTGCGATGCACGTCGCGGCAAAAAAACGCGAACGAGGACCTAGCTCGACGTTCACGGACCCGTCGTCCAGCCGTATATTGCGAACGAGGATTCGCGCACGGGCGCCGACGAACCCGCGTCATCGCGAGAAGTCCAGTCAGCCTTATCGTTTAGAGAAAAAAGAACTCGTAACAAGGATTCTATAGTTGAACCTGCGAAAGGATCATTGTCGACGTCTGCCCCGGCAGACAACAGCGAATTCGTGACCCGACGTACGAATGCCGGTCAGGCCGTCCATCGAGACAGAGTGGGCGCCCCAAAAAACTCCCGCGCGGATTTTTGCGAATATGTAGGCAGCAAAAATGGATTTCCTGCGATGCACGTGGCGGCAAAAAATCGCGAACGATGACCTTGTCCGACGTTCACGGACCCGTCGTCCAGCCGTATATTGCGAACGAGGATTCGCGCACGGGCGCCGACGAACCCGCGTCATCGCGAGAAGTCCAGTCAGCCTTATCGTTTAGAGAGAAAAGAACTCGTAACAAGGATTCTATAGTTGAACCTGCGAAAGGATCATTGTCGACGTCTGTCCCGGCAGACAACAGCGAATTCGTGACCCGACGTACGAATGCCGGTCAGGCCGTCCATCGAGACAGAGTGGGCGCCCCAAAAAACTCCTGCGCGGATTTTCGCGAATATGTAGGCAGCAAAAATGGATTTCCTGCGATGCACGTGGCGGCAAAAAATCGCGAACGATGACCTTGTCCGACGTTCACGGACCCGTCGTCCAGCCGTATATTGCGAACGAGGATTCGCGCACGGGCGCCGACGAACCCGCGTCATCGCGAGAAGTCCAGTCAGCCTTATCGTTTGGAGGAAAAAGAACTCGTAACAAGGATTCTATGGTTGAACGTGCGAAAGGATCATTGTCGACGTCTGCCCCGGCAGACAACAGCGAATTCGTGACCCGACGTACGAATGCCGGTCAGGGCGTCCCTCGAGACAGAGTGGGCGCCCCAAAAAACTCCTGCGCGGATTTTTGCGAATATGTAGGCAGCAAAAATGGATTTCCTGCGATGCACGTCGCGGCAAAAAATCGCGAACGAGGACCTAGTCCGACGTTCACGGACCCGTCGTCCAGCCGTATATTGCGAACGAGGATTCGCGCACGGGCGCCGACGAACCCGCGTCATCGCGAGAAGTCCAGTCAGCCTTATCGTTTAGAGAGAAAAGAACTCGTAACAAGGATTCTATAGTTGAACCTGCGAAAGGATCATTGTCGACGTCTGTCCCGGCAGACAACAGCGAATTCGTGACCCGACGTACGAATGCCGGTCAGGCCGTCCATCGAGACAGAGTGGGCGCCCCAAAAAACTCCTGCGCGGATTTTCGCGAATATGTAGGCAGCAAAAATGGATTTCCTGCGATGCACGTGGCGGCAAAAAATCGCGAACGATGACCTTGTCCGACGTTCACGGACCCGTCGTCCAGCCGTATATTGCGAACGAGGATTCGCGCACGGGCGCCGACGAACCCGCGTCATCGCGAGAAGTCCAGTCAGCCTTATCGTTTGGAGGAAAAAGAACTCGTAACAAGGATTCTATGGTTGAACGTGCGAAAGGATCATTGTCGACGTCTGCCCCGGCACACAACAGCGAATTCGTGACCCGACGTACGAATGCCGGTCAGGGCGTCCATCGAGACAGAGTGGGCGCCCCAAAAAACTCCTGCGCGGATTTTTGCGAATATGTAGGCAGCAAAAATGGATTTCCTGCGATGCACGTCGCGGCAAAAAATCGCGAACGAGGACCTAGTCCGACGTTCACGGACCCGTCGTCCAGCCGTATATTGCGAACGAGGATTCGCGCACGGGCGCCGACGAACCCGCGTCATCGCGAGAAGTCCAGTCAGCCTTATCGTTTGGAGGAAAAAGAACTCGTAACAAGGATTCTATGGTTGAACGTCCGAAAGGATCATTGTCGACGTCTGCCCTGGCAGACAACAGCGAATTCGTGACCCGACGTACGAATGCCGGTCAGACCGTCCATCGAGACAGAGTGGGCGCCCCAAAAAACTCCCGTTCGGATTTTTGCGAATATGTAGGCAGCAAAAATGGATTTCCTGCGATGCACGTCGCGGCAAAAAAACGCGAACGAGGACCTAGCTCGACGTTCACGGACCCGTCGTCCAGCCGTATATTGCGAACGAGGATTCGCGCACGGGCGCCGACGAACCCGCGTCATCGCGAGAAGTCCAGTCAGCCTTATCGTTTAGAGAAAAAAGAACTCGTAACAAGGATTCTATAGTTGAACCTGCGAAAGGATCATTGTCGACGTCTGCCCCGGCAGACAACAGCGAATTCGTGACCCGACGTACGAATGCCGGTCAGGCCGTCCATCGAGACAGAGTGGGCGCCCCAAAAAACTCCCGCGCGGATTTTCGCGAATATGTAGGCAGCAAAAATGGATTTCCTGCGATGCACGTGGCGGCAAAAAATCGCGAACGATGACCTTGTCCGACGTTCACGGACCCGTCGTCCAGCCGTATATTGCGAACGAGGATTCGCGCACGGGCGCCGACGAACCCGCGTCATCGCGAGAAGTCCAGTCAGCCTTATCGTTTAGAGAGAAAAGAACTCGTAACAAGGATTCTATAGTTGAACCTGCGAAAGGATCAATGTCGACGTCTGTCCCGGCAGACAACAGCGAATTCGTGACCCGACGTACGAATGCCGGTCAGGCCGTCCATCGAGACAGAGTGGGCGCCCCAAAAAACTCCTGCGCGGATTTTCGCGAATATGTAGGCAGCAAAAATGGATTTCCTGCGATGCACGTGGCGGCAAAAAATCGCGAACGATGACCTTGTCCGACGTTCACGGACCCGTCGTCCAGCCGTATATTGCGAACGAGGATTCGCGCACGGGCGCCGACGAACCCGCGTCATCGCGAGAAGTCCAGTCAGCCTTATCGTTTGGAGGAAAAAGAACTCGTAACAAGGATTCTATGGTTGAACGTGCGAAAGGATCATTGTCGACGTCTGCCCCGGCACACAACAGCGAATTCGTGACCCGACGTACGAATGCCGGTCAGGGCGTCCCTCGAGACAGAGTGGGCGCCCCAAAAAACTCCTGCGCGGATTTTTGCGAATATGTAGGCAGCAAAAATGGATTTCCTGCGATGCACGTCGCGGCAAAAAATCGCGAACGAGGACCTAGTCCGACGTTCACGGACCCGTCGTCCAGCCGTATATTGCGAACGAGGATTCGCGCACGGGCGCCGACGAACCCGCGTCATCGCGAGAAGTCCAGTCAGCCTTATCGTTTGGAGGAAAAAGAACTCGTAACAAGGATTCTATGGTTGAACGTGCGAAAGGATCATTGTCGACGTCTGCCCGGCAGACAACAGCGAATTCGTGACCCGACGTACGAATGCCGGTCAGACCGTCCATCGAGACAGAGTGGGCGCCCCAAAAAACTCCCGTTCGGATTTTTGCGAATATGTAGGCAGCAAAAATGGATTTCCTGCGATGCACGTCGCGGCAAAAAACGCGAACGAGGACCTAGTCGACGTTCACGGACCCGTCGTCCAGCCGTATATTGCGAACGAGGATTCGCGCACGGGCGCCGACGAACCCGCGTCATCGCGAGAAGTCCAGTCAGCCTTATCGTTTAGAGAAAAAGAACTCGTAACAAGGATTCTATAGTTGAACCTGCGAAAGGATCATTGTCGACGTCTGCCCCGGCAGACAACAGCGAATTCGTGACCCGACGTACGAATGCCGGTCAGGCCGTCCATCGAGACAGAGTGGGCGCCCCAAAAAACTCCCGCGCGGATTTTCGCGAATATGTAGGCAGCAAAAATGGATTTCCTGCGATGCACGTGCGGCAAAAAATCGCGAACGATGACCTTGTCCGACGTTCACGGACCCGTCGTCCAGCCGTATATTGCGAACGAGGATTCGCGCACGGGCGCCGACGAACCCGCGTCATCGCGAGAAGTCCAGTCAGCCTTATCGTTTAGAGAGAAAAGAACTCGTAACAAGGATTCTATAGTTGAACCTGCGAAAGGATCATTGTCGACGTCTGTCCCGGCAGACAACAGCGAATTCGTGACCCGACGTACGAATGCCGGTCAGGCCGTCCATCGAGACAGAGTGGGCGCCCCAAAAAACTCCTGCGCGGATTTTCGCGAATATGTAGGCAGCAAAAATGGATTTCCTGCGATGCACGTGGCGGCAAAAAATCGCGAACGATGACCTTGTCCGATGTTCACGGACCCGTCGTCCAGCCGTATATTGCGAACGAGGATTCGCGCACGGGCGCCGACGAACCCGCGTCATCGCGAGAAGTCCAGTCAGCCTTATCGTTTGGAGGAAAAAGAACTCGTAACAAGGATTCTATGGTTGAACGTGCGAAAGGATCATTGTCGACGTCTGCCCCGGCAGACAACAGCGAATTCGTGACCCGACGTACGAATGCCGGTCAGGGCGTCCCTCGAGACAGAGTGGGCGCCCCAAAAAACTCCTGCGCGGATTTTTGCGAATATGTAGGCAGCAAAAATGGATTTCCTGCGATGCACGTCGCGGCAAAAAATCGCGAACGAGGACCTAGTCCGACGTTCACGGACCCGTCGTCCAGCCGTATATTGCGAACGAGGATTCGCGCACGGGCGCCGACGAACCCGCGTCATCGCGAGAAGTCCAGTCAGCCTTATCGTTTAGAGAGAAAAGAACTCGTAACAAGGATTCTATAGTTGAACCTGCGAAAGGATCATTGTCGACGTCTGTCCCGGCAGACAACAGCGAATTCGTGACCCGACGTACGAATGCCGGTCAGGCCGTCCATCGAGACAGAGTGGGCGCCCCAAAAAACTCCCGCGCGGATTTTCGCGAATATGTAGGCAGCAAAAATGGATTTCCTGCGATGCACGTGGCGGCAAAAAATCGCGAACGATGACCTTGTCCGAAGTTCACGGACCCGTCGTCCAGCCGTATATTGCGAACGAGGATTCGCGCACGGGCGCCGACGAACCCGCGTCATCGCGAGAAGTCCAGTCAGCCTTATCGTTTGGAGGAAAAAGAACTCGTAACAAGGATTCTATGGTTGAACGTGCGAAAGGATCATTGTCGACGTCTGCCCCGGCAGACAACAGCGAATTCGTGACCCGACGTACGAATGCCGGTCAGGCCGTCCATCGAGACAGAGTGGGCGCCCCAAAAAACTCCCGTTCGGATTTTTGCGAATATGTAGGCAGCAAAAATGGATTTCCTGCGATGCACGTCGCGGCAAAAAATCGCGAACGAGGACCTAGTCGACGTTCACGGACCCGTCGTCCAGCCGTATATTGCGAACGAGGATTCGCGCACGGGCGCCGACGAACCCGCGTCATCGCGAGAAGTCCAGTCAGCCTTATCGTTTAGAGGAAAAAGAACTCGTAACAAGGATTCTATAGTTGAACCTGCGAAAGGATCATTGTCGACGTCTGCCCCGGCAGACAACAGCGAATTCGTGACCCGACGTACGAATGCCGGTCAGGCCGTCCATCGAGACAGAGTGGGCGCCCCAAAAAACTCCCGCGCGGATTTTTGCGAATATGTAGGCAGCAAAAATGGATTTCCTGCGATGCACGTCGCGGCAAAAAAACGCGAACGAGGACCTAGTCGACGTTCACGGACCCGTCGTCCAGCCGTATATTGCGAACGAGGATTCGCGCACGGGCGCCGACGAACCCGCGTCATCGCGAGAAGTCCAGTCAGCCTTATCGTTTAGAGAAAAAAGAACTCGTAACAAGGATTCTATAGTTGAACCTGCGAAAGGATCATTGTCGACGTCTGCCCCGGCAGACAACAGCGAATTCGTGACCCGACGTACGAATGCCGGTCAGGGCGTCCATCGAGACAGAGTGGGCGCCCCAAAAAACTCCTGCGCGGATTTTCGCGAATATGTAGGCAGCAAAAATGGATTTCCTGCGATGCACGTGGCGGCAAAAAATCGCGAACGATGACCTTGTCCGACGTTCACGGACCCGTCGTCCAGCCGTATATTGCGAACGAGGATTCGCGCACGGGCGCCGACGAACCCGCGTCATCGCGAGAAGTCCAGTCAGCCTTATCGTTTAGAGAAAAAGAACTCGTAACAAGGATTCTATAGTTGAACCTGCGAAAGGATCATTGTCGACGTCTGCCCCGGCAGACAACAGCGAATTCGTGACCCGACGTACGAATGCCGGTCAGGCCGTCCATCGAGACAGAGTGGGCGCCCCAAAAAACTCCTGCGCGGATTTTCGCGAATATGTAGGCAGCAAAAATGGATTTCCTGCGATGCACGTGGCGGCAAAAAATCGCGAACGATGACCTTGTCCGACGTTCACGGACCCGTCGTCCAGCCGTATATTGCGAACGAGGATTCGCGCACGGGCGCCGACGAACCCGCGTCATCGCGAGAAGTCCAGTCAGCCTTATCGTTTGGAGGAAAAAGAACTCGTAACAAGGATTCTATGGTTGAACGTGCGAAAGGATCATTGTCGACGTCTGCCCCGGCAGACAACAGCGAATTCGTGACCCGACGTACGAATGCCGGTCAGGCCGTCCATCGAGACAGAGTGGGCGCCCCAAAAAACTCCCGCGCGGATTTTTGCGAATATGTAGGCAGCAAAAATGGATTTCCTGCGATGCACGTCGCGGCAAAAAATCGCGAACGATGACCTTGTCCGACGTTCACGGACCCGTCGTCCAGCCGTATATTGCGAACGAGGATTCGCGCACGGGCGCCGACGAACCCGCGTCATCGCGAGAAGTCCAGTCAGCCTTATCGTTTAGAGAAAAAAGAACTCGTAACAAGGATTCTATAGTTGAACCTGCGAAAGGATCATTGTCGACGTCTGCCCCGGCAGACAACAGCGAATTCGTGACCCGACGTACGAATGCCGGTCAGGGCGTCCATCGAGACAGAGTGGGCGCCCCAAAAAACTCCTGCGCGGATTTTCGCGAATATGTAGGCAGCAAAAATGGATTTCCTGCGATGCACGTCGCGGCAAAAAATCGCGAACGAGGACCTAGTCCGACGTTCACGGACCCGTCGTCCAGCCGTATATTGCGAACGAGGATTCGCGCACGGGCGCCGACGAACCCGCGTCATCGCGAGAAGTCCAGTCAGCCTTATCGTTTAGAGAGAAAAGAACTCGTAACAAGGATTCTATAGTTGAACCTGCGAAAGGATCATTGTCGACGTCTGCCCGGCAGACAACAGCGAATTCGTGACCCGACGTACGAATGCCGGTCAGGCCGTCCATCGAGACAGAGTGGGCGCCCCAAAAAACTCCCGCGCGGATTTTCGCGAATATGTAGGCAGCAAAAATGGATTTCCTGCGATGCACGTGGCGGCAAAAAATCGCGAACGATGACCTTGTCCGAAGTTCACGGACCCGTCGTCCAGCCGTATATTGCGAACGAGGATTCGCGCACGGGCGCCGACGAACCCGCGTCATCGCGAGAAGTCCAGTCAGCCTTATCGTTTGGAGGAAAAAGAACTCGTAACAAGGATTCTATGGTTGAACGTGCGAAAGGATCATTGTCGACGTCTGCCCGGCAGACAACAGCGAATTCGTGACCCGACGTACGAATGCCGGTCAGGCCGTCCATCGAGACAGAGTGGGCGCCCCAAAAAACTCCCGTTCGGATTTTTGCGAATATGTAGGCAGCAAAAATGGATTTCCTGCGATGCACGTCGCGGCAAAAAATCGCGAACGAGGACCTAGTCCGACGTTCACGGACCCGTCGTCCAGCCGTATATTGCGAACGAGGATTCGCGCACGGGCGCCGACGAACCCGCGTCATCGCGAGAAGTCCAGTCAGCCTTATCGTTTAGAGAGAAAAGAACTCGTAACAAGGATTCTATAGTTGAACCTGCGAAAGGATCATTGTCGACGTCTGCCCCGGCAGACAACAGCGAATTCGTGACCCGACGTACGAATGCCGGTCAGGCCGTCCATCGAGACAGAGTGGGCGCCCCAAAAAACTCCCGCGCGGATTTTCGCGAATATGTAGGCAGCAAAAATGGATTTCCTGCGATGCACGTGGCGGCAAAAAATCGCGAACGATGACCTTGTCCGACGTTCACGGACCCGTCGTCCAGCCGTATATTGCGAACGAGGATTCGCGCACGGGCGCCGACGAACCCGCGTCATCGCGAGAAGTCCAGTCAGCCTTATCGTTTGGAGGAAAAAGAACTCGTAACAAGGATTCTATGGTTGAACGTGCGAAAGGATCATTGTCGACGTCTGCCCGGCAGACAACAGCGAATTCGTGACCCGACGTACGAATGCCGGTCAGGCCGTCCATCGAGACAGAGTGGGCGCCCCAAAAAACTCCCGCGCGGATTTTTGCGAATATGTAGGCAGCAAAAATGGATTTCCTGCGATGCACGTCGCGGCAAAAAATCGCGAACGAGGACCTAGTCCGACGTTCACGGACCCGTCGTCCAGCCGTATATTGCGAACGAGGATTCGCGCACGGGCGCCGACGAACCCGCGTCATCGCGAGAAGTCCAGTCAGCCTTATCGTTTAGAGAAAAAGAACTCGTAACAAGGATTCTATAGTTGAACCTGCGAAAGGATCATTGTCGACGTCTGCCCCGGCAGACAACAGCGAATTCGTGACCCGACGTACGAATGCCGGTCAGGCCGTCCATCGAGACAGAGTGGGCGCCCCAAAAAACTCCCGCGCGGATTTTCGCGAATATGTAGGCAGCAAAAATGGATTTCCTGCGATGCACGTGGCGGCAAAAAATCGCGAACGATGACCTTGTCCGACGTTCACGGACCCGTCGTCCAGCCGTATATTGCGAACGAGGATTCGCGCACGGGCGCCGACGAACCCGCGTCATCGCGAGAAGTCCAGTCAGCCTTATCGTTTGGAGGAAAAAGAACTCGTAACAAGGATTCTATGGTTGAACGTGCGAAAGGATCATTGTCGACGTCTGCCCCGGCAGACAACAGCGAATTCGTGACCCGACGTACGAATGCCGGTCAGGCCGTCCATCGAGACAGAGTGGGCGCCCCAAAAAACTCCCGCGCGGATTTTTGCGAATATGTAGGCAGCAAAAATGGATTTCCTGCGATGCACGTCGCGGCAAAAAATCGCGAACGAGGACCTAGTCGACGTTCACGGACCCGTCGTCCAGCCGTATATTGCGAACGAGGATTCGCGCACGGGCGCCGACGAACCCGCGTCATCGCGAGAAGTCCAGTCAGCCTTATCGTTTAGAGAGGAAAGAACTCGTAACAAGGATTCTATAGTTGAACCTGCGAAAGGATCATTGTCGACGTCTGCCCCGGCAGACAACAGCGAATTCGTGACCCGACGTACGAATGCCGGTCAGGCCGTCCATCGAGACAGAGTGGGCGCCCCAAAAAACTCCCGCGCGGATTTTCGCGAATATGTAGGCAGCAAAAATGGATTTCCTGCGATGCACGTCGCGGCAAAAAATCGCGAACGATGACCTTGTCCGACGTTCACGGACCCGTCGTCCAGCCGTATATTGCGAACGAGGATTCGCGCACGGGCGCCGACGAACCCGCGTCATCGCGAGAAGTCCAGTCAGCCTTATCGTTTGGAGGAAAAAGAACTCGTAACAAGGATTCTATAGTTGAACCTGCGAAAGGATCATTGTCGACGTCTGCCCCGGCAGACAACAGCGAATTCGTGACCCGACGTACGAATGCCGGTCAGGCCGTCCATCGAGACAGAGTGGGCGCCCCAAAAAACTCCCGCGCGGATTTTCGCGAATATGTAGGCAGCAAAAATGGATTTCCTGCGATGCACGTGGCGGCAAAAAATCGCGAACGATGACCTTGTCCGAAGTTCACGGACCCGTCGTCCAGCCGTATATTGCGAACGAGGATTCGCGCACGGGCGCCGACGAACCCGCGTCATCGCGAGAAGTCCAGTCAGCCTTATCGTTTGGAGGAAAAAGAACTCGTAACAAGGATTCTATGGTTGAACGTGCGAAAGGATCATTGTCGACGTCTGCCCGGCAGACAACAGCGAATTCGTGACCCGACGTACGAATGCCGGTCAGGCCGTCCATCGAGACAGAGTGGGCGCCCCAAAAAACTCCCGCGCGGATTTTTGCGAATATGTAGGCAGCAAAAATGGATTTCCTGCGATGCACGTCGCGGCAAAAAATCGCGAACGAGGACCTAGTCCGACGTTCACGGACCCGTCGTCCAGCCGTATATTGCGAACGAGGATTCGCGCACGGGCGCCGACGAACCCGCGTCATCGCGAGAAGTCCAGTCAGCCTTATCGTTTAGAGAGAAAAGAACTCGTAACAAGGATTCTATAGTTGAACCTGCGAAAGGATCATTGTCGACGTCTGCCCCGGCAGACAACAGCGAATTCGTGACCCGACGTACGAATGCCGGTCAGGCCGTCCATCGAGACAGAGTGGGCGCCCCAAAAAACTCCCGCGCGGATTTTCGCGAATATGTAGGCAGCAAAAATGGATTTCCTGCGATGCACGTGGCGGCAAAAAATCGCGAACGATGACCTTGTCCGACGTTCACGGACCCGTCGTCCAGCCGTATATTGCGAACGAGGATTCGCGCACGGGCGCCGACGAACCCGCGTCATCGCGAGAAGTCCAGTCAGCCTTATCGTTTGGAGGAAAAAGAACTCGTAACAAGGATTCTATGGTTGAACGTGCGAAAGGATCATTGTCGACGTCTGCCCCGGCAGACAACAGCGAATTCGTGACCCGACGTACGAATGCCGGTCAGGCGTCCATCGAGACAGAGTGGGCGCCCCAAAAAACTCCCGTTCGGATTTTTGCGAATATGTAGGCAGCAAAAATGGATTTCCTGCGATGCACGTCGCGGCAAAAAAACGCGAACGAGGACCTAGTCGACGTTCACGGACCCGTCGTCCAGCCGTATATTGCGAACGAGGATTCGCGCACGGGCGCCGACGAACCCGCGTCATCGCGAGAAGTCCAGTCAGCCTTATCGTTTAGAGAGAAAAGAACTCGTAACAAGGATTCTATAGTTGAACCTGCGAAAGGATCATTGTCGACGTCTGCCCCGGCAGACAACAGCGAATTCGTGACCCGACGTACGAATGCCGGTCAGGCCGTCCATCGAGACAGAGTGGGCGCCCCAAAAAACTCCGCGCGGATTTTTGCGAATATGTAGGCAGCAAAAATGGATTTCCTGCGATGCACGTCGCGGCAAAAAATCGCGAACGATGACCTTGTCCGACGTTCACGGACCCGTCGTCCAGCCGTATATTGCGAACGAGGATTCGCGCACGGGCGCCGACGAACCCGCGTCATCGCGAGAAGTCCAGTCAGCCTTATCGTTTGGAGGAAAAAGAACTCGTAACAAGGATTCTATGGTTGAACGTGCGAAAGGATCATTGTCGACGTCTGCCCCGGCAGACAACAGCGAATTCGTGACCCGACGTACGAATGCCGGTCAGGGCGTCCATCGAGACAGAGTGGGCGCCCCAAAAAACTCCTGCGCGGATTTTTGCGAATATGTAGGCAGCAAAAATGGATTTCCTGCGATGCACGTCGCGGCAAAAAATCGCGAACGAGGACCTAGTCCGACGTTCACGGACCCGTCGTCCAGCCGTATATTGCGAACGAGGATTCGCGCACGGGCGCCGACGAACCCGCGTCATCGCGAGAAGTCCAGTCAGCCTTATCGTTTAGAGAGAAAAGAACTCGTAACAAGGATTCTATAGTTGAACCTGCGAAAGGATCATTGTCGACGTCTGCCCCGGCAGACAACAGCGAATTCGTGACCCGACGTACGAATGCCGGTCAGGCCGTCCATCGAGACAGAGTGGGCGCCCCAAAAAACTCCCGCGCGGATTTTCGCGAATATGTAGGCAGCAAAAATGGATTTCCTGCGATGCACGTGGCGGCAAAAAATCGCGAACGATGACCTTGTCCGAAGTTCACGGACCCGTCGTCCAGCCGTATATTGCGAACGAGGATTCGCGCACGGGCGCCGACGAACCCGCGTCATCGCGAGAAGTCCAGTCAGCCTTATCGTTTGGAGGAAAAAGAACTCGTAACAAGGATTCTATGGTTGAACGTCCGAAAGGATCATTGTCGACGTCTGCCCCGGCAGACAACAGCGAATTCGTGACCCGACGTACGAATGCCGGTCAGACCGTCCATCGAGACAGAGTGGGCGCCCCAAAAAACTCCCGTTCGGATTTTTGCGAATATGTAGGCAGCAAAAATGGATTTCCTGCGATGCACGTCGCGGCAAAAAAACGCGAACGAGGACCTAGTCGACGTTCACGGACCCGTCGTCCAGCCGTATATTGCGAACGAGGATTCGCGCACGGGCGCCGACGAACCCGCGTCATCGCGAGAAGTCCAGTCAGCCTTATCGTTTAGAGAAAAAGAACTCGTAACAAGGATTCTATAGTTGAACCTGCGAAAGGATCATTGTCGACGTCTGCCCCGGCAGACAACAGCGAATTCGTGACCCGACGTACGAATGCCGGTCAGGCCGTCCATCGAGACAGAGTGGGCGCCCCAAAAAACTCCCGCGCGGATTTTCGCGAATATGTAGGCAGCAAAAATGGATTTCCTGCGATGCACGTGGCGGCAAAAAATCGCGAACGATGACCTTGTCCGACGTTCACGGACCCGTCGTCCAGCCGTATATTGCGAACGAGGATTCGCGCACGGGCGCCGACGAACCCGCGTCATCGCGAGAAGTCCAGTCAGCCTTATCGTTTGGAGGAAAAAGAACTCGTAACAAGGATTCTATGGTTGAACGTGCGAAAGGATCATTGTCGACGTCTGCCCCGGCACACAACAGCGAATTCGTGACCCGACGTACGAATGCCGGTCAGGCCGTCCATCGAGACAGAGTGGGCGCCCCAAAAAACTCCCGCGCGGATTTTTGCGAATATGTAGGCAGCAAAAATGGATTTCCTGCGATGCACGTCGCGGCAAAAAATCGCGAACGAGGACCTAGTCCGACGTTCACGGACCCGTCGTCCAGCCGTATATTGCGAACGAGGATTCGCGCACGGGCGCCGACGAACCCGCGTCATCGCGAGAAGTCCAGTCAGCCTTATCGTTTGGAGAAAAAGAACTCGTAACAAGGATTCTATGGTTGAACCTGCGAAAGGATCATTGTCGACGTCTGCCCCGGCAGACAACAGCGAATTCGTGACCCGACGTACGAATGCCGGTCAGGCCGTCCATCGAGACAGAGTGGGCGCCCCAAAAAACTCCCGTCCGCGATTTTTGCGAATATGTAGGCAGCAAAAATGGATTTCCTGCGATGCACGTCGCGGCAAAAAATCGCGAACGAGGACCTAGTCCGACGTTCACGGACCCGTCGTCCAGCCGTATATTGCGAACGAGGATTCGCGCACGGGCGCCGACGAACCCGCGTCATCGCGAGAAGTCCAGTCAGCCTTATCGTTTGGAGGAAAAAGAACTCGTAACAAGGATTCTATGGTTGAACGTCCGAAAGGATCATTGTCGACGTCTGCCCTGGCAGACAACAGCGAATTCGTGACCCGACGTACGAATGCCGGTCAGACCGTCCATCGAGACAGAGTGGGCGCCCCAAAAAACTCCCGTTCGGATTTTTGCGAATATGTAGGCAGCAAAAATGGATTTCCTGCGATGCACGTCGCGGCAAAAAAACGCGAACGAGGACCTAGTCCGACGTTCACGGACCCGTCGTCCAGCCGTATATTGCGAACGAGGATTCGCGCACGGGCGCCGACGAACCCGCGTCATCGCGAGAAGTCCAGTCAGCCTTATCGTTTAGAGAAAAAAGAACTCGTAACAAGGATTCTATAGTTGAACCTGCGAAAGGATCATTGTCGACGTCTGCCCCGGCAGACAACAGCGAATTCGTGACCCGACGTACGAATGCCGGTCAGGCCGTCCATCGAGACAGAGTGGGCGCCCCAAAAAACTCCCGCGCGGATTTTCGCGAATATGTAGGCAGCAAAAATGGATTTCCTGCGATGCACGTGGCGGCAAAAAATCGCGAACGATGACCTTGTCCGAAGTTCACGGACCCGTCGTCCAGCCGTATATTGCGAACGAGGATTCGCGCACGGGCGCCGACGAACCCGCGTCATCGCGAGAAGTCCAGTCAGCCTTATCGTTTGGAGGAAAAAGAACTCGTAACAAGGATTCTATGGTTGAACGTGCGAAAGGATCATTGTCGACGTCTGCCCCGGCAGACAACAGCGAATTCGTGACCCGACGTACGAATGCCGGTCAGACCGTCCATCGAGACAGAGTGGGCGCCCCAAAAAACTCCCGTTCGGATTTTTGCGAATATGTAGGCAGCAAAAATGGATTTCCTGCGATGCACGTCGCGGCAAAAAAACGCGAACGAGGACCTAGCTCGACGTTCACGGACCCGTCGTCCAGCCGTATATTGCGAACGAGGATTCGCGCACGGGCGCCGACGAACCCGCGTCATCGCGAGAAGTCCAGTCAGCCTTATCGTTTAGAGAAAAAAGAACTCGTAACAAGGATTCTATAGTTGAACCTGCGAAAGGATCATTGTCGACGTCTGCCCCGGCAGACAACAGCGAATTCGTGACCCGACGTACGAATGCCGGTCAGGGCGTCCATCGAGACAGAGTGGGCGCCCCAAAAAACTCCTGCGCGGATTTTCGCGAATATGTAGGCAGCAAAAATGGATTTCCTGCGATGCACGTGGCGGCAAAAAATCGCGAACGATGACCTTGTCCGATGTTCACGGACCCGTCGTCCAGCCGTATATTGCGAACGAGGATTCGCGCACGGGCGCCGACGAACCCGCGTCATCGCGAGAAGTCCAGTCAGCCTTATCGTTTGGAGGAAAAAGAACTCGTAACAAGGATTCTATGGTTGAACGTGCGAAAGGATCATTGTCGACGTCTGCCCCGGCAGACAACAGCGAATTCGTGACCCGACGTACGAATGCCGGTCAGGCCGTCCATCGAGACAGAGTGGGCGCCCCAAAAAACTCCCGCGCGGATTTTTGCGAATATGTAGGCAGCAAAAATGGATTTCCTGCGATGCACGTCGCGGCAAAAAAACGCGAACGAGGACCTAGTCGACGTTCACGGACCCGTCGTCCAGCCGTATATTGCGAACGAGGATTCGCGCACGGGCGCCGACGAACCCGCGTCATCGCGAGAAGTCCAGTCAGCCTTATCGTTTAGAGAGAAAAGAACTCGTAACAAGGATTCTATAGTTGAACCTGCGAAAGGATCATTGTCGACGTCTGCCCCGGCAGACAACAGCGAATTCGTGACCCGACGTACGAATGCCGGTCAGGCCGTCCATCGAGACAGAGTGGGCGCCCCAAAAAACTCCCGCGCGGATTTTTGCGAATATGTAGGCAGCAAAAATGGATTTCCTGCGATGCACGTCGCGGCAAAAAATCGCGAACGAGGACCTTGTCCGACGTTCACGGACCCGTCGTCCAGCCGTATATTGCGAACGAGGATTCGCGCACGGGCGCCGACGAACCCGCGTCATCGCGAGAAGTCCAGTCAGCCTTATCGTTTGGAGGAAAAAGAACTCGTAACAAGGATTCTATGGTTGAACGTCCGAAAGGATCATTGTCGACGTCTGCCCTGGCAGACAACAGCGAATTCGTACCCGACGTACGAATGCCGGTCAGACCGTCCATCGAGACAGAGTGGGCGCCCCAAAAAACTCCCGTTCGGATTTTTGCGAATATGTAGGCAGCAAAAATGGATTTCCTGCGATGCACGTCGCGGCAAAAAAACGCGAACGAGGACCTAGTCCGACGTTCACGGACCCGTCGTCCAGCCGTATATTGCGAACGAGGATTCGCGCACGGGCGCCGACGAACCCGCGTCATCGCGAGAAGTCCAGTCAGCCTTATCGTTTAGAGAAAAAGAACTCGTAACAAGGATTCTATAGTTGAACCTGCGAAAGGATCATTGTCGACGTCTGCCCCGGCAGACAACAGCGAATTCGTGACCCGACGTACGAATGCCGGTCAGGCCGTCCATCGAGACAGAGTGGGCGCCCCAAAAAACTCCCGCGCGGATTTTCGCGAATATGTAGGCAGCAAAAATGGATTTCCTGCGATGCACGTGGCGGCAAAAAATCGCGAACGATGACCTTGTCCGAAGTTCACGGACCCGTCGTCCAGCCGTATATTGCGAACGAGGATTCGCGCACGGGCGCCGACGAACCCGCGTCATCGCGAGAAGTCCAGTCAGCCTTATCGTTTGGAGGAAAAAGAACTCGTAACAAGGATTCTATGGTTGAACGTGCGAAAGGATCATTGTCGACGTCTGCCCCGGCAGACAACAGCGAATTCGTGACCCGACGTACGAATGCCGGTCAGGCCGTCCATCGAGACAGAGTGGGCGCCCCAAAAAACTCCCGCGCGGATTTTCGCGAATATGTAGGCAGCAAAAATGGATTTCCTGCGATGCACGTCGCGGCAAAAAATCGCGAACGATGACCTTGTCCGACGTTCACGGACCCGTCGTCCAGCCGTATATTGCGAACGAGGATTCGCGCACGGGCGCCGACGAACCCGCGTCATCGCGAGAAGTCCAGTCAGCCTTATCGTTTAGAGAAAAAAGAACTCGTAACAAGGATTCTATAGTTGAACCTGCGAAAGGATCATTGTCGACGTCTGCCCCGGCAGACAACAGCGAATTCGTGACCCGACGTACGAATGCCGGTCAGGGCGTCCATCGAGACAGAGTGGGCGCCCCAAAAAACTCCTGCGCGGATTTTCGCGAATATGTAGGCAGCAAAAATGGATTTCCTGCGATGCACGTGGCGGCAAAAAATCGCGAACGATGACCTTGTCCGACGTTCACGGACCCGTCGTCCAGCCGTATATTGCGAACGAGGATTCGCGCACGGGCGCCGACGAACCCGCGTCATCGCGAGAAGTCCAGTCAGCCTTATCGTTTGGAGGAAAAGAACTCGTAACAAGGATTCTATGGTTGAACGTGCGAAAGGATCATTGTCGACGTCTGCCCCGGCAGACAACAGCGAATTCGTGACCCGACGTACGAATGCCGGTCAGGCCGTCCATCGAGACAGAGTGGGCGCCCCAAAAAACTCCTGCGCGGATTTTTGCGAATATGTAGGCAGCAAAAATGGATTTCCTGCGATGCACGTCGCGGCAAAAAATCGCGAACGAGGACCTAGTCCGACGTTCACGGACCCGTCGTCCAGCCGTATATTGCGAACGAGGATTCGCGCACGGGCGCCGACGAACCCGCGTCATCGCGAGAAGTCCAGTCAGCCTTATCGTTTAGAGAGAAAAAGAACTCGTAACAAGGATTCTATAGTTGAACCTGCGAAAGGATCATTGTCGACGTCTGCCCGGCAGACAACAGCGAATTCGTGACCCGACGTACGAATGCCGGTCAGGCCGTCCATCGAGACAGAGTGGGCGCCCCAAAAAACTCCCGCGCGGATTTTCGCGAATATGTAGGCAGCAAAAATGGATTTCCTGCGATGCACGTGGCGGCAAAAAATCGCGAACGATGACCTTGTCCGACGTTCACGGACCCGTCGTCCAGCCGTATATTGCGAACGAGGATTCGCGCACGGGCGCCGACGAACCCGCGTCATCGCGAGAAGTCCAGTCAGCCTTATCGTTTGGAGGAAAAAGAACTCGTAACAAGGATTCTATAGTTGAACGTGCGAAAGGATCATTGTCGACGTCTGCCCTGGCAGACAACAGCGAATTCGTGACCCGACGTACGAATGCCGGTCAGACCGTCCATCGAGACAGAGTGGGCGCCCCAAAAAACTCCCGTTCGGATTTTTGCGAATATGTAGGCAGCAAAAATGGATTTCCTGCGATGCACGTCGCGGCAAAAAAACGCGAACGAGGACCTAGTCGACGTTCACGGACCCGTCGTCCAGCCGTATATTGCGAACGAGGATTCGCGCACGGGCGCCGACGAACCCGCGTCATCGCGAGAAGTCCAGTCAGCCTTATCGTTTAGAGAAAAAAGAACTCGTAACAAGGATTCTATAGTTGAACCTGCGAAAGGATCATTGTCGACGTCTGCCCCGGCAGACAACAGCGAATTCGTGACCCGACGTACGAATGCCGGTCAGGCCGTCCATCGAGACAGAGTGGGCGCCCCAAAAAACTCCTGCGCGGATTTTCGCGAATATGTAGGCAGCAAAAATGGATTTCCTGCGATGCACGTCGCGGCAAAAAATCGCGAACGAGGACCTTGTCCGACGTTCACGGACCCGTCGTCCAGCCGTATATTGCGAACGAGGATTCGCGCACGGGCGCCGACGAACCCGCGTCATCGCGAGAAGTCCAGTCAGCCTTATCGTTTAGAGAAAAAGAACTCGTAACAAGGATTCTATAGTTGAACCTGCGAAAGGATCATTGTCGACGTCTGCCCCGGCAGACAACAGCGAATTCGTGACCCGACGTACGAATGCCGGTCAGGCCGTCCATCGAGACAGAGTGGGCGCCCCAAAAAACTCCCGCGCGGATTTTCGCGAATATGTAGGCAGCAAAAATGGATTTCCTGCGATGCACGTGGCGGCAAAAAATCGCGAACGATGACCTTGTCCGAAGTTCACGGACCCGTCGTCCAGCCGTATATTGCGAACGAGGATTCGCGCACGGGCGCCGACGAACCCGCGTCATCGCGAGAAGTCCAGTCAGCCTTATCGTTTGGAGGAAAAAGAACTCGTAACAAGGATTCTATAGTTGAACCTGCGAAAGGATCATTGTCGACGTCTGTCC
Source organism: Andrographis paniculata (assembly GCF_009805555.1). Taxonomy (NCBI): domain Eukaryota; kingdom Viridiplantae; phylum Streptophyta; class Magnoliopsida; order Lamiales; family Acanthaceae; genus Andrographis; species Andrographis paniculata. The sequence goes on from NW_026137402.1 coordinate 4,845,162, forward strand.
CGGCAGACAACAGCGAATTCGTGACCCGACGTACGAATGCCGGTCAGGCCGTCCATCGAGACAGAGTGGGCGCCCCAAAAAACTCCCGCGCGGATTTTCGCGAATATGTAGGCAGCAAAAATGGATTTCCTGCGATGCACGTGGCGGCAAAAAATCGCGAACGATGACCTTGTCCGACGTTCACGGACCCGTCGTCCAGCCGTATATTGCGAACGAGGATTCGCGCACGGGCGCCGACGAACCCGCGTCATCGCGAGAAGTCCAGTCAGCCTTATCGTTTGGAGGAAAAAGAACTCGTAACAAGGATTCTATGGTTGAACGTGCGAAAGGATCATTGTCGACGTCTGCCCCGGCAGACAACAGCGAATTCGTGACCCGACGTACGAATGCCGGTCAGGCCGTCCATCGAGACAGAGTGGGCGCCCCAAAAAACTCCCGTTCGGATTTTTGCGAATATGTAGGCAGCAAAAATGGATTTCCTGCGATGCACGTCGCGGCAAAAAATCGCGAACGAGGACCTAGTCCGACGTTCACGGACCCGTCGTCCAGCCGTATATTGCGAACGAGGATTCGCGCACGGGCGCCGACGAACCCGCGTCATCGCGAGAAGTCCAGTCAGCCTTATCGTTTAGAGAAAAAAGAACTCGTAACAAGGATTCTATAGTTGAACCTGCGAAAGGATCATTGTCGACGTCTGCCCCGGCAGACAACAGCGAATTCGTGACCCGACGTACGAATGCCGGTCAGGCCGTCCATCGAGACAGAGTGGGCGCCCCAAAAAACTCCTGCGCGGATTTTCGCGAATATGTAGGCAGCAAAAATGGATTTCCTGCGATGCACGTCGCGGCAAAAAATCGCGAACGAGACCTTGTCCGACGTTCACGGACCCGTCGTCCAGCCGTATATTGCGAACGAGGATTCGCGCACGGGCGCCGACGAACCCGCGTCATCGCGAGAAGTCCAGTCAGCCTTATCGTTTAGAGAAAAAAGAACTCGTAACAAGGATTCTATAGTTGAACCTGCGAAAGGATCATTGTCGACGTCTGCCCGGCAGACAACAGCGAATTCGTGACCCGACGTACGAATGCCGGTCAGGCCGTCCATCGAGACAGAGTGGGCGCCCCAAAAAACTCCCGTTCGGATTTTTGCGAATATGTAGGCAGCAAAAATGGATTTCCTGCGATGCACGTCGCGGCAAAAAATCGCGAACGAGGACCTAGTCGACGTTCACGGACCCGTCGTCCAGCCGTATATTGCGAACGAGGATTCGCGCACGGGCGCCGACGAACCCGCGTCATCGCGAGAAGTCCAGTCAGCCTTATCGTTTGGAGGAAAAAGAACTCGTAACAAGGATTCTATGGTTGAACGTGCGAAAGGATCATTGTCGACGTCTGCCCCGGCAGACAACAGCGAATTCGTGACCCGACGTACGAATGCCGGTCAGGCCGTCCATCGAGACAGAGTGGGCGCCCCAAAAAACTCCCGCGCGGATTTTTGCGAATATGTAGGCAGCAAAAATGGATTTCCTGCGATGCACGTCGCGGCAAAAAAATGCGAACGAGGACCTAGTCCGACGTTCACGGACCCGTCGTCCAGCCGTATATTGCGAACGAGGATTCGCGCACGGGCGCCGACGAACCCGCGTCATCGCGAGAAGTCCAGTCAGCCTTATCGTTTGGAGGAAAAAGAACTCGTAACAAGGATTCTATAGTTGAACCTGCGAAAGGATCATTGTCGACGTCTGCCCCGGCAGACAACAGCGAATTCGTGACCCGACGTACGAATGCCGGTCAGGCCGTCCATCGAGACAGAGTGGGCGCCCCAAAAAACTCCCGCGCGGATTTTCGCGAATATGTAGGCAGCAAAAATGGATTTCCTGCGATGCACGTGGCGGCAAAAAATCGCGAACGATGACCTTGTCCGAAGTTCACGGACCCGTCGTCCAGCCGTATATTGCGAACGAGGATTCGCGCACGGGCGCCGACGAACCCGCGTCATCGCGAGAAGTCCAGTCAGCCTTATCGTTTGGAGGAAAAAGAACTCGTAACAAGGATTCTATGGTTGAACGTGCGAAAGGATCATTGTCGACGTCTGCCCCGGCAGACAACAGCGAATTCGTGACCCGACGTACGAATGCCGGTCAGGCCGTCCATCGAGACAGAGTGGGCGCCCCAAAAAACTCCCGTTCGGATTTTTGCGAATATGTAGGCAGCAAAAATGGATTTCCTGCGATGCACGTCGCGGCAAAAAAACGCGAACGAGGACCTAGTCCGACGTTCACGGACCCGTCGTCCAGCCGTATATTGCGAACGAGGATTCGCGCACGGGCGCCGACGAACCCGCGTCATCGCGAGAAGTCCAGTCAGCCTTATCGTTTAGAGAAAAAAGAACTCGTAACAAGGATTCTATAGTTGAACCTGCGAAAGGATCATTGTCGACGTCTGCCCCGGCAGACAACAGCGAATTCGTGACCCGACGTACGAATGCCGGTCAGGCCGTCCATCGAGACAGAGTGGGCGCCCCAAAAAACTCCTGCGCGGATTTTCGCGAATATGTAGGCAGCAAAAATGGATTTCCTGCGATGCACGTGGCGGCAAAAAATCGCGAACGATGACCTTGTCCGACGTTCACGGACCCGTCGTCCAGCCGTATATTGCGAACGAGGATTCGCGCACGGGCGCCGACGAACCCGCGTCATCGCGAGAAGTCCAGTCAGCCTTATCGTTTGAGGAAAAAGAACTCGTAACAAGGATTCTATGGTTGAACGTGCGAAAGGATCATTGTCGACGTCTGCCCCGGCAGACAACAGCGAATTCGTGACCCGACGTACGAATGCCGGTCAGGCCGTCCATCGAGACAGAGTGGGCGCCCCAAAAAACTCCCGCGCGGATTTTTGCGAATATGTAGGCAGCAAAAATGGATTTCCTGCGATGCACGTCGCGGCAAAAAATCGCGAACGAGGACCTAGTCCGACGTTCACGGACCCGTCGTCCAGCCGTATATTGCGAACGAGGATTCGCGCACGGGCGCCGACGAACCCGCGTCATCGCGAGAAGTCCAGTCAGCCTTATCGTTTGGAGGAAAAAGAACTCGTAACAAGGATTCTATAGTTGAACGTGCGAAAGGATCATTGTCGACGTCTGCCCCGGCAGACAACAGCGAATTCGTGACCCGACGTACGAATGCCGGTCAGGCCGTCCATCGAGACAGAGTGGGCGCCCCAAAAAACTCCCGTTCGGATTTTTGCGAATATGTAGGCAGCAAAAATGGATTTCCTGCGATGCACGTCGCGGCAAAAAAACGCGAACGAGGACCTAGTCCGACGTTCACGGACCCGTCGTCCAGCCGTATATTGCGAACGAGGATTCGCGCACGGGCGCCGACGAACCCGCGTCATCGCGAGAAGTCCAGTCAGCCTTATCGTTTGGAGGAAAAAGAACTCGTAACAAGGATTCTATGGTTGAACGTGCGAAAGGATCATTGTCGACGTCTGCCCTGGCAGACAACAGCGAATTCGTGACCCGACGTACGAATGCCGGTCAGGCCGTCCATCGAGACAGAGTGGGCGCCCCAAAAAACTCCCGTTCGGATTTTTGCGAATATGTAGGCAGCAAAAATGGATTTCCTGCGATGCACGTCGCGGCAAAAAAATCGCGAACGAGGACCTAGTCCGACGTTCACGGACCCGTCGTCCAGCCGTATATTGCGAACGAGGATTCGCGCACGGGCGCCGACGAACCCGCGTCATCGCGAGAAGTCCAGTCAGCCTTATCGTTTAGAGAGAAAAAGAACTCGTAACAAGGATTCTATAGTTGAACCTGCGAAAGGATCATTGTCGACGTCTGTCCCGGCAGACAACAGCGAATTCGTGACCCGACGTACGAATGCCGGTCAGGCCGTCCATCGAGACAGAGTGGGCGCCCCAAAAAACTCCCGCGCGGATTTTCGCGAATATGTAGGCAGCAAAAATGGATTTCCTGCGATGCACGTGGCGGCAAAAAATCGCGAACGATGACCTTGTCCGAAGTTCACGGACCCGTCGTCCAGCCGTATATTGCGAACGAGGATTCGCGCACGGGCGCCGACGAACCCGCGTCATCGCGAGAAGTCCAGTCAGCCTTATCGTTTGGAGGAAAAAGAACTCGTAACAAGGATTCTATGGTTGAACGTGCGAAAGGATCATTGTCGACGTCTGCCCCGGCAGACAACAGCGAATTCGTGACCCGACGTACGAATGCCGGTCAGGCCGTCCATCGAGACAGAGTGGGCGCCCCAAAAAACTCCCGCGCGGATTTTCGCGAATATGTAGGCAGCAAAAATGGATTTCCTGCGATGCACGTCGCGGCAAAAAATCGCGAACGATGACCTTGTCCGACGTTCACGGACCCGTCGTCCAGCCGTATATTGCGAACGAGGATTCGCGCACGGGCGCCGACGAACCCGCGTCATCGCGAGAAGTCCAGTCAGCCTTATCGTTTAGAGAAAAAAGAACTCGTAACAAGGATTCTATAGTTGAACCTGCGAAAGGATCATTGTCGACGTCTGCCCCGGCAGACAACAGCGAATTCGTGACCCGACGTACGAATGCCGGTCAGGCCGTCCATCGAGACAGAGTGGGCGCCCCAAAAAACTCCTGCGCGGATTTTCGCGAATATGTAGGCAGCAAAAATGGATTTCCTGCGATGCACGTGGCGGCAAAAAATCGCGAACGATGACCTTGTCCGACGTTCACGGACCCGTCGTCCAGCCGTATATTGCGAACGAGGATTCGCGCACGGGCGCCGACGAACCCGCGTCATCGCGAGAAGTCCAGTCAGCCTTATCGTTTGGAGGAAAAAGAACTCGTAACAAGGATTCTATGGTTGAACGTGCGAAAGGATCATTGTCGACGTCTGCCCCGGCAGACAACAGCGAATTCGTGACCCGACGTACGAATGCCGGTCAGGGCGTCCATCGAGACAGAGTGGGCGCCCCAAAAAACTCCTGCGCGGATTTTTGCGAATATGTAGGCAGCAAAAATGGATTTCCTGCGATGCACGTCGCGGCAAAAAATCGCGAACGAGGACCTAGTCCGACGTTCACGGACCCGTCGTCCAGCCGTATATTGCGAACGAGGATTCGCGCACGGGCGCCGACGAACCCGCGTCATCGCGAGAAGTCCAGTCAGCCTTATCGTTTAGAGAGAAAAGAACTCGTAACAAGGATTCTATAGTTGAACCTGCGAAAGGATCATTGTCGACGTCTGTCCCGGCAGACAACAGCGAATTCGTGACCCGACGTACGAATGCCGGTCAGGCCGTCCATCGAGACAGAGTGGGCGCCCCAAAAAACTCCCGCGCGGATTTTCGCGAATATGTAGGCAGCAAAAATGGATTTCCTGCGATGCACGTGGCGGCAAAAAATCGCGAACGATGACCTTGTCCGAAGTTCACGGACCCGTCGTCCAGCCGTATATTGCGAACGAGGATTCGCGCACGGGCGCCGACGAACCCGCGTCATCGCGAGAAGTCCAGTCAGCCTTATCGTTTGAGGAAAAAGAACTCGTAACAAGGATTCTATAGTTGAACGTCCGAAAGGATCATTGTCGACGTCTGCCCCGGCAGACAACAGCGAATTCGTGACCCGACGTACGAATGCCGGTCAGGCCGTCCATCGAGACAGAGTGGGCGCCCCAAAAAACTCCCGTTCGGATTTTTGCGAATATGTAGGCAGCAAAAATGGATTTCCTGCGATGCACGTCGCGGCAAAAAAACGCGAACGAGGACCTAGTCCGACGTTCACGGACCCGTCGTCCAGCCGTATATTGCGAACGAGGATTCGCGCACGGGCGCCGACGAACCCGCGTCATCGCGAGAAGTCCAGTCAGCCTTATCGTTTAGAGAAAAAAGAACTCGTAACAAGGATTCTATAGTTGAACCTGCGAAAGGATCATTGTCGACGTCTGCCCCGGCAGACAACAGCGAATTCGTGACCCGACGTACGAATGCCGGTCAGGCCGTCCATCGAGACAGAGTGGGCGCCCCAAAAAACTCCTGCGCGGATTTTCGCGAATATGTAGGCAGCAAAAATGGATTTCCTGCGATGCACGTCGCGGCAAAAAATCGCGAACGATGACCTTGTCCGACGTTCACGGACCCGTCGTCCAGCCGTATATTGCGAACGAGGATTCGCGCACGGGCGCCGACGAACCCGCGTCATCGCGAGAAGTCCAGTCAGCCTTATCGTTTAGAGAAAAAGAACTCGTAACAAGGATTCTATAGTTGAACCTGCGAAAGGATCATTGTCGACGTCTGCCCCGGCAGACAACAGCGAATTCGTGACCCGACGTACGAATGCCGGTCAGGCCGTCCATCGAGACAGAGTGGGCGCCCCAAAAAACTCCCGCGCGGATTTTCGCGAATATGTAGGCAGCAAAAATGGATTTCCTGCGATGCACGTCGCGGCAAAAAATCGCGAACGATGACCTTGTCCGACGTTCACGGACCCGTCGTCCAGCCGTATATTGCGAACGAGGATTCGCGCACGGGCGCCGACGAACCCGCGTCATCGCGAGAAGTCCAGTCAGCCTTATCGTTTAGAGGAAAAAGAACTCGTAACAAGGATTCTATAGTTGAACCTGCGAAAGGATCATTGTCGACGTCTGCCCCGGCAGACAACAGCGAATTCGTGACCCGACGTACGAATGCCGGTCAGGCCGTCCATCGAGACAGAGTGGGCGCCCCAAAAAACTCCCGCGCGGATTTTCGCGAATATGTAGGCAGCAAAAATGGATTTCCTGCGATGCACGTGGCGGCAAAAAATCGCGAACGATGACCTTGTCCGACGTTCACGGACCCGTCGTCCAGCCGTATATTGCGAACGAGGATTCGCGCACGGGCGCCGACGAACCCGCGTCATCGCGAGAAGTCCAGTCAGCCTTATCGTTTGGAGGAAAAAAAACTCGTAACAAGGATTCTATGGTTGAACGTGCGAAAGGATCATTGTCGACGTCTGCCCCGGCAGACAACAGCGAATTCGTGACCCGACGTACGAATGCCGGTCAGGCCGTCCATCGAGACAGAGTGGGCGCCCCAAAAAACTCCCGTTCGGATTTTTGCGAATATGTAGGCAGCAAAAATGGATTTCCTGCGATGCACGTCGCGGCAAAAAATCGCGAACGAGGACCTAGTCGACGTTCACGGACCCGTCGTCCAGCCGTATATTGCGAACGAGGATTCGCGCACGGGCGCCGACGAACCCGCGTCATCGCGAGAAGTCCAGTCAGCCTTATCGTTTAGAGAAAAAAGAACTCGTAACAAGGATTCTATAGTTGAACCTGCGAAAGGATCATTGTCGACGTCTGCCCCGGCAGACAACAGCGAATTCGTGACCCGACGTACGAATGCCGGTCAGGCCGTCCATCGAGACAGAGTGGGCGCCCCAAAAAACTCCTGCGCGGATTTTCGCGAATATGTAGGCAGCAAAAATGGATTTCCTGCGATGCACGTCGCGGCAAAAAATCGCGAACGACGACCTTGTCCGACGTTCACGGACCCGTCGTCCAGCCGTATATTGCGAACGAGGATTCGCGCACGGGCGCCGACGAACCCGCGTCATCGCGAGAAGTCCAGTCAGCCTTATCGTTTAGAGAAAAAGAACTCGTAACAAGGATTCTATAGTTGAACCTGCGAAAGGATCATTGTCGACGTCTGCCCCGGCAGACAACAGCGAATTCGTGACCCGACGTACGAATGCCGGTCAGGCCGTCCATCGAGACAGAGTGGGCGCCCCAAAAAACTCCCGCGCGGATTTTCGCGAATATGTAGGCAGCAAAAATGGATTTCCTGCGATGCACGTCGCGGCAAAAATCGCGAACGAGGACCTAGTCCGACGTTCACGGACCCGTCGTCCAGCCGTATATTGCGAACGAGGATTCGCGCACGGGCGCCGACGAACCCGCGTCATCGCGAGAAGTCCAGTCAGCCTTATCGTTTAGAGAAAAAAGAACTCGTAACAAGGATTCTATAGTTGAACCTGCGAAAGGATCATTGTCGACGTCTGCCCCGGCAGACAACAGCGAATTCGTGACCCGACGTACGAATGCCGGTCAGGCCGTCCATCGAGACAGAGTGGGCGCCCCAAAAAACTCCCGCGCGGATTTTCGCGAATATGTAGGCAGCAAAAATGGATTTCCTGCGATGCACGTCGCGGCCAAAAATCGCGAACGACGACCTTGTCCGACGTTCACGGACCCGTCGTCCAGCCGTATATTGCGAACGAGGATTCGCGCACGGGCGCCGACGAACCCGCGTCATCGCGAGAAGTCCAGTCAGCCTTATCGTTTAGAGAAAAAAGAACTCGTAACAAGGATTCTATAGTTGAACCTGCGAAAGGATCATTGTCGACGTCTGCCCCGGCAGACAACAGCGAATTCGTGACCCGACGTACGAATGCCGGTCAGGCCGTCCATCGAGACAGAGTGGGCGCCCCAAAAAACTCCCGCGCGGATTTTCGCGAATATGTAGGCAGCAAAAATGGATTTCCTGCGATGCACGTCGCGGCAAAAAATCGCGAACGATGACCTTGTCCGACGTTCACGGACCCGTCGTCCAGCCGTATATTGCGAACGAGGATTCGCGCACGGGCGCCGACGAACCCGCGTCATCGCGAGAAGTCCAGTCAGCCTTATCGTTTAGAGAAAAAAGAACTCGTAACAAGGATTCTATAGTTGAACCTGCGAAAGGATCATTGTCGACGTCTGCCCCGGCAGACAACAGCGAATTCGTGACCCGACGTACGAATGCCGGTCAGGCCGTCCATCGAGACAGAGTGGGCGCCCCAAAAAACTCCTGCGCGGATTTTCGCGAATATGTAGGCAGCAAAAATGGATTTCCTGCGATGCACGTCGCGGCAAAAAATCGCGAACGATGACCTTGTCCGACGTTCACGGACCCGTCGTCCAGCCGTATATTGCGAACGAGGATTCGCGCACGGGCGCCGACGAACCCGCGTCATCGCGAGAAGTCCAGTCAGCCTTATCGTTTGGAGGAAAAAGAACTCGTAACAAGGATTCTATGTTGAACGTGCGAAAGGATCATTGTCGACGTCTGCCCCGGCAGACAACAGCGAATTCGTGACCCGACGTACGAATGCCGGTCAGGGCGTCCATCGAGACAGAGTGGGCGCCCCAAAAAACTCCTGCGCGGATTTTTGCGAATATGTAGGCAGCAAAAATGGATTTCCTGCGATGCACGTCGCGGCAAAAAATCGCGAACGAGGACCTAGTCCGACGTTCACGGACCCGTCGTCCAGCCGTATATTGCGAACGAGGATTCGCGCACGGGCGCCGACGAACCCGCGTCATCGCGAGAAGTCCAGTCAGCCTTATCGTTTAGAGAAAAAAGAACTCGTAACAAGGATTCTATAGTTGAACCTGCGAAAGGATCATTGTCGACGTCTGCCCGGCAGACAACAGCGAATTCGTGACCCGACGTACGAATGCCGGTCAGGCCGTCCATCGAGACAGAGTGGGCGCCCCAAAAAACTCCCGCGCGGATTTTCGCGAATATGTAGGCAGCAAAAATGGATTTCCTGCGATGCACGTGGCGGCAAAAAATCGCGAACGATGACCTTGTCCGACGTTCACGGACCCGTCGTCCAGCCGTATATTGCGAACGAGGATTCGCGCACGGGCGCCGACGAACCCGCGTCATCGCGAGAAGTCCAGTCAGCCTTATCGTTTAGAGGAAAAAGAACTCGTAACAAGGATTCTATAGTTGAACGTGCGAAAGGATCATTGTCGACGTCTGCCCCGGCAGACAACAGCGAATTCGTGACCCGACGTACGAATGCCGGTCAGGCCGTCCATCGAGACAGAGTGGGCGCCCCAAAAAACTCCCGTTCGGATTTTTGCGAATATGTAGGCAGCAAAAATGGATTTCCTGCGATGCACGTCGCGGCAAAAAAATCGCGAACGAGGACCTAGTCCGACGTTCACGGACCCGTCGTCCAGCCGTATATTGCGAACGAGGATTCGCGCACGGGCGCCGACGAACCCGCGTCATCGCGAGAAGTCCAGTCAGCCTTATCGTTTAGAGAAAAAAGAACTCGTAACAAGGATTCTATAGTTGAACCTGCGAAAGGATCATTGTCGACGTCTGCCCCGGCAGACAACAGCGAATTCGTGACCCGACGTACGAATGCCGGTCAGGCCGTCCATCGAGACAGAGTGGGCGCCCCAAAAAACTCCTGCGCGGATTTTCGCGAATATGTAGGCAGCAAAAATGGATTTCCTGCGATGCACGTCGCGGCAAAAAATCGCGAACGACGACCTTGTCCGACGTTCACGGACCCGTCGTCCAGCCGTATATTGCGAACGAGGATTCGCGCACGGGCGCCGACGAACCCGCGTCATCGCGAGAAGTCCAGTCAGCCTTATCGTTTAGAGAAAAAAGAACTCGTAACAAGGATTCTATAGTTGAACCTGCGAAAGGATCATTGTCGACGTCTGCCCCGGCAGACAACAGCGAATTCGTGACCCGACGTACGAATGCCGGTCAGGCCGTCCATCGAGACAGAGTGGGCGCCCCAAAAAACTCCCGCGCGGATTTTCGCGAATATGTAGGCAGCAAAAATGGATTTCCTGCGATGCACGTCGCGGCAAAAAATCGCGAACGAGACCTTGTCCGACGTTCACGGACCCGTCGTCCAGCCGTATATTGCGAACGAGGATTCGCGCACGGGCGCCGACGAACCCGCGTCATCGCGAGAAGTCCAGTCAGCCTTATCGTTTAGAGAAAAAAGAACTCGTAACAAGGATTCTATAGTTGAACCTGCGAAAGGATCATTGTCGACGTCTGCCCCGGCAGACAACAGCGAATTCGTGACCCGACGTACGAATGCCGGTCAGGCCGTCCATCGAGACAGAGTGGGCGCCCCAAAAAACTCCCGCGCGGATTTTCGCGAATATGTAGGCAGCAAAAATGGATTTCCTGCGATGCACGTCGCGGCAAAAAATCGCGAACGACGACCTAGTCCGACGTTCACGGACCCGTCGTCCAGCCGTATATTGCGAACGAGGATTCGCGCACGGGCGCCGACGAACCCGCGTCATCGCGAGAAGTCCAGTCAGCCTTATCGTTTAGAGAAAAAAGAACTCGTAACAAGGATTCTATAGTTGAACCTGCGAAAGGATCATTGTCGACGTCTGCCCCGGCAGACAACAGCGAATTCGTGACCCGACGTACGAATGCCGGTCAGGCCGTCCATCGAGACAGAGTGGGCGCCCCAAAAAACTCCCGCGCGGATTTTCGCGAATATGTAGGCAGCAAAAATGGATTTCCTGCGATGCACGTCGCGGCAAAAAATCGCGAACGAGGACCTTGTCCGACGTTCACGGACCCGTCGTCCAGCCGTATATTGCGAACGAGGATTCGCGCACGGGCGCCGACGAACCCGCGTCATCGCGAGAAGTCCAGTCAGCCTTATCGTTTAGAGAAAAAAGAACTCGTAACAAGGATTCTATAGTTGAACCTGCGAAAGGATCATTGTCGACGTCTGCCCCGGCAGACAACAGCGAATTCGTGACCCGACGTACGAATGCCGGTCAGGCCGTCCATCGAGACAGAGTGGGCGCCCCAAAAAACTCCCGCGCGGATTTTCGCGAATATGTAGGCAGCAAAAATGGATTTCCTGCGATGCACGTCGCGGCAAAAAATCGCGAACGACGACCTTGTCCGACGTTCACGGACCCGTCGTCCAGCCGTATATTGCGAACGAGGATTCGCGCACGGGCGCCGACGAACCCGCGTCATCGCGAGAAGTCCAGTCAGCCTTATCGTTTAGAGGAAAAAGAACTCGTAACAAGGATTCTATAGTTGAACCTGCGAAAGGATCATTGTCGACGTCTGCCCCGGCAGACAACAGCGAATTCGTGACCCGACGTACGAATGCCGGTCAGGCCGTCCATCGAGACAGAGTGGGCGCCCCAAAAAACTCCCGCGCGGATTTTCGCGAATATGTAGGCAGCAAAAATGGATTTCCTGCGATGCACGTCGCGGCAAAAAATCGCGAACGATGACCTTGTCCGACGTTCACGGACCCGTCGTCCAGCCGTATATTGCGAACGAGGATTCGCGCACGGGCGCCGACGAACCCGCGTCATCGCGAGAAGTCCAGTCAGCCTTATCGTTTAGAGAAAAAGAACTCGTAACAAGGATTCTATAGTTGAACCTGCGAAAGGATCATTGTCGACGTCTGCCCCGGCAGACAACAGCGAATTCGTGACCCGACGTACGAATGCCGGTCAGGCCGTCCATCGAGACAGAGTGGGCGCCCCAAAAAACTCCCGCGCGGATTTTCGCGAATATGTAGGCAGCAAAAATGGATTTCCTGCGATGCACGTCGCGGCCAAAAATCGCGAACGATGACCTTGTCCGACGTTCACGGACCCGTCGTCCAGCCGTATATTGCGAACGAGGATTCGCGCACGGGCGCCGACGAACCCGCGTCATCGCGAGAAGTCCAGTCAGCCTTATCGTTTAGAGGAAAAAGAACTCGTAACAAGGATTCTATAGTTGAACCTGCGAAAGGATCATTGTCGACGTCTGCCCCGGCAGACAACAGCGAATTCGTGACCCGACGTACGAATGCCGGTCAGGCCGTCCATCGAGACAGAGTGGGCGCCCCAAAAAACTCCTGCGCGGATTTTTGCGAATATGTAGGCAGCAAAAATGGATTTCCTGCGATGCACGTCGCGGCAAAAAATCGCGAACGAGGACCTTGTCCGACGTTCACGGACCCGTCGTCCAGCCGTATATTGCGAACGAGGATTCGCGCACGGGCGCCGACGAACCCGCGTCATCGCGAGAAGTCCAGTCAGCCTTATCGTTTAGAGAAAAAGAACTCGTAACAAGGATTCTATAGTTGAACCTGCGAAAGGATCATTGTCGACGTCTGCCCCGGCAGACAACAGCGAATTCGTGACCCGACGTACGAATGCCGGTCAGGCCGTCCATCGAGACAGAGTGGGCGCCCCAAAAAACTCCCGCGCGGATTTTCGCGAATATGTAGGCAGCAAAAATGGATTTCCTGCGATGCACGTCGCGGCAAAAAATCGCGAACGATGACCTTGTCCGACGTTCACGGACCCGTCGTCCAGCCGTATATTGCGAACGAGGATTCGCGCACGGGCGCCGACGAACCCGCGTCATCGCGAGAAGTCCAGTCAGCCTTATCGTTTAGAGGAAAAAGAACTCGTAACAAGGATTCTATAGTTGAACCTGCGAAAGGATCATTGTCGACGTCTGCCCCGGCAGACAACAGCGAATTCGTGACCCGACGTACGAATGCCGGTCAGGCCGTCCATCGAGACAGAGTGGGCGCCCCAAAAAACTCCTGCGCGGATTTTTGCGAATATGTAGGCAGCAAAAATGGATTTCCTGCGATGCACGTCGCGGCAAAAAATCGCGAACGAGGACCTAGTCCGACGTTCACGGACCCGTCGTCCAGCCGTATATTGCGAACGAGGATTCGCGCACGGGCGCCGACGAACCCGCGTCATCGCGAGAAGTCCAGTCAGCCTTATCGTTTAGAGAAAAAAGAACTCGTAACAAGGATTCTATAGTTGAACCTGCGAAAGGATCATTGTCGACGTCTGCCCCGGCAGACAACAGCGAATTCGTGACCCGACGTACGAATGCCGGTCAGGCCGTCCATCGAGACAGAGTGGGCGCCCCAAAAAACTCCCGCGCGGATTTTCGCGAATATGTAGGCAGCAAAAATGGATTTCCTGCGATGCACGTCGCGGCAAAAATCGCGAACGACGACCTTGTCCGACGTTCACGGACCCGTCGTCCAGCCGTATATTGCGAACGAGGATTCGCGCACGGGCGCCGACGAACCCGCGTCATCGCGAGAAGTCCAGTCAGCCTTATCGTTTAGAGGAAAAAGAACTCGTAACAAGGATTCTATAGTTGAACCTGCGAAAGGATCATTGTCGACGTCTGCCCCGGCAGACAACAGCGAATTCGTGACCCGACGTACGAATGCCGGTCAGGCCGTCCATCGAGACAGAGTGGGCGCCCCAAAAAACTCCCGCGCGGATTTTCGCGAATATGTAGGCAGCAAAAATGGATTTCCTGCGATGCACGTCGCGGCCAAAAATCGCGAACGATGACCTTGTCCGACGTTCACGGACCCGTCGTCCAGCCGTATATTGCGAACGAGGATTCGCGCACGGGCGCCGACGAACCCGCGTCATCGCGAGAAGTCCAGTCAGCCTTATCGTTTAGAGGAAAAAGAACTCGTAACAAGGATTCTATAGTTGAACCTGCGAAAGGATCATTGTCGACGTCTGCCCCGGCAGACAACAGCGAATTCGTGACCCGACGTACGAATGCCGGTCAGGCCGTCCATCGAGACAGAGTGGGCGCCCCAAAAAACTCCCGCGCGGATTTTCGCGAATATGTAGGCAGCAAAAATGGATTTCCTGCGATGCACGTCGCGGCAAAAAATCGCGAACGATGACCTTGTCCGACGTTCACGGACCCGTCGTCCAGCCGTATATTGCGAACGAGGATTCGCGCACGGGCGCCGACGAACCCGCGTCATCGCGAGAAGTCCAGTCAGCCTTATCGTTTAGAGAAAAAGAACTCGTAACAAGGATTCTATAGTTGAACCTGCGAAAGGATCATTGTCGACGTCTGCCCCGGCAGACAACAGCGAATTCGTGACCCGACGTACGAATGCCGGTCAGGCCGTCCATCGAGACAGAGTGGGCGCCCCAAAAAACTCCCGCGCGGATTTTTGCGAATATGTAGGCAGCAAAAATGGATTTCCTGCGATGCACGTCGCGGCCAAAAATCGCGAACGATGACCTTGTCCGACGTTCACGGACCCGTCGTCCAGCCGTATATTGCGAACGAGGATTCGCGCACGGGCGCCGACGAACCCGCGTCATCGCGAGAAGTCCAGTCAGCCTTATCGTTTAGAGAAAAAGAACTCGTAACAAGGATTCTATAGTTGAACCTGCGAAAGGATCATTGTCGACGTCTGCCCCGGCAGACAACAGCGAATTCGTGACCCGACGTACGAATGCCGGTCAGGCCGTCCATCGAGACAGAGTGGGCGCCCCAAAAAACTCCCGCGCGGATTTTCGCGAATATGTAGGCAGCAAAAATGGATTTCCTGCGATGCACGTCGCGGCAAAAAATCGCGAACGACGACCTTGTCCGACGTTCACGGACCCGTCGTCCAGCCGTATATTGCGAACGAGGATTCGCGCACGGGCGCCGACGAACCCGCGTCATCGCGAGAAGTCCAGTCAGCCTTATCGTTTAGAGAAAAAAGAACTCGTAACAAGGATTCTATAGTTGAACCTGCGAAAGGATCATTGTCGACGTCTGCCCCGGCAGACAACAGCGAATTCGTGACCCGACGTACGAATGCCGGTCAGGCCGTCCATCGAGACAGAGTGGGCGCCCCAAAAAACTCCCGCGCGGATTTTGCGAATATGTAGGCAGCAAAAATGGATTTCCTGCGATGCACGTCGCGGCAAAAAATCGCGAACGACGACCTTGTCCGCCGTTCACGGACCCGTCGTCCAGCCGTATATTGCGAACGAGGATTCGCGCACGGGCGCCGACGAACCCGCGTCATCGCGAGAAGTCCAGTCAGCCTTATCGTTTAGAGAAAAAAGAACTCGTAACAAGGATTCTATAGTTGAACCTGCGAAAGGATCATTGTCGACGTCTGCCCCGGCAGACAACAGCGAATTCGTGACCCGACGTACGAATGCCGGTCAGGCCGTCCATCGAGACAGAGTGGGCGCCCCAAAAAACTCCTGCGCGGATTTTCGCGAATATGTAGGCAGCAAAAATGGATTTCCTGCGATGCACGTCGCGGCCAAAAATCGCGAACGACGACCTAGTCCGACGTTCACGGACCCGTCGTCCAGCCGTATATTGCGAACGAGGATTCGCGCACGGGCGCCGACGAACCCGCGTCATCGCGAGAAGTCCAGTCAGCCTTATCGTTTAGAGAAAAAGAACTCGTAACAAGGATTCTATAGTTGAACCTGCGAAAGGATCATTGTCGACGTCTGCCCCGGCAGACAACAGCGAATTCGTGACCCGACGTACGAATGCCGGTCAGGCCGTCCATCGAGACAGAGTGGGCGCCCCAAAAAACTCCCGCGCGGATTTTTGCGAATATGTAGGCAGCAAAAATGGATTTCCTGCGATGCACGTCGCGGCAAAAATCGCGAACGACGACCTTGTCCGACGTTCACGGACCCGTCGTCCAGCCGTATATTGCGAACGAGGATTCGCGCACGGGCGCCGACGAACCCGCGTCATCGCGAGAAGTCCAGTCAGCCTTATCGTTTAGAGAAAAAGAACTCGTAACAAGGATTCTATAGTTGAACCTGCGAAAGGATCATTGTCGACGTCTGCCCCGGCAGACAACAGCGAATTCGTGACCCGACGTACGAATGCCGGTCAGGCCGTCCATCGAGACAGAGTGGGCGCCCCAAAAAACTCCTGCGCGGATTTTTGCGAATATGTAGGCAGCAAAAATGGATTTCCTGCGATGCACGTCGCGGCCAAAAATCGCGAACGACGACCTTGTCCGCCGTTCACGGACCCGTCGTCCAGCCGTATATTGCGAACGAGGATTCGCGCACGGGCGCCGACGAACCCGCGTCATCGCGAGAAGTCCAGTCAGCCTTATCGTTTAGAGAAAAAAGAACTCGTAACAAGGATTCTATAGTTGAACCTGCGAAAGGATCATTGTCGACGTCTGCCCCGGCAGACAACAGCGAATTCGTGACCCGACGTACGAATGCCGGTCAGGCCGTCCATCGAGACAGAGTGGGCGCCCCAAAAAACTCCCGCGCGGATTTTCGCGAATATGTAGGCAGCAAAAATGGATTTCCTGCGATGCACGTCGCGGCAAAAAATCGCGAACGAGGACCTTGTCCGACGTTCACGGACCCGTCGTCCAGCCGTATATTGCGAACGAGGATTCGCGCACGGGCGCCGACGAACCCGCGTCATCGCGAGAAGTCCAGTCAGCCTTATCGTTTAGAGAAAAAGAACTCGTAACAAGGATTCTATAGTTGAACCTGCGAAAGGATCATTGTCGACGTCTGCCCCGGCAGACAACAGCGAATTCGTGACCCGACGTACGAATGCCGGTCAGGCGTCCATCGAGACAGAGTGGGCGCCCCAAAAAACTCCTGCGCGGATTTTTGCGAATATGTAGGCAGCAAAAATGGATTTCCTGCGATGCACGTCGCGGCAAAAAATCGCGAACGAGGACCTAGTCCGACGTTCACGGACCCGTCGTCCAGCCGTATATTGCGAACGAGGATTCGCGCACGGGCGCCGACGAACCCGCGTCATCGCGAGAAGTCCAGTCAGCCTTATCGTTTAGAGAAAAAGAACTCGTAACAAGGATTCTATAGTTGAACCTGCGAAAGGATCATTGTCGACGTCTGTCCCGGCAGACAACAGCGAATTCGTGACCCGACGTACGAATGCCGGTCAGGCCGTCCATCGAGACAGAGTGGGCGCCCCAAAAAACTCCCGCGCGGATTTTCGCGAATATGTAGGCAGCAAAAATGGATTTCCTGCGATGCACGTGGCGGCAAAAAATCGCGAACGACGACCTTGTCCGCCGTTCACGGACCCGTCGTCCAGCCGTATATTGCGAACGAGGATTCGCGCACGGGCGCCGACGAACCCGCGTCATCGCGAGAAGTCCAGTCAGCCTTATCGTTTAGAGAAAAAAGAACTCGTAACAAGGATTCTATAGTTGAACCTGCGAAAGGATCATTGTCGACGTCTGCCCCGGCAGACAACAGCGAATTCGTGACCCGACGTACGAATGCCGGTCAGGCCGTCCATCGAGACAGAGTGGGCGCCCCAAAAAACTCCCGCGCGGATTTTCGCGAATATGTAGGCAGCAAAAATGGATTTCCTGCGATGCACGTCGCGGCCAAAAATCGCGAACGACGACCTAGTCCGACGTTCACGGACCCGTCGTCCAGCCGTATATTGCGAACGAGGATTCGCGCACGGGCGCCGACGAACCCGCGTCATCGCGAGAAGTCCAGTCAGCCTTATCGTTTAGAGAAAAGAGAACTCGTAACAAGGATTCTATAGTTGAACCTGCGAAAGGATCATTGTCGACGTCTGCCCCGGCAGACAACAGCGAATTCGTGACCCGACGTACGAATGCCGGTCAGGCCGTCCATCGAGACAGAGTGGGCGCCCCAAAAAACTCCTGCGCGGATTTTTGCGAATATGTAGGCAGCAAAAATGGATTTCCTGCGATGCACGTCGCGGCCAAAAAATCGCGAACGACGACCTTGTCCGACGTTCACGGACCCGTCGTCCAGCCGTATATTGCGAACGAGGATTCGCGCACGGGCGCCGACGAACCCGCGTCATCGCGAGAAGTCCAGTCAGCCTTATCGTTTAGAGAAAAAGAACTCGTAACAAGGATTCTATAGTTGAACCTGCGAAAGGATCATTGTCGACGTCTGCCCCGGCAGACAACAGCGAATTCGTGACCCGACGTACGAATGCCGGTCAGGGCGTCCATCGAGACAGAGTGGGCGCCCCAAAAAACTCCTGCGCGGATTTTTGCGAATATGTAGGCAGCAAAAATGGATTTCCTGCGATGCACGTCGCGGCAAAAAATCGCGAACGAGGACCTAGTCCGACGTTCACGGACCCGTCGTCCAGCCGTATATTGCGAACGAGGATTCGCGCACGGGCGCCGACGAACCCGCGTCATCGCGAGAAGTCCAGTCAGCCTTATCGTTTAGAGAGAAAAGAACTCGTAACAAGGATTCTATAGTTGAACCTGCGAAAGGATCATTGTCGACGTCTGTCCCGGCAGACAACAGCGAATTCGTGACCCGACGTACGAATGCCGGTCAGGCCGTCCATCGAGACAGAGTGGGCGCCCCAAAAAACTCCCGCGCGGATTTTCGCGAATATGTAGGCAGCAAAAATGGATTTCCTGCGATGCACGTGGCGGCAAAAAATCGCGAACGACGACCTTGTCCGCCGTTCACGGACCCGTCGTCCAGCCGTATATTGCGAACGAGGATTCGCGCACGGGCGCCGACGAACCCGCGTCATCGCGAGAATCCAGTCAGCCTTATCGTTTGGAGGAAAAAAGAACTCGTAACAAGGATTCTATAGTTGAACCTGCGAAAGGATCATTGTCGACGTCTGCCCCGGCAGACAACAGCGAATTCGTGACCCGACGTACGAATGCCGGTCAGGGCGTCCATCGAGACAGAGTGGGCGCCCCAAAAAACTCCTGCGCGGATTTTTGCGAATATGTAGGCAGCAAAATGGATTTCCTGCGATGCACGTCGCGGCAAAAAATCGCGAACGAGGACCTAGTCCGACGTTCACGGACCCGTCGTCCAGCCGTATATTGCGAACGAGGATTCGCGCACGGGCGCCGACGAACCCGCGTCATCGCGAGAAGTCCAGTCAGCCTTATCGTTTAGAGAGAAAAGAACTCGTAACAAGGATTCTATAGTTGAACCTGCGAAAGGATCATTGTCGACGTCTGCCCCGGCAGACAACAGCGAATTCGTGACCCGACGTACGAATGCCGGTCAGGGCGTCCATCGAGACAGAGTGGGCGCCCCAAAAAACTCCTGCGCGGATTTTTGCGAATATGTAGGCAGCAAAAATGGATTTCCTGCGATGCACGTCGCGGCAAAAAATCGCGAACGAGGACCTAGTCCGACGTTCACGGACCCGTCGTCCAGCCGTATATTGCGAACGAGGATTCGCGCACGGGCGCCGACGAACCCGCGTCATCGCGAGAAGTCCAGTCAGCCTTATCGTTTAGAGAGAAAAGAACTCGTAACAAGGATTCTATAGTTGAACCTGCGAAAGGATCATTGTCGACGTCTGCCCCGGCAGACAACAGCGAATTCGTGACCCGACGTACGAATGCCGGTCAGGCCGTCCATCGAGACAGAGTGGGCGCCCCAAAAAACTCCTGCGCGGATTTTCGCGAATATGTAGGCAGCAAAAATGGATTTCCTGCGATGCACGTCGCGGCAAAAATCGCGAACGATGACCTAGTCCGACGTTCACGGACCCGTCGTCCAGCCGTATATTGCGAACGAGGATTCGCGCACGGGCGCCGACGAACCCGCGTCATCGCGAGAAGTCCAGTCAGCCTTATCGTTTAGAGAAAAAGAACTCGTAACAAGGATTCTATAGTTGAACCTGCGAAAGGATCATTGTCGACGTCTGCCCCGGCAGACAACAGCGAATTCGTGACCCGACGTACGAATGCCGGTCAGGCCGTCCATCGAGACAGAGTGGGCGCCCCAAAAAACTCCCGCGCGGATTTTCGCGAATATGTAGGCAGCAAAAATGGATTTCCTGCGATGCACGTCGCGGCCAAAAATCGCGAACGATGACCTTGTCCGCCGTTCACGGACCCGTCGTCCAGCCGTATATTGCGAACGAGGATTCGCGCACGGGCGCCGACGAACCCGCGTCATCGCGAGAAGTCCAGTCAGCCTTATCGTTTAGAGAAAAAGAACTCGTAACAAGGATTCTATAGTTGAACCTGCGAAAGGATCATTGTCGACGTCTGCCCCGGCAGACAACAGCGAATTCGTGACCCGACGTACGAATGCCGGTCAGGCCGTCCATCGAGACAGAGTGGGCGCCCCAAAAAACTCCTGCGCGGATTTTCGCGAATATGTAGGCAGCAAAAATGGATTTCCTGCGATGCACGTCGCGGCCAAAAATCGCGAACGAGGACCTAGTCCGACGTTCACGGACCCGTCGTCCAGCCGTATATTGCGAACGAGGATTCGCGCACGGGCGCCGACGAACCCGCGTCATCGCGAGAAGTCCAGTCAGCCTTATCGTTTAGAGAAAAAAGAACTCGTAACAAGGATTCTATAGTTGAACCTGCGAAAGGATCATTGTCGACGTCTGCCCCGGCAGACAACAGCGAATTCGTGACCCGACGTACGAATGCCGGTCAGGCCGTCCATCGAGACAGAGTGGGCGCCCCAAAAAACTCCTGCGCGGATTTTTGCGAATATGTAGGCAGCAAAAATGGATTTCCTGCGATGCACGTCGCGGCAAAAAATCGCGAACGACGACCTTGTCCGACGTTCAATCGTATATTGCGAACGAGGATTCGCGCACGGGCGCCGACGAACCCGCGTCATCGCGAGAAGTCCAGTCAGCCTTATCGTTTAGAGAAAAAAGAACTCGTAACAAGGATTCTATAGTTGAACCTGCGAAAGGATCATTGTCGACGTCTGCCCCGGCAGACAACAGCGAATTCGTGACCCGACGTACGAATGCCGGTCAGGCCGTCCATCGAGACAGAGTGGGCGCCCCAAAAAACTCCTGCGCGGATTTTCGCAATATGTAGGCAGCAAAAATGGATTTCCTGCGATGCACGTCGCGGCAAAAAATCGCGAACGACGACCTTGTCCGCCGTTCACGGTCCCGTCGTCCAGCCGTATATTGCGAACGAGGATTCGCGCACGGGCGCCGACGAACCCGCGTCATCGCGAGAAGTCCAGTCAGCCTTATCGTTTAGAGAAAAAAGAACTCGTAACAAGGATTCTATAGTTGAACCTGCGAAAGGATCATTGTCGACGTCTGCCCCGGCAGACAACAGCGAATTCGTGACCCGACGTACGAATGCCGGTCAGGCCGTCCATCGAGACAGAGTGGGCGCCCCAAAAAACTCCTGCGCGGATTTTCGCGAATATGTAGGCAGCAAAAATGGATTTCCTGCGATGCACGTCGCGGCCAAAAATCGCGAACGAGGACCTAGTCCGACGTTCACGGACCCGTCGTCCAGCCGTATATTGCGAACGAGGATTCGCGCACGGGCGCCGACGAACCCGCGTCATCGCGAGAAGTCCAGTCAGCCTTATCGTTTAGAGAAAAAAGAACTCGTAACAAGGATTCTATAGTTGAACCTGCGAAAGGATCATTGTCGACGTCTGCCCCGGCAGACAACAGCGAATTCGTGACCCGACGTACGAATGCCGGTCAGGCCGTCCATCGAGACAGAGTGGGCGCCCCAAAAAACTCCTGCGCGGATTTTCGCGAATATGTAGGCAGCAAAAATGGATTTCCTGCGATGCACGTCGCGGAAAAAAATCGCGAACGAGGACCTAGTCCGACGTTCACGGACCCGTCGTCCAGCCGTATATTGCGAACGAGGATTCGCGCACGGGCGCCGACGAACCCGCGTCATCGCGAGAAGTCCAGTCAGCCTTATCGTTTAGAGAAAAAAGAACTCGTAACAAGGATTCTATAGTTGAACCTGCGAAAGGATCATTGTCGACGTCTGCCCCGGCAGACAACAGCGAATTCGTGACCCGACGTACGAATGCCGGTCAGGCCGTCCATCGAGACAGAGTGGGCGCCCCAAAAAACTCCTGCGCGGATTTTTGCGAATATGTAGGCAGCAAAAATGGATTTCCTGCGATGCACGTCGCGGCCAAAAATCGCGAACGATGACCTTGTCCGCCGTTCACGGACCCGTCGTCCAGCCGTATATTGCGAACGAGGATTCGCGCACGGGCGCCGACGAACCCGCGTCATCGCGAGAAGTCCAGTCAGCCTTATCGTTTAGAGAAAAGAGAACTCGTAACAAGGATTCTATAGTTGAACCTGCGAAAGGATCATTGTCGACGTCTGCCCCGGCAGACAACAGCGAATTCGTGACCCGACGTACGAATGCCGGTCAGGCCGTCCATCGAGACAGAGTGGGCGCCCCAAAAAACTCCCGCGCGGATTTTCGCGAATATGTAGGCAGCAAAAATGGATTTCCTGCGATGCACGTCGCGGCCAAAAATCGCGAACGACGACCTTGTCCGACGTTCACGGACCCGTCGTCCAGCCGTATATTGCGAACGAGGATTCGCGCACGGGCGCCGACGAACCCGCGTCATCGCGAGAAGTCCAGTCAGCCTTATCGTTTAGAGAAAAAAGAACTCGTAACAAGGATTCTATAGTTGAACCTGCGAAAGGATCATTGTCGACGTCTGCCCCGGCAGACAACAGCGAATTCGTGACCCGACGTACGAATGCCGGTCAGGCCGTCCATCGAGACAGAGTGGGCGCCCCAAAAAACTTGCGCGGATTTTCGCGAATATGTAGGCAGCAAAAATGGATTTCCTGCGATGCACGTCGCGGCCAAAAATCGCGAACGATGACCTAGTCCGACGTTCACGGACCCGTCGTCCAGCCGTATATTGCGAACGAGGATTCGCGCACGGGCGCCGACGAACCCGCGTCATCGCGAGAAGTCCAGTCAGCCTTATCGTTTAGAGAAAAAGAACTCGTAACAAGGATTCTATAGTTGAACCTGCGAAAGGATCATTGTCGACGTCTGCCCCGGCAGACAACAGCGAATTCGTGACCCGACGTACGAATGCCGGTCAGACCGTCCATCGAGACAGAGTGGGCGCCCCAAAAAACTCCTGCGCGGATTTTTGCGAATATGTAGGCAGCAAAAATGGATTTCCTGCGATGCACGTCGCGGAAAAAAATCGCGAACGAGGACCTAGTCCGACGTTCACGGACCCGTCGTCCAGCCGTATATTGCGAACGAGGATTCGCGCACGGGCGCCGACGAACCCGCGTCATCGCGAGAAGTCCAGTCAGCCTTATCGTTTAGAGAAAAAAGAACTCGTAACAAGGATTCTATAGTTGAACCTGCGAAAGGATCATTGTCGACGTCTGCCCCGGCAGACAACAGCGAATTCGTGACCCGACGTACGAATGCCGGTCAGGCCGTCCATCGAGACAGAGTGGGCGCCCCAAAAAACTCCTGCGCGGATTTTTGCGAATATGTAGGCAGCAAAAATGGATTTCCTGCGATGCACGTCGCGGCAAAAAATCGCGAACGACGACCTTGTCCGACGTTCAATCGTATATTGCGAACGAGGATTCGCGCACGGGCGCCGACGAACCCGCGTCATCGCGAGAAGTCCAGTCAGCCTTATCGTTTAGAGAAAAAAGAACTCGTAACAAGGATTCTATAGTTGAACCTGCGAAAGGATCATTGTCGACGTCTGCCCCGGCAGACAACAGCGAATTCGTGACCCGACGTACGAATGCCGGTCAGGCCGTCCATCGAGACAGAGTGGGCGCCCCAAAAAACTCCTGCGCGGATTTTCGCGAATATGTAGGCAGCAAAAATGGATTTCCTGCGATGCACGTCGCGGCAAAAAAATCGCGAACGACGACCTTGTCCGCCGTTCACGGTCCCGTCGTCCAGCCGTATATTGCGAACGAGGATTCGCGCACGGGCGCCGACGAACCCGCGTCATCGCGAGAAGTCCAGTCAGCCTTATCGTTTAGAGAAAAAAGAACTCGTAACAAGGATTCTATAGTTGAACCTGCGAAAGGATCATTGTCGACGTCTGCCCCGGCAGACAACAGCGAATTCGTGACCCGACGTACGAATGCCGGTCAGGCCGTCCATCGAGACAGAGTGGGCGCCCCAAAAACTCCTGCGCGGATTTTCGCGAATATGTAGGCAGCAAAAATGGATTTCCTGCGATGCACGTCGCGGCCAAAAATCGCGAACGAGGACCTTGTCCGACGTTCACGGACCCGTCGTCCAGCCGTATATTGCGAACGAGGATTCGCGCACGGGCGCCGACGAACCCGCGTCATCGCGAGAAGTCCAGTCAGCCTTATCGTTTAGAGAAAAAAGAACTCGTAACAAGGATTCTATAGTTGAACCTGCGAAAGGATCATTGTCGACGTCTGCCCCGGCAGACAACAGCGAATTCGTGACCCGACGTACGAATGCCGGTCAGGCCGTCCATCGAGACAGAGTGGGCGCCCCAAAAAACTCCTGCGCGGATTTTCGCGAATATGTAGGCAGCAAAAATGGATTTCCTGCGATGCACGTCGCGGAAAAAAATCGCGAACGAGGACCTAGTCCGACGTTCACGGACCCGTCGTCCAGCCGTATATTGCGAACGAGGATTCGCGCACGGGCGCCGACGAACCCGCGTCATCGCGAGAAGTCCAGTCAGCCTTATCGTTTAGAGAAAAAAGAACTCGTAACAAGGATTCTATAGTTGAACCTGCGAAAGGATCATTGTCGACGTCTGCCCCGGCAGACAACAGCGAATTCGTGACCCGACGTACGAATGCCGGTCAGGCCGTCCATCGAGACAGAGTGGGCGCCCCAAAAAACTCCTGCGCGGATTTTTGCGAATATGTAGGCAGCAAAAATGGATTTCCTGCGATGCACGTCGCGGCCAAAAATCGCGAACGATGACCTTGTCCGCCGTTCACGGACCGTCGTCCAGCCGTATATTGCGAACGAGGATTCGCGCACGGGCGCCGACGAACCCGCGTCATCGCGAGAAGTCCAGTCAGCCTTATCGTTTAGAGAAAAGAGAACTCGTAACAAGGATTCTATAGTTGAACCTGCGAAAGGATCATTGTCGACGTCTGCCCCGGCAGACAACAGCGAATTCGTGACCCGACGTACGAATGCCGGTCAGGCCGTCCATCGAGACAGAGTGGGCGCCCCAAAAAACTCCCGCGCGGATTTTGGCGAATATGTAGGCAGCAAAAATGGATTTCCTGCGATGCACGTCGCGGCCAAAAATCGCGAACGACGACCTTGTCCCCCGTTCACGGTGCCGTCGTCCAGCCGTATATTGCGAACGAGGATTCGCGCACGGGCGCCGACGAACCCGCGTCATCGCGAGAAGTCCAGTCAGCCTTATCGTTTAGAGAAAAAAGAACTCGTAACAAGGATTCTATAGTTGAACCTGCGAAAGGATCATTGTCGACGTCTGCCCCGGCAGACAACAGCGAATTCGTGACCCGACGTACGAATGCCGGTCAGGCCGTCCATCGAGACAGAGTGGGCGCCCCAAAAAACTCCTGCGCGGATTTTCGCGAATATGTAGGCAGCAAAAATGGATTTCCTGCGATGCACGTCGCGGCCAAAAATCGCGAACGATGACCTTGTCCGACGTTCACGGACCCGTCGTCCAGCCGTATATTGCGAACGAGGATTCGCGCACGGGCGCCGACGAACCCGCGTCATCGCGAGAAGTCCAGTCAGCCTTATCGTTTAGAGAAAAAGAACTCGTAACAAGGATTCTATAGTTGAACCTGCGAAAGGATCATTGTCGACGTCTGCCCCGGCAGACAACAGCGAATTCGTGACCCGACGTACGAATGCCGGTCAGACCGTCCATCGAGACAGAGTGGGCGCCCCAAAAAATCCTGCGCGGATTTTTGCGAATATGTAGGCAGCAAAAATGGATTTCCTGCGATGCACGTCGCGGAAAAAAATCGCGAACGAGGACCTAGTCCGACGTTCACGGACCCGTCGTCCAGCCGTATATTGCGAACGAGGATTCGCGCACGGGCGCCGACGAACCCGCGTCATCGCGAGAAGTCCAGTCAGCCTTATCGTTTAGAGAAAAAAGAACTCGTAACAAGGATTCTATAGTTGAACCTGCGAAAGGATCATTGTCGACGTCTGTCCCGGCAGACAACAGCGAATTCGTGACCCGACGTACGAATGCCGGTCAGGCCGTCCATCGAGACAGAGTGGGCGCCCCAAAAAACTCCCGCGCGGATTTTGCGAATATGTAGGCAGCAAAAAAGGATTTCCTGCGATGCACGTCGCGGCCAAAAATCGCGAACGACGACCTTGTCCGCCGTTCACGGTGCCGTCGTCCAGCCGTATATTGCGAACGAGGATTCGCGCACGGGCGCCGACGAACCCGCGTCATCGCGAGAAGTCCAGTCAGCCTTATCGTTTAGAGAAAAAAGAACTCGTAACAAGGATTCTATAGTTGAACCTGCGAAAGGATCATTGTCGACGTCTGCCCCGGCAGACAACAGCGAATTCGTGACCCGACGTACGAATGCCGGTCAGGCGTCCATCGAGACAGAGTGGGCGCCCCAAAAACTCCTGCGCGGATTTTCGCGAATATGTAGGCAGCAAAAATGGATTTCCTGCGATGCACGTCGCGGCCAAAAATCGCGAACGATGACCTAGTCCGACGTTCACGGACCCGTCGTCCAGCCGTATATTGCGAACGAGGATTCGCGCACGGGCGCCGACGAACCCGCGTCATCGCGAGAAGTCCAGTCAGCCTTATCGTTTAGAGAAAAAGAACTCGTAACAAGGATTCTATAGTTGAACCTGCGAAAGGATCATTGTCGACGTCTGCCCCGGCAGACAACAGCGAATTCGTGACCCGACGTACGAATGCCGGTCAGGCCGTCCATCGAGACAGAGTGGGCGCCCCAAAAAACTGCCACGCGGATTTTCGCGAATATGTAGGCAGCAAAAATGGATTTCCTGCGATGCACGTCGCGGCCAAAAATCGCGAACGACGACCTAGTCCGACGTTCACGGACCCGTCGTCCAGCCGTATATTGCGAACGAGGATTCGTCAACCCGAGAAGTGCAGTCTGCCTTATCGTTTAGAGAAAAGAGAACTCGTAACAAGGATTCTATAGTTGAACCTGCGAAAGGATCATTGTCGACGTCTGCCCCGGCAGACAACAGCGAATTCGTGACCCGACGTACGAATGCCGGTCAGACCGTCCATCGAGACAGAGTGGGCGCCCCAAAAAACTCCTGAGCGGATTTTTGCGAATATGTAGGCAGCAAAAATGGATTTCCTGCGATGCACGTCGCGGCCAAAAATCGCGAACGACGACCTTGTCCGCCGTTCACGGTCCCGTCGTCCAGCCGTATATTGCGAACGAGGATTCGCGCACGGGCGCCGACGAACCCGCGTCATCGCGAGAAGTCCAGTCAGCCTTATCGTTTAGAGAAAAAAGAACTCGTAACAAGGATTCTATAGTTGAACCTGCGAAAGGATCATTGTCGACGTCTGCCCCGGCAGACAACAGCGAATTCGTGACCCGACGTACGAATGCCGGTCAGGCCGTCCATCGAGACAGAGTGGGCGCCCCAAAAAACTCCTGCGCGGATTTTTGCGAATATGTAGGCAGCAAAAATGGATTTCCTGCGATGCACGTCGCGGCAAAAAATCGCGAACGAGGACCTTGTCCGACGTTCACGGACCCGTCGTCCAGCCGTATATTGCGAACGAGGATTCGCGCACGGGCGCCGACGAACCCGCGTCATCGCGAGAAGTCCAGTCAGCCTTATCGTTTAGCGAGAAAAAAACTCGTAACAAGGATTCTATAGTTGAACCTGCGAAAGGATCATTGTCGACGTCTGCCCCGGCAGACAACAGCGAATTCGTGACCCGACGTACGAATGCCGGTCAGGGCGTCCATCGAGACAGAGTGGGCGCCCCAAAAAACTCCTGCGCGGATTTTTGCGAATATGTAGGCAGCAAAAATGGATTTCCTGCGATGCACGTCGCGGCAAAAAATCGCGAACGAGGACCTAGTCCGACGTTCACGGACCCGTCGTCCAGCCGTATATTGCGAACGAGGATTCGCGCACGGGCGCCGACGAACCCGCGTCATCGCGAGAAGTCCAGTCAGCCTTATCGTTTAGAGAAAAAGAACTCGTAACAAGGATTCTATAGTTGAACCTGCGAAAGGATCATTGTCGACGTCTGTCCCGGCAGACAACAGCGAATTCGTGACCCGACGTACGAATGCCGGTCAGGCCGTCCATCGAGACAGAGTGGGCGCCCCAAAAAACTCCCGCGCGGATTTTTGCGAATAT
Organism: Andrographis paniculata; assembly: GCF_009805555.1. Lineage (NCBI taxonomy): Eukaryota > Viridiplantae > Streptophyta > Magnoliopsida > Lamiales > Acanthaceae > Andrographis > Andrographis paniculata. Next base: position 4,873,878 of record NW_026137402.1, read on the forward strand.
GTAGGCAGCAAAAATGGATTTCCTGCGATGCACGTCGCGGCAAAAAATCGCGAACGACGACCTTGTCCGCCGTTCACGGTCCCGTCGTCCAGCCGTATATTGCGAACGAGGATTCGCGCACGGGCGCCGACGAACCCGCGTCATCGCGAGAAGTCCAGTCAGCCTTATCGTTTAGAGAAAAAAGAACTCGTAACAAGGATTCTATAGTTGAACCTGCGAAAGGATCATTGTCGACGTCTGCCCCGGCAGACAACAGCGAATTCGTGACCCGACGTACGAATGCCGGTCAGGGCGTCCATCGAGACAGAGTGGGCGCCCCAAAAAACTCCTGCGCGGATTTTTGCGAATATGTAGGCAGCAAAATGGATTTCCTGCGATGCACGTCGCGGCAAAAAATCGCGAACGAGGACCTAGTCCGACGTTCACGGACCCGTCGTCCAGCCGTATATTGCGAACGAGGATTCGCGCACGGGCGCCGACGAACCCGCGTCATCGCGAGAAGTCCAGTCAGCCTTATCGTTTAGAGAGAAAAGAACTCGTAACAAGGATTCTATAGTTGAACCTGCGAAAGGATCATTGTCGACGTCTGCCCCGGCAGACAACAGCGAATTCGTGACCCGACGTACGAATGCCGGTCAGGGCGTCCATCGAGACAGAGTGGGCGCCCCAAAAAACTCCTGCGCGGATTTTTGCGAATATGTAGGCAGCAAAAATGGATTTCCTGCGATGCACGTCGCGGCAAAAAATCGCGAACGAGGACCTTGTCCGACGTTCACGGACCCGTCGTCCAGCCGTATATTGCGAACGAGGATTCGCGCACGGGCGCCGACGAACCCGCGTCATCGCGAGAAGTCCAGTCAGCCTTATCGTTTAGAGAGAAAAGAACTCGTAACAAGGATTCTATAGTTGAACCTGCGAAAGGATCATTGTCGACGTCTGCCCCGGCAGACAACAGCGAATTCGTGACCCGACGTACGAATGCCGGTCAGGCCGTCCATCGAGACAGAGTGGGCGCCCCAAAAAACTCCCGCGCGGATTTTCGCGAATATGTAGGCAGCAAAAATGGATTTCCTGCGATGCACGTCGCGGCAAAAAATCGCGAACGATGACCTTGTCCGACGTTCACGGACCCGTCGTCCAGCCGTATATTGCGAACGAGGATTCGCGCACGGGCGCCGACGAACCCGCGTCATCGCGAGAAGTCCAGTCAGCCTTATCGTTTAGAGAGAAAAAGAACTCGTAACAAGGATTCTATAGTTGAACCTGCGAAAGGATCATTGTCGACGTCTGCCCCGGCAGACAACAGCGAATTCGTGACCCGACGTACGAATGCCGGTCAGGGCGTCCATCGAGACAGAGTGGGCGCCCCAAAAAACTCCTGCGCGGATTTTTGCGAATATGTAGGCAGCAAAAATGGATTTCCTGCGATGCACGTCGCGGCAAAAAATCGCGAACGAGGACCTAGTCCGACGTTCACGGACCCGTCGTCCAGCCGTATATTGCGAACGAGGATTCGCGCACGGGCGCCGACGAACCCGCGTCATCGCGAGAAGTCCAGTCAGCCTTATCGTTTAGAGAGAAAAGAACTCGTAACAAGGATTCTATAGTTGAACCTGCGAAAGGATCATTGTCGACGTCTGCCCCGGCAGACAACAGCGAATTCGTGACCCGACGTACGAATGCCGGTCAGGCCGTCCATCGAGACAGAGTGGGCGCCCCAAAAAACTCCCCCGCGGATTTTCGCGAATATGTAGGCAGCAAAAATGGATTTCCTGCGATGCACGTCGCGGCAAAAAATCGCGAACGACGACCTTGTCCGACGTTCACGGACCCGTCGTCCAGCCGTATATTGCGAACGAGGATTCGCGCACGGGCGCCGACGAACCCGCGTCATCGCGAGAAGTCCAGTCAGCCTTATCGTTTAGAGAGAAAAGAACTCGTAACAAGGATTCTATAGTTGAACCTGCGAAAGGATCATTGTCGACGTCTGCCCGGCAGACAACAGCGAATTCGTGACCCGACGTACGAATGCCGGTCAGGCCGTCCATCGAGACAGAGTGGGCGCCCCAAAAAACTCCCCGCGGATTTTCGCGAATATGTAGGCAGCAAAAATGGATTTCCTGCGATGCACGTCGCGGCAAAAAATCGCGAACGATGACCTTGTCCGACGTTCACGGACCCGTCGTCCAGCCGTATATTGCGAACGAGGATTCGCGCACGGGCGCCGACGAACCCGCGTCATCGCGAGAAGTCCAGTCAGCCTTATCGTTTAGAGGAAAAAGAACTCGTAACAAGGATTCTATAGTTGAACCTGCGAAAGGATCATTGTCGACGTCTGCCCCGGCAGACAACAGCGAATTCGTGACCCGACGTACGAATGCCGGTCAGGCCGTCCATCGAGACAGAGTGGGCGCCCCAAAAAACTCCTGCGCGGATTTTCCGAATATGTAGGCAGCAAAAATGGATTTCCTGCGATGCACGTCGCGGCCAAAAATCGCGAACGACGACCTTGTCCGACGTTCACGGACCGTCGTCCAGCCGTATATTGCGAACGAGGATTCGCGCACGGGCGCCGACGAACCCGCGTCATCGCGAGAAGTCCAGTCAGCCTTATCGTTTAGAGAAAAAAGAACTCGTAACAAGGATTCTATAGTTGAACCTGCGAAAGGATCATTGTCGACGTCTGCCCCGGCAGACAACAGCGAATTCGTGACCCGACGTACGAATGCCGGTCAGGCCGTCCATCGAGACAGAGTGGGCGCCCCAAAAAACTCCTGCGCGGATTTTTGCGAATATGTAGGCAGCAAAAATGGATTTCCTGCGATGCACGTCGCGGAAAAAAATCGCGAACGAGGACCTAGTCCGACGTTCACGGACCCGTCGTCCAGCCGTATATTGCGAACGAGGATTCGCGCACGGGCGCCGACGAACCCGCGTCATCGCGAGAAGTCCAGTCAGCCTTATCGTTTAGAGAAAAAAGAACTCGTAACAAGGATTCTATAGTTGAACCTGCGAAAGGATCATTGTCGACGTCTGCCCCGGCAGACAACAGCGAATTCGTGACCCGACGTACGAATGCCGGTCAGGCCGTCCATCGAGACAGAGTGGGCGCCCCAAAAAACTCCCGCGCGGATTTTCGCGAATATGTAGGCAGCAAAAAAGGATTTCCTGCGATGCACGTCGCGGCCAAAAATCGCGAACGACGACCTTGTCCGCCGTTCACGGTCCCGTCGTCCAGCCGTATATTGCGAACGAGGATTCGCGCACGGGCGCCGACGAACCCGCGTCATCGCGAGAAGTCCAGTCAGCCTTATCGTTTAGAGAAAAAAGAACTCGTAACAAGGATTCTATAGTTGAACCTGCGAAAGGATCATTGTCGACGTCTGCCCCGGCAGACAACAGCGAATTCGTGACCCGACGTACGAATGCCGGTCAGGCCGTCCATCGAGACAGAGTGGGCGCCCCAAAAAACTCCTGCGCGGATTTTTGCGAATATGTAGGCAGCAAAAATGGATTTCCTGCGATGCACGTCGCGGCAAAAAATCGCGAACGACGACCTTGTCCGACGTTCACGGACCCGTCGTCCAGCCGTATATTGCGAACGAGGATTCGCGCACGGGCGCCGACGAACCCGCGTCATCGCGAGAAGTCCAGTCAGCCTTATCGTTTAGAGAGAAAAGAACTCGTAACAAGGATTCTATAGTTGAACCTGCGAAAGGATCATTGTCGACGTCTGCCCCGGCAGACAACAGCGAATTCGTGACCCGACGTACGAATGCCGGTCAGGGCGTCCATCGAGACAGAGTGGGCGCCCCAAAAAACTCCTGCGCGGATTTTTGCGAATATGTAGGCAGCAAAAATGGATTTCCTGCGATGCACGTCGCGGCAAAAAATCGCGAACGACGACCTAGTCCGACGTTCACGGACCCGTCGTCCAGCCGTATATTGCGAACGAGGATTCGCGCACGGGCGCCGACGAACCCGCGTCATCGCGAGAAGTCCAGTCAGCCTTATCGTTTAGAAAAAAAGAACTCGTAACAAGGATTCTATAGTTGAACCTGCGAAAGGATCATTGTCGACGTCTGCCCCGGCAGACAACAGCGAATTCGTGACCCGACGTACGAATGCCGGTCAGGCCGTCCATCGAGACAGAGTGGGCGCCCCAAAAAACTCCTGCGCGGATTTTCGCGAATATGTAGGCAGCAAAAATGGATTTCCTGCGATGCACGTCGCGGCAAAAATCGCGAACGATGACCTTGTCCGACGTTCACGGACCCGTCGTCCAGCCGTATATTGCGAACGAGGATTCGCGCACGGGCGCCGACGAACCCGCGTCATCGCGAGAAGTCCAGTCAGCCTTATCGTTTAGAGAAAAAGAACTCGTAACAAGGATTCTATAGTTGAACCTGCGAAAGGATCATTGTCGACGTCTGCCCCGGCAGACAACAGCGAATTCGTGACCCGACGTACGAATGCCGGTCAGGCCGTCCATCGAGACAGAGTGGGCGCCCCAAAAAACTCCCGCGCGGATTTTCGCGAATATGTAGGCAGCAAAAATGGATTTCCTGCGATGCACGTCGCGGAAAAAAATCGCGAACGACGACCTTGTCCGACGTTCACGGACCCGTCGTCCAGCCGTATATTGCGAACGAGGATTCGCGCACGGGCGCCGACGAACCCGCGTCATCGCGAGAAGTCCAGTCAGCCTTATCGTTTAGAGAAAAAAGAACTCGTAACAAGGATTCTATAGTTGAACCTGCGAAAGGATCATTGTCGACGTCTGCCCCGGCAGACAACAGCGAATTCGTGACCCGACGTACGAATGCCGGTCAGGCCGTCCATCGAGACAGAGTGGGCGCCCCAAAAAACTCCTGCGCGATTTTCCGAATATGTAGGCAGCAAAAATGGATTTCCTGCGATGCACGTCGCGGCCAAAAATCGCGAACGAGGACCTTGTCCGACGTTCACGGACCCGTCGTCCAGCCGTATATTGCGAACGAGGATTCGCGCACGGGCGCCGACGAACCCGCGTCATCGCGAGAAGTCCAGTCAGCCTTATCGTTTAGAGAAAAAAGAACTCGTAACAAGGATTCTATAGTTGAACCTGCGAAAGGATCATTGTCGACGTCTGCCCCGGCAGACAACAGCGAATTCGTGACCCGACGTACGAATGCCGGTCAGGCCGTCCATCGAGACAGAGTGGGCGCCCCAAAAAACTCCTGCGCGGATTTTTGCGAATATGTAGGCAGCAAAAATGGATTTCCTGCGATGCACGTCGCGGCAAAAAATCGCGAACGACGACCTTGTCCGACGTTCACGGACCCGTCGTCCAGCCGTATATTGCGAACGAGGATTCGCGCACGGGCGCCGACGAACCCGCGTCATCGCGAGAAGTCCAGTCAGCCTTATCGTTTAGAGAAAAAAGAACTCGTAACAAGGATTCTATAGTTGAACCTGCGAAAGGATCATTGTCGACGTCTGCCCCGGCAGACAACAGCGAATTCGTGACCCGACGTACGAATGCCGGTCAGGCCGTCCATCGAGACAGAGTGGGCGCCCAAAAAAACTCCTGCGCGGATTTTCGCGAATATGTAGGCAGCAAAAATGGATTTCCTGCGATGCACGTCGCGGCCAAAAATCGCGAACGACGACCTTGTCCGCCGTTCACGGACCCGTCGTCCAGCCGTATATTGCGAACGAGGATTCGCGCACGGGCGCCGACGAACCCGCGTCATCGCGAGAAGTCCAGTCAGCCTTATCGTTTAGAGAAAAAAGAACTCGTAACAAGGATTCTATAGTTGAACCTGCGAAAGGATCATTGTCGACGTCTGCCCCGGCAGACAACAGCGAATTCGTGACCCGACGTACGAATGCCGGTCAGGCCGTCCATCGAGACAGAGTGGGCGCCCCAAAAAACTCCTGCGCGGATTTTTGCGAATATGTAGGCAGCAAAAATGGATTTCCTGCGATGCACGTCGCGGAAAAAAATCGCGAACGAGGACCTAGTCCGACGTTCACGGACCCGTCGTCCAGCCGTATATTGCGAACGAGGATTCGCGCACGGGCGCCGACGAACCCGCGTCATCGCGAGAAGTCCAGTCAGCCTTATCGTTTAGAGAAAAAAGAACTCGTAACAAGGATTCTATAGTTGAACCTGCGAAAGGATCATTGTCGACGTCTGCCCCGGCAGACAACAGCGAATTCGTGACCCGACGTACGAATGCCGGTCAGGCCGTCCATCGAGACAGAGTGGGCGCCCCAAAAAACTCCTGCGCGGATTTTGCGAATATGTAGGCAGCAAAAATGGATTTCCTGCGATGCACGTCGCGGCCAAAAATCGCGAACGACGACCTTGTCCGCCGTTCACGGACCCGTCGTCCAGCCGTATATTGCGAACGAGGATTCGCGCACGGGCGCCGACGAACCCGCGTCATCGCGAGAAGTCCAGTCAGCCTTATCGTTTAGAGAAAAAAGAACTCGTAACAAGGATTCTATAGTTGAACCTGCGAAAGGATCATTGTCGACGTCTGCCCCGGCAGACAACAGCGAATTCGTGACCCGACGTACGAATGCCGGTCAGGCCGTCCATCGAGACAGAGTGGGCGCCCCAAAAAACTCCTGCGCGGATTTTTGCGAATATGTAGGCAGCAAAAATGGATTTCCTGCGATGCACGTCGCGGCAAAAAATCGCGAACGAGGACCTTGTCCGACGTTCACGGACCCGTCGTCCAGCCGTATATTGCGAACGAGGATTCGCGCACGGGCGCCGACGAACCCGCGTCATCGCGAGAAGTCCAGTCAGCCTTATCGTTTAGAAAAAAAGAACTCGTAACAAGGATTCTATAGTTGAACCTGCGAAAGGATCATTGTCGACGTCTGCCCCGGCAGACAACAGCGAATTCGTGACCCGACGTACGAATGCCGGTCAGGCCGTCCATCGAGACAGAGTGGGCGCCCCAAAAAACTCCTGCGCGGATTTTTGCGAATATGTAGGCAGCAAAAATGGATTTCCTGCGATGCACGTCGCGGCAAAAAATCGCGAACGACGACCTTGTCCGACGTTCACGGACCCGTCGTCCAGCCGTATATTGCGAACGAGGATTCGCGCACGGGCGCCGACGAACCCGCGTCATCGCGAGAAGTCCAGTCAGCCTTATCGTTTAGAGAAAAAGAACTCGTAACAAGGATTCTATAGTTGAACCTGCGAAAGGATCATTGTCGACGTCTGCCCCGGCAGACAACAGCGAATTCGTGACCCGACGTACGAATGCCGGTCAGGCCGTCCATCGAGACAGAGTGGGCGCCCCAAAAAACTCCTGCGCGGATTTTCGCGAATATGTAGGCAGCAAAAATGGATTTCCTGCGATGCACGTCGCGGCAAAAAATCGCGAACGAGGACCTTGTCCGACGTTCACGGACCCGTCGTCCAGCCGTATATTGCGAACGAGGATTCGCGCACGGGCGCCGACGAACCCGCGTCATCGCGAGAAGTCCAGTCAGCCTTATCGTTTAGAGAAAAAGAACTCGTAACAAGGATTCTATAGTTGAACCTGCGAAAGGATCATTGTCGACGTCTGCCCCGGCAGACAACAGCGAATTCGTGACCCGACGTACGAATGCCGGTCAGGCCGTCCATCGAGACAGAGTGGGCGCCCCAAAAAACTCCTGCGCGGATTTTTGCGAATATGTAGGCAGCAAAAATGGATTTCCTGCGATGCACGTCGCGGCAAAAAATCGCGAACGACGACCTTGTCCGACGTTCACGGACCCGTCGTCCAGCCGTATATTGCGAACGAGGATTCGCGCACGGGCGCCGACGAACCCGCGTCATCGCGAGAAGTCCAGTCAGCCTTATCGTTTAGAAAAAAAGAACTCGTAACAAGGATTCTATAGTTGAACCTGCGAAAGGATCATTGTCGACGTCTGCCCCGGCAGACAACAGCGAATTCGTGACCCGACGTACGAATGCCGGTCAGGGCGTCCATCGAGACAGAGTGGGCGCCCCAAAAAACTCCTGCGCGGATTTTCGCGAATATGTAGGCAGCAAAAATGGATTTCCTGCGATGCACGTCGCGGCAAAAAATCGCGAACGAGGACCTTGTCCGACGTTCACGGACCCGTCGTCCAGCCGTATATTGCGAACGAGGATTCGCGCACGGGCGCCGACGAACCCGCGTCATCGCGAGAAGTCCAGTCAGCCTTATCGTTTAGAGAAAAAGAACTCGTAACAAGGATTCTATAGTTGAACCTGCGAAAGGATCATTGTCGACGTCTGCCCCGGCAGACAACAGCGAATTCGTGACCCGACGTACGAATGCCGGTCAGGGCGTCCATCGAGACAGAGTGGGCGCCCCAAAAAACTCCTGCGCGGATTTTTGCGAATATGTAGGCAGCAAAAATGGATTTCCTGCGATGCACGTCGCGGCAAAAAATCGCGAACGACGACCTTGTCCGACGTTCACGGACCCGTCGTCCAGCCGTATATTGCGAACGAGGATTCGCGCACGGGCGCCGACGAACCCGCGTCATCGCGAGAAGTCCAGTCAGCCTTATCGTTTAGAGAAAAAGAACTCGTAACAAGGATTCTATAGTTGAACCTGCGAAAGGATCATTGTCGACGTCTGCCCCGGCAGACAACAGCGAATTCGTGACCCGACGTACGAATGCCGGTCAGGCCGTCCATCGAGACAGAGTGGGCGCCCCAAAAAACTCCTGCGCGGATTTTCGCGAATATGTAGGCAGCAAAAATGGATTTCCTGCGATGCACGTCGCGGCAAAAAATCGCGAACGACGACCTTGTCCGCCGTTCACGTCCCGTCGTCCAGCCGTATATTGCGAACGAGGATTCGCGCACGGGCGCCGACGAACCCGCGTCATCGCGAGAAGTCCAGTCAGCCTTATCGTTTAGAGAAAAAGAACTCGTAACAAGGATTCTATAGTTGAACCTGCGAAAGGATCATTGTCGACGTCTGCCCCGGCAGACAACAGCGAATTCGTGACCCGACGTACGAATGCCGGTCAGGGCGTCCATCGAGACAGAGTGGGCGCCCCAAAAAACTCCTGCGCGGATTTTCGCGAATATGTAGGCAGCAAAAATGGATTTCCTGCGATGCACGTCGCGGCAAAAAATCGCGAACGAGGACCTTGTCCGACGTTCACGGACCCGTCGTCCAGCCGTATATTGCGAACGAGGATTCGCGCACGGGCGCCGACGAACCCGCGTCATCGCGAGAAGTCCAGTCAGCCTTATCGTTTAGAGAAAAGAACTCGTAACAAGGATTCTATAGTTGAACCTGCGAAAGGATCATTGTCGACGTCTGCCCCGGCAGACAACAGCGAATTCGTGACCCGACGTACGAATGCCGGTCAGGCCGTCCATCGAGACAGAGTGGGAGCCCAAAAAAACTCCTGCGCGGATTTTCGCAAATATGTAGGCAGCAAAAAAGGATTTCCTGCGATGCACGTCGCGGTAAAAAATCGCGAACGACGACCTTGTCCGCCGTTCACGGTCCCGTCGTCCAGCCGTATATTTCGCGCGGGCGCCGACGAACCCGCGTCATCGCGAGAAGTCCAGTCAGTCTTATCGTTTAGAGAAAAGAGAACTCGTAACAAGGATTCTATAGTTGAACCTGCGAAAGGATCATTGTCGACGTCTGCCCCGGCAGACAACAGCGAATTCGTGACCCGACGTACGAATGCCGGTCAGACCGTCCATCGAGACAGAGTGGGCGCCCCAAAAAACTCCTGCACGGATTTTCGAGAATATGTAGGCAGCAAAAACGGATTTCCTGCGATGCACGTCGCGGCAAAAAATCGCGAACGACGACCTTGTCCGCCGTTCACGGTCCCGTCGTCCAGCCGTATATTAGAACGAGGATTCGCGCACGGGCGCCGAAGAACCCGCGTCATCGCGAGAAGTCCAGTCAGCCTTATCGTTTAGAGAAAAGAGAACTCGTAACAAGTATTCTATAGTTGAACCTGCGAAAGGATCATTGTCGACGTCTGCCCCGGCAGACAACAGCGAATTCGTGACCCGACGTACGAATGCCGGTCAGGCCTTCCATCGAGACAGAGTGGGCGCCCCAAAAAACTCCTGCGCGGATTTTCACGAATATGTAGGCAGAGAAAATGGATTTCCTGCGATGCACGTCGCGGCCAAAAATCGCGAACGACGACCTTGTCCGCCGTTCACAGTCCCGTCGTCCAGCCGTATATTGGGCGCCGAAGAACCCGCGTCATCGCGAGAAGTCCAGTCACCCTTATCGTTTAGAGAAAAGTGAACTCGTAACAAGGATTCAATAGTTGAACCGGCGAAAGGATCATTGTCGACGTCTGCCCCGGCAGACAACAGCGAATTCGTGACCCGACGTACGAATGCCGATCAGACCGTCCATCGAGACAGAGTGGGCGCCCCAAAAAACCCTGCACGGATTTTCGAGAATATGTAGGCAGCAAAAACGGATTTCCTGCGATGCACGTCGCGGCAAAAAATCGCGAACGACGACCTTGTCCGCCGTTCACGGTCCCGTCGTCCAACCGTATGTTAGAACGAGGATTCGCGCACGGGCGCCGAAGAACCCGCGTCATCGCGAGAAGTCCAGTCAGCCTTATCGTTTAGAGAAAAGAGAACTCGTAACAAGTATTCTATAGTTGAACCTGCGAAAGGATCATTGTCGACGTCTGCCCCGGCAGACAACAGCGAATTCGTGACCCGACGTACGAATGCCGGTCAGGCCTTCTATCGACACAGAGTGAGCGCCCCAAAAAACTCCTGCGCGGATTTTCACGAATATGTAGGCAGAGAAAATGGATTTCCTGCGATGCACGTCGCGGCCAAAAATCGCGAACGACGACCTTGTCCGCCGTTCACAGTCCCGTCGTCCAGCCGTATATTGGGCGCCGAAGAACCCGCGTCATCGCGAGAAGTCCAGTCACCCTTATCGTTTAGAGAAAAGTGAACTCGTAACAAGGATTCAATAGTTGAACCGGCGAAAGGATCATTGTCGACGTCTGCCCCGGCAGACAACAGCGAATTCGTGACCCGACGTACGAATGCCAATCAGACCGTCCATCGAGACAGAGTGGGCGCCCCAAAAAACTCCTGCACGGATTTTCGAGAATATGTAGGCAGCAAAAACGGATTTCCTGCGATGCACGTCGCGGCAAAAAATCGCGAACGACGACCTTGTCCGCCGTTCACGGTCCCGTCGTCCAGCCGTATATTAGAACGAGGATTCGCGCACGGGCGCCGAAGAACCCGCGTCATTGCGAGAAGTCCAGTCAGCCTTATCGTTTAGAGAATAGAAAACTCGTAACAAGTATTCTATAGTTGAACCTGCGAAAGGATCATTGTCGACGTCTGCCCCGGCAGACAACAGCGAATTCGTGACCCGACGTACGAATGTCGGTCAGACCATCCATCGAGACAGAGTGGGCGCCCCAAAAAACTCCTGCGCGGATTTTCGAGAATATGTAGGAAGAGAAAATGGATTTCCTGCGATACACGTCGCGGCAAAAAATCGCGAACGACGACCTTGTCCGCCGTTCACAGTCCCGTCGTCCAGCCGTATATTGGGCGCCGAAGAACCCGCGTCATCGCGAGAAGTCCAGTCACCCTTATCGTTTAAAGAAAAGAGAACTCGTAACAAGGATTCAATAGTTGAACCGGCGAAAGGATCATTGTCGACGTCTGCCCCGGCAGACAACAGCGAATTCGTGACCCGACGTACGAATGCCGGTCAGACCGTCCATCGAGACAGAGTGGGCGCCCCAAAAAACTCCTGCACGGATTTTCGAGAATATGTAGGCAACAAAAACGGATTTCCTGTGATGCACGTCGCGGCAAAAAATCGCGAACGACGACCTTGTCCGCCGTTCACGGTCCCGTCGTCCAACCGTATGTTAGAACGAGGATTCGCGCACGGGCGCCGAAGAACCCGCGTCATCGCGAGAAGTCCAGTCAGCCTTATCGTTTAGAGAAAAGAGAACTCGTAACAAGTATTCTATAGTTGAACCTGCGAAAGGATCATTGTCGACGTCTGCCCCGGCAGACAACAGCGAATTCGTGACCCGACGTACGAATGCCGGTCAGACCATCCATCGAGACAAAGTGGGCGCCCCAAAAAACTCCTGCGCGGATTTTCGAGAATATTTAGGAAGAGAAAATGGATTTCCTGCGATGCACGTCGTGGCCAAAAATCGCGAACGACGACCTTGTCCGCCGTTCATAGTCCCGTCGTCCAGCTGTATATTGGGCGCCGAAGAACCCGCGTCATCGCGAGAAGTCCAGTCACCCTTATCGTTTAGAGAAAAGAGAACTCGTAACAAGGATTCAATAGTTGAACCGGCGAAAGGATCATTGTCGACGTCTGCCCCGGCAGACAACAACGAATTCGTGACCCGACGTACAAATGCCGGTCAGGCCGTCCATCGAGACAGAGTGGGAGCCCCAAAAAACTTCTGTGCGGATTTTCGCAAATATGTAGGCGGCAAAAATGGATTTCCTGCGATGCACGTCACGGAAAAAAATTGCGAACGACGACCTTGTCCGCCGTTCACGGTCCCGTCGTCCAGCCGTATATTGCGAACGAGGATTCGCGCACGGGCGCCGAAGAACCCGCGTCATCGCGAGAAGTCCAGTCAGCCTTATCGTTTAGAGAAAAGAGAACTCGTAACAAGTATTCTATAGTTGAACCTGCGAAATGATCATTGTCGACGTCTGCCCCGGCAGACAACAGCGAATTCGTGACCCGACGTACGAATGCCGGTCAGGCCGTCCATCGAGACAGAGTGAGCGCCCCAAAAAACTCCTGCGTGGATTTTCACAAAAATGTAGGCAGAGAAAATGGATTTCCTGCGATGCACGTCGCGGCCAAAAATCGCGAACGACGACCTTGTCCGCCGTTCACAGTCCCGTCGTCCAACCGTATATTGGGCGCCGAAGAACCCGCGTCATCGCGAGAAGTCCAGTCACCCTTATCATTTAGATAAAAGAGAACTCGTAACAAAGATTCAATAGTTGAACCGGCGAAAGGATCATAGTCGACGTCTGCCCCGGCAGACAACAGCGAATTCGTGACCCGACGTACGAATGCCGGTCAGGCAGTCCATCGAGACAGAGTGGGAGCCCCAAAAAACTCCTGTGCGGATTTTCGCAAATATGTAGGCAGCAAACATGGATTTCCTGCGATGCACTCGCGGAAAAAAATTGCGAACAACGACCTTGTCCGCCGTTCACGGTCCCGTCGTCCAGCCGTATATTGCGAACGAGGATTCGCGCACGGGCGCCGACGAACCCGCGTCATCGCGAGAAGTCCAGTCAGTCTTATCGTTTAGAGAAAAGAGAACTCGTAACAAGGATTCTACAGTTGAACCTGCGAAAGGATCATTGTCGACGTCTGCCCCGGCAGACAACAGCGAATTCGTGACCCGACGTACGAATGCCGGTCAGGCCGTCCATCGAGACAGAGTGGGCGCCCCAAAAAACTCCTGCGCGATTTTCCCGAATATGTAGGCAGAGAAAATGGATTTCCTGCGATGCACGTCGCGGCCAAAAATCGCGAACGACGACCTTGTCCGCCGTTCACGGTGCCGTCGTCCAGCCGTATATTGCGAAGGAGGATTCGCGCACGCGCGCCGACGAACCCGCGTCATCGCGAGAAGTCCAGTCAGCCTTATCGTTTAGAGAAAAAAGAACTCGTAACAAGGATTCTATAGTTGAACCTGCGAAAGGATCATTGTCGACGTCTATCCCGGTAGACAACAGCGAATTCGTGACCCGACGTACGAATGCCGGTCAGGCCGTCCATCGAGACAGAGTGGACGCCCCAAAAAACTCCCGCGCGGATTTTGGCGAATATGTAGGCAGCAAAAAAGGATTTCCTGCGATGCACGTCGCGGCCAAAAATCACGAACGACGACCTTGTCCGCCGTTCACGGTGCCGTCGTCCAGCCGTATATTGCGAACAAGGATTCGCGCACGGGCGCCGACGAACCCGCGTCATCGCGAGAAGTCCAATCAGACTTATCGTTTAGAGAAAAAAGAACTCGTAACAAGGATTCTATAGTTGAACCTGCGAAAGGATCATTGTCGACGTCTGCCCCGGCAGACAACAGCGAATTCGTGACCCGACGTACGAATGCCGGTCAGGCCGTCCATCGAGACAGAGTGGGCGCCCCAAAACACTCTTGCGCGAATTTTCGCGAATATGTAGGCAGCAAAAATGGATTTCCTGCGATGCACGTCGCGGCCAAAAATTGCGAACGACGACCTTGTCCGCCGTTCACGGTGCCGCCGTCCAGCCGTATATTGCGAACAAGGATTCGCAAACGGGCGCCGACGAACCCGCGTCATCCGGAGAAGTCCAATCAGCCTTATCGTTTAGAGAAAAAAGAACTCGTAACAAGGATTCTATAGTTGAACCTGCGAAAGGATCATTGTCGACGTCTGCCCCGGCAGACAACAGCGAATTCGTGACCCGACGTACGAATGCCGGTCAGGGCGTCCATCGAGACAGAGTGGGCGCCCCAAAAAACTCCTGCGCGGATTTTTGCGAATATGTAGGCAGCAAAAATGGATTTCCTGCGATGCACGTCGCGGCCAAAAATCGCGAACGACGACCTAGTCCGACGTTCACGGACACGTCGTCCAGCCGTATATTGCGAACGAGGATTCACCAACGGGCGCCGACGGACCCGCATCATCGCGAGAAGTCCAGTCAGCCTTATCGTTTAGAGAAAAAAGAACTCGTAACAAGGATTCTATAGTTGAACCTGCGAAAGGATCATTGTCGACGTCTGCCCCGGCAGACAACAGCGAATTCGTGACCCGACGTACGAATGCCGGTTAGGCCGCCCATCGAGACAGAGTGGGCGCCCCAAAAAACTCCTGCGCGGATTTTTGCGAATATGTAGGCAGCAAAAATGGATTTCCTGCGATGCATGTCGCGGCAAAAAATTGCGAACGACGACCTTGTCCGCCGTTCACGGTCCCGTCGTCCAGCCGTATATTGCGAACGAGGATTCGCGCACGGGCGCCGACGAACCCGCGTCATCGCGAGAAGTCCAGTCAGCCTTATCATTTAGAGAAAAAAGAACTCGTAACAAGAATTCTATAGTTGAACCTGCAAAAGGATCATTGTCGACCTCTGCCCCGGCAGACAACAACGAATTCGTGACCCGACGTACGAATGCCGGTCAGGCCATCCATCGAGACAAAGTGGGCGGCCCAAAAAACTCCTGTGCGGATTTTCACGAATATGTAGGCAGAGAAAATGGATTTCCTGCGATGCACGTCGCGGCCAAAAATCGCGAACGACGACCTTGTCCGGCGTTCACGGACCCGTCGTCCAGCCGTATATTGGGAATGAGGATTCGCGCACAGGCGCCGACGAACCCGCGTCAACGCGAGAAGTCCAATCTGCCTTATCGTTTAGGGAAAAGAGAACTCATAACAAGGATTCTATAGTTGAACCTGCGAATGGATCATTGTCGACGTCTGCCCCGGCAAACAACAACGAATTCGTGACCCGACATACGAATGCCGGTCAGACCGCCCATCGAGACAGAGTGGGAGCCCCAAAAAACTCCTGCGCGGATTTTTGCGAATATGTAGCAGCAAAAATGGATTTCCTGTGATGCACGTCGCGGAAAAAAATCGCGAACGACGACCTTGTCCGCCGTTCATGGTCCCGTCGTCAAGTCGTATATTGCGAACGAGGATTCGCGCACGGGCACCGACGAACCCGCGTCATCGCGAGAAGTCCAGTCAGCCTTATCATTTAGAGAAAAAAGAACTCGTAACAAGGATTCTATAGTTGAACCTGCGAAGGGATCATTGTCGACGTTTGCCCCAGCAGACAACAGCGAATTCATGATCCGACGTACGAATGCCGGTCAGGCCGTCCATCGAGACAGAGTGGGCACCCCAAAAAACTCCTGTGCGGATTTTCACGAATATGTAGGCAGTGAAAATGGATTTCCTGCGATGCACGTGACGACCAAAAATCGCGAACGACGACCTTGTCCGCCGTTCACGGTCCCGTCGTCCAGCCGTATATTGCGAACGCGGATTCGCTCATAGGCGCCGACGAACCCGCGTCATCGCGAGAAGTCCAGTCAGCCTTATCGTTTAGAGAAAAAAGAACTCGTAACAAGGATTCTATAGTTGAACCTGCAAAAGGATCATTGTCGACGTCTGCCTCGGCAGACAACAGCGAATTCGTGACCCGACGTACGAATGCCGGTTAGGCCATCCATCGAGACAAAGTGGGCGCCGCAAAAAACTCCTGCGCGGATTTTCACGAATATGTAGGCAGAGAAAATGGATTTCCTGCGATGCACGTCGCGGCCAAAAATCGCGAACGACGACCTTGTCCGCCGTTCACGGTGCCGTCGTCCAGCCGTATATTGGGAATGAGGATTCGCGCACAAGCGCCGACGAACCCGCGTCAACTCGAGAAGTCCAGTCTGCCTTATCATTTAGGGAAAAGAGAACTCGTAACAAGGATTCTATAGTTGAACCTGCGAAAGGATCATTGTCGACGTCTGCCCCGGCAAACAACAACGAATTCGTGACCTGACATACGAATGCCGGTCAGACCGCCCATCGAGACAGAGTGGGAGCCCCAAAAAACTCCTGCGCGGATTTTTGCGTATATGTAGCAGCAAAAATGGATTTCCTGTGATGCACGTCGCGGAAAAAAATCACGAACGACGACCTTGTCCGCCGTTCACGGACCCGTCCTCCAGCCGTATATTGGGAATGAGGATTCGCGCACAGGCGCCGACGAACCCGCGTCAACGCGAGAAGTCCAGTCTGCCCTATCATTTAGAGAAAAGAAAACTCGTAACAAAGATTCTATAGTTGAACCTGCGAAAGGATCATTGTCGACGTCTGCCCCGGCAAACAACAACGAATTCGTGACCCGACGTACGAATGTTGGTCAGACCGCCCATCGAGACAGAGTGGGAGCCCCAAAAAACTCCTGCGCGGATTTTTGCGAATATGTAGGCAGCAAAAATGGATTTCCTGCGATGCACGTCGCGGTCAAAAATCGCGAACGACGACCTTGTCCGCCGTTCACGGTCCCGTCGTCCAGCCGTATATTGCGAACGCGGATTCGCTCATAGGCGCCGACGAACCCGCGTCATCGCGAGAAGTCCAGTCAGCCTTATCGTTTAGAGAAAAAAGAACTCGTAACAAGGATTCTATAGTTGAACCTGCAAAAGGATCATTGTCGACGTCTGCCCAGGCAGACAACAGCGAATTCGTGACCCGACGTACGAATGCCGGTCAGACCGTCCATCGAGACAGAGTGGGCGCCCCAAAAAACTCCTGCACGGATTTTCGAGAATATGTAGGCAGCAAAAACGGATTTCCTGTGATGCACGTCGCGGCAAAAAATCGCGAACGACGACCTTGTCCGCCGTTCACGGTCCCGTCGTCCAACCGTATGTTAGAACGAGGATTCGCGCACGGGCGCCGAAGAACCCGCGTCATCGCGAGAAGTCCAGTCAGCCTTATCGTTTAGAGAAAAGAGAACTCGTAACAAGTATTCTATAGTTGAACCTGCGAAAGGATCATTGTCGACGTCTGCCCCGGCAGACAACAGCAAATTCGTGACCCGACGTACGAATGCCGGTCAGGCCGTCCATCGAGACAGAGTGAGCGCCCCAAAAAACTCCTGCGTGGATTTTCACGATAATGTAGACAGAGAAAATGGATTTCCTGCGATGCACGTCGTGGCCAAAAATCGCGAACGACGACCTTGTCCGCCGTTCACACTCCCGTCGTCCAGCCGTATATTGGGCGCCGAAGAAGCCGCGTCATCGCGAGAAGTCCAGTCAGCCTTATCGTTTAGAGAAAAGAGAACTCGTAACAAGTATTCTATAGTTGAACCTGCGAAAGGATCATTGTCGACGTCTGCCCCGGCAGACAACAGCGAATTCGTGACCCAACGTACGAATGCCGGTCAGGCCTTCTATCGACACAGAGTGAGCGCCCCAAAAAACTCCTCCGCGGATTTTCACGAATATGTAGGCAGAGAAAATGGATTTCCTGCGATGCACGTCGCGGCAAAAAATCGCGAACGACGACCTTGTCCGCCGTTCACAGTCCCGTCGTCCAGCCGTATATTGGGCGCCGAAGAACCCGCGTCATCGCGAGAAGTCCAGTCACCCTTATCGCTTAGAGAAAAGTGAACTCGTAACAAGGATTCAATAGTTGAACCGGCGAAAGGATCATTGTCGACGTCTGCCCCGGCAGACAACAGCGAATTCGTGACCCGACGTACGAATGCCGATCAGACCGTCCATCGAGACAGAGTGGGTGCCCCAAAAAACTCCTGCACGGATTTTCGAGAATATGTAGGCAGCAAAAACGGATTTCCTGCGATGCACGTCGCGGCAAAAAATCGCGAACGACGACCTTGTCCGCCGTTCACGGTCCCGTCGTCCAGCCGTATATTAGAACGAGGATTCGCGCACGGGCGCCGAAGAACCCGCGTCATTGCGAGATGTCCAGTCAGCCTTATCGTTTAGAGAAAAGAGAACTCGTAACAAGTATTCTATAGTTGAACCTGCGAAAGGATCATTGTCGACGTCTGCCCCGGCAGACAACAGCGAATTCGTGACCCGACGTACGAATGTCGGTCAGACCATCCATCGAGACAGAGTGGGCGCCCCAAAAAACTCCTGCGCGGATTTTCGAGAATATGTAGGAAGAGAAAATGGATTTCCTGCGATACACGTCGCGGTAAAAAATCGCGAACGACGACCTTGTCCGCCGTTCACAGTCCCGTCGTCCAGCCATATATTGGGCGCCGAAGAACCCGCGTCATCGCGAGAAGTCCAGTCACCCTTATCGTTTAGAGAAAAGAGAACTCGTAACAAGGATTCAATAGTTGAACCGGCGAAAGGATCATTGTCGACGTCTGCCCCGGCAGACAACAGAGAATTCGTGACTCGACGTAGGAATGCCGGTCAGGCCGTCCATCGAGACAGAGTGGGAGCCCCAAAAAACTCCTGCACGGATTTTCGCAAATATGTAGGCGGCAAAAATGGATTTCCTGCGATGCACGTCGCGGAAAAAAATCGCGAACGACGACCTTGTCCGCCGTTCACGGTCCCGTCGTCCAGCCGTATATTAGAACGAGGATTCGCGCACGGGCGCCGACGAACCCGCGTCATCGCGAGAAGTCCAGTCAGCCTTATCGTTTAGAGAAAAGAGAACTCGTAACAAGTATTCTATAGTTGAACCTGCAGAAGGATCATTGTCGACGTCTGCCCCGGCAGACAACAGCGAATTCGTGACCCAACGTACGAATGCCGGTCAGGCCGTCTATCGAGACAGAGTGAGCGCCGCTAAAAACTCCTGCGCGGATTTTCACGAATATGTAGGCAGAGAAAATGGATTTCCTGCGATGCACGTCGCGGCCAAAAATCGCGAACGACGACCTTGTCCGCCGTTCACAGTCCCGTCGTCCAGCCGTATATTGGGCGCCGAAGAACCCGTGTCATCGCGAGAAGTCCAGTCACCCTTATCGTTTAGAGAAAAGAGAACTCGTAACAAGGATTCAATAGTTGAACCGGCGAAAGGATCATTGTCGACGTCTGCCCCGGCAGACAACAGCGAATTCGTGACCCGACGTAGGAATGCCGGTCAGGCCGTCTATCGAGACAGAGTGGGAGCCGCAAAAAACTCCTGCACGGATTTTCGCAAATATGTAGGCGGCAAAAAAGGATTTCCTGCGATGCACGTCGCGGTAAAAAATCGCGAACGACGACCTTGTCCGCCGTTCACGGTCCCGTCGTCCAGCCGTATATACGAACGAGGATTCGCGCACGGGCGCCGACGAACCCGCGTCATCGCGAGAAGTCCAATCAGTCTTATCGTTTAGAGAAAAGAGAACTCTTAACAAGGATTCTACAGTTGAACCTGCGGAAGGATCATTGTCGACATCTGCCCCGGCAGACAACAGCGAATTCGTGACCCGACGTACGAATGCCGGTCAGACCGTCCATCGAGATAGAGTGGGCGCCCCAAAAAACTCCTGCACGGATTTTCGAGAATATGTAGGCAGCAAAAACGGATTTCCTGTGATGCACGTCGTGGCAAAAAATCGCGAACGACGACCTTGTCCGCCGTTCACGGTCCCGTCGTCCAACCGTATGTTAGAACGAGGATTCGAGCACGGGCGCCGAAGAACCCGCGTCATCGCGAGAAGTCCAGTCAGCCTTATCGTTTAGAGAAAAGAGAACTCATAACAAGTATTCTATAGTTGAACCTGCGAAAGGATCATTGTCGACGTCTGCCCCGGCAGACAACAGCGAATTCGTGACCCAACGTACGAATGCCGGTCAGGCCTTCTATCGACACAGAGTGAGCGCCCCAAAAAACTCCTGCGCGGATTTTCACGAATATGTAGGCAGAGAAAATGGATTTCCTGCGATGCACGTCGCGGCCAAAAATCGGGAATGACGACCTTGTCCGCCGTTCACAGTCCCGTCGTCCAGCCGTATATTGGGCGCCGAAGAACCCGCGTCATCGCGAGAAGTCCAGTCACCCTTATCGCTTAGAGAAAAGTGAACTCGTAAGAGGGATTCAATAGTTGAACCGGCGAAAGGATCATTGTCGACGTCTGCCCCGGCAGACAACAGCGAATTCGTGACCCGACGTACGAATGCCGATCAGACAGTCCATCGAGACAGAGTGGGCGCCCCAAAAAACCCCTGCACGGATTTTCGAGAATATGTAGGCAGCAAAAACGGATTTCCTGCGATGCACGTCGCGGCAAAAAATCGCGAACGACGACCTTGTCCGCCGTTCACGGTCCCGTCGTCCAACCGTATGTTAGAACGAGGATTCGAGCACGGGCGCCGAAGAACCCGCGTCATCGCGAGAAGTCCAGTCAGCCTTATCGTTTAGAGAAAAGAGAACTCGTAACAAGTATTCTATAGTTGAACCTGCGAAAGGATCATTGTCGACGTCTGCCCCGGCAGACAACAGCGAATTCGTGACCCAACGTACGAATGCCGGTCAGGCCTTCTATCGACACAGAGTGAGCGCCCCAAAAAACTCCTGCGCGGATTTTCACGAATATGTAGGCAGAGAAAATGGATTTCCTGCGATGCACGTCGCGGCCAAAAATCGGGAACGACGACCTTGTCCGCCGTTCACAGTCCCGTCGTCCAGCCGTATATTGGGCGCCGAAGAACCCGCGTCATCGCGAGAAGTCCAGTCACCCTTATCGCTTAGAGAAAAGTGAACTCGTAACAAGGATTCAATAGTTGAACCGGCGAAAGGATCATTGTCGACGTCTGCCCCGGCAGACAACAGCGAATTCGTGACCCGACGTACGAATGCCAATCAGACCGTCCATCGAGACAGAGTGGGCGCCCCAAAAAACTCCTGCACGGATTTTCGAGAATATGTAGGCAGCAAAAACGGATTTCCTGCGATGCACGTCGCGGCAAAAAATCGCGAACGACGACCTTGTCCGCCGTTCACGGTCCCGTCGTCCAGCCGTATATTAGAACGAGGATTCGCGCACGGGCGCCGAAGAACCCGCGTCATTGCGAGATGTCCAGTCAGCCTTATCGTTTAGAGAATAGAAAACTCGTGACAAGTATTCTATAGTTGAACCTGCGAAAGGATCATTGTCGACGTCTGCCCCGGCAGACAACAGCGAATTCGTGACCCGACGTACGAATGTCAGTCAGACCATCCATCGAGACAGAGTGGGCGCCCCAAAAAACTCCTGCGCGGATTTTCGAGAATATGTAGGAAGAGAAAATGGATTTCCTGCGATACACGTCGCGGCAAAAAATCGCGAACGACGACCTTGTCCGCCGTTCACAGTCCCGTCGTCCAGCCGTATATTGGGCGCCGAAGAACCCGCGTCATCGCGAGAAGTCCAGTCACCCTTATCGTTTAAAGAAAAGAGAACTCGTAACAAGGATTCAATAGTTGAACCGGCGAAAGGATCATTGTCGACGTCTGCCCCGGCAGACAACAGCGAATTCGTGACCCGACGTACGAATGCCGGTCAGACCGTCCATCGAGACAGAGTGGGCGCCCCAAAAAACTCCTGCACGGATTTTCGAGAATATGTAGGCAACAAAAACGGATTTCCTGTGATGCACGTCGCGGCAAAAAATCGCGAACGACGACCTTGTCCGCCGTTCACGGTCCCGTCGTCCAACCGTATGTTAGAACGAGGATTCGCGCACGGGCGCCGAAGAACCCGCGTCATCGCGAGAAGTCCAGTCAGCCTTATCGTTTAGAGAAAAGAGAACTCGTAACAAGTATTCTATAGTTGAACCTGCGAAAGGATCATTGTCGACGTCTGCCCCGGCAGACAACAGCGAATTCGTGACCCGACGTACGAATGCCGGTCAGACCATCCATCGAGACAAAGTGGGCGCCCCAAAAAACTCCTGCGCGGATTTTCGAGAATATTTAGGAAGAGAAAATGGATTTCCTGCGATGCACGTCGTGGCCAAAAATCGCGAACGACGACCTTGTCCGCCGTTCATAGTCCCGTCGTCCAGCTGTATATTGGGCGCCGAAGAACCCGCGTCATCGCGAGAAGTCCAGTCACCCTTATCGTTTAGAGAAAAGAGAACTCGTAACAAGGATTCAATAGTTGAACCGGCGAAAGGATCATTGTCGACGTCTGCCCCGGCAGACAGCAACGAATTCGTGACCCGACGTACAAATGCCGGTCAGGCCGTCCATCGAGACAGAGTGGGAGCCCCAAAAAACTTCTGTGCGGATTTTCGCAAATATGTAGGCGGCAAAAATGGATTTCCTGCGATGCATGTCACGGAAAAAAATTGCGAACGACGACCTTGTCCGCCGTTCACGGTCCCGTCGTCCAGCCGTATATTGCGAACGAGGATTCGCGCACGGGCGCCGAAGAACCCGCGTCATCGCGAGAAGTCCAGTCAGCCTTATCGTTTAGAGAAAAGAGAACTCGTAACAAGTATTCTATAGTTGAACCTGCGAAATGATCATTGTCGACGTCTGCCCCGGCAGACAACAGCGAATTCGTGACCCGACGTACGAATGCCGGTCAGGCCGTCCATCGAGACAGAGTGAGCGCCCCAAAAAACTCCTGCGTGGATTTTCACAAAAATGTAGGCAGAGAAAATGGATTTCCTGCGATGCACGTTGCGGCCAAAAATCGCGAACGACGACCTTGTCCGCCGTTCACAGTCCCGTCGTCCAACCGTATATTGGGCGCCGAAGAACCCGCGTCATCGCGAGAAGTCCAGTCACCCTTATCATTTAGATAAAAGAGAACTCGTAACAAAGATTCAATAGTTGAACCGGCGAAAGGATCATAGTCGACGTCTGCCCCGGCAGACAACAGCGAATTCGTGACCCGACGTACGAATGCCGGTCAGGCAGTCCATCGAGACAGAGTGGGAGCCCCAAAAAACTCCTGTGCGGATTTTCGCAAATATGTAGGCAGCAAACATGGATTTCCTGCGATGCAACTCGCGGAAAAAAATTGCGAACAACGACCTTGTCCGCCGTTCACGGTCCCGTCGTCCAGCCGTATATTGCGAACGAGGATTCGCGCACGGGCGCCGACGAACCCGCGTCATCGCGAGAAGTCCAGTCAGTCTTATCGTTTAGAGAAAAGAGAACTCGTAACAAGGATTCTACAGTTGAACCTGCGAAAGGATCATTGTCGACATCTGCCCCGGCAGACAACAGCGAATTCGTGACCCGACGTACGAATGCCGGTCAGACCGTCCATCGAGACAGAGTGGGCGCCCCAAAAAAGTCCTGCACGGATTTTCGAGAATATGTAGGCAGCAAAAACGGATTTCCTGCGATGCACGTCGCGGCAAAAAATCGCGAACGACGACCTTGTCCGCCGTTCACGGTCCCGTTGTCCAGCCGTATATTAGAACGAGGATTCGCGCACGGGCACCGAAGAACCCGCGTCCTCGCGAGAAGTTCAGTCAGCCTTATCGTTTAGAGAAAAGAGAACTCGTAACAAGTATTCTATAGTTGAACCTGCGAAAGGATCATTGTCGACGTCTGCCCCGTCAGACAACAGCGAATTCGTGACCCGACGTACGAATGCCGGTCAGGCCGTCCATCGAGACAGAGTGGGAGCCCCAAAAAACTCCTGTGCGGATTTTCGCAAATATGTAGGCGGCAAAAATGGATTTCCTGCGATGCATGTCGCGGAAAAAAATTGCGAACGACGACCTTGTCCGCCGTTCACGGTCCCGTCGTCCAGCCGTATATTGCGAACGAGGATTCGCGCACGGGCGCCGAAGAACCCGCGTCATCGCGAGAAGTCCAGTCAGTCTTATCGTTTAGAGAAAAGAGAACTCATAACAAGGATTCTACAGTAGAACCTGCGAAAGGATCATTGTCGACATCTGCCCCGGCAGACAACAGCGAATTCGTGACCCGACGAACGAATGCCGGTCAGACCGTCCATCGAGACAGAGTGGGCGCCCCAAAAAAGTCCTGCACGGATTTTCGAGAATATGTAGGCAGCAAAAACGGATTTCCTGCGATGCACGTCGCGGCAAAAAATCGCGAACGACGACCTTGTCCGCCGTTCACGGTCCCGTCGTCCAGCCGTATATTGCGAACGAGGATTCGCGCACGGGCGCCGAAGAACCCGCGTCATCGCGAGAAGTCCAGTCAGCCTTATCGTTTAGAGAAAAGAGAACTCGTAACAAGTATTCTATAGTTCAACCTGCGAAAGGATCATTGTCGACGTCTGCCCCGGCAGACAACAGCGAATTCGTGACCCGACGTACGAATGCCGGTCAGGCCGTCCATCGAGACAGAGTGAGCGCCCCAAAAAACTCCTGCGTGGATTTTCACGAATATGTAGGCAGAGAAAATGGATTTCCTGCGATGCACGTCGCGGCCAAAAATCGCGAACGACGACCTTGTCCGCCGTTCACAGTCCCGTCGTCCAGCCGTATAGTTGGCGCCGAAGAACCCGCGTCATCACGAGAAGTCCAGTCACCCTTATCGTTTAGAGAAAAGAGAACTCGTAACAAGGATTCAATAGTTGAACCGGCGAAAGGATCATTGTCGACGTCTGCCCTGGCAGACAACAGCGAATTCGTGACCCGACGTACGAATGCCGGTCAGGCCGTCCATCGAGACAGAGTGGGAGCCCCAAAAAACTCCTGTGCGGATTTTCGCAAATATGTAGGCGGCAAAAATGGATTTCCTGCGATGCATGTCGCGGAAAAAAATTGCGAACGACGACCTTGTCCGCCGTTCACGGTCCCGTCGTCCAGCCGTATATTGCGAACGAGGATTCGCGCACGGGCGCCGAAGAACCCGCGTCATCGCGAGAAGTCCAGTCAGTCTTATCGTTTAGAGAAAAGAGAACTCATAACAAGGATTCTACAGTAGAACCTGCGAAAGGATCATTGTCGACATCTGCCCCGGCAGACAACAGCGAATTCGTGACCCGACGAACGAATGCCGGTCAGACCGTCCATCGAGACAGAGTGGGCGCCCCAAAAAAGTCCTGCACGGATTTTCGAGAATATGTAGGCAGCAAAAACGGATTTCCTGCGATGCACGTCGCGGCAAAAAATCGCGAACGACGACCTTGTCCGCCGTTCACGGTCCCGTCGTCCAGCCGTATATTGCGAACGAGGATTCGCGCACGGGCGCCGAAGAACCCGCGTCATCGCGAGAAGTCCAGTCAGCCTTATCGTTTAGAGAAAAGAGAACTCGTAACAAGTATTCTATAGTTCAACCTGCGAAAGGATCATTGTCGACGTCTGCCCCGGCAGACAACAGCGAATTCGTGACCCGACGTACGAATGCCGGTCAGGCCGTCCATCGAGACAGAGTGAGCGCCCCAAAAAACTCCTGCGTGGATTTTCACGAATATGTAGGCAGAGAAAATGGATTTCCTGCGATGCACGTCGCGGCCAAAAATCGCGAACGACGACCTTGTCCGCCGTTCACAGTCCCGTCGTCCAGCCGTATAGTTGGCGCCGAAGAACCCGCGTCATCACGAGAAGTCCAGTCACCCTTATCGTTTAGAGAAAAAATAACTCGTAACAAGGATTCAATAGTTGAACCGGCGAAAGGATCATTGTCGACGTCTGCCCCGGCAGACAACAGCGAATTCGTGACCCGACGTACGAATGCCGGTCAGGCCGTCCATCGAGACAGAGTGGGAGCCCCAAAAAACTCCTGTGCGGATTTTCGCAAATATGTAGGCGGCAAAAATGGATTTCCTGCGATGCATGTCGCGGAAAAAAATTGCGAACGACGACCTTGTCCGCCGTTCACGGTCCCGTCGTCCAGCCGTATATTGCGAACGAGGATTCGCGCACGGGCGCCGACGAACCCGCGTCATCGCGAGAAGTGCAGTCAGTCTTATCGTTTAGAGAAAAGAGAACTCGTAACAAGTATTCTATAGTTGAACCTGCGAAAGGATCATTGTCGACGTCTGCCCCGGCAGACAACAGCGAATTCGTGACCCGACGTACGAATGTCGGTCAGGCAGTCCATCGAGACAGAGTGAGCGCCCCAAAAAACTCCTGCACGGATTTTCACGAATATGTAGGCAGAGAAAATGGATTTCCTGCGATGCACGTCGCGGCCAAAAATCGCGAACGACGACCTTGTCCACCGTTCACAGTCCCGTCGTCCAGCCGTATATTGGGCGCCGAAGAACCCGCGTCATCGCGAGAAGTCCAGTCACCCTTATCGTTTAGAGAAAAGAGAACTCGTAACAAGGATTCTGTAGTTGAACCGGCGAAAGGATCATTGTCGACGTCTGCCCCGGCAGACAACAGCGAATTCGTGACACGACGTAAGAATGCCGGTCAGGCCGTCCATCGAGACAGAGTGGGCGCCCCAAAAAACTTCTGCGCGGATTTTCGCGAATATGTAGGCAGCAAAAACGGATTTCCTGCGATGCACGTCGCGGCAAAAAATCGCGAACGACGACCTTGTCCGCCGTTCACGGTCCCGTCGTCCAGCCGTATATTAGAACGAGGATTCGCGCACGGGCGCCGAAGAACCCGCGTCATCGCGAGAAGTCCAGTCAGCCTTATCGTTTAGAGAAAAAAGAACTCGTAACAAGTATTCTATAGTTGAACCTGCGAAAGGATCATTGTCGACCTCTGCCCCGGCAGACAACAGCAAATTTGTGACCCGACGTACGAATGCCGGTAAGACCGTCCATCGAGACAGAGTGGGCGCCCCAAAAAACTCCTGTGCAGATTTTTGCGAATATGTAGGCAGCAAAAACGGATTTTCTGCGATGCACTTCGCGGCAAAAAATCGCGAACAACGACCTTGTCCGCCGTTCACGGTCCCGTCGTCCAGCCGTATATTGCGAACGAGGATTTGCGCACGTGCGCCGAAGAACACGCGTCATCGCGAGAAGTCCAGTCAGCCTTATCGTTTAGAGAAAAGAGAACTCGTAACAAGTATTCTATAGTTGAACCTGCGAAAGGATCATTGTCGACGTCTGCCCCAGCAGACAACAGCGAATTCGTGACCCGACGTACGAATGCCGGTCAAGCCGTCCATCAAGACAGAGTGGGCGCCTCAAAAAACTCCTGCACGGATTTTCGAGAATATTTAGGCAGCAAAAACGGATTTACTGCGATGCACATCGCGGCAAAAAATCGTGAACGACGACGTTGTCCATCGTTCACGGTCCCGTCGTCCAGCCGTATATTAGAACGAGGATTCGCGCACGGGCGCCGAAGAACCCGCGTCGTCGCGAGAAGTCCAGTCACCCTTATCGTTTAGAGAAAAGAGAACTCGTAACAAGGATTCAATAGTTGAACCGGCGAAAGGATCATTGTCGACGTCTGCCCCGGCAAACTACAGCGAATTCGTGACCCGACGTACGAATGCCGGTCAAGCCGTCCATCGAGACAGAGTGGGAGCCCCAAAAAACTCCTGTGCGGATTTTCGCAAATATGTAGGCGGCAAAAATGGATTTCCTGCGATGCATGTCGCGGCAAAAAATTGCGAACGACGACCTTGTCCGCCGTTCACGGTCCCGTCGTCCAGCCGTATATTGCGAACGAGGATTCGCGCACGGGCGCCGAAGAACCCGCGTCATCGCGAGAAGTCCAGTCAGCCTTATCGTTTAGAGAAAAGAGAACTCGTAACAAGTATTCTATAGTTGAACCTGCGAAAGGATCATTGTCGACGTCTGCCCCGACAGACAACAGCGAATTCGTGACCTGACGTACGAATGCCGGTCAAGCCGTCCATCGAGACAGAGTGGGCGCCCCAAAAAACTTCTGCGCGGATTTTCACAAATATGTAGACAGAGAAAATGGATTTCCTGCGATGCACGTTGCGGCCAAAAATCGCGAACGACGACCTTGTCCGCTGTTCACGGTCCTGTCGTCCAGCCGTATATTGCGAACGAGGATTCGCGCACGGGCGCCGAAGAACCCGCGTCATCGCGAAAAGTCCAGTCAGCCTTATCGTTTAGAGAAAAGAGAACTCGTAACAAGGATTCTATAGTTGAACCTACGAAATGATCATTGTCGACGTCTGCCCCGGCAGACAACAGCGAATTCGTGACCGGACGTACGAATGCCGGTCAGACCGTCCATCGAGACAGAGTGGGCGCCCCAAAAAACTCCTGCACGGATTTTCGCGAATATGTAGGCAGCAAAAACGGATTTCCAGCGATGCACGTCGCGGCAAAAAATCGCGAACGACGACCTTGTCCGCCGTTCACGGTCCCGTCGTCCAGCCGTATATTAGAACGAGGATTCGCGCACGGGCGCCGAAGAACCCGCGTCATCGCGAGAAGTCCAGTCAGCCTTATCGTTTAGAGAAAAAAGAACTCGTAACAAGTATTCTATAGTTGAACCTGCGAAAGGATCATTGTCGACCTCTGCCCCGGCAGACAACAGCAAATTTGTGACCCGACGTACGAATGCCGGTAAGACCGTCCATCGAGACAGAGTGGGCGCCCCAAAAAACTCCTGCGCAGATTTTTGCGAATATGTAGGCGGCAAAAACGGATTTTCTGCGATGCACTTCGCGGCAAAAAATCGCGAACAACGACCTTGTCCGCCGTTCACGGTCCCGTCGTCCAGCCGTATATTGCGAACGAGGATTTGCGCACGGGCGCCGAAGAACACGCGTCATCGCGAGAAGTCCAGTCAGCCTTATCGTTTAGAGAAAAGAGAACTCGTAACAAGTATTCTATAGTTGAACCTGCGAAAGGATCATTGTCGACGTCTGCCCCAGCAGACAACAGCGAATTCGTGACCCGACGTACGAATGCCGGTCAAGCCGTCCATCAAGACAGAGTGGGCGCCTCAAAAAACTCCTGCACGGATTTTCGAGAATATTTAGGCAGCAAAAACGGATTTACTGCGATGCACATCGTGGCAAAAAATCGCGAACGACGACGTTGTCCATCGTTCACGGTCCCGTCGTCCAGCCGTATATTAGAACGAGGATTCGCGCACGGGCGCCGAAGAACCCGCGTCATCGCGAGAAGTCCAGTCACCCTTATCGTTTAGAGAAAAGAGAACTCGTAACAAGGATTCAATAGTTGAACCGGCGAAAGGATCATTGTCGACATCTGCCCCGGCAGACAACAGCGAATTCGTGACCCGACGTACGAATGCCGGTCAAGCCGTCCATCGAGACAGAGTGGGAGCCCCAAAAAACTCCTGTGCGGATTTTCGCAAATATGTAGGCAGCAAAAACGGATTTCCAGCGATGCACGTCGCGGCAAAAAATCGCGAACGACGACCTTGTCCGCCGTTCACGGTCCCGTCGTCCAGCCGTATATTAGAACGAGGATTCGCGCACGGGCGCCGAAGAACCCGCGTCATCGCGAGAAGTCCAGTCAGCCTTATCGTTTAGAGAAAAAAGAACTCGTAACAAGTATTCTATAGTTGAACCTGCGAAAGGATCATTGTCGACCTCTGCCCCGGCAGACAACAACAAATTTGTGACCCGACGTACGAATGCCGGTCAGACCGTCCATCGAGACAGAGTGGGCGCCCCAAAAAACTCCTGCGCAGATTTTTGCGAATATGTAGGCAGCAAAAATGGATTTCCTGCGATGCACGTCGCGGCCAAAAATCGCGAACGACGACCTTGTCTGCCGTTGACGGACCTGTCGTCCAGCTGTATATTGCGAACGCGAGAAGTGCAGTCACCCTTATCGTTTAAAGAAAAGAGAACTCGTAACAAGGATTCTATAGTTGAACCTGCCAAAGGATCATTGTCGATGTCTGCCCCTGCAGACAACAGCGAATTCGTGACCCGACGTACGAATGCCGGTCAGGCCATCAATCGAGACAGAGTGGGCGCCCAAGAAAACTCCCGCGCGGACTTTCGCGAATATGTAGGCAGCAAAAATGGATTTCCTGCGATGCACGTCGCAGCCAAAAATCACGAACGACGACCTTGTCCGCCTTTCACGGACCTGTCGTCCAGCCGTATATTGCGAACGAGGATTCGCGCACGGGCGCCGACGGACCCGCGTTATCGCGAGAAGTCCAATCAGCCTTTTCGTTTACAGAAAAGAGAACTCGTAACAAGGATTCTATAGTTGAACCTGCGAAAGGATCATTGTCGACACCTGCCCCGGCAGACAACTGCGAATTCGTGACCCGACGTACGAATGCCGGTCAGACCATCCATCGAGACAGAGTGGGCGCCCCAAAAAACTCCTGCGCGGATTTTCACGAATATGTAGGCAGCAAAAACGGATTTCCTGCGATGCACGTCGCGGCAAAAAATCCCGAACGACGACCTTGTCCGCCGTTCACGGTCCCGTCGTCCAGCCGTATATTGCGAACGAGGATTCGCACACGGGCGCCGAAGAACAAGCGTCATCGCGAGAAGTCCAGTAACCCTTATCGTTTAGAAAAAAGAGAACTCGTAACAAGGATTCTATAGTTGAACCTGCGAAATGATCATTGTCGATGTCTGCCCCGGCTGACAACAGCGAATTCGTGACCCGACGTACGAATGCTGGTCAGGCCGTCCATCGAGACAGAGTGGGCGCCCCAAAAAACTTCTGCGCGGATTTTCGCGAATATGTAGGCAGCAGAAATGGATTTCCTGCGATGCACGTCACGGCCAAAAATAGCGAACGATGACCTTGTCCGCCGTTCACGGACCCGTCGTCCAGCCGTATATTGCGAACGAGGATTCGCGCACGAGCGCCGACGAACCCGCGTCATCGCGAGAAGTCCAGTCAGCCTTATCGTTTAGAGGAAAGAGAACTTCTAACAAGGATTCTATAGTTGAACCTGCGAAAGGATCATTGTCGACGTCCGCCCCGGCAGACAACAACGAATTTGTGACTCGGCGTACGAATGTCGGTCAGGCCGTCCATCTAGACAGAGTGGGCGCCCCAAAAAACTTCTGCGCGGATTTTCGCAAATATGTAGGCAGCAAAAATGGATTTCCTGCGATGCACATCGCGGCCAAAAATCGCGAACGACGACCTTGTCCGCCGTTCACAGACCCGTCTTCCAGCCGTATATTGCGAACGAGAATTCTCGCACGGACGCCGACGAACTCGCGTCATCACGAGAAGTCCAGTCAGGCTTATCGTTTAGAAGAATGACCACCACCAGGCCGGTTTCGAAAGAACTAGAACCATACCCTTGGGTTCCAAGAAGCGAAAAACTGCTAAGAACAAAGAAGCAGCAGCTCAGACGATGAGTCACGCTCTATCAAATGTAGTCGAGTTACATACCAGGGATATTCCTCCGGTTCTTGATTCAGCAACATTATCCAATTCTTTGTCTGCAAGGAAAACAAAGATCGACGATGGTGTTGCCATTGAAGATGCAGGAGATTCAGTTGCGAACAATGTCTCATGTTGTCTACGACATAGTAGAGAGACCTCAGTTAAAATGTAAAATTGAAATTATGTATTTTAATCATAAAACTCGTATGTATTTATATGGATATACAAATCGTATAAAAAAAAAGTTAAAAATACTATAGATTTCTTAAATAAGAAAAATACTATAACTATAATATTTATTTTTAAATATATTAATACACATCCTCAAACTCAAGAGAATCGAACCAATTTAAATTTGTGAAGAAAATTGATTTTTTTAGAGAATACAATATATATTACATACTACCTTCGTCCTATAAAAATGGGTCGTGCCTTATCCAAAATATATATTTAAAATCAACTAAACTCTTTTTAATATAATTCAAAACCCCATCTGACTTCAACAATATTCGAACCCAAAATTCAACCCGAGTGGATCCCACTAAAATTGTAATAATAATAGTAATAATAATAATAATAATAAAATAGCAATTAAATTTTAAATATATATCTTGTCCAATCCAATCCGACCTGGATACAGTGCTATCGTGTTGATTCTCCGAATCAGTATACGTAAAATATAGAAATAATACATATTTTTATTATAGTATGTGATGTTTAAAATAAAAATATGTGCTGTTAGCGTGTGCTATATGAGAATATATGAAGTGCTAAAATTAAGTATTGTATGTGTTCTGTAAAATTATATCATGTGTTGTATTTCTATTAATTTAAAGTATATTGGATGTTATTTATTGTAATATTTAATGATATTGTAACTTCATAATTCAAATCACTAAAATTGATTTCTAAATGTTTCGCCGTACGGCATCATCACCATGCATCACTATCACCATCATCGTGTTCTACTTCACTATAGTTTTGTAATAGCATGGTAACATAATATAATAATAATAATAATAATAATAATAATAATAATAATAACAACATATTTGAATCGGGTCGGGTCGGGTCGAGTCCAAATTGGATGTAATGCTAATTAAACCCAACACCCGACCGGATTCAAATATTTTATATCTTACCCAATTCAATATCGAAAGTAAACCTTGCTCTAATTAAATGATACAGGAAATTAGATAATTAAATTGGGGTGATTAAGTGATCTTTCTTCAGCTCACTAGAATTAAATTAATTGATATTAATTTGGTGAGTAGTAAGTAACGCCTTCGCTATGCAGATATGGTTCTTAATTGAAATAGCTGCTTTTCCCACAAGCAACCCTACCCATACATAACTAAAGCTCCATATACATAAATTTAAAATTCTAAAATATACTATTAAAAAAAACTAAAAATAATATTGGTATTATATATTTAAGCGATGGATCCCGCCCCGGCCACCGATATGTACAATATATATACTTATTTATTTACATGCAAACAGATAAAGCTTAGAATTAAAAAAAGGTGATGAAAGCAATAATATATAGAAAATATCGGAATGTGGGGCCCCCGTATTGCATCGTCCAATCAGAATTATAGTGGGAATATAGTATTAAATAAATCCCAACAGCTGTCTCCCTCTATTTAATTTCTTTCTTAATTCTCCAAATGAAATTAAATAAAAACAAAATCCTAATGTAATGTCAGGAAAGGAAACTCTCTCCCAGCTGTCCACTAAAAACATTCCAGAATACATTGCAGCATTAAATCCCCAGTAACGACAAATCTCACCCATATTAGTTAAAACAATGATTGACAGATATGTGTGGGATTCCCTTCTCTCCCTCCTTGCTGGCAGCCGCTTAGCTTAGCGTACGTGCGCCACCCAGCCCACCCATCCCTTCCAGCCTGTCAACCCCCATACATATTTACCCTTTCGTCTCCTCCCGTCTGGTCGCTTTAATTAATTCCCCACTTCCAGTTCCTCATTCCCTGCTTCTAATTAGGGTTTCTCCTGCTACTATGGATCCTTGTCCTTTCGTGCGAATTGTCATCGCCAATTTAGCTCTCAGAAAATCCGATCATACCACTCCTGATCCCTCTTCGTCCTCCTCTTTCTGCTGTAAATTCAATCTCAAGGGTTTTCCAAATCAGGCTTCCGATGTGGCTTCTCTAACCCACGAAAACGACGTCGTTGAGAGCAAAATCCACGGCTGCTTCGCCCTGCGAAGGACGCAGATGGAGAGATTGGGAGAAAGGTCCAGCAGGTTTTCTAAATTGAGAATTCTGATTTACAGGAAGAATAGTGCGAGAAAAAATGGATGCGGATTGAGCAGGAAGGGAAAGTTTATTGGTTGCGTTGATGTGCAGTTGGATTTTAAAAGTATTTTGGAAAGCAATCGTGGATTAGTGATTCAAAACGGGTGGGTTGTTATTGGCGGGGCATTGGATCCGATTAAATTGCACTTGAATGTCCGGGCTGAGCCCGACCCGAGATTCGTCTTCCAGTTCGACGGCGATCCCGAGTGCAGTCCGCAGGTTTTCCAGGTTAATGGAACTGTAAAGCAGCCTGTTTTCACCTGCAAATTTGGGTTCAGAAATGGCGGAGGAGAAAGGATTTTGAGATCCAGGTAAATAAGTAAATAGACATTGAATTGGTTTGCTTTAATTTGATTTCACAATTTTAATTCAGATCAGTGCAATCGGAGCCGAGTGCCTCCTCAGGGAAGTGCTTCAGGTCGGCGGCCGGAGACGACGGCGGCGGCGAGCAGGCGATTAAAGAGAGGAAGGGGTGGTCGATCACGATCCACGACCTGTCGGGGTCGCCGGTGGCGGCGGCGTCAATGGTGACGCCGTTCGTGGCGTTGTCGGGGACGGACAAGGTGAGCAAATCCAATCCAGGGGCGTGGCTGATTCTCCGGCCGGACCAGCAGGGCACGTGGAAGCCATGGGGCCGGCTGCAGGCGTGGCGGGAGCGCGGCCGGCTCGGCCACCGGTTCGATCTGATCCCCGACGGCGGAGCGGAGGCGATCCCGCTGGCGAATTCGAGCATCAGCGTGAAATACGGCGGGGATTTCGTCATCGACATAACCGGCGGGCCCACCCCCATGACCAGCCCCAACAGCAGCTTCGATTTCAGCTCCGGGTCGGGCTCCGGGTCGGATCCCGGGTCGGCGTCCGGGTCCGGGTCGTGGGGGCAGCTGCTCTACCGGGGGTTTGTGATGTCGTCGACGGTGGTCGGGGGGGACAGCAAGTGCAGCAGGCCGGAGGTTGAGGTCGGGGTGCAGCACGTGAGCTGCACGGAGGACGCCGCCGCCTTCGTGGCGCTGGCGGCCGCCGTCGACCTCAGTATGGATGCTTGCCGGTCGTTTTCGCATAAGCTGAGGAAGGAGTTGAGGCAATCGGATCCGGTGTAGTGGGTCGGGTCGGGGTCGTTTTTCTTTTTAACGGTGAGTGTACAGTACAGTGAAGTACAGTTTCTTCAGCGGCGGGACACTTTTTTGTTTTGTTGTAATTTGTCTGTGTAGGCATTAGCTGCTGTATTAAGCAACGAATTGTTGGTTGCTTGCGATTTTTTTGCTTTTAATGAATTAATATAAAATAATTGTGACATATGATATTCAAAAATATATATTTAATGTAATATTTTTAAATATATATATATATATATAGTGAGACTTGAGACGAATTCACTTCACACCTTCGAAGCATCTTTACTTACATACTTAAAAATAGATTGTTCTTTTGTAATTTTGCTTTGACTTTTTTAAAAAAAAAAAAAAAAAAAAAAAGAACAGCAATTTGTTTTGAAAAAGAAAAGAAAAGAATGTATTTTAAAAATTTATTGAATAATAAAAAGAGCAGAAATGTAAATTGAACAAAACTTAAAAATAGACATTGTTCTTTGTGTGTGTGTGTGTTTTTATTTTTATTTTTTTTGCAAACAGCAAATTTGTTTTGAAAAGAAAAAGAAAGAATGTATTTAAAAAAAAATTATTGAATCATAAAAAGAGATGAAATGTAAATTGAACAAACTTAAAAATTTTAAAATTATTAAAGTTTGAGGTTATATTTTAATTTCTAAATTAAATAAATATTGAATATAACATTTTATTCTTTATAACAACAATAATTTTACATAAAAGAATAGACTTGAAAAGAGCATATAAGATTTTGTTTTTTGCTTCCGACCCTAGCAAGTAGCAATTTGGTTTATATTTTTATTTTTTAATAATGTTAAAATCTCTTCGTTATAATTTTATTTTATTTTTTCTATGACAGTTACTTTTCAAATATATTTGAATAAATTAAAAAATTGAGCATAATAGACTACAAATTATGTAGCACATTGAAAAGGTAGCATTTTTCTTCTTATTATTATTATTAGTAAAAAATTGTACCCACTTTTGAACAAACTCACTAAACTCCTAACTAATCACGATTTATATTGACTATAGACAGCCGTCAAGAAAGCTGCTTGTGCATATTCGTCCACCTACCTCTCTATCTATTTTCAAAGTCTGGTTGTCTGATTTCCTAACACTTCAACTCTACACATTCAACGATCCCCTCCCCTCATCTCTTTGATATTTTTGCATCAGCATCATTGCCTACAAAATATTCCCACCAATATGTCAACAACCACACATGCATCACATCCAAAATTGAAAACAGCTAATACCCACCCCATAACAAGAATCCATCCTCAAAGTCAACTTTGACTTTTTAACCTTGTCTCGACTCCAAAAATTTACCCATCAACGTTCTCATAAATCCCAGAAAACAATATGAACAAAAAAAAAAGAAAAAAAGATGCATCTTCCTTCATCCATGCTTCAGATATTCCTTCAGAACACAACAAAAAGGATAAGAACATTGGTTATGGAGTATAACAGTAGGTACTGATCCTCACATACCTGAATGAAACCTGAAATGAACTTTAATGCAGCAGCAGGAGATAGTAGTATTTCACAGGCACTTCATTAATAAATCGAAATCAATAGAACTAGTGCAAAATATAGTTTCTTGAAATCTTCCTTCAGCTGCAAGATGTTCATGATTAGTTCATTCCCTCACTCTGCAATTCAGGAAGGGATCAGATTTATCTAGGCTCCATTTCTTGTTTTAAAGCCTGTTGAATCAGAATCATTGTCCTCACTCAAATCAATCATTTGCAATTTTGTACGAATTTATACCTACAGAGACTTGTCTGTCATATTCTGTAAGGGGAGATCATGGTCTTCAATGTATCCTCAATTGTACTGTTGCTGGATAAATGATGGTCAAATAATCCTTCTGTTGCTGTTTTATTTGAAGATGAACTATACCCAAAGTTGTTTATATCCACTGAAGAGAGTTCCTTATCTATTTGACCATTGGCATGTTCAGAATCTGTTTCTTGAATTACATTGTTCTCGCCACCATCTTCCCGTTCTTCCTCACCTACTGAGTCCCTTTTTTCGATCAACTTCTTATGTGCATTGGTCTTATACGGCTTCATCGTTTTCTTCGTCACCACCTTCTGTCCTCCACCGTCCTTCCAATTCACCTTGTTTCTTAATTGAGCTTCAGATTCATATCTTTCAACTTTTTCTTCAGCCGATTCCTCTTGCTCGTGTTCATCACTGTCCTCATCACCACCTTCCGTCCCTTTAGCTTCCTTCTGATCCTCCTTGTATCTCAATTGAGCTTCAGATTCATATCTTTCAACTTTTTCCTCAGCCGACTCCTCTTGCTCGTGTTCATCATTGTCCTCATCACCACCTGCTGTCTCTTTAGCTTCCTTCTGATCCGCCTTGTATCTCAATTGAGCTTCGGATTCATATCTTTCAACTTTTTCTTCAGCTGATTCCTCTTGATCGTGTTCATCACTGTCCTCATCACCACCTGCTATTCCTTTAGCTTCCTTGTGATTAGCCCTGTATCCCAGTTGAGCTTCAGATTCATAACTTTCAACTTTTTCTTCGGCTGATTCCTCTTGCTCATGTTCATCATTGTCCTCATCACCACCTGCTGTCCCTTTATCTTCCTTCTGATTCGTCTTGTATCCCAATTGAGCTTCAGATTCATATCTTTCAACTTTTTCTTCAGCCGATTCCTCTTGTTCGTATTCATCATTGTCCTCATCACCACCTTCGGTCCCTTTATCTTCCTTCCAATCTGCCTTGTGTACCGACTGAGCTTCAGACATATATCTTTCAACTTTTTGTTGGTCTTGTCTATGTTCAGCATTGTACACATTCTTGGAAATTGTCTTATGCACTTTCTGAAAATGTTCCGGTCTAACTTTTGCTAGTATCTTACCAACTTTTCTTAGGATTAATTCGACTTCTTCTGGTGTCTCATCTTCTTTCTTCTTGCCAAGGTATGTTTTTAGATCTACAGTGCCTATATTATATATTTTTGTCTTGCCATGGGAATGCTTCGGATGGGAATCCTCTCCATAGGAATGTTTGACATGGTATATTAACCAATAATAGAAAGCAGCAAGAAGTAAACAAATTTGTATAACATGCTTAGCTTTGATTCCTTGGGATCTTCGGATCCTGG
The DNA here is from genome assembly GCF_009805555.1 of Andrographis paniculata. Taxonomy (NCBI): domain Eukaryota; kingdom Viridiplantae; phylum Streptophyta; class Magnoliopsida; order Lamiales; family Acanthaceae; genus Andrographis; species Andrographis paniculata. Next base: position 4,912,153 of record NW_026137402.1, read on the forward strand.
CAGGAGCTTGCCTGTGCATATTGTCTTCCCAAAAGTGTTGATCTTGTTCCTCTTTTACTGGTACTAATGGACTGCGAACCTGCCATTCACACAAAACACATTCTTTATCACTAAACCATGTGAACATAATTAATCAAGTAATTACATGACAGCAATTTTCCACACCAATGTTTCTGTCACAAGTTTAATCAGTATTGTTTTATGAAAGCAACCAGCTTCTAACAAAATTTACGTTATGCCACCATTCCAAGCACCTAAAATATGATTTTTGTTATTGAATAGGAAGTAAAGCAAAGATTAAGACTAAAATGATTAGTCATGTACTGTAATTGGTTTGGCGATTTTATACATCAACCTTTAGCAAAGAAAGTTTTGAATACATTTAAGGATCACACAGTGAAAATTAGAACTAGACAATGAAGAGTAGTTCCCTTTTAGTAAATATTGTTTAATGCTGCATTGACACCAAGACAACCTAACGAATTATCATATTGATTTCGCAAAACCCAATGTGATCAACCCCATTATCACAAGATGTTCTTGATTTTTCTTGAGAATGGGGAGGTTAATCTAGGATTCTTAATTCTTGTAATACCAAAATTCTCTTATTGATTCACAAGGTTCGGGTGTTGCTGAAAAAAAGGTAAAATCCATCTCCTAAAAGAATGTGATCAAAAGGATTCAACGTGGCTCATTTTCTATAAACAAGGGATGCAACAGTTTCACTAGAAAAAGGAGTCAACATTTAAACAAGAATACAAGGAGATTCACTAAATATAGACAAGATAACAAAGTGGCAACTCGAAAACTAAAATGAGGATATATAAATAAGTTCTAGAGCAACTTGCTAACATTTCAGCTCCATTATACAACTTCCATGGAACAATGCTGTGCATCGATATCACAAACATGTTAGCGTGCCAGAGATTGAACCCCATGATCCCATCCATTCAAGACACATGTCTTCATTGTTTTCCAAATTAGAAAGATTTCATTGACTGAAGGAGAATGGAAAGTTTAGTTTACATACTTTAATAACAGGAATTAGATCAACCAAGTGTTAGGTCCAAATCTTGATTTTAACAAGGAAAACAAAATCCATTAGTTAATTTAAGCAGCAAGGCATTTATTTCCACAATTTATCCACCTCAAGTTTCCTATTTTTATATAAGTATATGAATTGCAGAGACTATGCGAACTCCAAACAATTGGGTAAGAAGTTTCTTTGCATCTTGACATCTATTTCACGCTCTTCCTTCAACAATAAACATATTTTTCAACCTAAAAAATATTATTTTCAAAATTAAACTCAAAACAACATATTACACAAGAACATATGTTCACCTCAAGAAGTCTCAAGAACACATCAAAACAACCTTGATGACATCACACATTAATCAACTGCTGAAGAGAAACCCTACGGGATTGAAGTCTAAATCAAATTCATACCAAAAACATGCACAGAAACTCGTTACAGATACAATTCACTCGAAGCATAGCATAATGCATATTCAAACCAATCACTTACTGACTACACGCAGTCACAATAATCCCAATCATCTCGTTATAATGGCGATAAATTCCCAAGAAATAGCATGAAAAGTAACATACAAGAATGCATAAAGAATACACTCATACCTTAAAACGATGGTGAAACAGAGAGCGACACGAAAATGGATGCGTCCAGTGCTTGCACTAACGCAGTAACTTGAAGGGGGAAAAGTAGAAAGAAAATTCACACCGTCTGAAACTGTGAGGCAAAGGAATGGGTGCATTTGCAGCTCTGGTCCACTATTTATTCTTGGTGAAACTTCTCTGAGGTACAAAAATGGTAAATCAATGGAGAAAGTAGAAGATGGAAGATGGGCGTTGATCCGGTGTAACTGTCACTTAAGCCGAACCGGGTTCGCGGGTCACTACTTCAGTTCCCATATAAAGCACAAAGAAAAAGAACAAAGCACGAGGGATCTTGAAATATTGATTTATTTAATTTATGAAATATTGATTAGCTGTTCAAAAGAGCTTTTCATTTTTATTTTATAGTAAATTATTAAAAAAAAAAAAAAAAAAAAAAAAAAAAAGCATATTTTAATCTTTTTACTTTCTACTTTCACTAAAATAATATTATTCCTTAATTCTTCATTCTCATTCCCAATAAGACAATTTTATTTTTTTTTTTGGATTGAGGGAGTATAATATAAAAAACAATAAAACAAATTAAAGAATTGCTAAAAATTTATAAGTACTTATGTGAAAATTTAAAATTTAAATTTAAATTTTGAATAATAAAAAACTTTATATCATAATACTTGTTTGATGCTATAAAAATAAATATTAACAAAAAAATAAGAAATAATAATAAATAAATAAAACCTTCAAAAAAATTCTCAATCAAATGCATATAAGATAATATTTTTAAGAGCTATTTTTTTTACTATTTATTATTTCATATAATACAAAATTAATATTGTAATATGTAGTTGTTATTGTAGGTTAGATTGATATTTTGCTAGATTTTTGAAATACTATGATAATTTCATTCATAAAATTATTGGATAACAAATAAATTATATTAGTTTCGAAATTTAAAAAATTAGCTCCCTTCGCATCCCGGCCTGGTTCCGTCCCAGACCCTAACTGTCCCGTCGAAAATTTATAATTTTTCAAAATCGATGAATCTATAACTTTACTTTACGTTTATTAGTCCACCCCACAAGCTATTCGTTACGGAACACTGTCGATACTATATTTATTTGGGTAAATTGTTTTTTTAGTCTCGTAACTGAATTTTTTATCATTTTAGTCCTGTAATTGGAGGTTGTTTTAAAAGAGTCTCGTAAGTGTTTCTTTTATCATTTTAGTCCTATAACTGGAGGTTGTTTTAAAAGAGTCTCGTAAGTGTTTTTTTTATCATTTTAGTCTGGTAACTGGAGGTTGTTTTAAAAGAGTCTCGTAAGTGTAAAATTTTTTCAATTTACTCCTTAATGCCTAGGTGATATCGGCGTAGCAGGCTGGCAGACACGTGTCAGTCAGGTCAGTGCCACATGGGTGACACGTGTCTGCCACGTGGAAAATTTTTTATTTTTTTATTATTTTATTTTTTAATAAAAAATAAATAAAATTAAAATTAAATATATAAAATATTTAAAAAAATAAAATTTTAAATTAAGAATATAAAATATATATATAAATTAAAATTAAAATTAAAAAATAAAAATTATCCAACATGTCCGTCAGATGCGCCGTGTGGCTGCTAGGTAGATAATTTATATTTTTTATATTAAAAGTAAAAAAATATATATGAAAAATATAATTAAAAAATATACTAATATAAAAATAATTAAAGTCACGTAGTGCTGATTTGACGGACATATGAATAATTTTATTTTCTACAATATTTTATTTATTTTTAGTTTTAGATTTTAGATTTTATTTTTATATTTTATATTTTATTTTTATTTTCTAATTTAAAATTTTTATATTAAAAAAATAAAAATAAAAATTATCCACGTGGCTAACTGATCTGGCCAATACGGTCCGTGTCCCTCAGTTTGCCACGTAGATGCCGTCTAGACATTGAGAATTAAATTAGAAAAATAATTTCACAAGACTATTTTAAGGCAGCATTCAGTTAGAAAACTAAAATGATAAATGATTTATGGGACTAAAAAAAATCAGGTGAACCTATTTATTTTTGTAAAAAGAGGTCATCCCTCACAAGGCACTAGGCATTGTTTGTTTGAGATTTTTTAAAAATTATTATTATTATTATTAGTTTTTTTCTTTTTTTTTTTTCAAAAGCACTCCATATGCTTTTGAAAAATACATTATGGAGCTCAAAAAGTTTCAGCTTTTGCTAAAAATTTCAATCCAAACTAATTTTCTTATTTTCTTGCTTTTGTTTTTAAAATCACTTGGTACAAACATATACAGTGGAAATCGAATATATAAATAAAAACACTAAAATTTAAGAGAGATATAAACAAAAATATTAATGTAAAAATTTACCATAGTTATCTGTTTATTTACAATAGAAGTGAATTGCCAGGATAGCAAATATTTTTTAGAAATCAAATTTATTTTTGAGTGACACGATTAATTATTAAAAAAAAATATACAATATATATATATTAATATAATATAAAAAAAATAAAGTCAATAATAGATTCGTACCAAACATATATTATATATTTATTAAAAAATACAAAATCAAAACACCGATAGACTGTTTGTTTCTAAATAAAAAAAAAAATCTAAAATTCTGTAGTATGGGAATCGAAGATGTCAGCCTAAGTCCTTTTCAAATATATATCATTTATTTATTTAAGCTTAATAGATAATTATTTACAAATTACAAGAGCACGTATCATCCCTATTTCATCTTCTCATGAATTGATTAATTAAAAATTATTCCAAAATTTATTAAAACAGAAACTTTTATTAATTTAATAAACCCAACTGAGTCCAAATTAAAACCCAGTTATGAATTAATCCAGCCCTGCAACTAATTAAACAAACAAACCCTAATTAAAAGACCTGTAAATTAAACCAGTTTTTAACATTTGCAGTGACGCCATCGCCATCGCCATCGCCATGGCATCAACATCAACGCCACCATTTCCCATCGCTTAATTAAGAGGACGGACGTACGGTCACTCACACCCCCCAATCCATCAACGGTATGCATCTATCCAATTCTATATATATATATATATATATATGTGCCTTAGTGAAGTAATTAATTGATGGATTGAATTCATTATTAGGTATGCAGATGAATTGAATTATTGTTTCTGGAACGAGTTTCTATTAATTCTATTCGTGTTTGTATGAATTGAATTAGATTTGGATTTCAATCTCTTAGGGTTTCTCTTTATAATTAGATTGATTAGTGATGATATAGTAGGTGTTCTTGGATGTTTTGGATCATTTCTTGAAGGAAAACTATTATACTGTTTTTATGGACACATATTTGACACAAATCAGCAACGTGGATAATACATATTTGATATGATAATATATAAACTCATTGGAATGCAGAGAAAACTCAAATTTTAATTTGTTAGAAGCTTGTTTCTTTAATTTTTATAAAGGAGGCAGATCTATTTTTTATTGGGTCGAATCAGCACTATTCTAATTTGACTTAACAAACAACACACGGTATTATTACTAACAACATATTATTTATATTAATATAAGACAAATAAAACACATGAACTGACAACAATATATATATAATTTACACACATTACATGTAATAATTAATTTTAGCACATAGCATACTCTTATACAATATACGCTATAGTTATGAACAAACATCAATGCTTTTATTACGACTAGCACATATTATGTGTAATAAAGACACGTGTTGTTTCTATATTTTACATGTGCTGATTTTCCCAAATCACTACCGTAACCCTCCCCTATCCCCCATCGACCCAATCAGCAGGGATCCACGTCCCTTCTAATAGAAACATCGACGTGTAAATAAATTCCTGTCATGTAAACTCTTCGATGAATTATGTTCACATGGTTTTGCGATGAAGGATGCATTTTATGTCAATGACAGGTTCGGTACCCATTACTACCAAAAGATAAAAAATCGACGAATAAGGTAACAAACACTTCGGGGCTATCAAAATGCGCAGGCAAGCTCCTTCCGGCATTCGTAGATCAGAAGGAATCACGGCTAAGCATGTTCTACAAATTTGCGTGGCACTCGCCGTATTCTTTTGGCTGATCTACTATTTCAAACATTCTCATAAGAAAGAATACGAGATAGAGGATGACATCGAGTTGCTCCTAAAAAGAGTTAACGAGACACTCGCAAAACATGGAATAAAGAAGAAAAACATCTTTCTAAAATTGAGCAAGACGGTTTCTACGAACAAGATAAGTGATGCCCTCAACGAAGAAATTAAGGAACTCAATAGGATAGCGTCAAATCTTGGAACGAAAAATGTGAAGGTACAAAAAATAGCGAGGAGGACAATGATGAACACGAACAAGAGTGGTCGGGTTAAGAGAAGGCTGAAAGGCACTAATCTTAAGCTAAAACAGAGGAGAAGGCGAATAGGGAGGACGAGGAAGAGACCAAATGTGGCGACGAGGACAATGATGAGCACGAAGAAGAGAGATCGGATTAAGAATTTTATACGACAAGGGAATAGGCGGATGTGGAGGAGCGAGAATATGGTTCAGAGAATATAATGCAGCTCAAGAAAAAGGTTCGGCGTTGTTCACCATTGGATCGATTTTTTTTTTTTTTCTATGACGTGAGAATTTATTACTGTTTATTTTGTTGTTCACCGTTGGATTGACTTTTTAATTTTTTTTTTTTATAACTTGAGAATCTGTTAATATTCTCCATTTTGACAGGTTGGATTGTTGTTCGAATATCTGGTTTGAGATGAATATGTTCCCAATAATAGTAGGATTCCAAGTTTAGGCAAATTTGTATTTGCATCAGGATGATCAATGGGATTTTTTATTTATTTATATAGTATTTCTATTTTATTTTGAAAATAACACTCTTAATGCAGTAACTTTTTTATAACAATCAATAATTATTGACTTTAAAAATAGTGCTTTGATCAGAAAAAAAGAAACCTCAAAATAGTAAGAATAATAATTTATATATAATGTATAAGATTATGGTGTGATGATGCATCATTTCAATTTTTATTTTTTTTCATTTTTATAATTTTAATTTTTTTTTTTTAATTTTTCGTAGTTTTACTAAGAAGATATATACTAGTATATAGTTATCTTATTTCGAAATTTTTGTTATTCTAAATTATTATTTTTAAATAGTTTTCAATTTCATTTCTTTAATTTTATTTCTGTCTCAAACATATTTTCATTTTTCTATACTTATTTCTCCGTACCAAACACTTTTTAGAGTACAAAGTATGAGTTTCACAACATTGTTAAAAGTGAGAATGCATTAGTTTACTTCTTTTGTGCAAATTAAATAATTCTAAAACAATATTTAAGCATTTGACAAATAAAAAAAAAAAAAAAAAAAACTATTTAGTGGCTTTCTCAACTTGGACAGAAATTAAATGCTTTCACAACCTTAAGCAACTGTCACAATAAATATTTAATTGGGATATTTGACTTTTTCGCCGCTATTCATCCAATTTTTTCTCTTCAAAAACATCAAATCATAACACCTATTTTTTATTTTTTATTTTTTATATTATACTAAAAATCAATTTTACATTCAAAACATCATATCAACACCTATTTATATTACACCATACAACTATTCAAATTCAAAAGTTTTACTATTCAAATCCCAATTCAAAATCCAAATCCCCAAACAAACACACCCTAAATCTACTTTCATTATTCATGCATTCAGAAATGAAAAGAAAATAAGCCTTTGCTTCTTTCCATAAAGTTAACACCTTCACTTAAGCAACATTTCATACCTCTGATTATAATAACAAAACTTTAATCCTAAATACACAAACCCAATGTGTCCAAAGGGGAAGCTTTAATAAATTTAGGGTTGCTTCAAAATGTACCAAATTAAATAAAATTGCATTGTACACCCCCACATGCCATTTCACCTGCAATATAGGGTGAGCATATTTAATACTATTTTCTTGGTCCGTTATAATTATACCAGATTTTCTTGTTATTCGTTTTATATAAATATATAGTAAACAATATTATTCATCCATAATTTTATTACTTATATTTTAATAAATACTCTCTCCGTCCTACTATAATTGTCCTTAAAAAAAATATCAGTAAAAATACTTATAATTTAATAAAAATAATTATAAATTAAGAATAAGATGAGTAAATAGTTTAATTAAAAAAACAAAAAAAAACTATAAATTATAAATTTTAAAATGTGATTAAAGTGTATAATTATATTTTCAAAAAATAAAATAAAAAATTATATGAGACGAACGAGAAAATAGAAAGAGTGGACAAATTAAGTGGGACGGACGGAGTAATAACTAATTTATCACTATTTTCTTTTTTTACTTATCACATGATTATTTATTAACTTTTTAATAATTTTTCTATAATACTACTCCATTTTTACTTATTTTAATTTCACATTAAAATATCAATATTTCTTAATCTCTATGTCCAAACAAAATGACATAATTAGTCCGGATGAAAAGAGCAATAATAATAGCCTGTAAAAATAGCTGAATTAATGTAGTAAGTGAACTTATAATTACAAGATGATAGTATAATTTTTCCAAGTCAAATTTGTCATACACAACTTAACTAGTGTAGTTTGCTAAGCTGACTTAATTTGCACGTGATTGATCTTGGCTCGAAAATTTACCTAGTGCGCAATCTAAAACTAGCTACTTATAATTAACAATGACATACTTAGTACAAGTTTGAATGCCTATAAATACCAAACAATAACCAATCAACTCTCATTCTTACACAAAGATCTATACAATGTCTAGTAACAAAATTCCCCTATCCCTCGTTTTCTTGATAGCCCTAATTACACCAACAACCATTGTTGCCCAAAACTCACCCCAAGACTATGTCAACAGCCACAACACGGCGCGCGGCCAAGTAGGCGTGGGCGCAGTGACATGGAGCACAACCCTCGCCACCTATGCCCAAAACTATGCTAACCAAAGAATCGGAGATTGTAACATGACACACTCTAATGGGCCATACGGCGAAAATCTTGCTAAAGGCAGCAGCACTACTTTCAGCGGTGTAGATGCTATTAATTTGTGGGTTTCCGAGAAGTCGAACTATTATTACAGCCCGAATAGCTGCGCGGTTGGAAAAGTGTGCGGTCATTACACGCAGATTGTGTGGCGCGATTCGGTGCGCATCGGGTGCGGGAAGGCCAGGTGCAACAATGGATGGTACTATGTGGTCTGCTCCTATGATCCCCCGGGCAATTGGGATGGGGAATGGCCTTATTAGGACTACATGTTTACTGCAAATTCACATTTTACATATTCACATATACAGTTTCATTTTCAGTGTTAAACTATATATATATATATATGGAGAAGTAAATAAAAAGCAAATAAGCGTGAATGTTTATGTACATGAGGTTGGTTGTGGTCAGCATATCGACACACAATATTTGTATCAACTTTTTTAAATGAAGATTTTCTTATAACTCTATTTGTGATTCGAAAATTTTGCATCATATATTTTTTTAAATTGCATGAGTCTCGCTGTATTTTAGAAGATATTGTATAAAATTTCTTAAAAATGGCATGAAATTGTCTCCATATTTTCATAAACATTACATAGAATTTTTTAGAAAGAGAATTTTGTATGGTATTTTTTACAATACTATGAGAGTTTCATACAATTTTAAAATTATAAGAAGCATAAATTTTTGGAGGAAAATAGACAATGAAAAATACTTGTAAAATGAACTAAATAAAGATTGTGTATTGTAGAAATCAAAACACAAAACCGTAAACAAACACCAACAAATAACATCAACGTGTGGCTCAACGTCAACCCTTATTAGACAAAAAGAGGCAAGAACAAGGACGATTGAACTCCGGCGCTGTTCAACGGCACCCCGACGATACCTATCTCCTATCCAAATAATCGAACACTAATCCCTCGAAGTTAAACAACTTAAAATATAAAAAATCACATCGTAGAGAACTTACTAATTACTCTCCAAATATTTCATAGAAGAACCGCCCTCTCGAAAATAAAGAAACCCACCGAAAAAACTTCAACATCGATCACAGATCGAAAAAGAGAGAACGCGCAAGAATATGAACTGATAGCATTACGTATGTATCATAATGAAGGGCAACATATATATACATATACATAAATTAATAGATAGCTAGGATTACAACCCTAGAATGAACGGATGATATAATTATTATGATGCTGGTTTAATTCAACCAACACATATATAAAGTATGTAGCACAAAAATAATATAATTTATAACACAATATATTATTGATTTTTAGCACAATAAATATATTAAATGCATAATATAAATAGTGATATATTTGACAATAAAACTCCCTCGGTGCCATCAGTGCCAACTGTATACTTTTTATTATTTTATATACTCTGTCTCGATACAATAGTCTTTTTTATCATTTTTATATGTCCCAAAACAATATTCTTATTTTATAAATAATCATATCACTATAAAACTACTTTTTTATCCATATTTTTTACCAATTACCAATATAATATCAATATCCCTTAAATTTCACGCCGAAACCAATTAAGACTATAGTTACGAGACGGATGGAGTATTTCATTGAAAAGTATCAATTTACTAGTAAAAATAATCACATTAAAACTAAAATATAGTATTTAATTTTTATATAAATTAAAGAAGTAATTAAAATCAATCTTACATATTTTCGTAAATTAATAAAATATTATGTTATTACTAATCCAAGATCCAATAGGCTATATTCTCTCGAAATCAAATCAACATCGATGAAAACTTAAAGAAAACTTCGATTTATTACAGAAGCAACAATTTGGACTCAGTTTACCCTAATATCAAACAAACCGGCACCGAACACACATCCAAGACCCAACTACAAATGACACGCCACGTAAACGCAACAAACACAAAAACCCGAATCCTAATATACGGAAACACAAACGATTTCAAGCATATCACACCGCGAACAGCATATACATCGCGAGAGAACAAATAAAGGCACAAATCGATTAAATCAAACCGTAGAAACACCGAGGGAAAAGGCGCACATCAACGGGGAAGAGGAACTCCCAACTCGCCGGACAGATTCACCGGAGAAGGCAGGCGCGACGACGAAGGAATCGCCTAGGGCATGAGAGAAGAATCGCGAGAGAAGGTTATGTTCTATATTGTTCTCTGAATGAATGAATTCCTTTCTCGATGTCAACCTGTTACACCTTTTAAACTGCACACTCAATACACAAATTAGTATAGTTTGGATGGCACAATAAATGACTATACTAACCAACAGCCTAGAATGTCACATGTAAGACAAACTTATATCAGAAACACAACTTTCAGTTTCACTTTTAGGCCAATGTGATCTCGATTATAGTATTCAAGTTCTGACACTCAAAATAACAATCACTCAACTTTCATATTGTATTTCAAAACTACAGGATTGAACAATTGAAACATCAACGCACTATAATCAATGAATTTGTACAAAACAGATCACAACACATCAAACAGCGCAGGTAACAGTCTTGTTAACACCAATTCAGTTCAAGATTTCGAAAAACATGGACTATTATCAATTTTTCGACAAAACCAGAGAACATGATCAACTCAGATTCAATCCCTTCAAAAAAAAACATTTTATAAGGACTTGACTCAAGTTTTCACAAAAAAAAATAGAAAACAAACGACGGTTTCAAGTTTTATCCAAAACAAAAAAACAAACCGAGATTTCTCAATTTCGAAAGAAACAGTAAGTTAGCCACCTAAAAGCTCTGATACCACTTGTTATTACTAATCCAAGATTCAATAGGCTATATTCTCTCGAAATCAAATCAACATCGATGAAAACTTAAAGAAAACTTTGATTTATAAGGAATCAATGAAAGTTCGGACCGTGATGACACCCGAGAAAACAATCTTCCACGCCCAAAATAAGGTGGAGATTTGTAATATATTTTGGTCCGTGATAATTGAGGCCTAGATATTATTATATATTAATTTATTATAAATAATTATTTTTATTAATATTAATTTTATTTTTCTTTATCATTATTATAAATATAAATATATTATTTTTATAAAATATAACCATTTTAAGTTATTGCCCAAAAAAATTCACAAATCCCATGGACTACGAACATCAAGGTAAAATCTATTTTTGTTTCCCGGTTCGAACCGCCGGTTCTAAACCGGTTGGGCAAGGGGCCGCACCTAAGTGTCCCAAATACTGAAACTCTTTCCTCAAAATGCTCATTGCAGCGACAATGGCGATGGCATCCAAACTAATACCTCAAACCATCGTATGGTTAATTCTACCTTCCTGTTTGCTCACCTTCTTCTACTCCTCACTCCTACCTCTCTACACCACCTCACCCCAACCCCACCCTTCGAAAATCCCTCTTTTACCGCCGCCTCCATGCAACCTTTTCAGAGGCAAATGGGTTCGCGACCCCTCTCGAAAGCCCTTGTACGATTCCGCCTGCCCATTCCATAGGAACGCCTGGAATTGCATCAAAAATCAAAGGGAAAATATGGGTCGGATCAATTCATGGAAATGGGTGCCCGAAGCCTGTGATCTGAATAGGGTCGATCCGGTCGGGTTCTTGAATCTGATGAGGAATAGGAATATTGGGCTGGTGGGGGACTCTTTGAATGAGAATTTTTTGGTGTCGTTTCTCTGCGTATTAAGCGTTGGCGATGATGGCGCTAAGAAGTGGAAGCGAAGGGGTTCTTGGCGAGGTGCTTATTTCCCCAAGTTTAATGTGACTGTGGCGTATCATCGAGCTGTTTTGCTTGCAAAATTTGAGTAAGTGTTGTTATTTTGATGTTGTTCTGTGATTTTTTTTTGTTTACCCAAATGCTTATTTCATGTCTATTTGATTATCAATTTAGAATGTAAATTCACTTGATCTTAGTGCATTTGAAATTTATTGTATTGTCAAATGAAATGAAAATGGATTTGAATCATTTTAGTCTACAATAACTGATTCCTTGTAATTGATTCTTGTTTAGATTAAACAATCAAAGATCAGTGCTGAAAGTTATGTCTTTGAACTTTAGAAAGTTACCATTGTTTATGCTGAAGGCTGTAATTATGCTTCATATCATGAACTCCCTATCTTACTTTTTTGTTTTATCCGTTGCATCGGATCGGTTATATTGCATTATATTTTAATCCAGTTGTGTAAAATGAGTTGTCTTTTGCCGCGAATGGCTGCCTCACTAGATTGTTACTGATAAAATTAAGGTGGCAGACTAAATCGACCGACTTACCCATCCAAGATGGAGTGAAAGGGATTTATCGAGTAGATGTTGACATTCCAGCCGACGACTGGGCTAATATTGCTGATTTCTATGATGTTCTGGTCTTCAACACTGGTCACTGGTGATTTTTCTTTATCCTTTTCTTGATATTGATTGTTGAATTTAAAATATGAATTTCATTATGAAAAAACAGTCCCGAAATTTTCATTTGGCTTAATTGCCGTCATCAGGTGGGGTTACGACAAATTCCCAAAAGAAACTCCACTTGTATTCTTTAAAAATGGCCGAGCAATGAATCCTCCCCTGGAAATTCAGGATGGCCTCAAAGTTGTTCTTGAGAATATGGTAGCACACATTGAGAAAGCATTCCCCGAAAAGGTGCTCAAGTTTTGGCGGCTGCAGTCGCCAAGGCACTTTCACGGTGGCGAATGGAATGAAAATGGAACCTGTTTGTTAAATGAGCCTCTTGGAGAATCTCAGGTATTTGTTAAACTAGTTTTTTAGTAATTGTGGGGCAATAATATTGTCAGTTTTTGAAAGTGATAAATGTTTGTGCAGCAGCTTGATCTATGGTTTGATCCGTGGAATAATGGAGTGAACACAGAAGCTAGGAAACTAAATCTTATGATTGAGGAGGTCCTGAGAGGAACAAGTATCAGAACACTGGATCTGACTCGCCTAAGTGAATTCCGAGCCGATGCTCATCCTTCAATCTGGCTAGGGAAGAAAGACGCCGTAGCTATTTGGGGTCAGGACTGTATGCACTGGTGCCTGCCGGGTGTTCCGGACACATGGGTCGATATCTTGACTCAACTGATTACTTACAATTTGGAGGAGATGAACTGACCAAGATATATACATATCTTGATTTTTTTGGTTCTTTCCAATTGATCGATAGGCAGTGTTATAGTCTGATGATCTTTTTAGTAGTAACTAGTGATTGTTGTTATTCACACTCCCTTTCGGGCATCGGCTGTTGATCCTATCAAGTCAGCAAGGTGTTGGTCTGACCGGATCAGTATATGCTATAAGAGACGGTAAGCATATATTTATACATATTTTAGCACAAATCTACAGCCCTCCCTTTCTTTGGCTTTCATATTTCGAGGTTTTTTTTTTTTTTTTTTTTTTAGCAAAAATGTGTCAAAATGGTTTTAGAATGGTGAGAACTGAGTAATTACATTTTGATAAATAAATTTTATTTATTAATTAATTTATTTGGGTTTCGTGATACAACTACAACCAAAATGACTTGTTCCTCTTCACAAGGATCATCTCTATAACCTCAACTATACATAGTTACATAGGAAGACCAATTAATCCCAATGATGGCCATAATAATCGAATAAATTCTCAAAAAAATGAATAAGAAAAACAAAAATTAAGGATAAATTACTTCAGCCTTCAAGAAACTCGCTTCTAGCTTCGATTCTTCTGGACCTTTGCTCTAACTTTCTGTTCGAGCACCGACGCCGGCGACGTCTCCAAGTCGAGGCTGAATATCCGGTTGAGCGCGTGCATGTTTTCCAGTATTTGATTCAGATTCTGGCGACCTGCATCAGCACCATCACCGTCGCTTCTCAAATGCTGCATCGGGCCGTGGAGGAGTTTGTTCACTATTCCGATGCTGAGATCATAAATAGCTTTCTTTTGATTCGTCGTGATATCATCGCCCATCTTTGACATACACTTTTCCAGCTCCAACGCCCGGATTCTTTCTGCGTAAGCTCTAAGCTTCTTGATGGTTGGAACCGTCTCAAGCGACTCCTTCCACGCTTCGAATTGTTTCACTTCTTCACCGATGATCGCTTGAGCTTCCATCGCTTTCTGCACTCGATCTTCCTTGTTTGCAGCTACGACTTCCTTCAAATCATCCACATTGTAGACTTGGACACCGTCGATTTCAGACACGGATATGCCCACATTTCGTGGAACAGAAATGTCGATAAAGAGCCTCGGAGGACTTCGAAGTGTCTGAACTTGCTCTTTGGTGAACAGAAGAGTTTCTGAAGCAGTACATGTGAAAACGACGTCTGCTTCCGCAGCACACGTTAGCAATTCCGAGAGAGGCTTATAATCTATTTCGACATCCTTGACCTCATCACGGATGGATGCGAGTTTATGCTCGTTCCGATTAACCACCACCATATTTCGAAAACCTTTTGCAGCGAGGTGTTTGATCACGAGCTTTCCCATTTTTCCAGCACCGACAACCAACATTCTGGCAGACGAATGCAACGATTTTGGAAGTTTCATCATAGCAAGCTCCACAGCGGCTGAGCTAACGGATACGGACCCGGTGGAGATGCTAGTGTTTGTTCTGACCCGTTTGCCCACGGTTATTGCATGCTTGAACAGCCCACTGATTTTTCGACCAAATCCACCGACTCCTTGCCCACTTTTGACAACTTGTTTTACCTGTGAAAGAATCTGACCTTCTCCTAGAACAAGCGAGTCGAGCCCGGATGATACTTCGAAGAGGTGCTGTGTAGCATCCTTGTTGGAAAGTAAGAACCTGTGCTGGCATAGCTCTGGGACTGGAACAGAACTTATCTGAAGACAAAATGATACAGAACATGAATCAATTTTCTTACATTTTAGCCATTAGAGATCGATGATTTCTCACTACTTTCGCATTGTGTATAAGAGTAAAGTAAGTAATCTCAGGCAAATCAGTATGATCATTGTTCTCATCTAGTCGTCTTAGCTTTTCCCCAAGATTATCAAGAAATCAGTGGATTGGAAATTAAAAGATAGAGCAGAAGATAGAAAGCATTTTGGCAAGCACCTTAAACAACAATCTGGTAATTTCTATGATACATATTGATAATTATTCACAGGTAACTCTTAATAGATGCAGATACACACTCTGCAGTGGCCTAAACGAGCAACAAAGAAGAAGAAATCGAATAATGTTTGGTACCTTAGACATCCATTCAGTCACTTCTTTAATGCCACGATTCCGAGAGAGAGCCACAACATATATTTCCATCCTATTGCAGGTACTAAGAACAGCAGCTTCTTCTATATGGTTTAAGGCACATAGTTCACCAATTGCTTGAGGCCATTGTGCTTCTGGGATGGAAAGCTTCTCACGTATTTCGACTGGTGCTGTACGGTAATTGAAGCCTACTACAATAACGCTGCTAGTTTCCTTTGTATAACCTGCATAGAGAGGGTAAACTGTATTGGTTAGATACGAAGAATTTCTTTATTGCCTAACCAGGAAGACTTTAACACACAAACTTCAAGTGAAATCATTATTTGCATCCATTACATGAAGCAAAGCCAGTACTCGAAACAGTGCAGAGTTCTAAAGGGAAATGCAACTAAAGAGCTAAAATGCTAAGGTAACTTGAAAACCAATTATTCTAATTTCTGAGATAAGAACAGGGAATCAAACTACTTAACAACCTTCCAAAAAATCAGATAAAACCAGACGAGAAGACAAAAGGCAAAAGGACTAGCAGTTAGCAAACAGAAGCAAGGTAATTAAATTAACCTAAGGAAAACAGGTCCGGAAACTTACGATCAGCTGCAGAGGTTTTGAGAAGTTCCAAAGCCGATACACTCGAAGACTTAGATTGGATCGCGGCTTTAGGAGCGAGTTCACATCTAGGACTCAATCGGAGCGATTTGGGAACAACAATCTTACAACACAGATTATCGCCAAAAATTGGTGTCCTGGGAGTAAAACAACGCACCGGGCAACAAGATGAATTGCGAATGCGGAGGTCAAGCTTCGATTCAGTACCTGCAGTGATAGGTGTTAGGTTAGAGAGGCCGCTCGCCGCCGCCATTGGCATTAGAGATTGGTCGGAAGTGAGAGGTGGCCGGCGATCGAGAGAAGAGGAGGAAAAAGGGACGGGGTGGGGTTGGTGGGTTTATTTTTTTGGGTGTTTTGGTTCAACCAATTGAATTTGGAATTTGTCAACAACAACAACCATAATAATAATAATAATAATAATAATAATAATAGTGTGGGTATTTATTTAATTATTTATATATGTTTGACCCGCCAAGTCCCAACCCAACCTGCCAATTTTTACGCGTTCGTTCAACTGTTCGTTTTCCGACGTGCAAAACACGTGCACACCTATCTTGATTATGATTAATTACTAAAGGATGTTTCCATTAATTATTGGTTAATTTTATTAACCGGTTTCTATTAATTATTTATATTAAAATGTTCCATAAAAACATTATTTTATATTTATTAATTATTTATATATAAAATCATATTTATTTTTTCATTACCATGTCAAATATCTCTATTGTTTTAGAACGAAAAGAGTATTTATTGGATTCGAATAACGGACATTTTTTAAACACCTTAAACTGTGTGAGGGGCATTACCGGTCCGAGTTCCAACATCCAATACAAAATTTGGAGCACATTTTTAACATGATTTTATGCCTACAAAACCTACATAGTTAAAGTAGGTATAGTATTTTACTTTTAAATTTATTATATAAAATCATAGTTCAAAGCACAGTATTTATGCATCATTAATTTTTGTATTTAGAACATATTTGAAATTTCGTTCTATGCCTACAAAAAACTACAGATCGATAAAATAAAATCCAAGCTATGGAAGAATGGCTACTGCCAATTAAAGGATTAAGAATAATTTATAAATATTACTCCATCTATTCCACGTAATTTGTCCTTTTTTCGATTTTTATCTGCCCCTTTACCTAAATTTTCGTATCTAATCTCATATTTTCTGGGACGGAGGGAGTAATTTGGTATAATTCATTAAATTTTTTTATAAAATATAACACATTTAATAATTATTTTTATTTAAAATATTGTATTAAAATATATCTTCTATATAAAATATTACGTCTAATACTTATATATATCACATTAAATATATATATTATTCCCTCCGTCCCAATACAATAGTTTTGTTTATCATTTTGATCCGTCTCAAAACAATAGTCTTATTTCCATAAATAACTATATCACCGTAAAACTATCTATACTTTTTCATTTTTATTATACAAGAGTCACTACTTTTTACACTAATACACTCACAAAGGAAAAAAAAAAAAAAGTCTTTTATCCATATTTTTCACCCACTATCGATATGATATCAATATTTCTTAAATTTCGTTTCAAATTCAATTAAAACTATATTTATGGAACGGAGCGAGTATTAAATATTTTTCCAGTTTCAAAATTCTCTAAACATTTCCAAAGATTAATATCTAACACACCAAAGTGGAACTTCAAAACCCCCTATTCACCAATAGGTGAAAATAAATGTGAATTACAATATAATAGTCAGAGGGGGCAAAAATATACATTATCAAAAAGTGTTTGGAATTCAAAATATAAGTCTGAATTTTTTTGGATTGTGTTTGGCCCGACACGCTGATAGACCAGGCTGTACCCGGACTTATGAAGGTCGGATTGTATCGGGCCCGACCTGACTTTTTTAAATTAATATTAAATATTGAATATATTTATATATATTAATTAATAAAATTGTAACTAAAAGTTAAATATAGTTTAATGGTAGAGTCTTTAAACTGTTTATCATTGATTATGAGTTCAATTTCCACTTAAATCATTAAAATAAAATTCTAGTATACTAGAAAAGAAAAAAAAAAAAGAGAGAGAGATTAAATAAACAAAATAAAATATATTTATATATATTTTAAAAAAAATTATTTATTTATATTATATAAAATTTTAGTCTTTACAAAATAATATATATTGCATATATTTTATTAAAATATAATTTTAAAAATATTTAAATACATATTTTTAACTTATTCTAATTCTATATATTGCATTATAAACCAAATATTAATTAATGACTGAAAATTTAGGATGTCTATGTTGCCGTGTTGGTATGTCACATTCCATTTCTGACAAAATATTAAATATCTTAAACATGGTTTAAAATATTACATATCTTAATATTTATTGTAAATAAAATAAGTTGATATCTTATTACATGTTGTACGCCTATGTTTATGTGCTTATGTTTAATCATAAAATAGTTAGAACAATATATAAAAACAATCATATTTTGAATCTGATTATATTTATATAATAATGCTTAAAACAACGCCCAGAATATAACCATAGTTGAACAAGGTTTATAGCAATAAATGTAATATGCATGTTGTCCAGTAAAAAATGGTCCGATAGTGGTGTAGGGATTGGACTTGTGACCATGAGCTAATAGTTTAAATCATAAATCATTTGATATGGTCATTTTCAGTTTATTTCAATTGTCACATCATCAATTTTCATTGAGAAGTTATTGGTGAAATCAAATTAATTAATTTTACTTTAAATAAAAGTAAAATCAATTAAAAAATTTCAATTAAAACAAAATTATTTTTTTTCCATATAATTGTATAATAATACTAATAATAGTAGTAATAACAATAATAATTTTAAAAAAAAGTTGCCGCCCCATTAGACTTGTGTCAATTTTGACTTTGTTCTATTTTATATTTTCAATTGGTTTGGTCATCTAAAATGGTGTGGTGGCCTTATTGATCATTCAAAGCAATAATTCGGTGTATTTGTTTTGTAAAATAGTTTGAAATTATATATTTTTTTTATATAAGGTATTGAAAATTACGTAAATGATATAAAAATAATAATTATGTACAATATATTAATTTTTTTTAAAAAAATATATGTGTAAAATAAAATACCCTTTTTGTTTTTATTTTTTATTTTTTAAAAAATATCTATTGTGCATTAAGACCAAATACAATAGATATATAATTGATGATCTATTACCAAAATTGAGGTTTTTTTTTTTTTATTTTTTATCAGATATATCAAAATATATCACACTGATTCATCTTTGTTTTTACAATTTATGTATAATTTTATGAGTTCTCAAATTTTTATTTTTTTTATTTATTTTTTAATTATTATTGTAAGGTAGTAATCTAAGCATTTAGATGATATAAACGTGTAACAAATTTATACAATATGTAAGCATATTAGCAAACAATTACTTCATGCAATTTTAGATGTTAAGAATAATAGCAGCATCATGTTATATGATAACTTTATTTTCAATTGATAGCATATTTAAATCATTTGGTACCTCTTATGACATCAATGATTTAAAATAAAATAAATAAATTCTACAATTTTTTTATAAAATTTGATAAGTAGTTGAAATCTCAATAATAACACACCATTTAAAAATATTCAATATTATCAATTGTTCACTTTAAATTAATTAATAACATGGTGTATAAACTTTTAAAATTTAGAAATATTTTACCCTAGCTCAAGATTAATTGAATTTGCGGGTGTGTTCTTTTTTTAAAAAAATTTATACATTTCTCAAAAATTAATATATTACACACATTTATTATTATTATATTTACATAAATTTTTATATCTCACATTAAAAAATCTCTTTAAATTATTTCACAAAACAAATACGCTCGTACACATATCTTATTTATCCGAAAATTTCTTAACTTTGGAGTTAATATTCCTACCAAAATTCACATATTATTTCAAATTACAAATATATATATATATATATATATGGGCTTATAGTCCACAAATTTGATTTGGGCTGGAAAAGCCTTAAAGATTAATTGTCAACTCTTATCTCTTGCTCACATTAATTTCAAATGCCTTTTTTTATTAAAAAAATATATAAAATAAATGTAATTTTGAGGTGTTTTTACTTTGTAGTATAATACTATTTCAATATATTATATATTTAATTATATATAAGGTAATATAAATTTTAACAAAAATAATACTTGAGATGAATTAATCTCACTCACCTAAATAAAATTTGTTATTATTAACTACTGTATTATTGTGCATTCCAAATTTTTTATCTATTATAGTAAATATGTAATTAAGTTGGATAAAATAATATTATTCATTTTAATAACCCAAAGTACACGCGCCATTGGTTGTCTATGTCAAGACATATAGACACACAACTATTTTACTTGGAAATAATAAAAATCAAATGTTTCAAATTATGAAAACATCAAACATTAATTAATAATATATATTTTATATATTTTTATAATATATATATATATATTCGTACAACACATTGCATATGTATAGTTAGAAATTGATAATTATATAATTTTAATTTGGACGATGGGTAGGACAAGGAAATTGTAGGAAAAAGTTTGAGAATAAAAAGGAATAAAATTATAGAAATATTTGTGTATATTTTTTAGAGTTTAATTTAATTTTTTTATTTAAATATAATTTTTTGTAAGATAAATATTGTTTAAAACCACAATAATTACATAATAAAAATATTGAAATCAAATGTTAAAAAATGTATATACAGTTTATATAATTATATAAATGCATAACATTAATTTAAGAAGGTTCCAAAACTCATAGCCTATTTTGAACTTGACTAAATTAAATTATAATAATAACCTATTATAAATATAATCACTATCCCAGTCTCATTGTAGAAGAATGTCAAATTAAAAATTTTTTATTACTCAGTATGAATAATTTTTAATAAAAATGTATGGAATTTGTTTTATTTTGATTTGAGTATGATATTTTAATATGAATTTAAAATTTAATTTGAAATTTAATTTAAATAATATTTTAATTTGATATTTAAAAAAAAAGCTATACTTTTATAGAAAATCATATATGATGAATAAAAGAGTTTTTATTTGAAATAGAAAATAGTAATAGAAATAATTTTGTCATGATATTTTATATAAAAAATTTAATTTTTTTAAAATAATATAAAAATTAAATAATAAAATACAAATTAAAAATATTTTTTTAAATTATTTAATTTCCTATTCTTTTAAAAAAATTAAACATAATAGAATAAATATTAAAAATCCACAAACAAACAACGCTAATAATAGCGGCCGGCAGACTGGACTTGAAGCGAGGAAAATTGATAGTTTCAAAAGCATCAAATCAAACACTTATTTTTTATTTATTATATTACACTATAATTAAATTTTATCTTCAAAATATCATATCAATACATATTTATATCATGTCAAATTATTATTTCAATTCAAAATTTTATTATTTAAAACTAAAATCTCACAGGTAAACACACTCATATAATTTTCATAGTTTTGTATTTAATTATAAACAAGATTTTTACGTCCCATTCATATTATTTTTATTTATTAGTTTATTAAAATATATATGTACGATTGAAATATATTTAAAACAATGTTAATGTAGTTTAAAAAATATATGTTTAGTGTTGTGATTTGAAAAAAAATTTTAATGTGAGATATATATAATTATGTTGGTAATATAAAAAATAATATTTTATATTAATAGTTACTTTTGTGAGGGAATAAAATATATATTGAAAATTGTGTCAAAAAAAATTATTGGACAAATAAAACCGTCATTTATTTATAATTAACATAAAATAATTTTATAAAAAAATATGAAGTTTAAAATGTAAACAAAGATATTTATTTTTTTAGGAAGGAAATAAAAAAAAAAGTTTTGAGTGTGTCCCATATAAGGTTATATGTTATGTATTTAATTAAGTTAATTTATATTTGTTAAATATATTTTGATGGGTGTGTTTGTTTAGGGATTTGAATAGTAAAATTTTTTAATTGTAATATTTGTATGATGTGATATAAATAGGGGTTGATGTGATATTTTAAATGTAAAATTAATTTTTAGTATAATATAAAAAATAAGCGTTTGATTTAATATTTTTGAAAAAAAAAAATGATGAATAATAAAATTTAGGAATAATCCTCCAAAACACACTTTAGTAAGTTTTACTCAAAATAAAATTTAAAAAAAAGTAAAAAATATATCAATTATAATTAAAATAAGAGAGTATTATCTTTTTATATTATTTATACATAATATTAACAAAATATATGTACATCTAAAATCACAAAACCAACCCACCTATTTAAATGAAAACTTAAATTCAAATGAATATACAAATCAATCCAATGCAAAATACTACAAACCTTATAGAAATGACCATCAAACAACCCACAATCATTTGGACATACTGTACTTAATAATATATATATATATATTATAGATAAATGCTCCCACTAGCAGTGGCTAAATAAGAAATGGGCGGAGATTTTAGGGTGTGCTTGTTTTATATTTTAAATAAATAAATATTTAATTTATATTATTTTTAATAAAATTATACTATTATTTTTATAAGTATTAATTCAAAATATTTATTAAATTAATATATTTAATTTTAAATTACAATTAAAAAAATTTATTATTATTATTATTTTTTTTTTGTTTGCATAAATATTTTGTGTATAATGTATTTTTACATAAAATTGTTAGATTATATAGTAAAAATTAAAGGAAAAAGGACTATCGAATAAATATGGCCGAATATGTTCACTTATCATGTACGTTTATTTTAGATGAAAATTTATTAAATAGAGTATAATATTATACATAAAAATTAATATATTTTTATAAAAAAAAAAAATTGCAGAATTTATAATAGTGCAGTATATTAAAAATTAAAATTAAAATTAATTAGCATTAAAGGATTGGGTGTGTGTGTGGCTACATGGCGAGCACGGTTATTTGCAAATATACATTTATTTAGTATTCGAATCAAATTGAATCGAACGAATACTCGAAATCGCGAATTGTATACTGAAATTTTGGTTAACAAAAAATATTTGTTATATTTGTAAATAATTCGAATCGAATAGAAATTAAGAACAAATATATTTAAAATAATTAAAATTTCAATTAAATAAAAATATTTGTAAATATTCCGAACCACCGAACAAAAACTGAACCGAAATCTAATTATCAATATAAAATTATTGATATATAATAATATAAATATATTCGGTTCGGTTAACCGAATTGAAAAAATATCAAAAACCGAAATCGAACCAAATGAAATAAATAATTTGTATTGAAATCGAATTTACTCGATTAACTAAAGGTACGATTGGATTCAATTCAATTTAGTTTGAGATTCGATTTTTTTCCCCACCACTATGTGTGGCCAGCTTTCATAGACCACGGCGTTTACTTGACTTTTATTATGTGTTGGTGCTTACTGTCCTTATCCCTACCTAGTTTTCATACTGGATTTATAATATATGTTTATTTATTCTCCATTTGCTCTGTATAATAGATATATATATATATATCTAGATGGATCTTATTAGTTAATTCGATAACTTCAAATCTTACCAAAACCGAATACTTTTCATTGTAACTTCGAATCTTCACAAATAATAAAATAATAATAATATTAATCTTAATAATAAATGTCCCATGATTCCTTCACTATATGATGGACTGCGCACTATAATTTGAATAAAAAAGAATATGTTAAGTCCATATGTAGCAGGTGATCTGAGACGTCGGGATTTAAACCCATGACCTCATGGTTACAAGTCCAATCCCTACATCATTAGGCTATTTTTTACGGGACAAGAATTGAACTTACAATTATTTATACATAAGTTATATACTTTATCATCATATTATACCTTAATTTTTAGTATTATTTCATTAGTTAATATATATATATATAAATAAATATATTAGATTTTAATAAATTGGATATAACGGAAAGACTGATACACACCATACAGAAATTGTGCTCGAGCATTTGAGTATATATATTTAGAAATGAACTATAGGCTGCAATTAGTGTATTAAATTAAAAACGGATAATTGGTCTGTCCTCCCTACAGATAATGTAGAGTTATAATTCAGTCCCTGTTTTAAAATAATTGGTCTGCACTCCCTGTTTTATTTATTTAGTTTAATATTAGTCCCTCTTTTATATTTTCTTTGGTAAAAATTAAATGTGCCTTTAGAATATCTATAAATGCTTCCAAATTTATTTTATATACTTATAATACATTCGGCTTAAATTTGTCTATATAGTTTCGAATCTCCGGTTTACTAGTTTTCGAACCGTTTGTTACGGTTTATATATTTGTCAAAGTGCGAACTGTTGGTTCAGACCGCCAGTTTACGATTTCAACCGGCGATTCGGCCATTTTTTTTTTTTTTGAACTTGCACGCCGGCTGCAATGGTTGATTGACGACTGTAGATTATGAAATGTTATGGGCGGGGGACAATAGGGATGAGCAAAATATCTTAAATCTAAAAATTTGATCCAAACCAAAAATCAAAATTTAAAATTTGGTTCGAATTGAATTTTTGACAAATTTCGAATTTTCGAATCGGATTGGATTGGTATACTTAAAATCCGAATCAATTCGAAATTTGAAATATAACATTTTAATATATTTTTTATTATATATTTAATATTTTATTAAAAAATATTATATTTTAATATAAAAAGCTCAAAATTATTAATTATATTTTAGTATATTTACTTTTATATTATATATATTTAATATTATAAAATAATAATAAAATATAAAAGAAATTTACAAATTAAAAAAATAATTAAAAATATTTAAAATTTCGGATTTTTCGGTTTGGTTCGAATTTTTTAGTTCGAATTTTGGATTTTTGAATTTCGAAGATTGGTTATTTCGGTTCGGTTCGGATTGATTTTTTCAAAAATTTTGGACTTTCGGATCTGTTCGGATTTGAAAAAATCCAAACCAAAAATCCGAATGCTCACCCTAAAAAAACGAAAAAAATAAAAAATAAAAAAAATAATAAAAATGAGTCTTTGCAACTGCAACCTGTCTAGTATTTGTAGAATGTGGAAAGTGGATGTTTAGAACTAAAATTTATATTACAATATACTTGTAATTAAAATTACTATATATAATTAATTTTTTATAAAAATAAAGAAATATTAATATTAATAAAAATAAATAATTATTAATTATATAATAATAATAATAATATACATTATTTTGTATATTTATATTTTAGATTTTGCATTTCTTATCATACAATTATGTTTAATTTAAACTATCTTATTATCTAATACACATCAATTTCTTAAAATTAATTTTTTTATTTTAATTTAAAATTTAATTTAATTTAATTACTTAGTAAATTTATTATTTTAATTACTTTTATATTGTAACAATCTTAACAATTATTATTTATATGATTTTACATAATAAATAAATAATTATTATTTTTAAATAAATTTTAAATTTAGAAAAATTTAAAAACGAAAAAGAAAAATATTAAAAATGAATATACATAAATCGGCGGTTCAAACCGTAACTATCGATTTTTTAAACCGTAATCGAAACCGTCATTTAGAAGGTTCGGTTTCGGTTTAATATTTTGATAAACCGTATGGTTTGAACCGTTTTTGCATACTTGATATAATGTAATATTGTTTGTAAATATACAACAACAAAACCACACTTGGATGTATTGTGGTACATGAACACCAATAATGAGTATTTGACAATCCCCTTTTGTGTATGATATTTTAATTACACACATATCAGAAAACGTAATAGAGGCACACAAATTATCAGTTGGGTATATAGTTGCTCTCTTGAACCACAATGTCGTAGTATGGTATTACTGTGCTATCAATGTCAATAAAGTTTCAAAGAATAATAATCGAATTGGTATAAAGTAATCGGAGCTTATTGTTTTGTATCCATTAGACACATACATAATTGATTGTAAATAATACACTAAGACAAACGGGAGAATATACTAACGTATGTAGACACGAACAACAAATATGTGATAGTGCTTATTTTTCTATGATATTTTAAAGTAATAGATTTCTAAAAACGTATCAGAGCCATATAAATCATTTTTTAGAGTTTACAATTGATGTATCGAAGCACATGCGCGTGGTAGCGTAGGTTCCAATCTATCGAGGTCACTTTTGGTCATATGATAAATCATAACAAGTATTAACATAAGCTATGAAGTTACACAGTTAGAAAATTCTGTCATGAGATTATGATGTTCAGTTACATAAAAGACTACAGTAGGTACACAACTAGTAGAATTTCGTACACGAAATTAGGTTGGAGGTACGACTTAGCTGCTCTAGAGTACTCACCTGCTTAGCCGAGTCAGACCCTATACTTAGATGCCCTTGACCAAAAGTTGTTATATGCGCTACGGTGTGAATTAATATGTAATAGATTTAAAGATTTTCAATTTGTGGTAACAATCATGTAATCTAACTACCAATATAATTCAACTTAGTCACTTATGACTTTGTTAGACATCTACTAGTTGAGATTGGACTATAATAGTACATATATCATACAACCTATTTAAGTCATTTTTTACTTGGTTAACCATTCATAATAAATATGTGTTGTTTACCTTTTCTAACAATTTGAGGTGTCACAAGAAAACCATCATAATGAACGCATTCTTAGTTACCGTTAACAAGTGAATATTTTGAACAAAAAACGATTGTTCTCCAACCACATGCTATCAGGGCATATATACTGAAGCACATGAGACTATTATTATAAGTAGTTAAGATCCACCTTAGGGTATGTAGATATATTATGTAGGTACATAAGAATGTGATTTGGGTACAAACACGTATAAATAATGGTTTCTTAGGTATTATTTGTTTATTATCGGGTATCTTCAAGTGTAGTTAATTTCAGTCATTTCCATGGAAATGTGTCAATTCGCGTATTCGGTGAGAACACTTCCCCTCTCGGCCTTGGTGAACTAAATGTTGTTGTGTGTGCTATGGTGTGGATTACTACGTAATATGTCTAAAAAACAATCAATTTGTGAGAGTAGTGATGCATGAGTAACAACCAACAAACTTATCAACCTCATTTCTTACTTTTTTAGCCATCTATAGTAAACATGTGTTCTTTTCTTTACTTACATGTCAGGGAGTCGTGAGAACACAATAATGATGAATTTATCTCAGGTTACTAAGAGCAATTGAATATGTTGAACCAAACACGGTCAATTTTTCCAACCATATATAACCAGAGCATATATACGCGTTAGCGGAGCATATGACTTTATATTACAAGTACATAAAAATTGGTATATGCATGAGTGTTTAGGATGTGTGTTTGAATGTTATAATTAGAATTGTTGAATAAAAAAAAATAAATTGACTCTATTTATTTTTATTAGTTCTTTTAAAAAATTAAATTTAATTTTTAATAAAATTATATTTATAGTTATTTTATTTTCACATTTTAAAATAAAAAACTAATAACATTAATAAAGATTTAAAAAAAATTATACAAAATTGTGACATATATATTTAATATAAAATTTTGATAGAAAAAATTATTTAATTTTATTTTCTTGTAAATTTTATTTTCTATAGAATAAGGGTTTGTTTGTTTTTTTTAAAAGATTTCAACATATTTTTCTACAAAAATAATATATTACACGCACTCATTATATTTATATTATCTACACATTTATATATATATACATAGTAAGTATTTAAAATACATAGAATACTATACATAAATTTTATTACTAGTATTAATATTTTAAAAAATTGTATCTTATATATACGATTTTAAATATTTAATAGAATAATTATATATATATAGATAAATAGATATTTTGCTAATATTATATTGAATCATATAATAAAGTTTATATTATGTATAATATTTACATAATATTTTATATTATATTAAATATAATTATGAATTTTGTATAAAAATAATATAAATTATTAATATCAAATTTTCTCATTTTATAAGTAGAATTAAAAGAGTAAGTAAACTAATATTGATAAAATGAAATATATAATTATGGTTGATTGTGCACCTTTTTTTTCTCGCAAACATTTTTATATCATTGTCTTTTTCGTAAGATATTAATTTATATACTCCATTTATTGACAAGATTAATTTATTTTTGTGCCAAATTTATTATGACTCTATTTATGCACGTAATATTTGTACGATATCTTCCATTTTAAGCAGATTTTTGCATTAATGATTAATATTTATTACAAAAATTAACATATGTGCATAATTAAATACCGTATATTTATTTTATTGAGATTTTATTTTCTTTCAAAATACACGATATTTAATTTAATTTAGGCATTTAATTTTTAATGCCTATATCTACAAATATCCTAATCGTGTCCACCCCTGTGCCAAATTGATTGTTATTTCTTAAAGTGAGATAATAAAATTTTGAGTGAATAAAATTGTTTAGTATAAATGAATTATATATAAGTTTAACGAAAAAAAAAAACGGCTGAAAGGAGTAATACTTCTAAAAAATTATACAATTTGATTTTAATGGATAATAAGATAATTTCTTAACTATTAATATGAAAAAAATATTAAAATATAAATAAGCACATTTATAAATACCGATAAGAAATAATATATACTCATATAAAAATATAATAAATAAAATATAAACATAAATTATTCAGGGAAAATTTTAAATTTTAAATTATTAAAATTTGTTGAATAAAATAATTAATTTTTATGGAAAAAATAAAAAAGAGTAAAAAAACACTATAAAGAATACAAAAATAGAAGAAAAAATAAATATAAAATATAAATTGCATATAGAGTGTTTAATATAGAACAATTATCTGCACTCGTCAACCGTGACTAGAATGTAAAAAATATATAATATTTTATAATATACATAATATATTTTGTCAGTCAAATAAATAATAGACAAATTTGATAATTAAATATATAAAGAATATATTTTGCAATTTTTTTTTTTATTTTCTACATCACCCCACAGTAAAATATGATTCTAATTATTATTTTTATTTACTTATTTTTTAAAGATACATAAGTAAATGTACGCATAATGTAAATAGAGGTATATAAGTGGAATAGTTAATAAAGTGAAAAATAATATAAGTAAAGCGGGACAATTATAAGTATATAAAATAACATTAAGAGTATTTAGATATACTTTAGAAGTACATCAAATTTATACTATATAGATAAAAAGAAAAATATAAAATAATGACTAATATTAAATTAAATAAGTAAAGGAGATAGTGAAAATCAATTTTTTTATAATAGGGACTGAATTATAACTTAATAGAACTGACAGGGTGGACAGACCAACTTTCCCAATTAAAAATCTCAGCACAGAACAATACATAATATAACAATAAATAACATATTATTTATATTAATATAATATAAATATAAATAAAATAATAATCATTTATCCAAACAAATACTAGAGTATTTAATTAAATATATGCACACACACTATAAGGCGTACCTATTATTATTATTATTATTATTATTATTATTATTATTATTATTCTCAATAAGTTAAAAGTGGATTTAATGATCCATACCCTCTAGCTGACTTCATGCAAGAATCCAATCATCATCATCATCATCATCATCAGTCAAATAAATACACGTACCGACATGACATCCCCGCATATCAAGCGGATATTTTTGGAAATTTAAAAATAATAAAAAATTAATATGCATTCTTTATCTTTTTTTAGTGATAGAATTTTTTTTTAATAAAAAAATATTACTATATTTTAAAAAGTATTACAAATAATGAAATTAAAAGATTAATAATTTTAAAAATAAAATTATATTTTTTTATCTTTTTATTATATTATTACTTATAAAATATATAAAATTCACGTGTAAAAAACAAATAGATACACATTACTCATAATAATAGTTCAAAATATTCGGCATATATATATAGATAAATTATATTAAAAATATTAAATTTCTTACTATTCAAATCTCCCTCTAAAATCCAAAAACCCAAACAAACATACCCTACATTAATTTCAGAAATTGTGCGAAGGTCTGGTTTGACACCAAATTTGTTGTCCACGGTATTTCCACAATAGGTTTGAGAAACTGTGAATCAAAGGAACACAAGCATAAAATAAAAAATACAACTAAATTCTAATATTTCAATATTTAACCAATTTCTAGAGTTATTCTCTTAAGCAACATAGAGTTTATTTGATTTGTATTTTTGAGAGTACATAAAAATTAAAAAAAAAATACATATTATATATATATATATATTGTTAATGTATATATATTAATTTTTATAAATTCTAATATTACCCATGTATCTTCAAATTCAACTTGTCAAACAAAAACCGAAGTGTATTGACAACATGTTCTATTTTATTCTTTACATTAAACCAATTCTGTAAGATATGTTTTTATATTGAATTTAGTATTGACCAATTCAATAGGATGAAGACTCCAAAAAGCATTGATCAAGAGTCGGATAACACATGCTCTGTGAAATATGAGTATATGCTATATTTCAAGCGTGTGTTTTCTAAGTCTTTAATCGGTACTTTTTGAAATTTTGATTGATTCTTTAGTGATTTTTTGAATTGACATTATTTGGAAAATAATTACAGTGTTGTGAGTATGTTATGTACTCTATAAAAATATATCATGTATTTTTTCTTCAATTTTTTTTTAATAAAGTGGGGTGTGTTTTTCGTTCTTATATTATATTAATATAAATAATACTTCATTCGTTCCAAAAGTATAGTATTGTTTTGTTGGACATGAGATTTAAAGAATATTGATATTATATTTGTAGTCGGTAAAAAGTAAGGATAAATGACTTTTTTTATCCTTGTGAATATATTAGTGTAAAAAGTAATATCAATTATGTAATAATAATGAAAATGTATGAATAGTTTTATGTTGATATGATTATTTATAGAAATGAGACTATTATTTTGGAACAAACAAAAAATAATAAACAAAAACAAAACTGTTGTAGCGAAACAGAAGAAGAATGAGTATGATATATGAACTTTTGATAATATCTTCTGAATTCTTGATGAATACTATTAAAAATTAAAAAAAAAAAAAAATCAGTACAATATTGAATTAATTTAACACTGTAACTGAATCGAGATATATAATAGTGGTATTAATTTAAACTAAATAGAGGTACCTCATTATTAAAGGTGAGCCTCCACACCCTTAATTGCAGCCATCCCCATGTGATAAAATTTAAAATAATTGAATTCTTAATTTCTTCTGTACACAAATCAATACTACAAAATTACAAATTAGAAATATATAAAAACCCATTGTAGACTTACAAGAACATGAGGCTGTCACCCCCTGTACTTCACTATATTATCCAATCCCATCCCCAATTCCAATTTAATTAATTTCCCATCCCCACCGCAACAAAACAAAACAATAATCATTCCCTTCATTAAACAATACAAAGATTGGCCAGCCACACCATAAATAAACAACCAAAGATGTGAAGAAACCAATACATAATCCAAAAGAAAAAAAAAAAACAAACCTCTGTTGATTTTCTATCTTCCTAGCCAAAAAATGGAAAGTGAAGAAGAAATGAATGCAAGAGATTATGTTAATGGCAGCAAAATTAATCACAATTCAAAAGAGAAAGTAGAAGAAAAAGATAAAGAAGAAGAAGAAGAAGAAGAAGAAGACGAATCGCCGATTGAAGAAGTCCGGCTGACGGTGACGAATACGGACGACCCGACCCTGCCCGTATGGACTTTCCGGATGTGGTTCTTGGGGCTCCTCTCCTGCGCACTGCTCTCTTTCCTCAACCAATTCTTCGCCTACCGTACGGAGCCCTTAGTGATAACCCAGATCACAGTTCAGGTCGCGACCCTACCCATCGGCCACTTCCTGGCGGCGGTGCTGCCCCGGCGGAAATTCCGGATAGGGTCGTGGGGAGAGTTTAGCTTGAACCCGGGCCCGTTTAACATGAAGGAGCACGTGCTGATATCCATATTCGCGAATGCGGGTAGTGCTTTCGGAAACGGGTCGGCCTATGCCGTCGGAATAGTTACTATTGTGAAGGCCTTTTACGGGAGGAGTATTTCGTTCTTGGCTGGATGGTTGCTCATCGTTACCACCCAGGTAATTAAAAATTACTTTTTTATAAATATATATATATTTTTAAATATTAACTTAAATATTTATTTTAAAACATTTTATAATGAGCTTTTAAATTTAAAATATTATAAGATAAAATAATTATACTCCCTCCCTCTCCAAAAAGATCTCTCATATGGTGTTCGCACCGTAATTAAGAAATAATAATATTTAATTAAAAGTAAGTATAAAATAGAATGTAAAAGATTAAAATATCTTTATTTTTGAAAGATTTTAAATGGTATATTAAAGTAATAATTATGGATAGTTTGAAAAAGTAGTAATAATTTTGTTATAAAGTAAAGACCACGGTTACTAAATAAAAAAAAATGAGACAATTATTTTGAAATAAACGAAAATGAAAAAATAAGACAACTATTTCGAGATAGAAGGAATATAAATTTATAATTTTACACCCTCCGGTCTCAAATGTAAAAAGTCATCTGAGATTTGATAATAAATTAAGAAATATTTTATTAATTAGTAGAATATAGATCTGGTAAATAAATAGAGTCTCTATTTGCTTACACATTTAAAATAACAATAGTATTTTCAAAAAAGTAAAAAGGCTCCCTTGTGTTTGAAATTATGTTTTTTAAAAAATTATTAGCTATGAAAAGATATTTGTGTAGATTGAATTATTTATTATGTACTTATTTTTTTTTATTATTGAAAATATTATACATTAAAACATGTATTTTTTTATATATACAAAGTATTATATTTAACATATATTTACTTAAACCAAATATTTAATTATTTATTAATTATATATAAATAAAAAGATTATTTTCATTGATGTTACATGTAGTTTTATTATTTACAAAAATACATGCTTTACTAAAGTATGACTTTGTCTACTTGAAATTCAATTTTATTTTTCAACAATATAATTTTATAATTTTCTGTAAAAATATTTTTATTTTTTACTAAAATATTACTTTCAAGTTCTTATTATTAAATTTCCCGATTTCCAAGTAAATAAATTCAATAATTTTTAAATGTAATCCTCATAAGTACTCCCTGCGTCTTAAATATCCTACAATATTTTCTTTTTGGTATGTTCCAAACATTCTACAATATTTTCAAAATAGAAAATAATTAATTATACTTAATTTCTACCTCACACTTTATCCCCTCGCATCATAGAAAATAAAAAAATAAAATATATATTTCTCTCTCCATCACATCACCTAATTTCTAAATTATCATACTTAATACTACCCATCTAAAAACTCGTATCAAAAATAAATATTGCACCTTGTTTGGGACGAAAGGGAGTATTATATTACTATATCCCAAAAAAGTAAATAAATAAGAAAAATTGAAACTACGCTATCATTGGCAAATAATAGAAACAAAACATTAACATCCTGCTGACTTTAACTACAGGTAAATGGCACTGTTTTATTTTTAATTTTATTAAAATTTAAAGAGATAGAATGGAATCCTAGGTAGATTATTTTACTCCAATAATTAATATTATTGCTACTCCAAACTTATTGGATATACTTTTTAGAGTTTGGTTTCCATAATTTTTTAAGATACAATTTTCACAATTTTTGTATAAAAATAATTTTTTATACTCCCTCCGTCCTAGAAGCAAATGAATCCGTCCCAAAAATAAATATTCATTTTTTTTTTGCATGTAGTTTTAGATATGTTAATATTAATATTATAATTGAATATAGTAAGAATAAAATAGAAATAACTGAAATAACCTTATTAGTACGTGTGATATAAAGGTAATGACATTTGTGTAATATATTATAAGTTGTAAGGATATTTGTAATGTTAGGTAGATAGAACGGTTACTAAAAAAAGAAATAGATACTTTGTTGTGAGACGAACTAAATTGAAAAAATTGATAGTTTGTTAGGAAACGTCGAAAGTATAAATTATTATATTCAAATTAAAACTCGAAATTTAAGGATTTTTTTGATTTTTTTATTTTACTTTGTTTTAAATATTATTTAATATTTTAATCTTATTTTTGTAAAATATTATTTTCATTGAAAACAATATAGACGAAATAGTATTAAATTTTATTTAAAGTTCAAACCTACGATATTTTTATAAGTTTTTCCTAGGTTATCTGTTTTAGTGTGAAAAGTAGGTAGAGATATCTTTTGTTTCCAGTTGAATTTAAGTTTATAGTGTACTCTTCTTCTTCTTTTTTTTCAAATATTACTTATATGTAGTAAATATATATTTTTTAAATTTTATCTTTTTATCTTTAATAAATAAATATATTCATATAATTTTAAATTCAACAATTTTATAATATTAATTTATATTAATTATATATAATACTATTTTTTTATAAAATAATATTCATATTTTATATTATTGAAATATAATTTTAAAAATATTCAAATAATATTTATTAAATAATTCCTTCAAATCCAATTTTCTATAATATATATTTATTTTTAAGTGAAAACTCAAAACCTCAAATATCAAAAAATATGTGAAAAATAAAAGACTCCCGTTCACCTAAAAATTTGTAGATGAATTGATTTTTGGTGTTAGTGGGAGAAATTGTTTCAAAAATATAAAAATATATTATTTTAAATTGAATATTGTTTTATGATTATTATTATATTTTTTTTAGCTTTTTGATTTTTATAAAAAAAAATATTTTGTATTATTTATTATTTTTTAAAAAATAATAATTACAAAATAGTATTAGGTGAATAAAGTCTTCCAGTGAAAGCAAATAAATACTATTCCCCCCGTCCCACGTACCGTGTAATTAGTAGATAATTAAAAATATATTTATAAAAATAATTATCCTATAATATAAATAAGTATAAATTAATATTACGATAACTAATTAGTTTAATTAAAATTAAAAAAATAAATTAAAAATTTTAAAATGAGATTAAAGTGTGTAATCATCTTCCAAAAAAAAATGACATGGAATGTGGGACGGACAAAAACGGCAACATAGACATAGTATGTGGGACGAAGGAAGTATTATTTAAAAAATATAGTATTATAATATTCAATTATAAAAATAGTATTAAAAAAATACTATGTTAATACAATATATATAAAATATATATTTTTACCCATGTATGAAAATTAATAATTAAAAGAAAATATTATTTTTATATTATAAATTAAAGTAATTATTTCATTAAATAACTCAATTTTTTTTACAAATACAACTATTTATTATCTCATCATTATTTTTACGTAAAAAAAAATTAATGGTAAAATTGTCTTTATATCATTTTTAATTATCCATAACAATTAAAATATTATTTTTTTTAAATCTTATAAAAAAATTAAATATATACTTATTAATTGAAAAAAAAAATATATAAAATAATATCCATTCAAAAATACAAAATAAAGAATTTCTAAATAATATGGATTGGTAGGT
The DNA here is from genome assembly GCF_009805555.1 of Andrographis paniculata. Lineage (NCBI taxonomy): Eukaryota > Viridiplantae > Streptophyta > Magnoliopsida > Lamiales > Acanthaceae > Andrographis > Andrographis paniculata. Next base: position 4,948,291 of record NW_026137402.1, read on the forward strand.
ACTGGGATACGGTTGGGCTGGACTCCTAAGGAAGTACGTTGTGGAGCCTGCCCATATGTGGTGGCCGGGCACTCTCGTCCAGGTCTCCCTCTTCCGGTCAGTTCTCTTCTATTCTCTCCTTTTTATTTTCTTTTTATTTTTCTTTTATATATATATATAATAATAATATATGATGCCATGTTTATAATAATAGTTGTAGTGTGATACAAATAAATAAATAAAATAGCAGTTGCACCCCCTAATTTAATGATATTTACATCTATATAGTCAGTTAGTCAGTCCCCCTAGAAAGCAAGTTGCACATGTGTTTTGTTTGAGAATTAGATTTTAAATATATTATTCTATTTTATTTTTTTCAAAAGAAAATATCAAATTATACACCTAATTGTTATTTTTTATATTATACTAAAAATCAATTTTAAAATTTAAAACATTATATCAACACTTATTTATATCACATTATACAACTATTCAAATTCAAAATTTTTAACATTCAAATCTCAATTCAAAATCCAAAAATCCCCCGAGCAAAACACACCTTTAGTGTCAACTTGTGTAAAATTCCACTTTCTACACACCTACCTACTTGCCTTATAATTTATTTATTTATTTTTTTCTATACACCTACTTGCCCTATATAATTATTATTTTAGATGTGATAGGGTGGTCACGTGCATGACAGCGGGGTTACCCCTTAAGCAGAATGTTTGCGTCCACTCATCTCATTACAATCTTAATTTAATTAATTAATTAATTAATTAATTTGACTGCAACGTGCATGTGTTTGGATTCCAAGTTTGACTTTAGGGTTTGTAAAGTTTGTTTGCTTGCTGGATCTCTAAGTTTGTAATAATTCATGATTGTGTAGTAAGTAAAAAATGATGATGGACTAGAATAGGATACCAAAAACAAAAAATGAATAAATTGATTTGATGTATTTAAAATGAATAAGCAGTTACATTAAAATAAATCAAAGTACATTTTTTAAAAAATATTGATATATTATATATATAATGATATAAATTATATTAAAATATAAGATCTCCAAATTAAATACAAATATAAAAAATAAACAAATAGGGCATGCATTTATGTTGTGTACCTAGGCGGTGATGAAACTAGCACATAAATCTCGGGCACAAAATGTTATAATTTATTTAATATTTAGCTAATAAATTTAAATAAATAATAATGACATAATTATATATGAATTTAGATAGTGTTGCATTGTATCGACACAGTAAAAATCTCCATAAAGCTGCACAAATATACAAGTTTAAGGTTTATTTAATTGTACTTTAAAATTGATTTGAAATAAAATATTTAATTTAAATTTTTATTGAAATAGTATTTTGATATAATTTTTTTAAAGATAAAATAATGTACTTTTGTTGAATATAGTGCATAAATGAATATTTTAATTTGAAATTCTAAAAAAACAAACTCTAAATAAGTTCAATATTTTTTAAAAATATTTTTAGATAGAATCACTTATAATATTTTGTTGTTATATTTTTCTTTTAAATTTTTAAATTTTGATTTATGTAATTTTATATAAAAATATTATTATAATTCATAAAATATATAATATTATTTTTCATAAAATGATATTTATATCAAATATATTTTATTAAATTATAATTTTAAAATTATTTTAATTGTATAATAATTAAATATATATTACTTGGTAACTCAAATAGTATAATAATAATAACAATAATGATAATAATAATATATTAAATATTGTATCTTATTTACAAAATTGTATACATTCAAAATCCTGATAAATTAATACTACAAGTTGTTAGACTTAATGATAAAGAATACATATGATAAGTTACACTTAATTATTTTTTAAAAAATTCATTGTTAAAAGTTTATTTTAATACACTTTCAAAACTAATGGACGGGATCGTCTGTCCAAAATAGAATTTTATCATACTGTCTCATATATACATTGTATATATATATACACACACATATGTATATATAAAATGTTACTTTATACATACACGCACGTATGCATGTAGGGATAGAGGAATAGAGTTTATTTTTAGGGCTGGTGATCACATGGGTATTATTTTTATTATATTATCCCTCTATTTTTTTTTTAATTTATAACTAAATTTTCAAATATAGTTCCAACTATTTTTTAATTTTTATCACATTTTTAATAAAATATATATATTTTTTAATCTCTTTGTGGGATCCAATAGCTTATCATTTTGTATTTATATTCACCTTACAAAAATAGACAATCTTAATTTCTCCAATCCGCCGTATCAATAATAGTATGCTTTTTTAACTTATTCAATTTAAATATACATCATATATATATATATATATATATATCTATGGGATTACATGTCTCAAAAATAAACTCTATCCTCTATCCCCTATCCCCACATACATAGTATGTATGGAACGGAACAGCGGGATAAGATTATGTCCGAGACAGACGATCTCGTTGGTCTTTATATTGTGTTGTTTAACCCAAGTCCTAATATTATATGTTCTTAGTTCATATATTATATTTATATCGTTGTTAATATAATTCACGTATCGTCTATTTTATACCTTATGTATTGTTTGTTTCTAGATCGTGTAACATAAAAACCAACGTGCTGTAATTACCGCAGGGCCTTGCACGAAAAGGACAAGCAAGGAATGTCACGAGCGAAGTTCTTCCTGATAGTCCTAATCTGCAGCTTCTCCTGGTACCTTCTCCCCGGCTACCTCTTCTCCACCCTCACCAGCCTCTCATGGATCTGCTGGGCCTACCCTAACTCCGTCACCGCCCAGCAGATCGGCTCCGGCATGAGGGGCCTCGGCCTCGCCGCCCTAACCCTAGACTGGACCGCCGTCGCCTCCTTCCTCATGAGCCCCCTCATCACCCCCTTCTTCGCCATTATGAACATCTTCGCAGGCTACTTCCTCATCATCTACATTGTTCTCCCCGCCTGCTACTGGGGATTCGACCTCTTCGGGGCTCAGAAATTCCCCATTTTCTCCTCCCACTTGTTCACCTCCGACGGCCAGAAGTACAACATATCCGCCATTGTTAACCACAAGTTCGAGCTGGATTTGCAGAGCTATGAGCAGCAGGGACGGATTCATCTCAGCATGTTTTTTGCACTCACTTATGGTTTTGGGTTCGCCACCATCGCGTCCACTCTGACGCACGTCGGCTGCTTCTATGGCAGGGAAATATACAGGAGATATGTAGCGTCGTACAAGGAGAAGGAGGACGTTCACACGAGGCTTATGAGGAGATACAAGGATATACCCTTGTGGTGGTTTTACATACTGTTGGGACTCACCCTTGCAGTTGCCTTAGTTTTGTGCATTGTGTTGAACGACCAAATTCAGATGCCCTGGTGGGGGCTTGTCTTTGCCAGCGCCATGGCCTTCCTTTTCACCCTCCCAATCAGCATCATCACAGCCACAACAAACCAGGTACTCTACTCTACTCTACTCTAATTATTTAATTCTTATAAATATATATATCTAAATAAATATTATTTATTTATTTATCTGCAGACGCCTGGTCTGAATATAATAACGGAGTATGTGATGGGGATGATATATCCGGGAAGACCAATCGCGAACGTGTGCTTCAAAACGTACGGCTACATGAGCATGAGCCAGGCAGTCTCTTTCCTCAGCGATTTCAAGCTCGGTCATTACATGAAGATCCCTCCCAGATCGATGTTCATCGTCCAGGTACTACATTTATCACAATAAATAAATATTTATTTAGATTCCATCCAATAATAATATAGTATAATTAAATATATATATATATATATACATATGCATGGATGGACTTACATAGGTGCTAGGAACAACTAACCCCTCAGTCCCAAAATTGCTTTTAGTATAAAAAATAATAAAATTATATATTTTTTTTTATTAATTTGCTCCCTCTAATTTTTATTTTACAGTATAAAAAATAATATTTCTTTCGTCCAAAAGAGTTGTCTTTGTTTTTCTATTTTCATCCGTCCCAAAACAATTGTCTTGTTTCTTTATTTAGTAGCCGTGGTGTCCACTTTATAACAAAATTAATTCTACTTTTTGATACTATCCTTAATTATTATTCTAATTTACTCTTTAAAATCCTTAAAAAAGTAAGAGCATATTTACATTCTACTTAATTCATGTGTCAACTCTCAATAAAACATTTCTTTTGTGACGGAGGGAGTAAAATTTTTGCTCATTTGTTGATTTACACTTTTAACATTTAAATTTTACTATCTTTTTATTTTAGTAAAAAATATTACATTTTATACTCATCGGTCCAAATGGACCTTTCGAATTTTTATAATAGATTAAGAAATAAAAATTATGGGTATTTTGATATTGGTGTATGATTGCTTTTACTAAAAATAAAAAAGTGATACTTTGGAGTGAGACGGATGAAATGATAAAAATAATACTTTGAATTGGGAGAGAGAAAATATAGTTTTATTGAATTTTTTTCTTAAACACTTACTTTTCCCCATTTCTCTTTTTTTGCGTTTTTTACGTGGTTAAGAAATTGAAAAAAATAACATTGAATCCATAAAAAAAAAAAATTCTATATTTCGCTCCTTCAACATTTTACGGCGGGTCCTGTCACTGTATATACGCAGTTCTTAGGGACAATTATAGCGGGAACTGTGAACATCAGCGTGGCCTGGTGGCTGCTGAACTCCATCGCCAACATCTGCCACGACGACGTTCTCCCGGCGGACAGCCCCTGGACGTGCCCCGGCGACCGAGTGTTCTTCGACGCGTCGGTGATATGGGGCCTGGTGGGGCCCAGGAGAATCTTCGGAAGCGAAGGGAACTACAGCTCCATGAACTGGTTTTTTCTCGGAGGTGCTGTGGGCCCCATTGTTGTCTGGCTCTTCCACAAGGCCTTCCCCAAACATACCTGGATTCCGTTGATCAATCTTCCCGTCCTTTTCGGGGCCACCGGAGCGATGCCTCCCGCCACGCCTTTGAATTACAACGCCTGGATATTAACCGGCACCATTTTTAACTTCTTCGTTTTCCGGTACCGGAAGCGGTGGTGGCAGAGGTATAATTACATTCTCTCCGCCGCGTTGGACGCCGGCGTGGCGTTCATGGCGGTGGCGCTGTACTTCTCGCTCAGCATGGAGAATAGAAGCGTTGATTGGTGGGGCACGCAAGGGGAGCACTGTAAGTTCGCCACGTGTCCCACTGCCAAGGGCATTCGGGTTGATGACTGTCCGGTGTACTAGCTTATCCTGCCTTGACAGCTGGCAATGAATCGATCCGGATTGAGTTGAATATCGGATTAAATCACTCAACTCTAATTTGTTTATTATCGTTTCAAATTCGTATTATTATGTTGAATTCGTATTAATCCGTATAAATCTAATATTTTTGGCTGAATTGTGTATATGTTAATTTTGTTTAGATACTAATGTTATGCATATAGTAAATTATGTTAAATTATTTAAGATTGAAATTAATTTAAATTAATAGGTAGTCTAATAATAAAATTAGAATGATTTTGCATATATAAAAATATATTAATTAATATTACTATATTACAATCGGATTATGAAATTCAAATTTTAAACCTCTTCTAATCAGACTAATTTATTATCGTGTCGAATTCGTATCAATTAGTATATATAGTCAGAAATAAAATTTTTGACAAAAACCCAATTATTATGTATCAAGTTGTATACATAATTGAGTTAAAGTTAAAATCCTTTCAAAACTCAATTATTTTGTATCAAATTTGTGACTTGTTACTTTTTGCCAGTTCTAACCCTATCCTATCCTTCAACCCACCCCACCCCACCCCACCCCACCCTTATCAGAATTCATATATAATGAAGATCAATCAGGTGCATACCATCATCAATTGTGTACTGATTGATTTATTACAGCTGAGAAAAAAACTCATGTAATGAGTAATTGAGTATGAATGTGTGAAAACAAATATCTACCCACAACAGCTTTCCGATATATGAAAACCTCAGTAATCCAACCAAGTTACCTATAATTCAAATGCACTCTACTTCTTTACCTCCTCGTACTCCGCCTCGGCCGCCGCCTCGCTGCCGTCTGAACCTCCTGTGGAACTCCCACCAGAGCCGGCGCCGCCAGACATGTGTTGTCCAATCTTAGACACAGCTTTGTTCGCCGCATCGATTTTGGCCTTGATCTCATCTACATTCTCGGCTGCCATTGCAGTTCGCAAGTCCGAAATTGCAGACTCAATTTCAGACACCACCTCTGTTGGAACCTTGTCCTTGTACTCGTTTAAGCTCTTTTCAATGCTGTAGATGGTGGTGTCTGCGTTGTTCCTTACATCGATCAGCGCCTTTCTCTCTTGGTCCTTCTGCGCGTGCATCTCGGCCTCCTTCACCATTTTTTCAATCTCGCCTTCAGACAAGCCGCCTGAAGACCGGATTGTGATCTGCTGCTCTTTTCCCGCAACCTTGTCCTTTGCAGAGACTGTAACAATTCCATTAGCATCAATGTCGAATGTGACTTCTATCTGCGGCATGCCCCTTGGAGCCGGCGGAATTCCCACAAGCTCAAACTCTCCAAGAAGTTTGTTATCAGCAGCCATTTCGCGCTCTCCTTGTAGTACTTTGATACCAACTTGAGTTTGATTATCAGCAGCCGTCGAGAATGTCTGAATCAAGAAGCCACAATCAAGTAAGAAAATCTTTCATAATCACTGTGAAAATAGTTCGTAGAATACTGACCTGGCTTTTCTTCGTCGGTATTGTTGTGTTTCTGTTGATCAATCTCGTAAAGATACCTCCGAGTGTCTCGATCCCAAGTGAGAGCGGCGTCACGTCTAAAAGAAGCAATTCTTTAACGTCGCCGCGCAGTATACCTCCCTGAATAGCAGCTCCCATTGCAACTGCCTCATCCGGATTCACCCCTTTGCTCGGGGACTTACTGAAGATTTCAGAAACTACTTCCTGAACTTTCGGAACGCGGGTCATACCTCCGACAAGAAGCACCTCGTCTACTTCCTTAGTCGATATCCCGGCATCCTTCAAACAGCTCTTGCAAGGTGCCTTGGTCCTCTCGATTAAGTGGTTCACCAAAGCCTCGAACTTTGATCGGGTCAACGTAATATTCAGATGCTTCGCCCCTGATGAATCTGCAGTGATGAAAGGTAAGTTGATTTCGGTCTGGGACGTCGACGAAAGCTCTATTTTTGCCTTCTCAGCTGCTTCTCGAAGCCTCTGCAGTGCAAGCCTGTCCTTTGACAGATCAATACTCTCTGTTCTCTTAAATTCGCTGACCAAAAACTCCAACAAAGCATTATCGAAATCCTCCCCTCCCAAAAATGTGTCCCCGTTTGTGGCTTTCACCTGTTCAGTTAGCATAAAGATCAGTAACTACGAACAAAATTGTGTAAAATGTGAATCACTCTGCAGTACAGCATACCTCAAAAACACCATTTGATATTTCCAATATAGAGACATCGAAAGTTCCACCTCCTAGGTCAAAAACTGCAACGAGACCCTCTTTGTTGTTCAAACCGTAAGAAAGCGCAGCAGCTGTGGGTTCATTAATAATTCTTTGTACATCCAGGCCTGCTATTCTTCCAGCATCTTTGGTGGCCTGCCTCTGGGCATCGTTAAAATAAGCTGGAACTGTGATCACAGCCTGGCTTACCGACTTTCCAAGGTAAGACTCAGCAGTTTCCTTCATCTTTGTCAAAACAAAAGCACCAATTTGACTTGGGGAGTACTGCTGTCCATTAATTTCAACCCAAGCATCACCATTAGGAGCCCGGACAATTTTGTATGGAACCATATTCATTTCCTTCTGAGTCTGAGGATCATCAAAGCGTCTACCAATCAGGCGTTTGGTTCCGAAAAGTGTGTTAGTTGGATTTGTGACAGCTTGTCGCTTTGCTGGCGTCCCGACCAGGAGCTCTCCTTTTTGGTTGAAAGCAACTACCGATGGAGTTGTTCTAGCACCCTCGGAGTTCTCAATAACTTTCGGATTCTGAAACAGAGTCATTTCTTCGTTAGTAAAACAAATGGAACGAGAAGTGTAAGGTAAACATTGGTACATTACCTTCCCCTCCATAACCGAAACACACGAGTTCGTAGTGCCCAAGTCTATACCAATCACATCATTTCCAGCTGGCTTAGTGCTGCACCATGTTAAGATTACAGTCAAAACTTCGCTTATAACTTAGCAATTTATCGAAAATATATACCTGAATGGCCTTGCAAGGCCTGGCCACTTGTTTCCCAAAACCCATGATGGTTTATTGCTTCCAGTTATCTAAACATCACATAAAGTATAGCACAAGCAGCAGAATATAAGCATTTCAATAGAATTAAATTACAAATGCTCAAGAATCATTCACACGCAAAGACCGCTAATCTTTATCCATATTCTAGAAGTGTTTCTAAGGATTGGGAAAACTTTACAGAAATGATTGAAGTACTTAAGACAGTGCATCTTATTCTCCTCATCCAAAGCAAAAACGAGAAAGGAATATAAAAACTATAAGTCCAGGGATGCTGTAACATAACAAAAATGAACATAAGTAAGAAATAACGATCTGCTTTCAATAGATACACCAAAGACCATACCATAATCCATTGCAATATATTAATAACAGTAATTTAAAAAATATTAAATCAGATCAAATGCATAACAGCAACGGAAACGCGATAAAAGAGAAACGATTCAATTGGATCCATTCTCCTCTGTTATTAGAACTCTCGGGATTTTGAAGGAAAAAAAATGCGACAGCAAATCCCAGTCACACAATCAATCGGGTAACCGGTTGTTACTTAAGAACAACATCAGCGAAGCTCATGCGGAAACCCAAATGTGCAGAATAGACACCAAATCGCATAAAACAACATCATAATTGAAATATTATGCAGAAGCTCGGGAAAGAGAAGTACAGTTTTGAAAGCTGAAACAGGGGCGGAAGAAACTTCGCGGCGACGGAGCGATCGGAGAAGAACAGAGGTCGCCATTTATCGATTAAATGCTCTTCAATTCGGTGCTTGGTGGTGGATTTGAAGGTTTAGGGGTTTAGGGTTTAAGTAGTAGAGAGAAGGAAGAAAGGAAGGGAAGGGAGAGCAAAGCAAATGACATCCGATAATAAATATATGAAAGAAAGAATAAAATAAAACGGCGTGTCAACAGCTTGATCGGTCAGAATAATATACGTATCGAAAATAGTTTATTGGTGGATTGTTCCCCAAGTTAGGTTTATATTTTACAGGCTCTATTTATTTATTTATTTATTTTTATAATGTGACAATTCGCCGCCGTTATCGAATGGATACTACCGCCACGATATTTCAATATAAAATATTTTCTTAAATTTAGTAGGATGGATCAATGATTACATTTTTGGTTAATGTTTCTTTTAGATGGATTTGAAAATAATTACGCTTTCAATTTATATTAAAATAATATACAATGAGATATTATATAAAATGTGTATTTTTTTTTGTGAAATGCATAATTCAAATAACAAAAATTTAAAATTTTGAACCAAAGAAATATATTTTTGTGGCTTTTAAATAAATAATTTTATAGTATATTCAAAATTTACAAATTTTTATATAATTAATCTATATGAATTATGCATAAATTAATTATTATTGTTATCAACTTGAGTTTAAATCTATAATTTCGTAATCACGAGTTCACCACTATTATTGGATCATCCATTACTTTTAAGAAAGCAACAACATTTATATTTGAATAGAACTTCTTATGTGCGTTGATTTGATTTAAATCAACACACATAATATGATATTTTGTTTGTTCATAATCACAAATATATTTGTGAATATTACTTCTAATTTGTCTATTCATAATATTTATAAAGTGCAAAATTTATTTAAAGTTTTTATAAAGGTAACAAATGAATCAATTAAAATAGTAATATATATAAATGAAAGTTTTTGACAAATATTGAAGAAGTCCAAATAGATAAATAAGTCCCTTCATAGATAATTCGAATTAATATGGCCTCTACACAAGGATGACAACGTATTGGGTTTACCAGGAGTTTTCACTGCATCATTTTCGGGTAGTTAGATTCTAACGTTATATAAAAAAAAAGTTATATAATCCAAAATAATGTAATGTGTAAAAATTGCCGGTACAATTTATTCAAAAATATTAAATTATATATTTATTATTTTATTTTATATTATATTAATAATTAATTTATACTTAAAATATCAATTTAATAAATATATATATATATATATAAAGTATTTAAATTTAAAATTTTACAGATAAAACAAAATCAAACACACCGGTAGTTCAAGTGTATTATAACTGATAGGTAACTGTAGCTGGTGGTGGCACAGCGGACTGGCAGTCACTCGGTCACTTCGCCTCTCCAATTATTAGCATATTTATCAGTTCTTTCAAAAATAATCAGAGCCCCAAATCACATCACGAAGCTCATCTTCAATCCAGCACAGCACATGATCTCCTCCATCTCCACCACTTGCATAAATTCCGCCTCTATTCCCTTCCTCTCTTTCGTTTCTGCTGTCTCTTCCTCATCTTCTCCATCCTCGCGCATCCAAGGAGCTTCGTGTGCCCTGTCTGCCTCCTCTTTGCTGTACGGTAAGTTGCAACTTGGGACTTGTTTGGGGATTATTGGAAGGGCACAGGCTTCGACGATTTTGGATATGAATCAACTGATGGTGTTTGGATGCTACGATTGATTGTTCTACGTTGTAGTTTTAGTTCGTACGCGACAATAGTTGCTGCGCCGCTTTGCAAGATTTATTTAAGCTGTTAATTTCGAAGGTCCAGATTGTGCTGCATAATTTTGTTCTTTGTGTGAGAACTGTAGTTGTGGTTAGCTGTAGATGTATTGAAGTGCTGATTTATGATTATGAGTAGATTTTATCCAGCGATTTCGGTAGATTTATGTTCCCCTGATGTTTGGATAAAAGCTACACTGCAACTTAGAGACTAGAGTAGCTTCGGAGAACGGCAAGTTTGACTCAAGCAAGGAATTCATATATACATAATCTGATCATTTGTGGATTAGTTCGGCCACCGTGTACCATTGTAGATTTTTGTGGCCGGAAGCCACAAAAATTGACGGCATCCCATTCACCGAATCTGTTTTGACCCTTCTGGGTTTCTGCTGCATTTGAATTGGGGAGTATCCATTTCATAAGAAAATTAGCTAAATTTGTTATGTGACTCATATTGCTGATGTAAAATTCTGATAATCTCAAATACACTACACAGTGGAGTGTTTCTTTTTGTGTTTGCAACATTGCTTTGGCTTATACTGTGTTATCTGTTCTTTCACCATCTCAGACATGGACAATGGTGGCAGTCCAAGTCTATTTCCACTGCATCGCTGCAAAACCATTCACCTGGTTGGTATCAGTTTGCTACTTCAAGTTTCTGATTGAATTCGGAGAAATTATGAATAAGATGCAATGCTTCATTGGTTTGAAGAACTGTGGATGTTGCCTCTCTCGGATTTTGCTCAAGATTTCTAGCGCTTTGTTGTCTTATTAACCATATATTTAGGTGAGGCATGCTCAAGGTATACACAATGTTGAAGGAGATAAAAACTACAAGGTGTACATGTCTCCTGAATATTTTGATGCCCATCTTACTCAGCTGGGCTGGAGTCAGGTTAGAGAGCAACTATTAGCTTGACAACATACAATAGTGCTACTGCTTTGTTTTCTTGTTATATTAGATATACATATGACCTTCATCTCTTTTATTAGGTAGAAAACCTGCGTAAACATGTTCATTCAAGTGGACTCATCAAAAAAATCGATATGGTCATTACATCTCCCCTGCTAAGGTAGTGTCTCTGGTATAAATAATCCTTTGGTATCTTCAGTTTCATTTAGTTTCTTAATTGGTTTCATTATAATTGCTTTTTTCACTTTTTTCTGTTAACATGACGATGACTGATATGGTTGATAGACTTGCATAACTTTGAACGGAACTAATTCTTGTGACGTATTTTATCGACAATCGCAACAGTCATGTGACTCTTAAATCATAATTTTGCTTGATTCAGTTGCCACATTTGGGGATTGGGTGAGTTGTTTTTTGGAAACATAATTGGCATCCCAGCGGATAACAATTTTATTTTTGTTTCAGTTACAGTTTGAAGTGATGACAATTTGTTTGTCAAAGCACAAAAGCGCATACTGCTGCATAAGAAAAGGGCATATTTAACCTCATATGTCCTTGTCACTTGTGTCTTGCATTAGTGAGGAGAAATGTGGTTTGTTTAACAGTGTCATTACTTTTGGAGCATTAGTTTTTCTTCTTTTCTTTTTTTGCACCTTACCAACTTGGTCGTTTTGTTTGGTTCCTTTTGTAAGACCTACACAATCAATTTTAAACCCAGAACAAAATGAAAGAAAATGACCTGTTAGAATTGTTTTCGTAGTCGGCTCTAGACCTCGTTTCAAGACAGATAGAACACAAACAGAGGAAGCAAACATAACAACAACAATAATAATAACACTCAATATGCTAGCCTAGATCGACCTAGCTCGATCTAAATCTGGGGAACTCCCATCCAAAACTATCACTATTAACTTCAACCACCAAATTTATGGTTGTCTAGCCTTGTTCCCTAAAAGCAAGCTACATCAGAGGTCTCAACATGTCACCTAACAACCACAAATGTAAAACTACAATATTTGTGTATGTGTGATAATCTGTAAGCGTGTGTCCAACTAATTTTACATATGAACTATACCAAATGCATGAGTATGGAATAATGATATCAGGTAAGCATTTTCAATCTTTATATTCCAGAACAACCTTGTTGGATCTTCAAGAAATACATTGGCTACACTCTTCATACGACTTCTTTCCAATGGGAGTCTTTCGGAAGTTTATGAGAAGTGAGAAATAATATTGCTACTTCACCTTTTATAAATATGAAAGAACAATCAAATTCAATCTTATTTGACTTGATAATCTTCTTAGATCTCATTTGGAATGGGAATAGATATAGTTTCCGTATGAAATTATCCAATAAGATTTTCATGTCTTGATATTGATCCATTTTTCTAGTTGATCCACGTATCAAAATCTTGAATCAAATATTTATTTTAGCAAATCAGATATTCAAAATTTTAATTTCTTCTTCATTATCTGCTTCAGTTTGTACCGTGACATTTTCAAACAAGCAATATAACACATAATGTAAAACCAACATATTTTAAGGTCTAACAAACTTTCTTTTTTTGCATTATTTGTGACACAACGTAGAAGTCTTATCTGCAATATTACAACAGTACAATGTAGCATCTTCATAGCATTAAAAATCACCACCCCCAATTGTGGGATCTTATATACACCTTATAAAAGCAATGTCTTTATCACCAGCCGTAAATATCATTGCTCCTCCTAAATCAAACACTAAAAATCAATGGGAAGTTCTTCAGTTCGATCATCCATGTGCCTTCATCAATCAATTGTGGCCTTGTCTTGGTTTAGCAAGAAGTCTTCGAGGAACTTGCTCTGATATCACTTGCTAGAGTGTTTTCTTATGAAAGACCGATCACTTATATGGATGAGTTTATGTAGTCTATTTCAGGCCTTGTTTCAAGACCGAGTATAAAATGCATATGGATAACAGAAACCAAAAAATAAATAATAAATAAGAACATGTGATATATTAATCAAGTTCAATTTAAACTAATCTACATCTAGGGGACTCTTCCAAAACTATTACTAAAAGTTTTGTAGTGCTTTGACATCACTCCCCAACCATCTAGTTTACACAATTCTAGCCTTTTTTTTTTTTTTTTTATGTAAAGACTGCCTACACCAGAGGTCTCATCATAAAACCTAACAACCATTGATGCAAAACGACAATGTATGCGTGTGTATGACAATTTGTAGGTGTTCAAGTTCAATCCATGAACTTCATCCCGAAAAGTATAAAGTTGCAAACTGAATACCGGGATAACTATGAAGAATGTCTTCAATCTTTATAATTCGAAACATCAACCTCCTTGGATTCTTAAGAAATAATAGTTGTGCTCTATATGTGACTTCTTCCTCATAGGCTCCTTCTGAATGAATAGAAAATAATCAGCTTATGTCCAAACTGACCGGAAAACCCACTGTGCACATTTGAGGCGGCTTTACTTGAAGGACACAATTTTCTTATATAATTTTTTTTTTTTTTTTTTTTTTAAATTTTACTTGTTATATTGAACTCTCTGCTCTTAGTGCAATGTGAACTGTTCCTCAAAATATAATATTAACTTCTTGATCTCCTCATTTTCAAATTTTTAACACTAGGATGTATTTTGTCCTTAAAACTGTAGTTGCCACAGCTTCCTGAAACATCTTGGCCCTTGCTTGAGTGATTGGCCCATCAAGCATGGTTGTCACCCTGTGTCACTGTGCTTTCTTTCTGTGAAATCATTGTTTTGAGTGTTATTGTTTCTGGAATCCTTGGTTTGATTACAATGTTATGCTAGGATCATATGTTTTCTGTAATTTATCTGAGGATAATACTACACCAGGGAAACTGTCTTCTATGTAATGTACTTATCCATAGTCTTATGACTTTATGATTTTAATTCGTAGGACTATGCAAACTGCTGTTGGGGTATTTGGAGGTGAGAGCTATACTGATAGTATGGATATTTTACCTCTCATGGTGGCAGATGCAGGAAACAGTGGCCGTGCTGCAATTTCCAGTCTTAATTGCCCGCCTATAGTTGCAGTTGAACTCTGCCGGGAACATTTGGTATGTCTGTTGAAGAAACAGGCTTGATGTAGCTTGTTTTTAGCACTAATGTAATGTGGCTCCTCATCAATATATATGGTCGCTCTTTAGCTGTTAATAACTTTACTCAGTGTTGTTTGTATATAATATTCTTGATAGGGTGCATGTGATGATATGGAAGTCGGAAATCTTGCTAAATGCCTGTGAAGATTGACATATTTTCTAGTGCTGTATGTGAATCAATCACTCATTTTCTATACAACTATAATCTAATTGTTATCTATAATGTACAACTTTATGTCACTTGAAAATAATATATGAGATGAGATGATTGCAGTATATACTATATCTATATGTATGATGCATACTGTTTTGTGCAATCCCTTGTTTTGTTCGTATGTTTTTCTACTTCTCTAGTCCGTTCACATTTCTATATACGTTTTGCATTGTAGAGAATTATCTTCTAGGAATCAATTAAATCAATTTATTGCTAATATCCTGGGGCGCTTTCTGGTCTGGTCATTATTGTAAGCATCTTCTTATTGCATCACTCACATCTCACTATTGCATACCTTTTAAGGATAAGATTTGATAATGGGTTTCCAAATACTGAAATGTTCTTTCCAAGTCTTGTTCTGTAATTTCAACCACTTTATTTGAAGTGAATATTCAGGAGACATGAAAAGTTTACTTTTTCTATGAGCTTCAATGCAGTCCGGACTAGGGGATTCAAGTCAGGTTGGATGCAGAATGATTATGTGTATGATGTGTTGCCTGTTAGTCTCATGAATGATTAAAATACTGCTTGATGAGGGAAATCTAACTTTATATTAGAATTTCACTTCCAAGGAGCTTGCTTACAATTTTTATTTTTCTCTAATTTTCCAGGGTGTTCATCCTTGTGATCAGAGGAGAACCGTTAGCGAGTATAAACGCCTTTTTCCTGCAGTTGATTTTTCCTTGGTAAGCCATATTATTGCTGCTGCATATTTTGGAATTGTGTGCAATTATACCTGAGATCCTTGCCTTTTATTGATTAAAGCATTAAGATTGCCTCCTATTCACCAATTTTAACTTCTCTTCAGATGGAGAGTGATGAGGATAATTTATGGAAGGCTGATATCCGAGAGACCAAGGAGGAGGTTGCTGCCAGGGGAGCCCAGTTCTTGAACTGGTGAGTATCCTTTCCTAATTATGTATCACAAAAACTCGTCAAGGATAAGTAAACAGACAGAAAAACCATATTGAATGATTATTCTTTATTCTTTTTCCTTATTTTAGCTTCAAATATATTTGACTTTCATATTCTATTACATTAATTACCTGCAATTTGGTAACAAAAACAACAGCTTAATCAATTTACTTTTGGTAGATAAAATCCATTATCAAATGCCTTTATTAATTACATTATGTATGTACCTATATCTATATAGTTTACATGGAGCAACATGCATGTACAGAATATACATCTTTGTACTATATTCCGAGTGAGGTTATACATTACCTATTACATTGATACAGGTTATTCACATTGAAAGAGCAGGAAATAGCTGTAGTCACGCACAGTGGATTTTTGTTTCATACACTGGCAGCATTAGGCAATGGCTACCACCCTCTCGTGAAGAAGGAAGTTTGTAGCCAGTAAGTCCTTATCATTTTTATATTCTAACTATTAGGCCAGCATTCTAGCTTTAATAAATTCTGTCTGCTAAGACGTTTGATGATTTGAAGCGTATTGTCTGTTGATCTTGAATTGATGCTGACAGGTTGACTAAACATATAAGCTTTAGGCATAAAATCACATAAAACAATTATCTTATGCCCTTTTACCAAGGGGGAACTTTATAGAGAAAGAAGGAATAGTGTTTATACGATTTTACAATTGAAAACTGAATTCTTCATGTGAACGTGATATAGTATTTTGCCCTGAATTAACTGACTTTTCACTCACTGTTATGTTTTAGCTTTGCTAACTGCGAGCTCCGATCCATGGTTGTAGTGAACAAAAGGTACATCTCTTATCCTTGAATCTGCATCTGATTCTGCATTTCTGCCCCAGCATTACCAGGTATTGAAATGAGTTATTTATTTCTTAGCATGATTAGCTCAGAGCCTTCACCAACCAACTATCCGGGGAAGATCCCAGCTGGCCCTGATTTACCCAGCAGTGATGTTTCTGACAAGGGCGGAGCGAAAGACAGCCACAGCTAATTATGGAAGTGAAAACTATGCCCCGAGTGTTTATTTAGGTGCATCGGTCTGTATGAGCAGTTTCAACTACTATTTCTGGAGCTGTGGCTGTCGCTATGGCTAACCGTGTTGCTTTTAAGTATTGGGGGAAAGGTAAAGAAACCTATTCAGAAAGAATATTGAAAACATTTATGGCCATGGTCTCTTCTTGCCCTGTAATTTGTGATATTTGTCTCATTTTGAATGTCCATTTCATCAGGAGACAAATTTCAGTTAGCTATAATAGATTTTGCACAAAACACATACTGTGGACAAAGCCAGTGAACTTTTGAGATCATTATATGCAATATATAATTGTGCAATATATGCAGCTAAAGACCTAATTGATTGTTCTTTGGTGATCCAATGTAAATATGAGGTATGTGTGCAATTTTTTGCCACTCTCTTCCTTTCCTTGTGTCATAAAGCTCTTCTAGATGAGGACATTCTTGAATCGATATGTGTTGCAGGGCAGTAAGGCATCGTATTCCATCCGGCAACGATATCACATTCCGGCAGTTCGATATTGCCAGCGATCTAAGACAAGAAAATCTTCCGATCCATTCCGGCAGTGCCGTCAGGCCTTCGCAGCTGTGGATCACTAAGCTTTGCAGCGCCGTTGCGTATCTCAAACTCTCCGGCAAATAAGCCAACTCAGGACAATATATGATGCTTAAACTCCGAAGAGCTGTGTGTGTTTCGAATCCATCGGGGAATGAATATAACTTCGGGCAGCAAATTACGGATAAGTGCTCAAGTGCCGTCAGCCGGCGCACATTGCTTGAGAACGATCGTAGTTTCCGGCAATTCTCGATGGTTAAGGCTTTGAGGGAGCTCAAACCTTCTGTTTCATGGCTTGGCAGAAAGGTGAGGCCATGGCAGCCATTGATTTCTAGCAGTTCTAAGCTTTTGAGCTTGTGGATTCCGAGTGGTAAATCGGAGAGCTTTTCACAGCTGACGATGATGAGGGACTTTAGCGCGACGAGTTTCTCCAGTTCAAGAGGCAAAGCGTGAAGATTCTGGCAGTGTCGAATCTCCAGAGACTCGAGCAGATGGTTGTTTTCGAGGAATTTACCCGACAGATGTTCCAACTCAGGGAGATTGTCGATCACAAGGCTTGAAAGAGAGGCTATCCCTTTCATGTAGTCCATGATTCGCGCGTTGCTATGATGAATTGCTAAATGTCGAATGGATTGAAATGTTGGCGCAGCTATAAGCTCGGGGCATTTTTCGAGGATCAAGCTTTCGAGGTGTGCGAAAGGGGCTGCATCAGCGGGGCTCGACCAGTTAATAAGGTGAGGGAAGTCTCGAATTTCCAAATACTTGAGCGAAGGAAATGGTTCGACAGCTCCACCGTAAAATGCCTTGTCGATATGCGTGATGTTATTCATTCCTTGAAGATGGAGTCTCTCGAGGAAAGGAAGATGCCCGAGCTTCGGCAGATACAGACATCGCCGGCAGTTGATCAGCTCGAGTTTTGTTAGATTCGGGAGTTTCCACTCGGCGAATCTTCTCCCGGGATACCCTTTGACAAGGAGGTTCTTGAGATCGACATGGGGCTCGAGGTTCTTGAGGATGATTTCAACGTCGTCTTCATCTTCTTTTAATGATAAACTTAACGATCGAATCGCTGTAGTTCGCCTCGCGGACGTCGACTCCATAGCTACATTGCTGCTTCCCCATTGCAGCTTTAATGACCTCAGATGCTTCTTCGATCTCATGTTCGCCATTTTCGCTTCTTCGGGGGTTCTAACATTCTCCATTTGCTTTATATGCAGCTCGTCGCGAAGATTCAGGAACTGAAGCTGCGCGATGCTTTCGCCGGGCCTTTCTCCGACTATATACACGGGCAATGTTTGGAGTTGGACCAATTTTCCGAGCATCGGAGGCATGTGAGCCAATGCTTCACACCCTGTTATGTTTAGGTGTCTGAGGCTTGTTAGATTAGCCATCTCCAATGGAAGCTCTAAAAGGTTTCGACACGCCGACAGGTTGAGAGTCTGCAGCTTACGGAGGCTGCAGACGGACCGCGGAAGCCGTTGGATTGGGTTGCTCGACAAGTCTAAATACTGTAAGCAGATCAAAGCTCGGATCGACTCATCCAAGCTCTTTACACCGCAGCCACTGTAATCTAGAACGCGTAAGTACACGAAGTTCAGTGGCAAGAACGACGTAGAGTCGTCGGAGTTATAATCCGGAAACATGTAGAGCAGTGTCCTCAGATGAGTCGCTTCGAAGAGCTCGTCGGGGAGAGACGATGGCGCGACTACATTGCGTGCTATCGACAAGTGGTGAATACTTCCGAGGCCGCAGCTAGGAGCAGAATTTTGGCCGAGAATCGCGAAATCATTGCCCCCGATCATCCTCGCAAGATCGTGAAGAAGATCGTGCATTTTGTACAGCGTCGGAGTGCCGTCGTGAACTTGTTGGAAGAAGGAAAGGCTTAGCAAGTCGTCGAAATAGTCGCCGGCAATATCCTCTGGCTCTCTCCCTCCATCCGCCAAAATTAAGCCATGCGCCATCCAAATGTATATCATCTTTTCGCGACAAATCTCGTGATTTTTCGGGAATAAAGCACAGAACGCGAAGCAGCGCTTCAGGTGCGGCTGCAGCGACGAATAACTCAATTTCAGCGCCGGAAGCACGGTGCTCTGGCATTCCTTAAGACGCCATAGCTCGCTGTCTTCGACGGACATCCAGTATTCTCGATTCTTTGACATCAGCAGACCTCCTAGAGTCTTGGCTGCCAATGGAACTCCCCCACACTTGCTGATGATCGCTTTCCCGATCGGGACAAGCTCCCGAGCTTCGCGCTCTTCTCGATGTCTGAACGCCCTCTGTTTGAACAGCCGCCAACAATCGTCGTCGCTGAGTCCTTGCAGTTGGTATATTTTGGTTCCGGTTAATGCAGCAACTTTCGCGCTTCTTGTCGTCACCACGACTCGACTACCTTCGGCGCCGTCGCCAAGCAACTCGCTAAACGTCTCCCATTTTTCGTGATCCTCGTTCCATACATCGTCCAGGACAAGTAGGAATCTCTTGCCGGTTAACGAGTTTTGTAGTTGAGATTGGAGGAGAGACATCGACAATTCACCGATGTCGGGATTCCTCACCCCACAAGACCTGTGTTTGGTTGACTTCATAATAAATAAATAAATGACGGTAATTATTTAAGGTTAATGATAGTTTTTAGGTGAGATGATTATTTAATAACCTGAGTATGTGGATCATCATTTGGTGGACCTCGAAATTCTCGGACACATGAATCCAAATCTTCGAGTCGAAGTGTTGGCTTATAACATCGTCGTTGTACACGAGGCTAGCCAATGTTGTTTTTCCGATTCCGGCGAGGCCGACGATCGAAATCACCGGCACACCGCCGGTGGCGGATTTCCCCTTTTTATCAGGCAATAGGAAGCTTACTACACTGAGCTTATCGTCGTCTCTACCGTAAGCTTTCGATTTATCGACTCTCGGCATCGTCTCTTTACTTCTACGCGGCAAACACAAACTATCCGGCGGCCTTTGCGCCGCCGCTTGCTGGAGATTGAAGCTGAAACCCTCGACTGCAACACGGTCCAATTCTTTCAGCTTGAGTTGGAGCTCGGAGGCGAGATCGGAGAGGTGATCGGAAAGCTTGAAGGGAAAGAAAAATCCGCCGGCGGCCGCCGCCGGGTGGTGGCCGGTGGTGCGGTGGTGCAGAGTTATCTCGACGTGGAGCTCATCCAATAAGTCCTCGGATTCGTAAGCCATATTCTGGAGCTTGGTTAGCCATAGGGCGATGCCTTTCTGTGATTCTTGTTGCTTTTGTGCATCTTCAAGGACGGCTTGAATTTCGGGCAATGAGTGCTGTAATTTTCTGATGTTGTCGTTGAGGTTGTAGAGATGGCCGAACTTGTCGAGGAAGGGGAGAGCCAATTTGTCTATTACGATCTGCAGAAGAGGGCTTAGAATTAGATCCGCCATTGATGAGAGCTTGGAGAACAACGGCGGATGTTAAAGAAGAAGGAAGAGGCTTAAATATATATCAATTGATTAATATATATATGTATGTATGTATGTATATATGAGGTTGATTGTAACGAAGGCCGGAAATGAGGTAATAATAATAGTATTGTATTTGTTTTGTCTGCTTTGAGATGTGATTTCAAGGGTAATTCCAACGGAACTTCTTTTGTCTGAATACTTAGCTTGTTTGTTTTTCTCCAACAACAAGCATGTGTTTCGTTTTGTGTTTTTGATATTTTATTTTTTATTTTTTTTAATGTAAAATATTAAAATTAGGTAAATAATATAAAAATAAAAAATATATATTTCATCTCTTTTAACAAATTATTTATTTTTCATTTTACTCCATCTCATAATAAAATATTATTTTATTATATGTACTATCTATCTACTTAATATTACAAATGTTTTTTCAATTTATAATATATTATATAAATGTCATTATATTTATATAATATCATACTAATAAAGTTTGTTTAATTTTTTTACCTTTATTTATATTATATTCTAATATAATATTAATATTTTTAATATTTCATATTAAAAAAAAACGAATACGTAGATATAAGACGAGCAGGAGTATAATATATCAAATATTTTAAAGAATTTACTGAATTTTTTGGTTAGAAGAACATAGTAATACTGGACCGCGCACTCTAATGGTTTTGTATTAATTTATTTTTGCTTATTACATTCAAGGATGCTGGGCGGCGCACTTAGGCTCTGTTCATGTTTTTGGATGGTTAGATTTTATTTATTTGTGATACGATGGAAATGTATTAATAATATAAAATATATTATTTAAATTAAATATTATATTTTTTTATTTTTTTAATAAATATTTAATTTAATTTAATTTTTTATATATATAGAAAATTGTGTAAAAGATGTAAAATATTATTTTTTAGAATCACAACCCAAAAAATCTCTAACGAATATACCCTTAATTTTTTTTGGACTATGATAATTGTGGTTTCGTATTGTCAAAATGATACTTTCTTCGTCTCATTTATAGGGTGTATATTATCGTTTTTTTTTTAAGGATTAAATATTTTAATTTTTAATTTTTAATTTTTAATTAAATTAATTAATTATTGTACTTTTAAATTATAATTATTTATATTATAAATAATTATTTTATTGATATATTTTTAATTATTTATTAATTATATTTTTTTTTCTAAATTATTGTATCTACATTAACCCTAAGTGCCATTGCGGAAGGAATATAATAATCATAATAATAATTATTATTATTATAATAAATAATTAACTTAATAATGTGAATGTATTTATAATTTGAATGTGTGTGGCACCGTCTAGACAAGAATTTGGAAAGTATTTTGGTTTGAAATTTTTTCTAGGGTGTGTTTGTTTGGGGGTTTAAATTTTGAATTGGGATTTGAATAGTAAAAATTTTGAATTTGAATAGTTATATAATGTGATATAAATAGACGTTGATGTAATATTTTGAATGTAAAATTGATTTTTAGTATAATATAAAAAATGAAAAATAGGTGCTTATTTTTGGCTGAAAAAAAATAAAAATGAGATGAATAATGTATTTAAAATCTAATCCTCCAAACAAACACAACCTTAATTGAAAATTGATATTTAGTTTGAAACGTGTTTAAATAGAAATTTTAGAAATATTTCAAATAATTTTTAAAATGATAATAATTGATGTTGATTGATGATCTTATATAATTTTTTTTTTGATATAATATATTCTATAAAAATAAAATAAATTTTGTATAATAATATTTTAAAATGATATATAAATACAAAAATGGCTAATATACATATTATTTATACAAAATAAATTTTGTATAATACAATAAGATACAATATTAATTTATTATTCATACAAATTAATTTAAATCAAACTACATATAATTATATTTATATAATATTTATATAATAATATTATTATTACTAATGAATGGTGGGTTAAGTGAGTCCCCTTTCACTCGATGCTTGTTTACTTGTATAATTTTGATTTTGGATTTTAGTTTTGAATAGTAAAATTTTGAATTAAAATAATTATTTAATGTAATATAAATATAATCAAGAAGAGCAACTGTATTTGTTTGTTTTGTGTTTTGATATATATATATTTTTAATGTGAAATATAAAAATCGTGTAAATAATATAAAAATAAAGAAAGTAAATAATATATTAATTTTTTTTTTAAAAAAAAATATGTTTGAAAAATTTTATACAAAGAACAAAGCCAAAATTGCAAACTTTGAAATGCTTGATTATTGATGAAGAATGCAAAAGGTGTCCAGGAAATATTGAAAGAATACAAATAAATTCTAATAATTAAACTAATAAAGATAAATTAATGCAATGCAGATACTAACTTTAAATTAATATTTAAAAAATTGGAGAAATAATTAATTAATATAATGAATTAATAAATAAATGCAGAAACTCACATTATCATGCAGATTCAACTTAGCAATATATATTTGTACATAATTATAATTCTATAACAAAATCAATATATGATATAACTTAAATATATTTTTGAACTAAAAAAAGTACCAGTATATAATTAGATTAGTATAATTAATTAATGCTTCGTTAATCCCAATTGAAAATACTTTTTTATTATTTTCGTCAATTTAATTCAAAATATTTATAAAAATAATAACCCAAAAGTACTAAGATATATATATTTTTTTAAATTTATCATTATACATACAATTTATAAGAATAAAAATATCAAAAGTATTTTATACATTTAAACTAACGAATAAAATATTATTATCTTTTAATATAACAAAATACTCCAAATGGCCATTTGGATCGGAACTTACGAAATAATATAACTAAATTTGTTATAAATTATGAAAAAACCTAACAAACTTATCTATAATAGTGCATTTAAAATTATATAAATCATATGTATTATTTATTAATTATTTTAGATAAATAGTACAACAATAATATTTCAAAAGTAAATTATATATATATAAATATTCCGTATAAAATCAATTCGATTTTCTGATTAAAAATACAAAAATTACACAATAAAAAAACTAATCCCACAATTTTTTATTAATTTGTATTTCCAAATTTTAAGTATATTTTATTATTTAATATAATTTTATATTATTCATATTGAATTAAAAATCATCATTATATTTTATTCAATAAATTAAATTATTTTTTAAAGTTTATATTTTTAATAAAATCAATTCTTTTTTGTATCTCTCGAATTCAAATAACCGAAAGTAGCCAACAAATCAGGAAGAAAAAATCCGTGAAATCAAAGAGGAAAAAAAGATTATCAATCACATAAATTAAATAGATGAAACAAATTAATCTTCTTGAAAATAGGTGAATATAAGTGAATAGTCGAATTTGTTAACAAATGATAAAGTCAGCACCAACTCGCCCGATTTACTTTACGACTTTTTGACACATACGCGGGTTCAAGTTTCTCAATTTCACCGCTGCTTCAATATTATACTTGCTTTGTCTCCATTGATAGTTTCTCCATGTCATCGTTGCTTCAATATTATACTTGCTTTGTCTCTGTTGATAAAACTATGGTATGGAAAATTTTCATTGATAATTTTTATGAATTTTAAAATAAAAAGAAGCAATTTTTTATTTTTTTTGTTTTTCTAATATTTCTTTATTTACACAATATATATATATATATTAGATTTTTTCCATTATTCAGATTTTAAAAAATTAAAAAATTATAATTTTTTAAAATTTTTAAATTTTTAAATTTTTAAATTCTCTATATAAAGAGTAACCCTTTTCTGTAAAGTATTTGTTTATATTTTTATTAAATTAGTGCTCTCAATTGGTAAAGAAATAACATTTATTATTGATTATATATATATATATATTTATTTATTTCAAGTGTGGAGGAATTCTTTAAATATATAAAGTCGTTATATCTCAGACTTGAGAGATGATTTTTATATACCACAGAATGGTGTGGTGATTCACTATCTCAAATTTTTTGTTTTTCATTTTCTTTAGAATTTTTGTAATTTTTTTATAATAAAGTTTTACAGTCTTTATCTACACATTTTTAATATAGAGAAGTTTTTTATTATTTTTATCTAATTTTTTTTAGAATAAAGGTAGTTTAAAAAATATTGTTGTTAGTGGAAAATTTTCTCAAAATTTTTAAAATATGGGTAATTTAAGAAATAATGATATTAATAGATTTTTTTTAAAAAAAAATTATTGTATATATATATTCAATAGCTTTTAGTTATTTGATGAGGTTGATTAAATGTTCGAAAAATGAGGTTTTTTGTACAGAATTCGTCAGAACCTAAAAATTAATTTTCAAGAAATTATATCAACTAAAATTTCACTGTATTTTTTTTCATTTTAATTTATTTTATTCATTATTTGTCCTTGAATACTAGTCCTCTCTTTTATACACATTAGTAATTTTTTTAGCATTATTTAATATTAATTTAATATATTTCATTTTTTTAAAAGTTATAATTTTACTTTTATAAATTTAAAATAATTAAATTATTACTTTTGTTTACATAAATATTATAATTCGATGAACTCAGTTATATATACAGTAAAATTAAAAAAATAGATTTATGGTTAAAAAGTAAAAATAAAAGTGATAGAATAAAAATAAATTTACACACAAATAACAAATCATAACAGAATTATCGATGATAATCTATAAATAATCAAATAACAAAAAGTAGGGGTTATAGACTAATTAAGTTTATTTATTAGGGATTGACACCCAATTTATTATATTGATATGAATTTTAATTCAACTTTTTTTTCTTTTATTTTATTTATTTATTTATTTATTTTTGACAAATGATTGATATTAAATGATTTATATGTTATATATATATATCATTGATCAACTATGTAGTCGGGTAGAAAATCACTCGTTTGATTAAGTGGCTTGGTTTTGCTATGTCTCATATTACGTAATTGCAACCTTATCTTAGACAAAATCGGGCGGGCCAGCCCTTTTATTATTTTTTAAATATTTATTATAATATAATCAAAAAAAAAAGTTTTTTTTTTGGCTTCTAACAAATGATACATTTGATTAAAGATATTTTTTTTATATATATTTGATTACAAATACTTTTTTATGTAACGAATACTGTTAGTAATTTTAAAATAAAAATTAATATATATAATTAAAAAAAATTTAGATTGCGTATTTAAATATTTTAAAAAGTATATCTCAATAAAAATATATGTAATATAAATATTATTTTATAGATAATAAAATTTTATATAATATAAATAAATTAATATATATTTTATTTATTTATAATTAATATAAATTAATTTTATAAAAGTTAAAGGGTTTTAAATGTAGATAAAAATATTTATTTATTGAAGAAAGAAATGTAAATAAAAGTTTTGAATTGATCATACATTATGCGTGATGTTATATATAATAAAATTGATTAATATTTGCTAAATATATTTTAAATTAGTAAATTTTAACAAATATAAAAAAATATTATTTATTATAAAATATACTATAATAAAAATGATAATATCTTTCTTATACGACAGGATTGAGGAGGGAATTCAAACAAATGTAAAGATTCAAACCTAAACCTCCATTCAAACCTTTGTAAATCAAGCAGTGAGATATCTCTCGCTTGAGGGTTGAGTCCCAAGTTCGATCCTGGGTGGGTGCGTGTGTGCCTTATTTTTATTTTTTTAAAAAAAAATGATAAAATATAAATATTTTTATATTTATGTGGAATGTAACTATACTAAAAAAAATGATATAAGAAGATTTGAGTGAACATGCTGCAATAAGAAAAATTAAATTTTTTTGAATGTACGGAAGACTATATATAAAATCAAGCCAGGCCAAGTCATACACGCCCGATCATAACAGTTTATTAATCATGTTGAGCCAGTACAGTTTAAAAATTTTCGAGTCTATTTTTTAAATCAAATACAATTTTTTTTTAATGCTGTATTTAAACTGAATATTTAAACCATGCATCTTTTTGCCAGTTCTACTGGGCATAATACATGTGTTTGTTGAATGGAGAAAAAAACAAGTCGTATTTGTATTGTTTATAAATAATACTCTATTTATCTGCAAATGAATTTACAAAATTTTAATTCAAACTAATACTCTATTTATTTGCATGATTTTAATAAGATATTATATCAAAATACTATTTAATCAAAAATTAAATCAACACTTTGTTTCAAATATCAACCAAATAAACTATATATATAAATATATATATTCTTTATTAACTTTTTAGGCATTTCAAATCACAACCAAACAGACTATATATATATTTTTTTTTATTTATTATCTTCTTAGACATTTCAAATCACAATCAAACAAACTAGGTATGTTTGTTTGGAGGTTTGGATTTTGAGGTGTGATTTGAATAGTAAAAATTTTGAATTTGAATAGTTGTTTGATGTGATATAAATAAGTGTTGATGTGATATTTTGAATGTAAAATTAATTTTTAATATAATATAAAAAATAAAAAATAAGTGTTTGATTTAATATTTAAAAGAAAATAGAATAAATAGTGGATTTAAAATTCAATTTCCCAAACAAACACACCCTTAGTCTCAATTCAAACTAGTTTTTTTACCATTTTAGTATATCTCGTATATTACAGTAAAAATAATTATACATTAATATTAAAATACTCTTAATTTTCACGTAAATTACAAACATACAATTAATTAATTTATATATAAAATTAAAAACAAAAATATTAAAAAAAAAAAAACTCTTACATTTTTATTAACCTATAAAATATTAATAATTTTTTTGAATCTATTACTTTTCTTTTAGAATAGGACTGACCGAGTATTTTTTCTTTATTATCTTTTTAGGCGTACGAAGGATTTCTCAACCAATCCCTCGTCTTGGTCTTGTCACCAATCAAGATATAAAAACACAGTTCATAAATTACTCATAAACTTATTTGCGGCAATTTTTTCTACAATACACTATTTATCTAATTTTTTCTTTAAAAAAATATCAAATTAAAAACTTGTTTTTTATTTTTATATATTATACTAAAAATTAATTTAACATTCAAAAGATCATCGTAATATAATTATTCAAATTCAATTTTTTTACTTTTCAAACGAATCCAAAAATTAATTTTTATTATAAATAATTATTGATATAAATAGATGTTGATGTGATATAAATAAGTATTTATGTGATGTTTTGAATGTAAAATTGATTTTTTAGTATAATATAAAAAATAAAAAATAATTTGATATTTTTGAAGAAAAAAATTAAATTCGAAGAATACTTTTCAAAATACTCCATCGATACTTCGAACCAAAAAGTAGTAACTACTAAGATCTTTTCAAAATACACTGTCCTAATACTTGCATATACCAAATGGATCTTCAATAATAAAAACCTATTCTTTGACAATCCCTCTATCACATACCTGTTCTTACTTCATCGTCAACCAAATTGATTGAATGCTTGTCTCCCCCAAGAGGGCTGATTCTGACCTCCCCAAACCATTCCATCATCGACGGCGGCAGAAGACGATGATGCCAGATCTGGACCGCTGCAAATCATCGGAAAAGACAGATCAGGCCCGCTGCAATTCATCGGATAATTATTGATCGCAGAACCCGACAATGGCTGATTAGGGTTTTCCAAGATCATCGGATTTCGATTATTGATTGCAGAAGAAGACGCCGACAGCCAATTATGCTTTCTCCCATATTGTAATAATTCTTTATGTTCTTGAAGGTTCCCATCAATGGCGGGGCAGTTGACCATCCCTTCAAGTCCAAACCCTCCATAGCTGTAAGGAACTTGGCCCTGCAACAATGGCGGATTCCCAATTCCATCTTCCTTGATCTCACGATTATCATCAAAATCAAGATCAAAATCAAATCCAAATCCGCCATTGCTCATCATCAATTGAAGCTTCCTCAATTTCACACACCGAATCTTCTCCTCCAAAGCATCCGTCATTCCTCTCAGCTCTCCTTCCGACAGCCCGTTGAAGGAATCACTCCAAGTCGGGTACTTCTTCCTTACAGTCGCGAGTTCTTCTCCTTCCTCCATTTTTGTCTGGAAGAAATCTGTCAGCCCAAACGTTGTCTTCCTACAAGTGTATTGCTGGCTGTTGCTCTCCATCGCCGCCTTGTACTTTCCGACCAACCGCCGGATCTCCTCGGAATCGCCACGTGGCCAAATCTCCGGCTCCGGCCGATCTGGACCGTAGATTACAGCGCAGCCACTGACGTTGCAGAGAATGGTGAGTTCTTTCATCTTCTTCAGTAAACCCTCCTTCCTCCTCTTGAACATGTTGTTCCTTGATTTCACATCCTCGATAAACTTCATGTTTAATTTTGCTCTACCCATCTTGAATTGGATATGAACTTACTACATGCAAACTAAATTAATTACCATTACTTAGAACTTATTAATTTATATGTGAATTTTTTTTTTATTTATGGAAGTATTGTATATTTTTAATATTTACATGGATTCGTTTTTTGTATTTTATGGAAAGTTTTTATTTTTAATTCCTTAATTAACATTAAGGATTAGATTTTATTTCCTAAATTGAGATTTGCTTACCATTATTATTATTATTATTATTATTATTAGTTTAAGTTTGTTTGTTTGCTTTTTTTTTTTTTTTTAAGGATTTGTTATTTTGTAATTTTAAACTAAAATTAATGTTTTACTATTTATTCGATATGATTTTCAATAAAAATATGTACTTTTTTTTTAATAAAATTTTACATTAAAATACTATTTATTAAATACAAATTTAAATAAGCAATTCACTTCAAATTAATTTTAAATTACAATCAAACAAACCCAAAATAATTGGTAAGTTTGATAGTATTATTTATACAAAAAATAAAAATATTATTGTTGAATGTATTCTTTAAAGAAAAACTTATAAATTGAAAATTTTAATACAATAAAATTTAAAGTAGCCTAAATTTGATTGATGCTTACATACTTTACAAAAGCTAATGTTAGTGTTTGGTTTTTACTTATAAAAAAAACTTTATAAATGTTTATATTGATTTTTGTTTCAAAAAAAAAAAAAAAAAAATTGAAATTTAAAAGTGTTTTTTTTAGAAGCATATTAGGGATAATTTCTAAAAACCACTTCATGTTTAATTTTGCTCGTCCCATCTTGAATTCGATCGACTGATATAAAAGATACGATTCTACGGTACTACATATTATTACTTAGAACTTACTAATTTATATGTGAATTTTATTTCTTATATTTATGGAAGTATTGTATGTATTTAATATTTAGATTGATTCTTTGTTTATATTTTATGGAAAGTTTTATATTATCATTATTTAACTTAAGGATTAGATTTTATTTCCTAAAATCAAGATTTGTTTGCCGTTATTTATTATTTCATTATTATTTATTATTATTATTTGTTTTTTAAACTAAAATTAATATTATTTATTTGATATAATTTTTAATAATAATAATAATAATAATAATAATAATAATAATAATAATAATAATAATGTACACTTTTCTCACAAAATATTATATTAAAATACTGTTCACTTGGTGTTTTAAATGAATGTATTTTTTATGCTAAATATGAAAATTACACCAATAATATAAAAAAAATACTTTGTATTATTGTTAACCTTTTGTGAAAATATAGTAAATATTATATATTGTGTTAATGTATGTATATATTATATTTTTGTACTCCCTCCACCAATTTTATATGTATTTCTTTTGTAATTTACAAAGTAAATGAATATAAATTTAACATATGAAAAGAGTAATATTTATGAGAACAGTACCACCAAGAAAAATTTGGATGAATAAATTTATTATTTAAATAAAATTTCAAATAAACTTCATTTCAAATCACATTAAAATAAACTCAAAATAATTGGTAAGTTTGATATATTGTGTATATAAAAAATTATTATTGTTGAATGTTTTTTTTAAAATAAAACTTACAAATTTGAAAATTTTAATAAAATAAAGTATATAACGAAAATTTGATTGATACTTATATACTTTAAAAAGCTAATGTTATTTCGACTTGTATTTATATTTATATTTGTATTTTTATTTTTTTTTTGGTTGTATTTGATGCAATGTTATGTGATAATTAAGATAGTGTGACCATTGATTTTTACCAAACACTTTGATTTTTATTTTTATAAAAAATACTTTATAAGTATTTATATTGATTTTTGTCCAAAAATAAAAATAATTTTTGAAATTTAAAAGTATGTTTAGGGATAGCTTCTAAAAAAATAGAAACACTTTTAAATTAAATTAAATAGTTGTTTTGTCTATAATAATAATAATAATAATAATAATAATAATAATATGAAATAATAATAAATATAATATAAAAATAATAAATTGTACATTATGTTTAAATTAATATTTAAAATTTAAAATTATAATTGAAATATTAAATTAAAAAAATATATTTTTTTAACTAGATAATTTAAAATTATTAAATAAATAAAATTTGTTTATCCAACTATTTTTTAAAATAATTTTTAATATATATAATATATTATATTTTATTATCACACTAAAAATTAATATTTAAATAAATATTATAGTAATTTTTATATATATAGTTTTTTATATTTCAAATAAAAAATATACTTCAAACTAAAATACTAAACAAATAAATCATTAGTTGTTTTTAGTTTAGTTTATTACTCCTTCCGTCCCATTCCGGGTGCTACACCGTAGACACGGTATTTTATGAGGGATATAATTAGTAGATAATTAAAAATATATTAGTGTAAATAATTATCCTATAATATAAATAATTATAAATTAAGAACGGAGGGAATATTTTTTTTAAGATATAATCCACACACTTTCAAAAAATAAAATATATTTATCACTTCTTACAAAATATACAAGCTTATTATGCTACACTTACCAAGACAAATAAATTTTAAAAAATGAAAAAGAAATATTATTTTTAGGTTAATAATTTTTGAAATAAATGTTTTGCATCATAAAAAAAAAAAAAAATTGTATACTTTCAGTGAAAATTATACATTTAGAAATTTAAAAGAAAAAGAAAAGTAAATATAGGTTTATAATTTTTTGAGGAAATATTTTGAATAATTTAAAAAAAAAAATGCATACTTTTAGTAAAAATTATACATTTAGAAATTTAAAAGAAAAAGAAAAGTAAATATAAAATTATTAACCTAAAAATAATGAAAATTAAATTATAAAAGAGGAACAGGTATATTTATTTTGTGAAATTATTATTAAAAAATATTTTTATATAAAATATAAAAAATTATATAAAAATATAAAAAATAATAAATATATATACAATTTATTAATATTTTAAAAATAAGATATATATATATATAAAATATGGAAAGAATAAAACTGTAAATTCTGAAATAATATTTTATTTTATTTTATTTTATTTTTAGTGCCAAAAGCTCTGACCACATACATTTATTTAAAAACCGAGCAAATTCAGTAAAATCACTGTGAGTTCCACGTGACCGTTGAGGCTTGAGATGCTGGGCCCCAATATATCTGTTCTGTTCTAAACAGGTTGAAGAAGAGCTAACTCCAAATGGAATTTGTGGCTCCTTCTCTTCCACTCTAAATACCAGATTTTCACTCAACCCACATTCCGGGAGCCGAGCCGACCCAACGCCGAATCTCTTCAGCTTCAATGCCTTCTCTTGCTATTTGATAAGGTATCGTACAACTTCTCCTTTATCAAAGACAAGGGTGCTGGATGCTATGGCTATGGCGTCTTCCTATATTCCCAAGGTTAGTGTAGTTTTTCTTGACAATTTCGGTAATTCAATACTTCTTTTGACTCATTACTTTCAGCGTTAAGTTGAGACTGTAGCCGATAGGCTTTGAATTTCTGTTTAATTGAACTTCGCTCTTTCCATCTGAGCAGGTGGAACGAGGTGAAACTAATTGTAGATGATGTATATAAATTATCTTGCTGTAGTGTCTATTTGCTTTTTCTTTCGCTCTTTGTACTCTAGAAATTTTGCCTGCAGCGGTAGAGTTGAGCAGCTCTTATTCTGAATCACCTTTATTGAAAATTAAGAGCAGTTTTGAGCAACCGAACTTATGTATGAAGTTGGATGGTTCTCTGTTTCTTCGCTGAGGCTCTTGTTGTTTTACCTGTTGGCAGTATATGATTCCTGCAATTTTCGGAGATCTTTTGTTTTGAAGTGGAATAATTTTTTTAATAATATATGAAATAAAGGATAATCATGTGACGTAGGTGTGTTCAAGGTGCAGTTATACTAATGGAGAATAGGAGTTTGTTATCATTAGATATTTTACCTAGAGGAGATACTTTGCATAGAGATTTACATCTTGATAATTGGAAAGATCTTATGATGTAGCTGTTGACAGATCTCCATTTTTTTCCCCTCTAGATCATAGTACATGTTTATATCCTCGACTATATGCAGGTTGTAACTTGTAAGCTTTAATATATCGCTTATACACATATTCAATAATTCATTTTCTTTTATCTTATCAATCCTCTCTTGATGCAGGGTTATGGCATTATTATAGAGAGTAGCTCCCATGGAATTATTTCTTCTGCTTCACGTTCATGTCCATGTTATCTTACTGTCTTATGTGCTTACAACCACTCTAAATGCCTGCCATCCCTTTCCTTGCGCCACAGAATTAACTATCATCTCCTGTACAGAACAAACTACACTAGTAAGCCGTCACCATTTTCACCTTACTTTGCATCTGGCGGAGAAGGGAGATTCCGTCTTAAATGCAGACATACCAAGCTTGCCATATTCAAGATACAAGCATCAGTGGATGTTGCCACTCCTGTTGAAGTTATCAATGACTTGGGCTTGGACACTTTAACATTTTTAGCTGTAACTGTATTGGTGGTTCCTGCTTTCAAAACAATCAAGGCTAGCCCTGTACGTATCCATTAGAATATTCATGAGATTACATTCTTAATTTTACTTTGAGATTTTTTGTGTCCACACCTTCATGTGAGGTTTCTCAATGTAATAAAGGTCTTTGACATGATCATGTGAACAGTAACTCCTCCAAAGTTTGAATGGAACTAGGATCCTCAAAGTAACCTTGTTTAATATGTTAACTTGATTTCCTACAGATGCCATCAGGTTTCTTTGATTTCTATAGATGTCAGCGGTTGAACTTGATTAATTTAACTGCCATGATAGCTTTCTTTCTTTGTTGGCTGTGCATATATGCTAGTAGATTGATATTCATTTTATGATTTGAGAAACTAAAAAAACTCATGCATATTTAATTGGCCACATTTGTTTATTCATATCCAACTGCTGCTAATTCATGTAGTTGCTGTTTCAGATCCTAGGTTTCTTCTTTGCAGGAGTTGTTCTCAATCAATTGGGTCTGATTAGAAATCTTATAGATGTTAAAATTCTCTCTGAGTGGGGAATCCTGTTCTTGGTAAGTTCAATGAATGTTTTTGGCTTTTCATTCCCTGATATTCTTACCCTAGAAAAGAGTATTGTTCAAGTAACCACCAAAATTTATCATTCTTTATTTAGCATCTCAAATGAAAACCTTGGAAAGTGGATTGAGACCTTGAATTTTTTTAAAATATGCTTTTCATCATGTTCTATTTGGTACAAGAAGCTATAATTTTCTATTATGTTACTAAAATAAAATCATACATTGATCCAAAGAAATCATTTAATCCCTTGGATGATTAGCATGCCAACAGTGTGGCTGAAAGAATTTTCTGGAAGGATAAAAGGCAAATCCTTTGAAAAGCTTCTAGATTACAGTAAATACCTCTCCCATTCTAGTTGTGACTAATGATTTAAAAGTTCCTGAGAGTTAGAATGTTAGTCTTGCACATCTTGTGTTCTATTGTCATCTTTTTTCAATTTCCTTACAGGCCAATTAATTTTGATGTGTCATGATTAATCTTATTATTTTATGAGTTGAATCTGTCCTTTGTGAAAAAGCATCAAATATTGTCTTCTTATGTCATAAAATCATGCAGTTATTTGAGATGGGTCTGGAGCTCTCACTCGCTCGCTTGAGGGCACTTGCTAAATTTGCCTTTGGGCTTGGGCTCACTCAGGTATATCTTGAAAAGGTTTTTTGTTTTCCTTTCTGCTTCTTTGTTCTTCTTCTCTTTGTTGTTGTTTGCTTGTTTGTTTAGTTTTTTCCTATTGGTTTGTGGAAATGATGAAGTTTTTACTGGTGCAAATATGATAAAGCAGGGATATAACTTTAAGACATTAAATGAAGATATATTATTCTTTATTACCTAGAAGTAAAATCTAGATGTTGGATGGGACATATTCCCTTTTCATCTGTAGTATCGAATGCCATTCTGACCTCATTCATAACATATGCAAGGTATTGTTTATCCTCTGACTGCTTTTGTTTGGTTTTCTCAATTAAAGGTGATATTATCTACTCTTGCCTTTACTGCATTTGAGCTTCCACCAAATAATGCTCTTGGAACAAGAATATTGGAGTTTCTATTCCACTCAAGACCTGACTTGGTGAGTCAGTTTTTGTACAAGCGAAATTGTTCAAGTTACAGGTCATTTGTCACAGGAAGAGAGAATCTAAGAGTAGATAATATAAGACTAATTGGATTCCAATTTTCATTGCCAGTGTGATGCACACTCGCTATGTTAAGGTACTGAATGTGAGAAGTTGAATCTTGAAAATATTCTAAATAGTGGTTTTTGCTTAAACTGGTCTCTCTTTCCTGGAGTATCATTTTTTTTTTTTTTTTTAACGTCTTTTCCAGAGGATCTTAGTAAAGCATCCATTGGTTGTATGGTTGTTTCAGTCTTGTGGGATCTTACTCATGCATTAAATTTTTTATTGGGGGTGAATTACTATGTCAATAATTATGTTATTTTAATTTCATATACACGCCCTAAACCATTCTCAATGTGATGTAGACATGTTATGAGTTGGACCCATCAACTGTGTGTTTGATGGATCCATTTGAGTTTCACCATGCAGCTTCCAATAAAGTAATTTCTATCTTAAAGTGATTGAACATATTTATTTCAGTGATAAAATATTCATGAATGATGGATCACAGTAAAAATGCTACCTTTTACACTACTACTTAATAGTCAAAGGCAACTATGAATTGCTGTCCTGTTCACCACAAACTGGTCAATGTTCATTTAATTTAAAAGGAAGGCGGAATATTTTGATGCACATACATCTCATAAGACAGTGGTCCTGATAATATAATTCCTAATAAATTCCTGGTCACTGATGAGAGCGTCAATGAGAACTATGATCTCTTGTTCTTACAATGCTTAGTCTAAAAGAAATTCAAAAGACTACTTGAAGGGAAGTTTGAAATAATTATTTGATATTGGTCCTATGCAAAATGGCCTGCCTTCTATTTTATATGCTCAATTTAATACTATCCATTATGTCATTACTGACTTTTAATTTTGTCAAAAATTGCAGGTCAATATCCGAAGCATTGATGAAGCTGTGGTAATAGGTGCTGCTCTTTCCTTGTCATCCTCAGCATTTGTCCTTCAGGTACTTCAGTCAGACTAGTTCTTGGTTACATAAGAGAGCTATAGAAATTGGAAGGAGATAAACTGTATTATCTTGAATTGAACCTTTACAACAATATTACATGAATGTATATAGGAAACTGAAAGAGAGATTAGAAGAAGAGAAACAACATAGATGGAGAAACTGAAACAAAAAGACCAGGAAGACTACATGAACAAACACTATAAATATCAAACACTCCCCCTCAAGTTGAAGCATATATATCATAAGCTCAAGTTCTCACATATGTATCACAGTCGTGAACCCCCTAAGCATTTGTGTAGATACATGTTCTCCCCCTCAAGTTGAAGCATATATATCATAAGCTCAAGTTCTCACATATGTATCACAGTCGTGAACCCCCTAAGCATTTGTGTAGATACATGTTTTGGAAGTTTGTTAGAGTTTAGGAAAGTTTTTTGGAATAGTAAAAAATTGAGTAAAAAATAGGTACTTGATGTGATGTAAGTGTTGGATGCTATGTTTTGTAAACAAAATAGGTTTCTGATATTGTATTTTAAATTAATAATAGTTATTTGATATGATATATCATAGAGAGAATTTTTATAAATAGTGCCAAATATGTTTGAAACATATGTAAACAGAGCCTTGGTTTTGGGACTAGATGTAGGGAACTTGGATGACAAATGTAATTTCTCCCACATAATATGACAACCCATTTCAATCTGGTTAGTTCTTCGACAAATGATCATATTGGAGGCAATATGTGCAACTTAATGGTAGCACATTAGTTCTATAGGAAATGAATGCTAATAACACATTTCAGCTGGAAGAATTTTTTATCATGGTACATTTTGTAGAACTTTTGAAATTCTGATTTTCTTTTTTCTTTTTTTTTTTTTATTAATAATGAAATCAGAATCTATTTATGGACATGA
This sequence comes from Andrographis paniculata, assembly GCF_009805555.1. NCBI lineage: Eukaryota > Viridiplantae > Streptophyta > Magnoliopsida > Lamiales > Acanthaceae > Andrographis > Andrographis paniculata. The sequence continues at coordinate 4,985,735 of NW_026137402.1, forward strand.
TACAAACCAGATATACACAAATAATAACAATCCAATCTAAGATAATAGTGACCTAATCTAAACAATAAATCACTTATTAGAGTTGGTGTCAGAGTTCTCAATGAAATTAGAGTTGGGGGTAAGGGATCTAAATGGAATCAGAGTCGGTATTAGGCCTTCAGAGTTGGATGCCCCTTGACAATGACTTATTAATTTCACCTTTTATTCTCTTTCTCGCAATGTTCCTTCGACTCCAAATACTACAAGTTCTTCTCCTAAGATTGTTGTTGATATGGACCATAAGAAGTACAGTATTTTGAAGTGGACCATCAAAGACATGTTGGAACTTGGAAATATCGGGCGGAGTAACAATTAAATAATGTGATTTTCCAACATGTCTTCGATGGTCCACTTCAAAATACTGGAGACCTTATATTTTGGGAAAAGCAAGAAACAAACTGTGGGTGTCTTTTCTCTTTTATGCCTCTGAGTCTTTTCAATCCCTTTTGAATGTCTCTATTCACACATATTATGTATATATTCATTGTATTGTAAACATGCAAAGTGTTATATAATCTTCTCTTTCAATTTCCACGTGAACCATCTCCTTCTTAAAATCTCTAGAGATATGTTCCTATTGAAATCATCTGTCCAGGTGGATCCTCAAAATGAGTTTGGTATGTTATTACCCACATATAGTGACACAAAAGAAAAGTAACAAATGAAACTACCTTGAATTGGTAAATCCGGGGAACTAAAATAAAGATGCATGCACATGCTCTGCACTTCCTCTTTGGAACTCCTGGCCCTTGGCTTGAGTGATTGGTTCTATCAGGAGTTGAATCGGGTTTTTCTTCTGTATCTCCACAATCGATGATGTATTAAAGTAGCCTTGATTGATCTCCAAGAGTCAAGCGTAATGTGCTAACATGTAATCTGTAGCTTCTTGCAGAAAAAGGGGAACTCCCGACTAGATTTGGCTCAGCGACTTTAGGGATACTTTTATTACAGGTATATGTTTTTTGTTTATCCTAATGTTTTCAATATATCCATCTTCATGTTCCTTGATTCTGGTGGCGATGATCATGAACTTTCAATCAAAATGTACATGAACCGTCAATCAGAATGTATGAAGCAATGACATATTTTTAGACTGCTCTACAACTGACATTTGCAGGATATTGCAGTCGTCCCGCTTCTTGTGATATTGCCAGTTTTGGAGAGCCAGGTATGTTAGAAATATTAAGACAGTACATTGTATATTTTAGAGGCAAGTATGTTTTGGATCTTTCCGTCGTGCTTCAGATTTTTTTTTCTTTTTTCTTTTCTTTTCACTCTTTCAATCATTGTGACTATAGTTTTGTTCTAAAATTCCCCATAACCCAATATCAAATCAAAACATTTATTTTTTATTTTTTATATTATGCTAAAAATCTATTTATATTACATTATATAATGATTTCAATTTAAAATTTTTACCGCAAACTCAAAATTTAAACCCCCAAACAAACACGACCTTTCTTTCCCACCAATAAATAAATAAATACTAGTTTCGGGAGATTAGTTTTTAGTTCATTTAGAAATACAATAAATGTCGTTGCAAAATTACTTTATATAGGATAAACTGTTTTATTATTATTTTAAGACTTTAGATGACCTCGTCTAAAAATAGTTGTGCAAGTAAAATATTTTTGCTAAAGTCTTCCAGTGCCTGATTTGCCACCATTTCTCTTAGTCATGTGCATGACTAAGCATCACATTTTCTTCTGTTTTCCCGTTGCCTTTCGTTGCATGCTTGCCTTGAATTTTACTTCAAATAGCATAAAATCAATAAAAATCTATTCAAAGCATCAATATATAAGTATCAAAAGTGCATGCAGAATATAATTTACCAAAGAGTCACATGGAGACAAAGAACTAAATCAGCACATTTACCCCAAGTAATATATTTGGTTGGGTGAGTCAGATAATTTAACTATCCAACTAACCTTCTATATCGTGCAACCTACTTCCATGTTCAGGAAACAACTTTATATTTGCATCTATAGAAGAATCCACATTCTTACACACTGTCATGATTGTTTCTTCTGGCATATCAAGTATGTACTTTGTGATAGAATTAAACCATCTTTTGATCGAGCAATCTCAATCCGTAAGTAATACCATAGTGGTCCTAAATCCTTAGTCTAAAATTGTTTGTGCAGGTGCTCCTTTAAACGTGTGATGTCATTTACATCATCCCCAATTATGACAATATCAATAACATAGACAACCAAATAGACTCATCATCCTTTGGAGGCATGCTTATAGAATACAATGTTATAAGACAGATATTGTATCATTCTAAATTGGTGAAAAACAAGATGGAATTCTTCAAACCATGCATTTTTATTTCGAAACCTAAATAAAACTACCTGATTAACCTGATCCACCTAGCCCTGTCTGGATACCATGCGGAATGTAATTCAATGTGTATTAATCAAGATTAAGGTACCTATATTTATACAGTTACTCAATTAGAGGTTTGTGATTGTGAGTCAAATCTACCAACAAATGATACAATATTATTGGGGGTAATTACTATTTCTGATATATGTGTGTGTTTGTTGAAGTAACGTTTCTGCAAGCAGTATTATTCACATGTGTGTTTTCTACAGGAGCGTTGGGTTCCTATAGAAGGCTACTTTTTTATTCAAATATAATAGCTTATCTGAAAATTGGTTTTGTAAGAAGCTATGTATGATGTGGCTATCAGCATGCACTGAAATGATTTCCTGAATATCATTATTCCTCCATAATAGTTCCCAAGTAAAACATCAATTGCCCATTCCACTAGAACCATTTTTTTTGTGAATTTGGGGTTCTTCTTGTGAAAGAATGATCTGAAGAAGCCGACCACTGCTGTTGCTTCTACTTGACTTCTAATACAGATTTAACATCTACTATCTGCAGAATTTGGTCGAAGAAAGTGTTTGGCCAATGCTTGTACAAGAAAGTTTAAAAGCTTTACTTGGATTAGGCCTGCTTTCTCTTGGAGGGAAATATTTTCTGAGGCGGGTTTTTGAGGTGCAAACCCTATATCCAAATGGTCACACCTTCATATATACTTCATGTCTGCCTAAAGATTAATTTTGGTAGCTAACTGCAGGTAGTTGCAGATGCAAGAAGTTCAGAAGCTTTTGTTGCTCTATGCTTGCTTACAGTTGCTGGGACATCACTTATAACACAGAAATTGGGCTTCAGTGATACGGTTGGATATAGTTTCTTTTTCCATAGATGTCTAATATGAATGCATAGCTATGGTTGATGCAAAATTATGTTTGTTTTATTTGTAGCTAGGAGCATTTCTGGCTGGGGCCCTTCTAGCAGAAACAAACTTCCGAACGCAGATTGAAGCTGATATTAGACCTTTTAGGGGTTTACTTCTTGGGCTATTTTTTGTGACAACTGGAACTTCAATTGATATGCAGGTACCATATATTCTGACATCATGTGAGTGTTTTCTATTTTATCTTATTAAGTTTTTCTCTGTTCCATGTCTATTTAACATGCACATGTCTTCATTATATGCAGCAACTTGTCTATGACCCTATTGCCTGCCTATTTTTATTTGAATTTTTCAGCCAGTAGTTCTCTTCTGGCAATTTATGTTTTTCACCTTGTCTTTGGTTCTATAGAGTTTATCATATCATTTATACCTACATTCATGTTATGCAGGTTCTTATTCGAGAGTGGCCAAATGTGTTCTCACTCTTAGCAGGGTTAATTGTTATTAAGACACTGATTATAACAGCAATAGGTCCAAGAGTTGGACTAACTCTCCAAGAGAGCATAAGAATAGGCTGGCTTCTCTCCCAGGGAGGTGAATTTGCCTTTGTGGTTTTTTCTTTGGCAAACAGGTATATTTTATTCTTTTGCTTAACCATGTGCCCTTGTTATTGTTAGCTTTCCTGTCACCAGCTAATATTATTTTTTGTTACAGGCTTGGAGTGCTACCACTTGAACTGAATAAACTACTTATAATTGTTGTTGTCCTGTCAATGGCTTTGACTCCTTTACTCAATGACATAGGGAGAAAGGTAGCAGATTTTGTTGGCGAGAAGTTTGGAGATGAGGCTGTAAGTTATTACAGAAGCACTCAATTTTCATAAACAGCTGTGTTAATGGTGGCATTCTAATGTGGCTTGAACTGATTAAAGTCAATCTGACTTCAAATATAATTAATTTTTATTTATTCCATCCAGGCGTGATATTGCTCTTACTTGGAGCAGTTAGTTAAATGATTAAGTTGAGTTGGAAAGTATCAGTTATTTTATTTTGTTTTGTTTATTAATACTACTTGCATTTTAAAATCACAAAGCTATTGTGATCCATGTAATTGAGCTAATGACCAAACTACCATTGTGATGCAGAAACTTGATGACTCTGTGAACTTTGATGTTAGTGACCCTGTTGTTATAGTTGGATTTGGGCAAAAGGCTCAGGTAAGACTGAATTATATTGAAGTGTTGCAATGAGCCAAAGTTAACCCATTTGGTTGCTGAGCCATTTCACATGCAGGTGCTTGCCAATTTCTTGTCCACTCCATTGGCTTCTGGGGTAGATGGCAGCGTTGGTGCAGGATGGCCATATGTTGCTTTTGACCTTGACCCTTCCGTTGTGAAGGTAAAAACTAAAATGCTTGCAAATGTGAGGAATACTCTTGTATTGTTGCTCGGGTCTAGGACTATGAAACGAACCTGTTGTCCTATTCTAGATATGACTACACCTGATATCACTAGTTTTAAGTTTAAGAAACTGGATAATGTTTAGTTTTTATGTGTAGAAATGAAGTTGCAATTCTGTCTGACCTGGCATCTCAAACTTTGATGGGTTTTGTGTATGTTAAGGTGTTTAATGAAACAGATAATCATTGGACCCAATAGTGCTTTTTGGGTGTGTGTTTTCCTTTGCAAGTATCCATCATGTAGGATATTATGCTTTCAACCCTTTTTTTTTTTTCCCAGAAGAGGAATCTTTTGTTGATTAACATATCTGATGTTATGGGTGTTTCAGTTATCTAGAAAACTAGGTTTCCCTGTTCTCTATGGTGATGGCTCCCGTCCGGCTGTTTTGCAATCTGCTGGTATCAATTCTCCGAAAGCTGTTATGATCATGTACACAGGGAAGCAGAGAACTATTGAGGCTGTTCAGAGGACCCGTTTGGCTTTTCCTGGGGTATTTTTTTTACCCTTCTCTCTTCCACTCTCTTTCCATTGCATGTTTGCATGTATGTCGATTTTTCATTTGGATCAATTTAATCAAGTGTCCAATGACACAAACCACCAATCCTACTTCAAAAGGACAATTAAGTGTGTGTTTGTTTGGAGGTTTGAGTTTTGGTTTGGGATTTTGAACAGTAAAAACTTTGAATTTGAATAGCCTTACGATTATATAAAATAAGTATTAATATGATGTTTTCAATGTAAAATTAATTTTTAGTATAAATAAAAAGTGAAAAATAAATGTTTAATTTAATATTTTTGGAGGAAATTTTTTTAATGAATAGTAAAAATTTAGAAAAGATTTATAGACGAACACACAATTAATGGAAAACTAAAGTGAAAGATCACATACCATTTTCATAATATGAGTTTAGTGCTTAGTTTCCCATATAATGTAGATATATGCATTATATATTAATAATATTTGTTTTTTTTCCAAAATTAGAACTGTTATGATTCTGGTTCTATTTCTTATGAACCATTTTGTATAAATGAGTTATTCTACTGTTCCAGTTCTGGATCCAAATTTTCTTTTCAGAATTGAAACTTGAAGTGTTATAGTTACAGTGGGTTCCCAGTTTCAAGTCGACTTGTCGCGGTGCCTATGTTATAACTTTGTATGGATGTAAACTTTGCAGATTCCCATATATGCTCGTGCTCAGGACATGAGACATTTGTTAGATCTGAAGAAAGCTGGTGCAACTGATGCCATTCTAGAAAATGCTGAGGTACTGCCGCCACAATTCATACAAAAAACTCCATTGAACAAATAAATAAATAAAATAAAATAAAATTGTTAAGCATTTTCACTCCCGCTGCTTTATATCTCTACAGACAAGTTTACAACTTGGCTCCAAGCTTCTTAAGGGGCTCGGTGTCATGTCAGATGACGTGAGTTTCCTGAGTCAAATAGTGAGAGATTCAATGGAATCGCAAGCTCAAGAAGCCTTATCAAAAACAGACGAGCAGGAATTGAATGTCATGAAGCCATTGAAGGTATTCAAATAGCGCCATTGTCTTTGCATATGGAAAGCAAATTCAGAAGAGTAAAATTTACGTCATCATTCTCTCGAGTTAATTTAATGATTGAAGTTATGCTTACTTTTATACAAAATTTCCTGCTCTCAGCAATTATCTCTCTCTTATTTTTATTGTCTATTTACCTATGTGTGCATGTAGTAACCAAGCTATTGTTATTTCGTAAAGGTGAGGGTTGCTGACATAATTGAGGAGCAAAATAACAACCAGCCACGAAAAATGAATGGAAACAGTACATTGAAGTTGTCGACAGCAGGAGTTGATGGATCTCTCTCCGGGCCTGGGATTGAGAACGACGAGGATGAGGCTAGAGGAGTGCTGTATTGTGAGATCGATGTAGAAAGACACACTGATGAAGGTGATGCTAGCGAGTAACCAGCCGAGTTGGCTTTTCTAATGAGGGGAGGAGGCTTCAAGGTAATTGGCTTTTCTTGATGCAATTTATGAGCATTGGATTCTATTGAATTTTGCTTATTATTACTATTGCATGTATATATGAAAATTGTGCAAATACATAACATAAGCAGGGGGGTGGTCTAAATGACAAATTCTAGTAACCACTGCTTGTACATACATACATACAGCCATTGTTTACTACATGGGACTAATTAATATTTGTATTATATTAATGGAGCTCATAGTTGGTACTTAGGGTGCCTGTGCTGGTTCCTCGAGCAATAACAATAACAATCGATATGTCTACATCGTACATAGAGCGTAAGTGATGACCCGATAGTGTGAAGGTCGAACTTGTGACCGTGAGATTATGAGTTCAAAACCCTGACACCTCAGATCACATGTCACACATGATTCGCTCGCCCAATGTGATTTTACCTGTCAGACCTAGTTTACAAAGTATTAGGTTTGGCCGAAGGTTTACCCAGTGCGCACTTTCGTCGGGTACAGCTGGGTTTATCTAGTATAACTTGTCTTGATGAAACTAATTTGCAAGAGTATTACTAAAATTGATTCAGAATTCTCACAATTATTGTACCTATGCAGTCGAAAGTGGGTTTCTTTGAAATCAATTAACTAACTATTCATTCAAATATAAAAATCCATAAGATGAGAGAAGTTTAGAAGATGTCATAATTTGCAGCAGCAACCACAAGTGCCCAACCCTACAAAAAGGGCAGAAACTAACTAACAAAACACAACCACCGAATTGAACAATAATACTCTTATATATATTTCAACACACTAGGGGAATATGTATGTATTTATTTTATGATGATTGTAGAATCTTCTTATAATCCATGAATGTTCCGTTGAAGGGATTCACCCTGCCTTCTGAGACAACCCATAGTTGATCCACACTTCCCGATATCAAATGTTCGTCGTGACTCACCTGCACACCCCCACCCGCCACAGTTTAATAATAACAATAATATATAATTATAATAATTAGTAATGTTAAGGGACAATACCATCAGAACTCCTCCTTGGAACAACACCAGACCTTGGATCAATGCCTCCACGGCGTCCAGATCCTGTCAATTGGTGGTTTTGTTATATACAAGATTCAATACAAAAACGACAGTTTCTTCAAGTAATTAATAGCAGCTTCCACAAAACAAGAAAATTCAATCCATGATCTATCACAATCCACTTATTATATATGCATTTCCTATAAAGATGTTAAAATCACAAAATAGAGGAACGAGAAAAACTCACAAGATGATTCGATGGCTCATCAAGAAGTAAAATATGAGGCTTTTTGAAAGTTATCTTGGCAAATGCAACCCTGCTTTTTTGACCACCTGGCATTTTGCTCAAAAACATATCAAATAAATTCCAACTCACCGAGCAGGCAGCTATAGAAGGCACAAGTAACAGAGTGACCTTACCTGATAATGTATACATTGGCTGTAGGGCAAGGTTCCCAGTTATTCCAAATGAACCTAAATGACTCCTTAGCTTCTGTTCCGGCACTCCCTGCACACCACAGAAGTAAGTATTTTCAAACTTCAAAGATACAAAACGACAACTGAAAATACATTCTCTAGGTAAAGACTAGTTCGATACCAAAATTTCCAAGGTAATCAACTATGGTATTTCTAGCTTTCTATCAGTATAAGTCCTTAGAAATAACCAAAATCTACAGAATCTAAATGTAGAATATAGTCTATGATCGCCAGTCTCGAAGTACTTGCTCTTAAATTCTACAGAATTAACTTAAAAGTTAACACGAGAGATGCTCAGATGTCCACTATTCATGCAACAACCAAATACAAATGCCACATGATATTGGAGCAGGACTTACTGGGAAGCAGCGCATCATGTAAAGAAGTGGATTCGAAGAGAGGTCTAGGCCATCAACATGGTGCTGATTAAATACAGCAATGCGAACCTGAAAGGCAAAAGGCAATACTTCACCATCAAGCAGAGAGGGTATTAATTTGACAATTTGCATGTCTACAGCTTGTCAACTGTTCAAATTGTTGGCTCTACTCAACACCATTTATTTTGAAAAATTTAAGCAGTCAGTTGCAAAACCTACAAACTATTATGTTTTAATCAATGCCTGATCTTGCCCAAGCCAGAAATATCCCCTTGAGTAATTGACAGAATAAAGAATCTGAAGTTAGTGGACCAATTGATGAAATTGGTCCAACTGAATAGAGTTTACAAGAAATCATGCATTATAAGGTGACAAACATTGGCTATACCTTTGCCGAACGGAATACTGTCCCGGAGGTTGGTTGAAGCTCCCCAGAAATAAGCTTGAGTATGGTTGACTTTCCAATACCATTTGGGCCAACCACTGCAAGGCAAGTATGCAAATATCGCCAGTTGGTATAAAGTGCATATAAGAAACTAACTCATAATTAATATGCATAATTGACAATCTCCCTAGGAAGCAAAAACTAGAGAAGCATAAGTAACACTAGACAGTAAAACAAAACCATTCAGTGCCTTCAGAAAAAATAAAAAGTAAAAAATAATTAATAAAAATCTTACTTGATACTCGGCTATCAAGATCAATTCCGAAATTCAGATTCTTAAACAATATTGGGCCCCCAGGATATCCAAAAGATGCATCACTGCCATGATTACAACCAATCAACCTCAGGAAGGTACACAGAAAAAAAGTAGAGTAATGTTGAAGAAATAGGTTCATCTGATTAAGCAGTGCAGATAATGGAGAAAATGGCACAGGTAGTAGCAACTCTGCAGGTATTATAACTTGTCATCAATGTAAAGTGTTGAACCTGAAGCTTATGATTGGCGGGCCGGGTCTATCATCAGGAGATGGAAATTCAAATTTGTAGCTGCTCACAGTAAAATCAGTAACACATTTCAGAAGGTGTCAAGATCTTCTCTAATTTACCCAGGCTAATAACAAAAGATGAGAAATGGTGACATAAAAAAACAAAGATAATGACTGAATAAAAATATCCATACTCAGGATCATTGATAATTTCATCTACATGACCCAACCGTTCCAGTGCCTGAAAGATATATGGATATAAACAATTTTCTGTTAAAATCAAACAGCAACTGAAACAATGTTCTGTCATTATTCGACCTGGTATCACACAGGTCATTTATTTATTTATTACAGAAATACTAAATATATAAATTTAATAGAAATATTTAACTCTGAAAAGGACAGGAGAAAAAGGATGATAAATATACCTTTATTCTTGATTGAACAAGAGATGCACGCTTTGCATTATATCGGAACTTGTCAATGAATGACTGCAAAAAAAGAAACCATTTAAGAGAAGAAAACCAATTTTGCACCAAAAACAATAGGCAGATTACAGCAGATGAATAACACCAGTCAAATCAGTTATGAGAAAACAAGAACCTGCATGTGTGATCTAGCACGTTCGTGTGCCTCTATAGCCTTTTGTTTGTTTTTCATTTGCTCTTCCCTTGTCCTCTCGAATGTGTCATAGTTTCCTCGATATGTGTGCAATTGTTTCCCTTGAAGATGGAGAATGTCTGTGACTACCTGAAAGGAGTCCATAGAGAGTATTCTTTTAGACAGTAGTAAAACAGAACAAGCTAACCTGGAAACTATTATCCAAATCAAACATCCAAGAGGAGTAAAGTCATACAGTGTTCAAAAATTCCCTAGCATGTGACACAACAATAAATGTCTTCGGCCATTTCACCAGGTAAGATTCAAGCCACAGGACAGCATGGAGATCAAGATGATTCTGTGAACAAAGTCAAAACATGTGTTAACAAAACATTTTTACATACAATGAGATATGGGAATATGCATAATGTACCGTAGGTTCATCAAGAAGTAAAAGATCAGGCTCAATAAACAGGGCCCGAGCAAGTGCAATTCTCATTCTCCATCCTCCAGAAAAAGCTTTAGTCGGCCTCTTTTGCATTTCTGGAGAAAAGCTAAGACCCTAAACAAATTTTGCATTAACAGATCTATCAATATTTAATAAAAACAAATCCTGAAAATATGTTAGTTAACCACTAAATGAAGTGGCTGCTTAACTATTACTTGGAGAGAATGATAACAAGAAAGACCATATTATATTATATCTTTCACCAAAGTATATCTTGTATTCCATAACCCAAGACAATTAAGGATATTGCATCATGGATGAACTTTATTCTGAGTAAAGCAATTAAGGTTAGGAGCAATATCATCAGCATTTCTCCTTGATATCATACAGAAGTTAAACATCTAAACAAATACTCTCAATCCCAAGAACCGCTTATTACATTAATAAAATGAAAAAGAAACTAACCGCAAGAATGGAAGCTGCGCGTGCCTCAGCCGAGTAAGCATCAATGAACTCAAGCCTCTTATATATCTCTTCAAGCCTCTGTGCAACTGAATCCTTGTCAACTCCACCATTTTGCTCACTTTTGGTCTTTCCAGTATCTTTATCCGGGTTCTAAAGGAAAGTAAAATCCAAGAATTTATGTACCGAAAATTAATGGAAAATGGCAACAGATGGAAAACATCTGAAGTTGGCTCCTCGAACCTGCATCGCAAGCAAAGAGGATTCTTCCTCTAAAAGTCGAATTCTTTCCACATCAGAATTAAGCACACATTGCAAGGCAGATGTATCATCACCAACTACTTCTTGTTCTACATGTAATATCTGACAATTCTTGGGAATACCATCAATAGCGTGCATGGCCATGTACCTGAGGAAGGTAGTTTTACCAGTACCATTCCTCCCAACAAGACCTACATGGAGAAAAAAAGTGTTATCATGAATGCATAAATTAGATAGGGTGCATATACAAAATTAATCAAATAGCTAAAAGATCAATTATAACTCTTTCAGGCCTTGAAAATTGACTTGAATTAAACTACAAATTTCCTTGCTGCAAATTATTGTCTCATAATGTTAATTAAGTATGGAGAGAATAATTTGAAGGAACCTGGTTCCAAGATAACCTAATCACGAAAGGCTCTCATTCACAAACTGTGATGTAAATTTCATAAGTAAAACCCCAACAAAGTTTAAAGTTTAGTTACTGCTTAAATGAATGCAAGTAGTGCACCAATCAATTTTTTCTTTTTTACTTCCGACAGTAGCAGCTCACAGATATTCACAATAAGAACACTCCTTACTAAAAAATAAAAATCACTGGGTAGAATTTTAAAGCACTTGATAAATTAGGTCCTTTGTTGATCGTGAGAGACTAACCATAGTGCCTTCCGAAAGATAGTGTAACACAACCATCCACAATAAGGTCACGCCCCCCAACAGAAATATTGAAGTTTTCCATGTGGATATCTCTCACAGCTGCACTGTCACTGTTCTCATGGGTTACAACAGCATCAGGAATCCCAGCTCTAACTGCTTCCATTTCCTTTAGGTGCATTTGGTATTGTGCCTGCAAAACACCCAATATAGAACAAACTAATACAAAAATAGATGCTAACCACTTCAAAACCTTACTTCATCTCTCATTTTTCCTTGCCTTATGTACTAACTAACTAACTACCCATAAAGATAAATAAAGATTCAGCTAATCTAGGATTCAACTCCCAATACCACACTATAATATATTCGTTTTTTTCCCTTTTTTTATACCTCTCTATTGCGTTCATCCTTCCTCTTCTTCCTTTCAATCTTCATCTTATCCCGCTCAGTGAGTAGAGGCCCATCCACTGGTTCTGGTTTCTTCTTAGGGGCTACTTCCTCATCCATTCCGTCAAACATTCTCACTGGTGCCAATAGGCTTCTCACTGCAGGTTTTTCTTTTACCAATCCATGTTTCCCAAATTTATCTGAGAGTTTAACACATACCTGTAGCCATTGAAAAAATTATACTCCAATCTTTAAGAGAGCAAGGAGATAATCATAAGACCCTGCCTAACTATACATTGCTAGTCTATGTGGGAATACATTCTGCTGAAACATTGAATCGCTTTATATTCTTGACAAATACTTCTTCCTAATTCAATGAGGTTGCAAGAAATCTGAACTCCAATACGAAGACAAAAATGAAAAGCCAAGCACCATTCTTATCCAGGAGTAACATTAGAAGTTGAGATAGAACACGTAACAGTATAAATACAAAATTAGAAAACCAATTACAAAATAAAAAGCATTCAATTACGATGTCGAGCAACATCAACAATATCCATTGGCCATCCAGATTGCCGAAAAGTAAACAAATAAGAAACAAAGCTTGAATACAATCAACCCATACCGATCGGCATTCAGAGTCGTCCTCTACGCATCCAGAGTCCACGAGAAGCTCCCCAAGGGCTTCGAATACACCTTCCCCGTCGTGACCGAAATCGAAATCCTCGTCGGCGAGGACGTTGATGATATAGTCTACAATTGGAAGGTCTAACTCATCCAGTCGCCTCCCTAAAACATCGTGCACCACCGCGCTTGCCACTTCCGCCATCTCAACGGCGGAATCAATCAGTTTCAGGGATCGAGTATGCTTCGTGTGGTGAATGGTGATGGCTTCGCGTGGAGCAAGAAATATGAAAAGGCGGCGAGGGAGATAAAATCATAAAACCTGTATTTCGTTAAATTTCAATTTGACCATTGAACTTTATCAAAATTGCACTCTCACCGCTCTCATGTTTTGCTACTGAGCAAAGAAAATCAAAACCAGTCTGAGTCTCACTCAAACCTACATTTCCCATTTTTAGTCTCATTTAAACAAAGTCTTATTTAAAAGATTATTCATATATTTTTTTTCTTCCAGTACGATTATCCGGTCTAATTTTAATTTTGTATTTACTTTCATGTATTCAAAATTGAAAACAATAATACTTTCTCTCTCTTTTTCAAAAATTGTCTTTGTTTTTTCATTTTCTTTATTATTTTATTATTTAATAATTATGATCTCCACCTTATAACAACACTATTTCTACATTTTAAACTATTCATAATTATTACTCTAACCTAGATATTTTAGTTTTTATATTCTACTATATAGTATAAATAAAAAAATTACAAAAATATTTTTTGCATATTAATTATTATATCAAAATATAATATAAAAAAATTACAAAAATACTTTGTTAATGTCTTATATAAAAAAATTTTACAAATATAGTGATGATGAAAAAGTAAATATGACCAGACTCTTAGAAGCGATGGGAAGGAAGAATATTATTTAATTTTTTTACTTAATAAAATATTTAATCATCTTTACATTTCGAAAATATTTTATATAAATATAATTACAATTTTTTTTAATATTTTACTTTTATTTAAAATGTTTTTTTAATTAATAAAATACTATAATTTAATAGGAATAATATAAATATATTATTATAATATAAAATAACTATTTTTTATTTATCATCTATTTTATTCAAAATATTTTTTTATTTAATAAAAATAATTTAATTAAAATTAAAATTTTTTATTTTGTCATAGGACTACATAGTTCACCCACAATTTATTTTTTTAAAAAAAAATTAAAATACTAAATAAACAAAATTACAATGTATGTCTAATTTATATTATTATATTTTTTTTATTAATATTCATAGAAAATTATAATGCTTCTGTTTAAACTTAAAATAGTATTCTCTCCGTCTCATACAAGATGCAACGGTATTATTAAGTAGGATAATTTAGAAATTAGGTGATGTGATGGAGAGAGAAATATATAGTTTATTTTTTATTTTGAAAATATTGCAGGGTGTTTGAGATTGAGGAATTAGTATTTTTTTTATGTGATTTTTTTATTATTATTATTATTTTATTTTAATAAAAATAATTATATATTTAAATAAAAAAAATATTTTTATTTAAATTACAAATATTCACTTTATCTTTGTTATTATTCTATAATGCAAAAATATTATGGTATTTTAGATTTTATAATTTTCATAAATCTTTACAACCGTTAATTTTCTAGAATTTCCTATTGCCATTTACTTCGATCCGAACAGTCTCCGGTTGACTACGTAACGCCTCCCCTTTCCCCGGCGGTAGTCTCCACCGGTCAAAGCAAGTACGATATTCATCGTCATAAGAATTGAAAAAGATACTTGGGGTTGGTATCTAATGATGGTCCACAGATGACCGCAAATTAAACCCAAATCCAAAGCTACTGCTTGCCGAGAAATACGATTTGGAGATCAAAAGGTAACCAGTAAAGTAAAGGGGATGGCCGCAGGAGCACCTTCAAGCATGATACTTAGCCCCCAGCCATCTTGGTTTACTCCCAAAAGGTACTGTACTCTTCGTATCTTACATTAGCTCCTATCCTATTATTTATTATAGAGCTTAGGAGCTAATGAGCTTATTTTGTTTATTTGTTTCAATTTAGATGAGTTCTATAGCCCCCATCGAATTACTGTTGTTAACAGATGAAAATTAGAATGGGCTTTAGTTGCGGATGAGTTTCCTATATGAAGATTTTAATGAATATTTGGATGATATTAACTACCCTGGATGGTGGATAAGCCACCGTATTTTGATTTCCCGTTTTAGGGTTGACCGTATTGATATCTCATTAAGTTCTTTGATTTGATCGACATTGTCAACGCTATAACTTTTAGTATTAATATTCCCATTTTTTGTAAAGATCTTGCGTTCGTGCAGGTTGCTCGTTATTTTCTGTTCAATTAACTTGATAAATTACATAGACCGTGGAGCTATTGCCAGTAATGGTGTAAATGGAAGCCGTGGAACTTGCGAAAGTGGTACATGCTCATCTGGTAGTGGAATTCAGTAAGTTCGATATCATCGACATTTGGTGGTACCTTCAGCTTTAAACTTTCTCTAAACCATTCATCATATCTTTTGGTTTATGTAATTTATAACCATTGCATTTGACTGTCAATGTCGTGCTCTATGCTTGTGTGCCGGTTGCTCATTCTGGGTATTCAAAACTGCAAAGTCTACTAAGCTAAGAAGTAAATTAATCCAATTGTTGTCTCAATGAGATTTTGATTGGTTATGCAAGAATCTTGTAATTATAATTTCATTGTAGTGACGTCTGACATGATAAGCATGAACAGAATGACGCATTGGAGGTAGAGCCCTTGCTAACCTATAAGATCATAAGCATAGGAAACCCTTGACTACTGTGAGATAGAGAGACAAGTGGGAAGAATTCTTTGTGAAGAAGGCGGGAAGAATAGGAAGCATTAATGCCAAGCTCAGTTGATGAAGAGCACAGGAAATCTGCAAATGTAGATTAACATGTTTTCACCAAGTTAGACCAACAATCTGCAGGAGACTACTGATTCTCATATTAGTGACTTCAGTCTTGATCATTAATGGTGAAGGATTTTATGTGCTTACTAGAGGAACATATGAAGAGCTAACTTCAAATTTCTAATCCCTCCCTTATTTGTCGAAAATAAATAAGATGCATACAGGCTAAGCAAGTAATTAAATGGCTAAGTTAGCTTGCTCAAAATATCTTAATAATCGAATATAATTTTGTGTATTTTCATGTTGGCTCATGATACTTTTCTGTAGTTTCTTTCAATAACGGAAAACAAGTTTTTTCGTGTTCATAGTTTTGCAGTTAACTTTGTCGATAATACTTGGCTGTTATTTTAACATCTCTCACCATTTTCGTGTGTTTCTCTAATGTGGTGACTTCTTTTATAAATGCAAACCAGCTACTTTGTACAGAACATGGTACTGATTTTCTTGAAAACATCTTCACTCAAATGATTTCCCCATTGAAAATGTTATATTTTTTGTTACATGTTCTGACACTAATATATTTTCTTGCAGGGGAGATTTTGATCTAAATAACTTTGAGGATGGAGTTATTTCATCAGCTTTTATGGTTGGACTCCTTGTGGCATCTCCGATTTTTGCATCTTTGGCCAAGAGGTAAGAGTCTTTTATTTTGTTACTGTACTCCGTCATTTTGTCATTTGTGATATACTTTGTTCTTTATTATAGAGAAAAAGAGTGAACTATTAAGAATGTATGTGAAAATGATATTCATGCCAGCTGAAACAAACATGGATGGTTTTTGGAAAAGCAATTCCCAAAATAAGACATGATGTTTTTCTGTTTGTGGGTTCTCTATTAAAAGAAAAACATTGTTTAACAGGATAAACCACTTCGCATAGCACAACTGTGTAGTAACAGTTGCTGAGTCTATAAAGTTGGATCTCACAATCCTGACTTTGTAAATATAGAAGAAATAAGCGAATTTAAGAAACAGACCTAGCTAGTTTGGAAATTTTGTTTCTTCTTACCAACTTTACAAATTCAGATCCGGTAGATTGCTAAAGTGACATATAATGTGTTAAAATCGTACTATCTATATGATATATATATATTCTTTATATACGTGATATTATTGAAAAAATATGCTGAATATATTTTCTTTTTAATGTACCTACGTAAGTAAAAAATACCAAGTGATTTCTAGACCAATAAAGTTTCATTTATTCTTTCACATTTTATTAATTATTTTGAGTATAGGTAATTTTACGCCAGTTGTTTTGTGATGTGTAAATTATTTTTCTAGTTACTAAAAATAGGACTATCCTATATTCAAGAAATGCTACGGAACATATATTCTTCTTTTTTTTAATATACAGTGTGCATTAGCCAATTATGGAAATTTATTTCACTAATTAATTGTTCTCTTATTCTTGTCTTTGTATGCATATTGCAGTGTCAATCCTTTTAGGCTTATTGGAGTTGGTTTGACTGTATGGACCATTGCAGTTGCTTTTTGTGGGGTTTCATTTAATTTTTGGTCCATTGCCATCAGTCGCATGTAAGAAAATCTTTTCAAATTGAGTGAATGATATTGGACATTAAATTCATTGCTCATATAGTAACCTTTTTTTTTTTTTTTTTTTTTTTCCTGGATGTTTATTAATATAGGCTAGTTGGTGTGGGAGAGGCTTCATTTGTAAGTCTTGCTGCTCCATTCATTGATGACAATGCTCCAGTTTCACAGGTTGGCATCTCCTAGACGTTTCATCAATATTGATATTAGAATATGCAGGCTTCTTTATCATATCTTGCCAATAATTGAAGGTGTGTTTAGATATGTTTGGAAGTATAACTAAGTGTTGGATGCGATATTTTGAATAGAGAATATGTTTTTGATGCAATGTTGTCAATGAAAATAGGCTTTGGATGTGATTTTCTTTTGACAAACAAATTTTGATTAATAGGTAAAAACAGTTTTGAAATCATTAGTAAATAGAGCGTCACTCTCCTTATATTGGAGACAAAGACATGACAAACATCCTATGTATAGCGATTTGTCAACACATCACTTGGAAGAGTTTTGTATAACGTCATAATAAAATAGGAATTTATTGTGAATCGCTTGATTATAGCAATTGTTAAATTATAGGACTAGCTAATTGACAACTAATTTTCATAGCTCTGTTTAATTCTCCGCCTATGTCTCTATCATTGAAGTATTGAATAAAGTATTAAGAACTAATAGAATGAGAACTAAGGAGAGAAATGCCTCTAGAATAGTTGAGCAAAGAGCACAAAAGAATTGAGGTTATAACCTCTTAGTATTGTTTTGGTTTGGATATATGTTGTCTGTAGGTTTATTAGACAACTGACAAAACTATTGGTTACAGACTTTGCATCGCAAAATCAAGACATGCAAATTGTTAATTGAAGGAATAAATGATTATGTTGTATGGAATGCGTGAATATTCTAAGAATAAATGTACAGAAAGGTAATTGGAGCACACACCTTGATTTTATTGGAAAATTTGAAAAGGTTATTAAGGAGGTAATGATAAAGCCTAAGTCTAGGAATGACGAACTAATTATTGCTAATGTAGAGTATACTTGTTGTCTACTTCTAATTGGTGGAGATTGTGGATGGTTGTCTCAATTTGATTGGTTGATGGCTTGACCTCTTCAAATCGGTGGATCATTGGGATGATACGATTGGTTGAGTGATTCATCTTAAGCGTGTATATAGTATATACATCCATTTGCATGCATGTAATGGGGCTTTGGGGGAATTTTAGAGATGCACATTCCATAAGTGAAAGTTGAGGGATGGGTCCCACACTGGTAGGAGCCTTGAGATATGTAGAGTGGAAATGGTCCCAACTGAGCATTAAATGGATTCAGTCGAGTAGATGATGAAAATGGATTTAGCCTAGGAAATGATGAAATCTAGGGGAAGTTTGACTTCAAATAATCCACTTTTATTGAAATTAATCTTGAGTTTGGTAGCTACTTGGAAGCATTTCAAGATTTGTTTGATAATCAAGTGAGACTCTATAGTTGCATCACTGGAAATTATTGTGTCATAAGAGTGGGCCAGATCTCTCACATTGTACACCTTTGAAGAATCCTTGGAATCACTGGAATTTATTGTGTCATAAGATTGTGTCTACATGATTTATCTTCAGGCCATTGAGTTTAAGTGCAACTAAACACTCCAATCTCATTATTTCCTGTTCATCTACTTTTACTTATTTCTTACTCCTTCTGGCTTCTCCTTTCTAATTTACGCTCTCAACAATTGTTTCTCTGTGATAGAGGACAGCATGGCTGGGTGCTTTTTACATGTGTATACCAACTGGAATTGCGGTGGGATATATTTTTGGTGGATTGGTATGTTTTCTTTTTTCATAATTTCCTTTGTGAGTAATTGGATAACTGTTTTATGACAAAGTTCTTATTAATGGCATGCTGTGTGCTTCTGTTGATTTCCTTTCCTGCGAAAGTTATTCACTTATTTCTTATTTTATTTATTTTTATGAATTTTAACTTATTTCTAGATTGGAAACTTTGGCTGGCGCTGGGCATTTTGGGTGGAGGCAATTTTTATGCTGCCTTTTGCAATATTAGGCTTTGTAATGAGACCTTTGCAGTTGAAAGGTTAGTACTTGCCTATTTGTATGCTTTCCACACTTTTTGATGCACCACTCATTTGTTAATGGTTATTTCATTCAGGTTTCAATCCTGCTGGGTCTCAGAAATGTTTGACACCAGTTGATGATGCATTAGAAGATCAAGGTGCTGGATGTTACAGATTGATAGTAATCTAAACTATAAAACAATATTTTCTCCTAATTAAGTTTCTCATAGAGGGCACTGTACTCAGTTCTATAAAATGCTTTACCAGATAAGTTTTTTGGTTCAGTAAATTACCTGATAGTTGTCTGATTCTGCAGATGATTTGCAGTTTATTTAACTGAGTAATATTCTTTAGTCTCTAGAATGAATTCAAGAAATTTGTTCGAGTAGAGTAATTTTAATGAAATGATAAATGAATATTTACAGCATAGGACTTTATTGACTGTATTCATTTTTTGTTATCTTTCTCTTTCATCACCCCTATGAGAAGTTCTTGTATCTGGAGTAAACTAGTGGATTTATTGGTTTTGTTGGTTTACTTTGTTGTTAGATAAAGAACTGAAGACTGTTTTAACTATCTGACAAATATATATATATATATTTTTAAAGGCAACCAATTATTGAGGGAAACAGCTTCATCCAAAAGCTCAGAACTTTCATGGTGAGTAATTTTCCTAAGAATATTATTTTTCTGAGTCAGAGTTGTGCAAGGCTTGGTTTTTGTAAATATTACAGGTGGACATCTTTCACAGTATTCGGGGAAGATATGAAAGTTCTTTTACTTGACAAGACTTACGTTGTGAACGTATTAGGTAAAATAAATCCTATTTATGCAACAGTTTATTTGTTCCACCAACTAATTAACAGCAGATTGTATAACATTTTCTTCAAATGTTACTAATTTCCAATTTTCTTTCTTTCATTTGGAATGGTGATTGCAGGGTATATTGCCTATAATTTCGTCATAGGTGCCTATTCCTACTGGGGACCTAAAGCTGGCTATAATATATATCACATGGTATTACTATTTGTTCCACTTAAAATTGGTTTTGTTGTTTCTTTCTTGTTATCCTATGAATATAAATTTCTGTGTCTCCAGAGCAATGCGGATTATATGTTTGGAGGTGTTACTGTTGTCTGTGGATTATTTGGTTCCATAGCAGGTGGTGTGGTTCTAGATCGTATGACTTCCACAATACCAAATGCTTTCTGGGTGAGTGTTATGAATAAAGCAATGAAGATATGTTTGTAAATATGGTATTATTGCCTTCTATTCTGACTCTTACATTCTTTTGGATGTAGCTCCTTTCATCAGCGACTTTTGTTGGAGCAATTTTTTGTTTTGTCGCCTTCTGCTTTAAGAATCTATATGCTTTTCTGGTCCTTTTTGCAATTGGAGAGCTGCTGGTCTTTTCTACTCAGGTACCTCTTTCCTAAGTTTTTATGTGCTGATTGCATTTGTCATCCAAAAATGCTATAAGAGAAGATTTCAAATTTCTGAAAGAGGGATTTTGAGGATAATTTCATTTATCAAACTTTTCTTTCCATCTTCTTTGTCAAAATTCCCAAATTTATATGTTTTCTGCCCTTTAAACTGGTCGGGGCAACAAACTTGCCAAAAAAACTCTGTAAATGCAATCTCATGTTTTCTCATTTGCTTAATTCTAGTTTTATCAGTTGGCTGTGACAATGAGGGTTGGTATATTTGCGCTGGTTCACTTTGTTGCTTGTAATGCAAGACGTTTGCAGGGTTACTGCAAATTTTCTTTTGTATTGGCTTTGGCATTGTATAGTATGAGTTTATATTATAAGCTCTAACATCTGTTCCAGATGCTCATAAATACATGATATATGTATGATTACAGGCCCCTGTAAATTTTGTCAATCTACATTGTGTTAAGCCAAGTCTTCGGCCTTTATCAATGGCAATATCTACTGTGGCTATTCATGTATTTGGTGATGTGCCTTCTTCTCCCCTTGTCGGCCTTTTCCAGGTGAGTGCTTACTCTGATATAAGTATGTCTATCTCATGTTTGAACAGAATTATCATAACTGGTTGTACTGCAGGATCA
The DNA here is from genome assembly GCF_009805555.1 of Andrographis paniculata. NCBI lineage: Eukaryota > Viridiplantae > Streptophyta > Magnoliopsida > Lamiales > Acanthaceae > Andrographis > Andrographis paniculata. Next base: position 5,007,338 of record NW_026137402.1, read on the forward strand.
AGTCAACAATTGGAGGGTGACTGCCCTTGTTTTAACATCTGTTCTATTTCCGGCTGCTGTAATATGGTTCATAGGTATACTACTGACCTATATTCTTGTTTATTCATATTTTTATTTCTCATTTAAGTGGAACAGAGTTCATTGTTGCATCACAGTTTAGAGTTTCACTGCTATAAGTATCATGGTTGAATTACATTTAACAAAATTAACTGTGACTAAGCAGATCCATGGTGGCGACAATACTGGAATTCTAGACTATGAAATTTACATTTTCTTAGCACCGAATACTGTTACCTATGTTGTGTATTATATTTGCTTTGCAGGATCCTTCCTTCACAGCGTGGATCGGTATAATGAAGATAGTGAGTCTCCTCAGGAAAATAAGTCAAGTTCAGACCCATTGCTTGAAGGAGAAACAAGAATCATATGAAATCTTCTTGTTTTTTGCTTTTGCTCGAGGTGTAGGTATATCTTATATACGTAATTAGTATTTCCATTGTTGTTACTCGTATTGTGGTTCTTCACTTCCACTTGACTTCAAATTCTTGGAGTAAATTCAATATAACAGAAACATCTCTTGATATTTTTCACAGAAACTATTAGTCAAATGGTTGTGGGAAGGGTTAGGTATGGCTTTCCAAATATGAGAAATATGACATGTTAAATGGAGAGAAATGAAATGACTGTGTGAGAAAGTCGTTAAGTGCTAATCAGTGACAATGACACAGTGCAACCTTTTAGAAATAAAATAATTATAAGATCTATTTAATAAAATTATTAAAGAATATATCATTAAATATAGGAAAAGTTAAAAAAAAAAAAAAAAATTATTTTATACTTAAGTCTCATTATTATTTTTGGATTTTTTTTTTTTTTTTTCATTTTCTCAATAAAGGACAATAAGTCCTTCGAGGCCTTAAAATTGTTTTAGTGCCTCGGAAAAGGTACGTGTGCATTATATAAGTGGACGTGACCTTGCCAACGCTTGTGTGGAACATGCCAGAGCCGATGTGGGAGGTGATGGGGACTCACCTTCGGTTATTGATGCAGAAATTCGCAATTTAGAAAATATCTCAAATTAGGACTTTATTTTTCTCTTTTGGCATCTAAAAAATGCACGTGACAGGCATGTACATCATGGTCTCTCTGCTACAGATTTGGACTTTGCCGGAGTTATGTTATACATTATGAGTCATCGGCGGCATGACATAAAAATTCATATTTTTTTTAATAAATTTTTAAAGTAAAGTATTTTGAAGTTTCATAGCAATAGATATTTGGTTACAACGTTCTCATTAAAAGCAGATTTTCAATAATTTAGCTGATTTTTTACTTGAGGATTCATTCCAAAAATGCACTGATTGAACTTTACTTGGGGGAACCACTCTTGGCGCTTGTGGAGTAAAGATTCTTTCTTCCACATCGACAACATCACCCTCTACCGTGCTACAAAATCGGTCTAGTTCTTACAACATTATTCCCATATTTCCCCCACTCCTCTCCATAAGAATATTATTCAGAAACGTAGTATACATTTTCCCTTTTTTTTCTCCTGTCGATTACACTATTCATTCATATAATGGTAGGAATTGTACTTTCCATAAAGGAAGGTGCATCCTTCAACAACATTATGAACAATTGTGGTGTGGCAAATAGTGAGATAGCTAGAAGGACCTACTCTATACATCATCAAGGCTAGCAATCGATCCATTTTGTCAATTTCTTAGCCCAACCTTTAGGCGGTGCTGATAAAGTTGTGCTACTTTAATATTCTTCCATGGGGTCATTCGGAATTTGTATTATAGTGTTAGAGCTTGAACTTGCCTTATTGTGTTTTCCAGTAATTTGTCCTAAAGATAAAACAAAATTGTTGTACTATTTATCCACGATCGAATTTGAATTCTAAGTTATCAATTTCATTCATAGGCTAGGAGTTCATCTTTATTTAAGTTCCTAAAATTAGATTTTTAATTTGTTAATTTTATTTTTGTTTATTTTTATTTTTATTTTACTTCCTTCAAAACCCTCTTTTAGTATTTATCAATAAATATGTTATGAGTTCCTCGAGGAGACTACCCAACTCCAACTACATTGTTCTATTTTTATTGTTAAAGTAGATATTATATATTTTATTTAATTTTTTCACGGGGCATAAATTTGATACAGCATATCTGAGTTATATTCTTCTAGGTACAAGTAAAAATGAAAAATAAAATGCTAAGTAAAATTAAGAAGATCTTCAAAACAAATTTCCAAGAATTTTGATGTAGCGGATTGAAGATATTATAAGTTGTGTCGACTTAAGCTTTTATAGAATTATGCTCCTATTTCGGTAGGTTTCGCCTACTGAGAGGAAAAAACTTATCTTCCGCCATTGTTGGCCATAGCTATGTCTCAACTAATCGTGGGCATGTCCATGAAATTCAGCCATTGCTTTCCCGAATCTTCGAGAAAGCTTTCAGTGAGCCAAAAGTTTATGTAGCAGCAAATGACATGATCCCATTGGATTTTCGAAATATGTACACTTCAACAATATTATTCTTCTATACATATTTGAGTATACATTGCTATACTAAAAAGTGGGAACATGAAATGGAATTGAGTCTGAAATAATCACATTTGACATATTTGAGAACAAGCATGAACTGAAACAATAATATTACAAGGAAAAGAGACCTCTGAAAGAGCATTTGATATTTTATGAAGGTCTCTCAAACACACTATCCCACCAAAATGAAAATGAAAAGCCTTCTCCTTGTCAGAAGCTTCATCGATCCGAAGTAGGTTTTGGGCAAGAAAAAAACATGGCGAATCTACGAGGTAGAAATACTTACAACAGAAGGGTAATTGAAAAAAAAAAAAAAAAACCCTCCTTCAAAATGAACCAACCTTGTAGGAAAACTTGCCTCTTTCAGCTTCAGGTGACACTTGACTTGGCTTGTAGTCATATATATAATGGTGGATCAAAGAGGTTACACACACCAAACAAACTAACAATCATAACTTCATCAAACATATATCAAGATGTAATTACATATATATATTTATATGTATATGTATATGTATATGTATATGTATATGAACTTAGCTGCTTGAGATTACATTATTACTTCCCAAATGATTGAGGCAGCTGAAATTATCGGTATCACGAGGTCCTTCATATCATGTGCATTCTTTGAGCCCGTGATGTATATTTTTCACGAGCTCCTTCATATCGATGCTGAATCCTTCATCTTTCTGTATCGGATTAAAAAGCACAGCTTGATTTATTAAAATGCCATAAGAACAAGCTAATAATGTATTGGATGATCATGAGTTAGTAGGCATGTTATATATAATGCTACAAATAAATAGGATATTTGTAACAAAAATTTTCGTCCTTAAATCCATTTTTTTATGTTATTAACGACATTAGAGACGGATTGTGTTAGCTACGTGAACTTTAGAGATGAAATTTTTGTTACAAATATATGTTATTTTTTTGTAGTAATATATATATATATATATACCTTTGCGACGATTGCAATATTGAGAGCAGAATCTCCGAAAGTCATAACACTGCTGTTAACAACTGTAAGATGGATCTTGTGGAGTTGGACAAGAGTTTTCTCCACAACCCCTTTCCTTTTCTCACAATGGATATTGATGAGGACATCATTGTTGCAAACTCTTGCCTCGATTTCGGGCAGTGTCCTATCGATTAGAGGAGGATCGCGAGAAGATGAATTATCGAATACTTGATGTTTTGTCACAAGCACAGCCGATTCGATGCTTGTCTTGCTCTTATTTTTCTCTTCAAGTGCCTTCACTTTCTCCTGAAGCTGTTTCATGTACTTTATTGCATCTCCAAGAACCGATGCCTTGTCCATCTACAAAAAAAAACCCAAAACATTAATTGAAGTTTGCATAATTAGCTTTGAAACTCAATCAAATTCGAATCGATGTAAACATGGCCTTATTTGATATTTTTTGTGATCAAGAATAAGAGATTAGGGGATGATTGTGTTAGAATATGAAACTGAAATTCTATATTTCAATCATAAGAATAAGTACATATTTATAGTAAATCATACGAATTTTTTAAATAAGATAACAACCATATCAAATATATTTTAACATATTGTATTTGTACCTTTTTCAATCCTGGGACGAGGGCAGAGAGAGCTATGAATCTCTGGTTGAGCTTTTCTCGACGTCTTCTCTCGGCCAAAATATGATCTTGTGCTTGACTCAAGTGTCTGCCATTGTTGCTGCTGCTGCTGCTGCAGATTCTCTTAGCTCCTTGGCATGGCTTCAGCACAAAATTGGGGTTACCAAATGAGTGGTCAGAAGCTGAGAAATTTACTGTGCAGATTCTCTCCTCTTTCGGCTTAACCATAATTCCCATAGGACTCCAGCTGCTGCCTGATTTCAGCTCCGATGGCGACGACTCTGGCGAGGGTTTTGTGAAGTCCAGTGTTCGATGATGATGATGATGATGGGGGTTAAGGTCGTAGTAATTAATGTCTACAGGCTGCTGCTGCTGCTGGAAATCTTGGCAGAATGGCGATGGGATAGAGACGAGGTCGACGTCGATTTGGGAGTCGATCGGCCATTGCTGGAACAGTACTGCACAGCTTTCTTCCATCATTTCCTGCTGTTGCTGCTGCAGTGAATTAAGATTGATGAGAAAATAAATAAATTATCATCTTCAATTAGGAAGTGACCATTTTGTTTGTGTTGCTCACCGCAGAATTTCTGAAGCTTGAAAACTCCATGATCGATCGATGAGGATTTGATTAGTTGCAGGTCCGTTGCTATATATATATAAATCGCGAGTTTAGACGACGATCATACAAAGTCAGGACTAATAATCATATGTATGTATGAATTATTTGAACAAGTTAAAAAGGTGAGTTTGATTTCTTACTACTGTAGACTTGGAAGCTGGTGAACTTTTTTCTAATCCCCACTCTCTACGTATATACATACATATATATATATATATATAGTAATATATAGGTCCAGCAAATAAATGGGTGATTGGAGTGTTTAAAAAATAGATTGTAATTTATTAATTATTATTATTATTATTATTTTTTATCAGAATAATTTATTACTTAATTTTTTGGTGCTCTGATTGGTGTGTGTGTGGAGACTTTGACATTTTGAACAATGCCAATGATGTGGGCGTGCAATTGTAACATAAGATATATATATATACGTACACACCACCATTTTTTTTTTTTTTATTTATTTATTTTTTTTTTTTCTACATGTGAATTATCAACAGCTATTTCAACAGTGCAACTTTAAATAAATTTTTATCAGAACTAATAGCCTGCAACGTAGAAGATAAGTTAACATTAGACAAATTATGTGTGATATGACATGTAAAATCCGAAAATATTGGAACTTTATTTTTGAAATTTTGACCGTAGAAATTTTAAAAAATTAAATAAATATTAATATATAAAATATAACTAATTTTTGTGAATGGAGGAAATTATGAAATATCAATTTTTTATATAAAAATAAATTCAAGAAATTTTTACTACCCTAAACTACAACTACAAGTGGGGTTGGGTCACGAAAATTAATTATAATCCAATTGGTAATGATGGATTAAACAAGTATTTATTTTTTATTTTTATATTATGGATATAAATCTTCATAATTAACATAAACAAGTATTTCATACTTAAAACACAAAACAAACACAAATTATTTGGAAAAATATCATATAATTTTTTTAAAAAAAAAATCTTATATAACAAATTAATTTTTAGTTTAAAACATTACGAATGAAACAATTTTTATATCATATCAAATAAGTCCCATTTTTATACCGGCCGAGTCAAATCAATCTGAGTTAGTACAAATATAAAAACCAGACAGTATATATACATCACATAATAATACACTCTCTCCGTCTCATATTTATATATTCATTTGTTTTTTTGCACAGAATTTTAAAAATAGTAGTATTATATTGTGATAAAATAAAAATAAATACTTTATTATATGACGGACCAAACTGAAAAAATAATAGATTATTAAAAGATAAAGAGAGTAATATATATCACATATTGTGAGGGATCATCATAATACAATATGCAACATAATGTACTATTGCATTAAATACAATATATAAATTGTACAGTACATATTTTTATATTTAGCAACATTATATTGTCTTGTCTTGTAGTTGAATGTTAATTGCTGTCAAGTATTATAAAAACAGAAAGTTTATAATTATCGTACAATTAGGTTTGAAGTTGGACTCATTACATATTGAGAGGCCTAATATGTGCAAATGGATATAAATAAACAAATAAATATTTACATTTGTGAGAGTAATTATTGATTAGGTGACAACATTGTAATGCGACTAAGTCAATGTTTATGTACAAAAAAAAATAAAATAAAGGCAATTTATCAGATAGAATAAATAAATACATTTGCTATAAAACCTTAATAAAGGAATAAAATCTTGAAAGGACACACAAGTTGATATACACGCAACATATCTTTTCAGAAGTACATTGGGAGTAACAGAAATATTTTTAACTTAAAATTATTATTTTATCCTTAATAATAATAATAATAATAATAATAAATACAGTACAATAATATAATATAATATAAAAATAAATAATTTATATATTATATTTTAATAAAATATATATATATAATTAAATTATTATTTTAATTTATGTATTATATTTGAATTAAAATTTAAAATGGAAAGACCATATTTAAATAAGAGTATATAAATTTTTTAATTTTATTTAAATTACTAAATATAATTAATAAAATTTTAAAATAAATTATAAAATACAAATAAAATGTAATATTACATTATAATTTTATTTTTAATTGATATATTAATCTTGAATTAAAATTTTAAAATATAAATAATTAAATTTTAAAAGTATATTTTTTATACTTTAATTTAAAATCTTTAAATATAATTTATAAAATTTAAAATAAATTATAAAAGTGTTAGGGAAAAATACTATTATATTAACCACGTAATTATAGTTTAAAAGCACTTTAAATTCTATAACGTAAAATAAAATTGTTTTTATAATGATTTATCCTAACACAAAATCTGATTCTGCTTTTAACTTCCATTTATTTTTTAAATTAATCCAAATTGACAGTAGAATTAAAGTTTTTTTTTTTTTTAAGTTTGTATCATATAATCTAACAATTCTCAATAAAAAAATATTAATTATATATATAAAATATCAGATACAATAATTATTAATTAAAAATACAACAAAAATAAAAATATATTGATCCTTTGATAGCTCCAAACTTGTTGATGCTAAAAATATCTCATGTTTATCGTACATTCGTCTAATGTGACTTTTTTTCTAAAATTTAGTTTGCATGCTATTAGGTTTAGTAAAGAGTTTACTCAAAGTGTACCAAAAGAATAACCGGTTCTCACGTTATTTTTTTTTTTTAAAAAAAAATGTCACCATTGATTTCTTTAATAAGTAGCAATTATTCCATGTTTTTTCGAATCTAATTTCTAGGTTATTATTTCAAACCGAGAATTTAGTCAAAGCACATTCGAAAAAAATAGCTCCGAGCGATCACATTTTAAAAAAAAAAAAAGTAACTATTATTCTTCAAATTAGTACTCTCTCCGCCTCAAACATCATACAACATTTATGTTTGGCACGAGAATTTAGGTGATGAGTATTAAGTACGGTAATTTAAGATAATTTGAATATTAAGTGATGTAATTAAAGAGAGAAATGATTATTTATTTTTTTTATTTAAGTGATATGATTGGAGAGAGAAATGATTATTTGTTTTGTTTGGGACAAACAAAACAAAAAATGTTGCAGGATGTTTAGGACGGGGGGAGTATTAATCATCACATCGGGTTTGGTTTGCTTTCTTTTGTTGCAACATAGATGAATTCTCGCATCGGTTGAAATGTTAATTGGAGATTTATCAGCACTATATTGATTGTCCGAGTCATAACATAAAAATACTATAGTTAAGTGTTGTCAGTTCTAATTTGTATGTACCGTAAACTTATATTTAATGTATTATTTGATATATATTATTGAACTATCACCTTAACCGGCCTCCCTCCGGAGAATTCTTCTTATTTCTCTATTTGAAAGGAGTAAAGTATCATTTACCATGAGTGTCAAGCAAAATTAGAATTCATATATCATTAATAATAATAATACTTCTGTCCCATTTAAATTGTTCAAATTTGTTTAAATATAGAGTTTTAGATTTTGTGTAATTAGTAAATAATTGAAAAATATATTAGTAAAAATAATTATAAATTAAGATTAAAATGACTAAATAATTTAACTGAAATAAAAAATATATATATAAATTATGATTTTTAAAATATAATTAAAGTATATAATTATTTTTTTTTAAAAAAAAAAAAGAAAAAATAAATTATGTGTACCTGATAAAAATAAATAGTGATCAATTAACTGGAATAGAGGGAGTGTAAAAGCACTCGGTAAACTTTGGAATAATTACTGCGGAAGTTAAAGTCCTCCATTGTGTCATTGTGTGTTGGTTATTACTTCACTATAAGTATGGAGAATATATATTTAATTAATATTTTATTTATAATTAAATATATAAAAATAAAAAAAATTAAAATATGTATTTAAATATTATTTTTAAAAATAATAAAGTTTATATAATATAAAAAAAATAAAAATAAAAATTTATTTATAATTAACATAAATTAATTAAATAAAAATATGAGAAATTTTGAATGTATATACATTTGTTTATTCTAAATAAATTTTATTTATTTATTATTATTTAATTTTATCAATTAGATTGAGGGCATATTCATATATTCCCTCTAGCCACAAACTAACGTCCTACTTACCTATTTGGGACGTCCAACAACTATTGTCCTATTTTTTTTTTTAAACACAAATTTTATATTTTTACCCTTCATTCATTTATTACTTTTAATTTCTATCATACACTTAAGGGCAAATTTTTCCATTCATAACAAAAAGACAATTACCTCAAAAATCGTACAAATATACTTTAGAAGAATAGAAATTGGACGTAATTTAGTGAGTCAAGTGCTGTTCTGATGCATGCTAATAGCACTATTTATAATTAGTTTTTTTACTATTTAGGGAATGATTTAGAATAGTACTATAATTTTATGAACATGGACAGATTTAAAATGATTAAATTTAGTATATATGGACAAAATTAGAAAATTCAAGATCATTACATATTTATTTTACTGATACTGACTACTTGACACACATACAGACACAATAGTAGTCGCATTACCACGTACACAACATAATTTCTCCTTTAACAAATACACTTTTGGATTTTGAATTGGGATTTGAACGGTAGAAATTTTGAATTTGAATAATTGTATAATGTGATATAAATAGGTGTTGATATGATGTTTTAAATGTAAAATTGATTTTTATTATAATATAAAAAATAAAAAATAGGTGTTTGATTTGATGTTTTTGGGAAAATTTTTTTGGATGAATAGTAAGATTTTGATAAAATCCTACAAGCGAACGCACCCTAAATAAATAAATCCAATTGGGATGACCCGACCCAACGATGTTATTTTTAATTAATGATTAAAGATCATAAATCGTGATTAATGCTTAACGTGTTGTCTCAAGTAATTGAACTCCACCACTCATTATTATATAATTAATTCTGCAATTTTCATTTTCATATATTTGGTTGGTTGACACATGAATTGATTTTTAGTTTGCGCTATAAGAAATTGTGTTAAATATATAAAATATTTTATTTTTATTCGGTTGTAAAAGTTTCATTTATTTTTAAGTGTATTGATCTTTGAATATTAATTATTATATTAAAATTTAATACAAATTAAAAAGATATACAAAAAAATACTTCCATCATGGTCTTGTAATAGTAATAGAAGAAAATTTGTATAAAATACATAAAGATATTTTTAATATCAAATACAATGACGTAAAAGACAAATGTGACCAGAGAACGAAAGACAAATGTGACCCGGGAACATAGAAAATAGTATTATTTTAAGATGAATATTTGAAATTTTTTTTACATTTTGATTTTTGTAAAAAATTATTTTGTATATTAATTACTTGCAGCTTCCCATAACAAAGTATCCATTTTTTTTCATTTTAATCCGTCTCATAACAGAATATCATTATCTACTTCGCATTACAAATACTCTTACAACTTACAATATATTAAACAAATATCATCATTATCCTTATATCATACCATACTAATAAAATTATTTTAGTCATTTCTACTTTATTCCTACTATATTCATTCTATATTTCAATATAATATTAATATTTTTAAAATTAAGTGAAAAAACAAATGGATACAATGGGACGAATGGAGTATTATTTTTAAAATTACCCTTGAAAAATAGTAGCCGAAAAGCAGGTGAATATATATATTATTAATCAACAAATAAGTAAATAAATTAATAAATAATTAAGAATTTCGGCATATAACAGTGACAGTGGATCTAAAATAATAAAAGAGTATTAAATGAAACAATTAAAATATGGTTTCGATGTGAGTCTAGAACAATTGAAAGACGACGTGCATTCTTATAAATAATTAGTCACTTGACATAGGAATAAATAATTAATTTAATAATTGAATAATCATATATACTGATATAAATTATTGGTACGTATGAAACAACAGATACAGAAAACGGCGCAATCTTTAGAAATAGTTAAATTATTGAAATGATTAAACCATTTATTTAATTAGATATAATATTTTATTCATATATATAAGGTGACGTGATTAACTCTATTTTATTTATATATATATATATATAAATGCAGTGGGTTGTTAAAAAACAATAGGGGAAGAGACTCCAATCCACTCTCAAATTTTCCTCTATTTTTTAAGATATCCACTGCTATTTCATTTTTGGAGTTTTTATGGTATTTTTTTTATATTTTTGGGTGTATTGTATACTTTTAATTTTTTAGTAGATGATATATAATTTTATATTTTAAAAAATTGTATGTAATTTTATTATTTTTTGAAAAATAATGTATAATTTTATTTTTTAAAAGTGATATAATTTTAGTTTTTGGAAAGTAATATATTATTTTATTTTTTTTAAAAAAAATAATGTATAATTTTATTTTTTAAATTGATATATAATTTTACTGTTTGAAAAGTGATATAATTTTAATGTGTATGGATCTAATGTAAAAATAAATTAAAATTAAGGTGTAATTTATATATATATGAAAGTTAGATCATCTATCTTCTGTAATAACTGAAAAAATGGAGTGAAAGATTGGAGATCGCCTTACAAGCATTCAAAATAACCTGACATATGACTACATATTATACTAGTGGATAAAAGAATATGATGAAATAATTTGAACTGTTCTTCCACAAATCCCATAAAAATATTTTCAAAAAAAATTATTAATATATTATATACAATTATTATTTTAATGTTACTAACATAACATTTTATTTATATATATAAATAATATTCAGGCCCTTAAATATATATATAAATAATATTTTTATCTATAATAAAATATAAATAATAAAAAAAAACACTTTTTCTAAGATTTTTTTAATGAAAAAAATCAATAATAATAATAATTTTGTTTAATATGTATTTTCTTTTTTAACCAGAAAAAACTAAAATAAAAATAAAAGTTTTCTAAATATATATAAATAATATATTCTATTTTTTTTACCTATAATAAAATATAAATAATTAAATAAAATAAATTTTTCTAGCATTTTTAGGTAAAATAATATTAATATTACTTTTGTCTAAACAATTTTAAAACAAAAATAAAAGCCTCTAAATATGTGTAAATCATAGTATTTTTTATCTATAATAAAATATATATAATTAAATAAAATAAATATTCTAGTATTTTTATATACAAAATATCAATTTGGATGTATATGGATCAAATCAACAAGTTATAGTTTTGTATGCATACATTAAAACCACATAATTTTTATATATAAATATTTTATATATAATATAAATAAATAAATAATAAGGCCTGGCCGGGGAGTCTATTTCGCTATTCCAGGGCCTGTCTGGGCGCATGAAAAAAAATATCTATTCAAACAATTTTACTAGAGAAAAAGTCGAAATTCAAATACAAACTATTTAAGCAGGCAGGAGAAGGAAACAAATATAATTCAATAAATAATTGAACACAAAATCTCTCAAACAAACCAAAAAATAAAAAATGTTTGTATCCAAGCAATGGCTACCTACTGCACTTGGTGCAACTCTTGGGTGCATGTTTGCTGTGGAAGAAGTTTGGTTCTCTACCAACTGTAACAGATCGTTTTCCACACGACGATGACCGCGAAGAAGAGTCGTCGACTGGGGGATTATTCCCACTTGGTTTTACAGCCTTCCAAACTTCAGGTGAAACTTCATGTATAACATCAAGTTTTTGACCCGGAATAAGGAAAGAATTCATCTCTTTCTTGGCTGATGGAGACCTGAATGAATGATGAGAACTAGTTAGCAATGGACATTTTAATCCCAAAAAATCAATCCTAGCTGAATGTTACTCACCCTTGAGGCCTGATCAAATATTTCTGAATAGGAGATTTCATTTTTCTAAACTTCTCCAATCTTTCAAGAGGTGAGCTCATTGGCTTGGCTTCCTTGTGTTTATTATCTTCCTGTGTTGCGTGAGTAGCTTCCGATTTTTGCAGTCTTCCTTTGGCTACGAGGTTTTGGTCTGCATTCACTTTCTTTTTCTGCAAAGATTGAAAATTTTACAATGCACATATGATTGAAAAAGTTTTAAGGTTGTAATTCAGAAGTGTGCGCTTACCTGGATGCTACCGCGCCTCTCACTCTGCTGCAGCTTAGTGTTTGGTGCATTCGAATGCGAAGTTCCGTTTTGAGGGATTGGAATATCTGTTCTTCTCTCCAAGTTGGCTTCTTTAAGAATTCCTCTCTCCTGTAATGTAGAAGAATGTTATATTCATCGACCCTCTACATATCGATCTATCCAGTTAGACTATCAAACATGTACTTACATCAGTTCTTAGTCGAAAAGGTTTCAGGCTTGTGGGCTTTGGTTTCTTAAGCTTGCACACTGGACTAGATGCAATCGTAACAGCCTTCAAATTCTTTTTCTTGGATTCAGCAATCTATATCAGCATAAATCACAATCAGAGAACTGGATGTTATGAAGAACCTTGAATCTTGAACATTCTTAGTGTTTATCGTACCTCTTCTTTTACTTGTAGGTGTTTAGCATGCATTGGAAATGATTTTTTTACATTTGGTGTCGTATTCTTGTTGTTCATGCTGCAATCGAGAAAGTGATAGTAAGTACCAAATCTATTGATTAAAGAAATGGATATTCAAAAGCAGGAAGATTTGTTTCACCTGTTTTCAATGGAAGCTGCAGAATGTTCTTTGTCTTCACCATCCATAAATTTGTGCTCATGTTTCTGCAGATCAGAAGAATTAGTTGTATCTTCTGCAGCATTTTCTTTGTCATCCCAATCGACAAACTTATTCTCATTCTTTTGCTCTTCATGAGAATTACTATTTGCGAGTTCGCCGCAGCATTCTGAGTTGCCTTTTCCATTCTCACCATTGACATTAATTTCCTGTCCTTCAGTTTGAAATCCCAAATTTTCATTTCCTTCCCTTTTGACAACATCTGTTACTGCCAATTCAGAATCTTTTGTTGATGTTGCAACTTGTTCCACAACTTTCTCACACAACCGTTTACTGTTTTTTGATTCTTTCTTCTTTGATCCATTTGTGGAACTATCTCCCAACAATTTCTTGGGTTTTTCCAACTTTCCTTTCACTTTACCTTTAGCAGATCTTCCAGATTTAGCTTCTTGATTCGTGGAAAGTTGAGAAGGAAGTAATGATCCATTAGGCTCTCCTTGATCCGTACGACTTCTTAACTTTGTATGAGGTTTACTTGAATAGCCCAATGCACGCTTCCTCTGACTTGAAATATCAAGCCTTTTCATTCCTTCACACAATTTTGAGATTGGCGTGCGAAGTTCTACTGAAGTCTTCACCTTGATGGTCTTCCTTGGAGAGCGAAACAGTAGAGCCTTCGCAACAGCTCTACTTTTCGGCATTTCAACAGCCCCTGGTTTAGAATTCTGAACACTTCGAAATGAACTTTGATTGGCCACAGTTGCTCTGTTCCTCGGAGTTGTAAGATACTTAGCAGCAACTGGTTTTGTCTTAAGCATAGGTGTGGTTGGTTTGGGCCTCAAAAGAGACCTAACAACCCCTTTTTGGCTATCATCTGTCTTCTTAGAAATGGATGATATAATAGCCATATTTGATAGCTTGGGACGTGAAGGCTTGGGAGGAGCTGAAAGTGGGCATTTGGAAGGTGATCTGAAGAACAAAGACCAAACAATCATAAATAAATGCAATTAAAGGCTGCCGTGAAACTTGATGTTATTTAAGCCAGGTTTACTGCTTAAACCTTGAAGCATTTCTATCAAGTGCTTTTCGAAGCCTTATGTTAGGACTCCTAGCTGCCATGACCTGTGTAAACAAATTTTAGCACCATGAAAGCTTTCAGTTGTTTTCCTTAATTTACAATATATGGAAGATTTCTTAGGCCAAAACTTACCCGAAGAACAAAATTCTTGTAGATTGTTTCTGAATCCATTTCTTCCTCGTGTTTCTGGTCACATCCTGAAACACAAATACAAACAACCCTCTAGTTTTTGAAATTTCGGAATTCCTGATTTTGAGAACGATAAAATGACTGTTGAAGATAAACCAATAGGGTATAAAGTGTTCATCATAAACGTGACCAAAAATTAATATCAGCAAATCTAGAAATCATGCGTTTAGCGGTAAATGAAGAAACATAACTAACTTAAAGGGGGAAGTTTGCTAACATAATCATGCTTTCAACATAAATATTAAGAATGATTCAAATTCATCAAAAACAAAGGTCAGATCTGTTAACAAATGGCACTTCAAGATCTCAATAATCAACACATATTTATCCACTCTGGATTTCATAAACTGTAATTCAAATTATTCGAAAAGCAGCGCGTGTCTTTCCTCAACAGGTATACCCTCATGCCTTCGAAATTTGAAATACTAATTGACGAAACAGATCAAATTGAAAAAACACTCAACACCTTACCGACGCGGAGACAAAACCAATAGCGATCATCGGGGCAATAATGGTGCGGAGCGGTGAAGTCGACGAACTTGGGTGCCTCAATTTCTTCGTAAAATTGTTCGTTCACAGCTTCAACTTCTCCATTAGAGGACTCAATTGGATCTTCCATTGACGGCAATTTACTTGAGCTTAATTGGCAGTCCTCCATCCTTTACAATCGATTTTGTAAGAATTGGAGCGGATAGAGTGTCGAGAGAGAAAGAGAAATAGAGAGAGCAGTTAGGTTTTTTGAAAGAGGTTCAAAATGTTTAAGAACTTGCGGCCATTCTGGAACTAGCCGTTGCAATCTGTCCCACCTAAAACGGATATGGTAATTACTTCAAAAGACAATGGGCAGTTTAGACATATGACGTGAAATCTGGGCAACAAAATTTGTTAAAAAAAAATATAAAAAGATTATTATTATTATTATTCTTATTTTATCTAATCAAAGTTCTAATTCTCAATATATAATATTTCCTCTTTCATTTATTTATAATTTTGTAATAGATTAAACAATAATATGATAAATAATAATAAAATAGTATATTGAAATAAAACGAATGGAGTATATATATTTTTAACAAGGTAATATTTAATACAAAATATTCTCACCGTCCACTCACAATGAATTATATTTTTCGCAAAGTAATATTTAATAAAAAAATATTCTCTTTGTCACCTCATAGTATATATTTTTATTTTAAATTGTTCACTTTTTTTAAAAAAAAATTATGACATATTTTTCTATAAATATTTCTATTTTACCGTCAAATTATTATTTTTATAAAAAACAAAAGGGCAAAATATTTTTATACTATTTTTAATTATTTGGTACAATTAAAATTTATTATTACTTAAACTATATACCCAAATAAATATATACTTTTAAAATGGTGAGGGAATATTATTTTATATATTATCTATCCAATTAACCTACCTCATATAAAAAAATATATATACACCAAATTAAAACACTATACAAATACACTCATTATTTTTTTCTTCATTTAAATTATAATTCTAAATTTTTTATTGGTGGAATATATATTAGGTATGTTCGGTTAATATAATGGGTGTGTTCTTATACATTTTTTTTAAAATGTATTTTTTCCAAAAATTAATATATTATACACATTCATTCATTTTATATTATTTATATAATTTTTTATACTTCACATATAAAATATCTTTTTTAACTATTTCACTAAACTAACACACCCATTTTCAACTTATATTGTCATTGCTTATTTTCTGGTGATACATTTTTAAATAAAATTTTATTATCTAAAAATTTACATTCGGTATTTCTTTAAAAATATTTTAAACAGTACAACAATATATACTTTTTACTAAATTTTATTTAAAAAAAATAAAAATCATCCGTATCATGTTAATAAGAAAATTGACCGTAACTAGATTATGTATTAATTAATCCTACGTTATAAAAATTTGATAGAAATAGTCCTTATTAGGCCAGTTACTAAAATATTCATACTTCTTATTTTTTACATTATTTTTACTTTAATGTCAAAGACAAATTAGACATTACATTATTTTATCACACTACATATGTGTTTGTTTGGGGATTCTTCTCCAAATACACTATTCCTCTTTTTTTTTTTTCTTTTTTTTTTTCCTAAAAAATATTAAATCAAACAGCTATTTTTTATTTTTTTTTATATTATCCTAAAAATTAATTTTACATTCACAACATCACATCAACACCTATTTATATCACATCATATAACTATTCAAATTCAAAATTTTTTACTATTCAAATCTCAATTTAAAATCCAAACCCTCGAACAAACACACCTTTAATTTACTTTAATTCGCGCGCAAAATTCACTAAAAAATTTATCGATGAACGCAGTCACGGAGATAATATATATTAACCCCTTAATAGTTTTTATTTCACGTGTAAGCAAGACTCGTGAATTTTTCTTTTCTGAAAGATCATAATGTTAGTATATGCTTATGAATTGTAAAAAGATCATAATGTTATATACTTATGACCCGGGTTCGATCCCGGTGTGTGTATGAATGTAGTTGAGAAAAAAAACATAAAAATCATAATGAAAGAAACTTAACAATATGACCTCTAAGAAACTCTGGAATAATATAAAGGAACAACAATTTCACTGTGATACCCTCAGCCTTCACGACTGGAAAAAGAAGCATGCAGCCACCCTGCACCATTATACTCAACATATAAATAGAAATAAAAAATAAAATAAACAATAAATAAATAAATATATTACTAATCGTCGACAATAAAAATTAAGATAAAATTAATTATTGCCTTTGACAATTTACTTTGAAAGTAAAATTGTCAAATATAAAATCTATGTGGTGAAATCAATTAAGCTTCAAAAGATGGAGGACTAAGTAGAAAATTCTACCAAACAAATATATATCTCAAACAATTATTTAATTCTTAACAAAATTATAAAGAACATAAAAGTTCATAGAAAGTGCAATAAAATGAGAAGTATAAGCTCCCTTTAGACGGAAGGTTTAAAATTATGAAAAAATTTATAAATAATAATAAAAATTACTCATTTCGTCAGCTTTTAATATTAAAAATATTTTTATATTTGTATAATTTTTTTTTTTTTACAAATAACACAAATGAAAATATTTTTGCAATTTTTTTTTTTTTAATATTGAAATATCAACATGCAAAAAATAAATAAAATCTTTAGAACCAGACGAAGATAATATTTTATATAATATCCTTTTTGAAAAATTACCGTTAATAAATAGTGTCTTTTTTTAAAAAAAGAAAAATATCTATGTAAACATAGTTATAATATACCCACCCATAAGAGCCTAGCTCCCAACCACAGCCTTCTTGGGGATGGAAATGGAAGAAAAATGTGAATAAGTCCATAGACGGCCAAACCCGATATATGGAAGAAGACCATTAATGGATGCGAGAAGAGGCCGCAAACAACGGCGATGGTGCTGCTGGAGAAAATCCCTCCCAGGCTTAAATACTTGAAGCATATTTGTTGCAACGCCTCCTTGACGTCGTCATCGTGTTCATTCGATCCGGGGGCGACTTTGGATGAGTCGACAATTGTGTGTATTCCTCCAGCAAACACATTTATTGTGAATGCAAATGGCTGCACAGTTCAAGAACAATTGATTGATACATTCTTGGTGAATAAAGTAATAGGGTTAGTGTTTTGCTGTATGCTTATATAGGATCGTTCTTGAATTTTGATGGATTCGGGATTACAAAAAAAAGAAAAAGGTATTATATATTTTAATATATAATTAATATTTTTAATTATTTATTTTTAGTTTTTTTGATATCATTATTAATAAAAATATACTATTTTATTTTATAAAGTATCGTATTAAAATACATTTAAATAGAAAAACTCATATTTAAATACAAAAAAACAAATTTTAGTACATATATTTTGATATTTTATACATATATTTATAAGTTTTATTTTTTATATAAATATTTATATATTTTTTAAATGGATCTTAAAAGAGTAAAAAATTTTGAGGTTTTGAGTGTGGATTCAAGTAACTCATGCGAGTCGGCCTAATTACAAATATAAACTAAAATTTAAATCTTATACATATTTTACTTTTTCAAATATTTTTATAATCCATCATTCGCCTTAAATGTAAGTCAATTTAAATTGAATTGACAACAAAATTATCTGAAGTCTCATATTATTTTTTTTGATCGTGTGATATATTATAATACTAATCTTCTATGTAAAATTTTTGTTGAATAATATTTTAAATTACATAAGTTTAATGTATTTAACTAAAATCCAGTGATGAATTTGCCCATATTTTCAATTTCACAACAAAATTTGATCAATAACATACCTTTCTTAGAGCATAGAATGATTTGATATGCGTGGATAGATCATTTGTGTCGTGTAGGTCTCGTACGCGTGTAAGAAGATCGCGAAGGAGAACTACGTCGAATAGGGCTACGGTCATTCCGCCACCTAATATAGGATGCCGCATATTCAGCGCATCGCCAATTAGAACTGCGCCGGGAGTGCAATTAGGGTTTCCTGGCATGCATTTGTTCGGCGTCATCCTTCTTTTTCCTTCATCGATTGCAGCTATGAATGCGCCGTAAAGAATGGGAGGAATCTAGTCCAAAGCATTTTGGTGATGTGTTAATGACAAAATCATGAAAATAGTCGAAGCTATCGTGAAAATTAAGTTGATTAATATTTGCTAAGTACATACCTTAAAAGCGACGACAGTTTTCAAGTAATTGGAAATGCATGGCAGCTTCTTCCTCGGGATATCGATCATGAAGCGAATTTCTGTGGTGCTGATGCGATAAAATAGTAGTGAATGATCGGGTGCAAGTACTACATGGCTGTAGTTAGGATATGGCAATTCGCAATCTTGCAAGATCAAACAGACCATGCAAGAGGGAATGTCCACCTACATTGTAGAAAAGCATGAGACTAGAGAGATATCGAAAACATATGAATGAACTATTTTGTTATTACAATATGGTTAATATATATATATATAGGATAGGCCGCAAATCTTATGTTGATTGAGTCCATAGGTATACAGCATATATTATACACAATATATATTGTGTTATGTAAAAATATATATTGTATACTTTTTTGCTATATATATATATATATACACACACGTTGATTGAGTCAAATCAATACCACATCCGCGCGTGTATATATATACTATCCCATCCATTATAATTGTGCCATTTTTTCTTTTTATGTCTTTTAAATTTATGTCCAATCAATTATGTTAAGTATTTCATATTGGATGTAATGTTGGGATTCGCCTACCCTTGTAAGGGGTGAAAGGCTACTCCACTTATGGCCAATTAGTTTTAAGTTAGAACCCCAGATCCCCATCTTAACATAGATTTTCGAGATTATCATCTCGAGGAAGAGTGTTAAGTATCCCACATTGGATGTAATGTTGGGATTCCCCTACCTTTTAAGTTGGAACCCCGGTCTTAACAGAATCTTTAGAATTTTTTCTATTTAACATGTCACTTTTTTTATCAATTATTTAATAAATTTTTTTATAATATTCTCACTTTACTTTTTATCTACTCTATTTTTATATTAAAATTTTATTATTTTTTAATTTCCGTCTTCGACCAAAGTGACATAATTAGTTCGGACAGAAAGAGTATCTACCTTAGGAGTACATAGAGCGCGTCGTAAGTTCGAAGAGCTACCATCGCAAACAATAGTGAGCGGAGCATAAGCAGAAGCTATGGCTTGACTATTTTTAGTTTTGTATCGAACTCCCTTAATCACTCCCTTTTCTTCGATCAGCGAAGCTACCGACCCTTGCTGAAGTCGAACACTGATCCGTCACAAAACATTACTGTTACGCAAAAATATATTTTTCCTATTAAGTCTATTTTTTATTTTAAATATCATATGCAATGCATATTTACCATTCAAAATATTTGAAATCCATAAGAAAAGTATTATGAACTTTGTGTGTTGATATTTGAATATTAATTATTATATCAATACGTGTAGTACAAATAAAGAAAAACTGATAAAAATATATATTAGTCTCTTATAATACAAATATAATGACATTTGTGAAGTAAATTATACAAATATAAGGATATTTGTTTATGTTAAGTACAATGACGTAAAAAATAAATAGTGATGATTTTATAGGACGGAGGAAGTGTATATTCCCCAAACAAAACATACTCTAAATACTCACTTGGGAATGGTTCTTGCCTTTTGTCTCATCCTGTGTACAAACCTGCCATTGTGAAAGCACATCCCTTTTGTCTCTAAGGGATAAGGCAGCATAATACTTTCACCATCCTTGTAAAGAACATAACCAAGAAGTTGTTGAGCATCAATATCTCTTATACAATCTGTAATTGATGCACAATATAATAATCATCGATCTATTTCGTGCATTATCAATCATCAATGAAATTCTATTATGTATTTTCATACCTTCAAGGCCCAAGTCCATCAATTTCAAGAACCCGCCGGGTTGTAAAACTTCGCCCACGATACGGTCCGGCTCTTTTAAGTCCCTTTCGATCACATGAACTTGTCGCCCATCCTGCATTTAGTTGCGCATCAAGTATCTATGGATAGAAAAAAAAAAAATCTATACAAATGATTTTATCATGTGTCGAACCGCATCACCATGCATATCGAGCCTCACATCTTTTTGCAAATGTTATAACTTGTGTTTTGTAATTTGAAATTGAACCCAAATTCAGTAAGCTAAAGATTAAACCTAAAGATCAATTAGAATTTTTTTTTTTAAAGAAAAAAATATTGAGGCCACTGGACACTCGCACGCCCGTGCAAGAATATAGAGACACTAAAGTTTCTTTTAATTTTTGAAAAAAATTGATTTTGGTTTGATATTAAAATAATATTTGATGGAATATTTTGTAAGAGAAGAAAATATATTTTTTTCAAAAAATGCAAAGTTTAAATAGTAAAATTTGAATGTTTGGTGCAAAAGAAACACACCCGAATCTTGATTGCAACCTATTGGCTTTGAAGGATTAGTTTGATTTTGGTCAGATTCATTTTAATTTTTAATTTTTATTTTTTTGTTACGGACCCTCTAATTGTGGAATTTATCTTGAACCATGTAAATTATGTCTCCTTAATCTTTTATATTACTTTCGAATTACAAAGATTTATCGTATTTTTGCCACCAACTTCACAGCAATAACATAACAAAGATGAATTTTAAGAGGAAATTTTCTGAAAAAAAAAAAAAATTACCTTGCCAAGAGCATAGGCCAGCGCCGACCCAGCAACTCCGGCGCCAACAATTATAACGTCGGCGTGGCCATGGAGCTCCGGCTGAACGTCATCGTCCACGACAGATTTCTTTATGCAGTCATTATCAGAAACATTGATCGAATGTGTAGTTTTCATCCATAATGTATAGAACACAACAAACAAGATCAGGAAAATAATACATCCACCAAGAAAATACATATCTTCGACTGCCATTATTGTAAAATCGGAATAAATTTGCTTTGTTGACTATGATTATTAATTAAAACAAAAAAAAAAAAATCTAATGCTTGAGATCTATTTTATTTTGGTGGTTGTTTCAGAATTCAAGTTCAGAAAAATTTTGGTTTTATAGTATTAATTAGCATTCAACAGTTATGATCTAAAATCATGCAAAATGTATGTAGTCTGTGCCTTACACAATTATTATACGCCACCAAAAGTGCAGCTTTCGATCAGCTGGATATTCGGCTGTGCTTGTATTTGTTTTATACTCTATTAGTATCCAATTGAATGTTCATTTGATCAATTAAAAAGAAAAAGATAAAAAAAAAATATTTACTTTGTAGAGTAAAGAAAAAATAATACTACTATGTCCAGTTCTAAGGTCTCATTTACTTTTTACACAATGATTTTTGAATATTAATTATTATATCAAAATATTGTGCAAATTTAGAAAAAATTATATAAATACTTCTATTAGTATCTTATAATATTAATAGAAGGACATTTGTACAAAAACTTATAAATATAAAAATATTTTTAATGTTATTAATGCAAAAGATAAATGTGATCCTTGGAGACGGACAGATGAAAAAAATTTTACTGAGAAAAAAAAGAATAAATTTAAATAAACATTAAGTGAAAGTGTCTTAATAAAGAATTTAGAGTTCCAACTTAAATCACTTGGTGTTAATGATATCATTTCAAAATTCTAAAAATGATCAATATCTAATACGGACACTATGACTTTGATACAACGTAAAGAAAAGGATTCAAGGTTCCAATTTAAAATCAATTGGTATTAAGTAAAACAATCATTCACTTTTATTAAGAAAGAGCGTCTCAACATCTTTACTAATGTGGGGTATATATATCCAATACAACGAAAAATTGAAAATTCAAGCGAAATTACTTATGACTCACTTGTGGTCTGAAAGTATCTATCATTCTCCCTTAATTTAGAAATTGCAATAGTTTCCCTTGTAATTTTTAATATTCTACAAATTTTTATTTTCTTTTGAAATTTTATGCAATATTTTAAAAATATAAAAAAATCTCGTACAATTTTTAGAAAATTTTGTGTAATATTTTTTAAAATACAAAAGTGAATTGTGTAATTTTTAAATTATGAGGGAATATGTTACTGAATTTTCAACCAAAAATAAATAAAAAATATTTTTGCAAAAAAAGAGTAGCGTATGCACAACAACAATTAGTACTATGTTAATCTAATCAAATTTTTTCTAGTGGAAGTTATAAGTATACCCACCACATGGAACAACATTTATGTATATGTATATATACACCGTGAGAATATGCAATCGGTACTTGACGAATGCATTCTAAGTAAATATCTGTTCGAACCTAATAATTATAAACTAAGCTCAACAAATCAATATGTATATATCTTGATATTTTTTGTGAGGGTTAATTTGAACTTATGTTCAATTTCTCTATCATATTATAATAATTTTAACTTTACTCAAAATATTTAGGCCTATATATATGTATGTATATATATATTTACATATATTGGGGGGATATATAAATTCAAATCTCACTTTAAAATATGTATATATATATATATATATGAAATTTTTGGGAAAAGCACAGAAGAAAATCAATATTCATAAGTTGATCATTTAAAGTAGACAATATGATATACTTATTATGAAAAATTAAGTTGTTTGGTTGTAGGAATCATACACTTATGACTGGCTGATAAAATGGTACTTCAATTTTTTTTAGTAAGTATAATTTCTTTACATATTATTAGCGATTGTGGATTCTAATATTATATAAAGAAAACCCATAATTTCCTATTTATTGAATTAAAAATTATTGGTGTACAGATTTTTCCATGTTAAAAATATTAAAAATGCATCTTTTAATAACCCTTGTGCTATTCAACAACAACTCAACATTATTAAATATATATTTATAAAATGATATAAAAACAAAACAATATAAAATGATATAAAAAAAAAAACAAAAATATGAAAATTTGTTCTTTTATAATTTTTAAGTAAAAATAAAAAATAAAAAAGTACATAATTTTTTACAAAATATTAAATAAAAATATTATGTAAATAAAAATTGAAATATAAATTGAATCTAAAAAGCAATTATATTTATGTTTAGCTAGTGACTTAAGATAAAATATAGATTTGATGATATTTCCATATCTAATGCATAGTAAATAATGACAACTTTTTAAGCGTGGTGGAAAGAGTCAAGAAAAACAGCCGGGGCCATTATTACTATATTCTGTCCCCGCCTCAAACGTTCCCTTTTCAGGAATTTGGGTTTGTTTGTATGTTTGTTTGATTATTTATTTTTTTTCATAAATTAAAGTTATTTTATTTAATTTATATAGTTCATAATAAAAACATATATACCATTTTATAAATAGCAGCATCAAAATTGTATTTAAATTAAAAATAATATTAAAAAATCAATCTCAAATAAAAAATACTTCCTCCGTCCCAGATTTCATGTTTGTTACACTGTAGACATGGTATTTTACGAGAGACGTAATTAGTAGATAATTAAGAATGTAGTAATGATAATAATTATCTTATAATATAAATAATTATAAATTAAAATTAAGATAACCAAGTAGTTTAATTAAAATAAAAAAAATAAAATTTAAAAATTTAAAATGAGATTAAAGTATATAATTATTTAAAAAAAAAAAAATGACTATCATGTGGACAGACAGTGTGGACATGGTATCTGGATGGAGGGAGTAACAAATAATCCCTTTTAAACGATATCTTTAGTATTTTCATTCTCATCTAATTAAGGTTGTGGATGTTTGTGCTCTTTCATATCATTTTTAATATATATATATTTATCTGATAAGAAATTTTTTAGTATTTGCGATCATACTTTTCTGGAATTATTTATATATTTTTATTAGCAATTTGATTGCAGTACTTACATCTAGAATATTAATCTTCTAAATATCCATTTAATATTTATTTTTATTATAAATAAATATTTAAATGAAAATTCTGTTATTAGAAAAGATGTGTTTATTTTAATTTTCTAAAAATTTATTATTTAAAATTCTAATTTTATTTTTAAAAAATATATATATTTTTAATATATTTAATCAAATATTATTTAAGTATAAAGTACTTTCTTCTCTATTATTTCTATTTTGTTTCTTTCAATATAATTTGTTATTTGTCATTTTCAATGTAATTATATATTTTAATGATATTTTAAAATTTAAACTTTAAAATTTTTTTATTTTAATTAAATTATTCAGTCATTTTAATTTTAATTTAGAAGTATTTTTATTAAATTATAGTTATTTCATTAATATATTTTTTAATAATTTATTAATTATATGACATCTAAAAGTAGTGTCTGAAACAAATTAATTTTGTAAAAACAGTATAAATAAAAATATCTTCAAATGAAACAAAAGAAGCAGCCATTCTATAAGTAATGTCTTACCAAACACATCCTAAGATACCCACCAAATGAAGCTGCTCCACCATCACCATCGTCATCATCAATTGACGCAGTCCCATTTACCAATTTCTCATAGTATTTTAAACCGCCTCTGCTCTCTCTTCCACCATATCCAATTACATACTCCTTTAATTTTATGGATATGGCCATGCCTATGGAGATTGGCCTCCTTTCCAGCTACGGCTTTACTGCAATTTTTTGCATAGCAATCGTACTACTCTACACGACTTTGACTAAACACAGGGAGAAGAATCTTCCGCCGGAAGCCGCCGGAGGCCGGCCATTAATCGGCCACCTGAGCCTACTTTCCGGCCCGGAACTGCCCCACGCAGTCCTCTCCGACATGGCCGACAAATACGGCGCCGTTTTCACCATCCGGCTCGGCGCAAAGCGCGGCCTAATAATCAGCTCCTGGGAAGCCGCCAAGGAATGCTTAACCACAAACGACGTCGTCTTCGGCAACCGCCCCAAAACCTCTGCTATTCAGCACATGAGCTACAACTTCGCCATGTTCGGATTCAGCGGCTACGGCGCCTACTGGCGAGAGCTGCGCAAAATCTCCGTGCTGAACCTGCTGTCCAATCACAAGGTTGCGCAGCTGGGGAACGATCTGTTGGAGCACGAGCTCAAATCGATGATGAGATCTCTGAATTCCGAGGGGAAAGCGGAGATGAAGAAATATTTTGGGGATTTGACTCTGAATTTGATGGCGAGGATCGTCGCGGGGGATGTGGGGAGCGATAAGGAGGTCGTGGAAGGAGACAAGTGGCGGAAGGCGATCAAGGAATTCTTCAGGATGATGGACGTTCTCACCATGGCCGACGTGCTTCCGTTCCTGAAGTGGTTTGAGAATACGAAGGAATTTGAACGGACTGGGGGAGAGCTTGATGGCGTGCTTCAGGCGTGGTTGGATGAGCACAAGAAGCGGAACCGCCTGGAAGAATCTGGAAGCTTCATGGGAGAGATGATCGGTTCGGCGGAGAAGGTTGCACGTGCCTTTGAAGGCTATGATGCTGATACAATAAATAAAGCAACTTGCCAGGTATTTTTATTTATTTATTTATTTATTTATTTTCGTATTTATTCAATTTTTTACTATTAAAAATTTGATTCAATATACAAAAATATATATATATATATATTCAATTTGAAATCGACAATATATAATTTTATTTAACAGAATATGCATATTACTTCCTACGTTCTATTTAGAGTGTTATTTTTCTTAGTTGGAAAAAGAATTATATATTTTAAATTTCATTTTAATTTTTTTATAAATTTTTAATTTTAATTTATTTTTTTATTATAGAATAATTATTTTTCATTAATATATTTTTAATTATTTATTAATTATATTTTTTTAAATTACCGTGATTAAACAGACATAATTGCCAGGACAGAGGATTTATTTTAAATTAAATCATGTAATGTGCTTTTGTTTTATATTTGCTGATTAAAATCGTCAACGTAACCTTTTGGATCCATGTGAGTTAGCTTAGTCAAATATTATAATTTTTAAATATTTCTGTGTTTAGGAATTCAAATATGATGGTTCATTAATGATTTTATTATTCAGATATATATATATATATATATGTGTGTTCGCTTGGTCAAATATTCTATTTTTTAAATATTTTGTGGTTACACATTCAAATATGATAGTATTTTATTAATTCAAATATTTTGAATTTGAGCTTACTTGCTTTGTCGACTAGTCAAATATTTCCAAAACTTGGACGTTAGGTGCTCAATTTGATAAGATCAGTAATAATCAATAATAAGTGACGTGCACAATTAATTATAAACTGTTGAAATTGTTTTACAAAAATTGACATGTTAATTGTAGGTTAATTTCCTCGGATATAAATAACTAAATTTTGACATTGAAGACATTGTATCAAATTAAATGATTATTTTCTTAACAGTTTGACTTTTTAAATGAAACGGTCATTCCGCAGATCTTACAAGTGCTATTTTGTCTCTACTATAAACTAATGCTTAGCTTTTCCTAACTCAAAGGGCTCCAAAGCTCTATTCTAAAGTCTATATTATGGCCATCTACTAATATACTATGCAATTCTCAAACATTAAATCAAACGCTTATTTCAAATTGTAAGCGAAAACGAAAACAATCATAGTGTTTTTACTACAAACATATAGCAATTCTTGAGATATTAACAATGTTCATAAATTTTGAAGGTACTCATGCTAGGAGGAACATATACAATCTCGGCGACACTCACATGGACTCTATGCTTGCTACTCAACAACCGCGACGTCCTCACAAAGGCTCTAGAAGAACTCGACACACATGTGGGCCGGGCCAGGCGAGTACAATCATCAGACCTATCTAATCTAGTCTACATTCGGGCCATCATCAAAGAAACTTTGCGACTATACCCACCGGCCCCCATATTGCCCCCTCGGGAGTCCGTGGCCAATTGCACAGTCGCAGGCTACCACATCCCGGCAGGCACACGCCTGATGATCAACGCGTGGAAACTCCATCGGGATCCTAGAATTTGGTCCGATCCACTAAAATTCGAGCCCGAAAGATTTCTCACCGACCACAAAGAGATTGATTTTAAAGGCGGTGTTAATTTTGAATTGGTTCCGTTCGGGGGCGGGCGGAGGGTTTGCCCCGGGATTTCTTTCTCCCTTCAGGTGGTGGAGCTAACGATCGCTAGTTTGTTGCAAGGGTTTGATATCGAGACGTTGTCTGATGAATGTGTCGATATGAGGGGGAGCTTCGGTTCGACGAACATGAAAGCTACTCCTCTTGAGGTTGTGCTCAAGCCAAGATTGCCTACTACACTTTATGGATGATCCTTTAATTTGCTTAGAAAAATGAAGAAGGAAAATGTACAATGGAAAATCTTTAGAAGTTTTTGTTGTTGTGTGTGGTTAAATATTCATTTGAATTGTGTTTGAAATATAGACATGTTTTAAGTGTGATCACGTGTATTTAAATGTTGACAATAGATATACTCACTCCATCTCGCTGCTCTTCTGTTTTGTACGAAAGATGATTCATTTTTATTTTTAGTAAATTTATATATTTTAAATATTTTACTAAATATAAATTAATTTAATTAAAATTTTAAATCTCTTTATTATTTTTATGTCTCTCCTATGTAAATAAATATTTTTTCTATATTTAAAATTCTTTATTTTTTATAAAAATTAGTTTTAAGTTAATTATAAATAAATAAATATATTTTTATTTATTTGGGTTATATAAAATTTTATTATTTACAAAATGATATTCATATTCTATATATTTTATTAAAATATAATGCTAGAAATATTTAAAATACCAACAACACTGCTCATATAAAATTTTAACTTGATTGGTTAAAAATTTTAAAGTTTTAAAAGAATTTACCTAAATACTTAAAAACTTTTAAAAATTTAAACTTAAATTTTAAGGGTTTTGATTGAATAAGCACTTCTTAGTCTCATTACAAAAAAAAAAAAAAAAAAAAAAAAAAAAAATTAATCAATTTTGATATGATCGTTTAAAAGTTAATTGTAAATGCTAACATGGCATAACATAATATAACCGTAATATCTTATTTGAGCAAAACACAGTTGTATATGAAAAGTTCGCAACGCCAAAACACGCACAGCCGTGTTCTGAAACCTCTCAGTTCAGACTTCTTCTGCTTCTCGGAATTGGAGGTTTACAAAAAAAAAGTTAATATGTATTTAATTGATCAAATTCTGTCTATGCCCTATTTTTCAAATTTTGGATGAAGAATCAATTTGGCGAAATTTTTTTGCAATTTCTCTATTCGATATTGGTGGGCGCAAATAGATTTCCATGCATGGAAGGGACCCTATTCACCTGAGAGACATCCCAAATTTGTGCTCCGCGAGACGGCGGCAGCCGGCGTCGGCCATTATCCTCAACGCGTTCGAGCAGCTGACCTTGCCGGAGAATGAAAATGACCACTGTCAGATTGAACCTATGGAAAAAGAAGACACGATTGACTGAACTCGGAGGCAGCGAATTCCGTTGTATATGTGCAATAATGGAACCAGCCTAAAATTTCGGGGGAAGGGGGCAAAATATGGATTTTTTATTTTTTATTTTTATTGACTAATGTTTTTCTTTTTACTTCTTACACAGTCACGTAAAAAACAAGAAAAGAATTTGGAAAAAATTAAATATTTTAGAGAAAATTTTAATAAAATTATAGTTAACCGAAGGGGTGACGTTTACTTTTTGCACATACATTTTTCAGTATTAGTATTATATTATTATATTAATTTATAGTAAAAAAAACAAAAATACTCTTAGGGTGTGTTTGTTTGAAGGATTTTGGTGGACTTTTACTATTCATCTCATTTCCCCCAAAATATCAAATCAAATATCTATTTTTTATTTTTTTATATTATAATAAAAATCAATTTTACATTTAAAACATCACATCAACACCTATTTATATCACATCATACAACTATTCAAATTCAAAATTTTTACTATTCAAATCCCAACTCAAAATCCAAACCCACAAACAAACACACTCTTATTAGATTATGTAATATAAAAGTAATGGCATTTGTATAATATTTTGAAAGTTGTAAGGATATTAATTATGTTGGTAGGTAGTACAATTACTAATGATATCCTTGTTTTGGGACGGTAAAAATAAAAAATGGTATCCTTCTTATGAGACGGAGGGAGCATAAAATTTAATATTTTTTAATAAAAAAAAAATTTAAAGGCTAAAATTGTAATTCAACAAAACAAAAATTTTATTATTATTTTTTACACTATAAAATAAAAAATTAAGGGGGACAAATTAATAAAAATACGTCATATAATTATTTTTAGTACTGAAAAACGCATATATTTTTGGGGCTGGAGTCAACCGCCCCTAACCCTTACTAGGTCCGTCCATGTATATGTGAACTTCGGAAGCATCACCGTGATGACGGCCGATCAGCCGGTGAACTTTGCGTGGAGCCTAGTGAACAGCGGGCAGTCGTTTCTACGGGTGATAAGGCCAACCTGATCTCCGGCGACTTTGCCACGTGAGTTTAGATGATCTGCTGGCCGGCCGGCCGTTCTTCACGGCGAAGAAGATCATGCCAATTGCAGTTGGTATTGTTATTCCATAGAAGAAGTTTGAACATTATCGAGAAGTGAGAGGTTTAAGAACACAGGTGTGTGTTTTGAAACACGGCCGTGTATTTGATAGGTTGTTTATAATTATACACGGATGTGTTTTCGTAAGTAGAGCCATATTGGTTCAAATAAGATGTTACTTTAGATTTCGTCATGTTACGTCAGTATTTATATTGTTAGTTTTTTAATAATAGGATCCGAATTGATTAAATTATTTACAATGAGAATAAACTTTTTGTAATATGATCAATGTTGATTGTTGAGTTTTAGTAGCACTATTTTTAATTTTTTCTTAAAAGAATTAAAAAAAAAAATAAAATGACAAAGAAGAAGAAAAGTAGTTGACGATGTCTATTATTTAGGGTGTTTTTTTTTCTTTTTTTTTTTTTAGTTTTATTACATATTTTTATTATTTAAAATTTATTTTTAAAATATTAAATCAAGTAATTACCTTTATATATATATATATTATACTATAATTCTATTTTATATTCAAAAAATCACATCTAGTATTTATTTATATCATATTGAATAATTGTTCAATTTTAAATTTTTACTATTCAAAAATGTAAACTGACAAACAAACACACCCAGAGTTTTATTAATTTAATTAAAATAAAATGTTACTAATATGTTATAAAAGGTTAGTTTTTATTATTTCATAATGATTTTATATCAATTTTATGTTATTCTTGCAAAAGTAACGGTTGTGATCTTACACTGTTAGTATTAATGCCCGGCTTGAGGGTTTCGACATTTTCTATAATTTACTAACATATTAAAAATTTATAAAATTTAACCAAACTACATATGGATTTCATGTAATTTTTCTATTTTTTTTTCTTTTTTTTTATAAATTCTTATTTTAAAAACAGATTTATAAATAATATTATTATCAAAGTCACAAGCCAGCAAACTCGTTTGACTGTTGACATTTTCAGCTCTCTACTTAATTCTCAAATCTCACCATTCGCAGAGGTCATAAACACCATACAAAATATTATTATCAACATTATTCTACTATATATTATATTTATATTATTAATACGATTTTTTATACTAATATAAAAAATATATCTATCTGAAAACATAAAGTAGACACTCGGGAAAGTTACAATAAAATATTTTGTACCTATAACCAAATATCACTACTATATTTTGTCATCCGAAAACATAAAGTAGACACAGAGGGAAGTTGTAATAAAATATTTTGTACCTACAACTATATTTTGTCATTTATATATGTTTGCCGACTCAAATGTATATTTAAGTGTGCCTAAACTAATGTCAAATATTTTTTAAACTTTTACATAAATTAAAAAGATATTATTATATACTCTCTACGTCGGGCTCTAAAGTCCTGTTTACCTTTTGCGTTATTGTATTTAACATTAAAAATATCCTTATATTTGTATAATTTTTTACACAAATATTATTATAATAGTATTTATTATAAAACACTAATAGAAGTATTTTCGCCATTTTTTCTTAATTATATTACATTTTTATATAATAATTAATATTTAAAAATCAACACGACAAAAACTAAATAAGACCTTAGAGTGAGACATTTATATGATAATATTATCAAAATATTAATACATATTTTTTTACTTATAAAATACTATTTTCTTAGTTAGACACAGAGTTTTGACAAGGAGTTTTAAGTATTGTTTAATTAGTAAAATAATTATGATTTAATAAAAATAATTATAAATTAATATTAAAATAACTAAATAGTTTAATTAAAATAAAAAAAAATTATAATTTATGAATTTTAAAATATGAGTAAAATATATAATTATATTTTCAAAATAAATTATAAAAAACAGACAGAAATAAAAATGATGGACAAATTAGACCAGACTAATGAAGTATTGTTAATTAATTTATTAAAAAAAAAATGCATACATTTGGATGGAATCGAGGGAGTATATAAAAATAGTAGTATTTTAATTTATACTTTTATGTAAAGTGATAGATATGCTATAATAGTATGAGTCTCATGTCTATTAAAATTAGAGCATGCAAAAATTGACCCGAAACGAAATAATTGAGTTTGGGTCAAAGATTTCAACTCGATTATATATATGGGTTGGCACGAACCCGATACGATAATAAACGGGTCGGGTTAGGATTGAGGCTTTCAACTCGAATCCGACACGACAACCCGATTATAATATATTAATATTGATTAATATATTTATTATATATATATAATAATCATAATTTAATAATTTTTTCATAAATTAATTTAAACTAAGTTCAATTTTAAATAATTCAACATAATTTACGCTCAAATCAATAAAAACTAACATAACACGACAACAAAATACAAAATTATTTAATTTGAATCAAAAAATTAGATTTAATTATGTATACAAAACGAGTCAACCCGTACCCGACACGATAATAAACGGGTTAACACGAATCCGACACAATAATAAACGAGTCGGGTTAGCGTTGAGTAATTTAACTCGTTTAAAGTATTCAACCCGACATAAATTGATCCACTGCCGGCCGGCTCTAATTAAAATATAGATGTATACTATTTTATTAACACTCTAAATAGTAAACTATATGTTTTGTTAGTAGGTGAAAATATTTATATAATATAAAATAAAATTTATTATTATTTTTTTAAGATAAATAAATAAATAAATAAATAAAAAAAAACCCACAATGTGTTGCATACTATCAACAATATTATTAGCATGCAACGATCAGATTGAAAAGATGTTCATGTTGCATATACTTGCATTTTTTAAATGACACCAGAAACCCTTAGATAAAAGTTCTTTAAGTTATAAAAATATATGTGTATATATATATATATATATTTACCTGAGTATTTAATATTTATATTTATTTAAAATTTATATTTTGTGAGAAAATACATTTAATATTAAATAATGTAAATAATTTCTGACCACCTAAAAGTTAACATCATTTACATTGTATCAAACTCTATATGCTATGCATCCCCTGTTTTTATTAGCATCATTTATCTATATAATATTT
Source organism: Andrographis paniculata (assembly GCF_009805555.1). Taxonomy (NCBI): domain Eukaryota; kingdom Viridiplantae; phylum Streptophyta; class Magnoliopsida; order Lamiales; family Acanthaceae; genus Andrographis; species Andrographis paniculata. The sequence continues at coordinate 5,041,168 of NW_026137402.1, forward strand.
ATTAGAAGTTAACCACTAGGGCTCCTCCCGTCAAAGAAATATTCCCTTTGTCCGATCGTTATATTTATTTTTTGTGTCATTATATTCAATATAAAAAATATTTTTATATTTATATAATTAATAATATATTTCACTACGCGAATCAGGGGATTTTTCAATTTTGATGTGATGTTAAATATATAAATGAGCATTTTAGGTAAAACTATCAGTACCGAGTTGAAAAAAAAAAAAGAAAAATTCAATAAGAAGTATTAGAACTTTGAAAAGAACATTTGTAAAAGCAGTGCTTGTGTGCAGGCGGCCAAATTTCCTTCATTTATTTTCTTTTTTCAGACCAACAACGACGTTGCTTCACAGTCACTGATATATACATACATATATATATATATAAATATGCAAGACAGAAGAAGAGGTCAACTGAGATTAAGAACAGTCTGTTTAATATTGTCCCACATTTTTTAATGTGTGAAAACTTTTCTAATATATAAGAGTGAAGGGCACTTCATCTATCGTATCAATTGATATCAAAGACATGGGGCCGCATTGAGCTCAAATTCATGTAAGAACTCCTTTAATATATATATTCTGACTCTTCTTTCCTGCCAGACTTGGTCTACAATGACTCCTTCCACCTTCTACCCACATTATTAATTCATCAAAAACCTAATTCAAACACAAATACTTATTACACATATTGAAATACACCCATTTCTTCCAAATTCGATCGATCCATCAATTCCACGCCATTAATGGCAGCAATCCACAGCTGGATCATTCTCTTCTTCTACCTATTCTTATCTCCTCCTCCAATCATCTCCCTCTCCTTCAACCTCCCCGCCATCGGCCCTTCCGACACCAACACCAACATAAACACCACCGGTTCTTACATCTCCAGCCAGGGCATCCAGGTCACCCCCGACGAGCGCGGCGTCAACCAGGCCCAGAAATACGGCCGAGCCATCTACGCAAAGCCGCTGCAACTCTGGGACAGGGCCACCGGAAACCTCACCGGATTTTCCAGTAACTTCTCCTTCGTGATTGATTCCAGGGGCAGTAATAACTTCGCCGACGGGCTCGCCTTTTTTATGGCCCCTGTCGGAACCCCCCTCCTGCCGGAAACCGCCGGCGGCGGCATCGGCTACGGGACGTCCAAATCGGTGGCCAATTCGTCGGCGGAGATATTCCTTGCTGTCGAATTCGACACGTTTCCGAATTCTGGTTGGGATCCTTCGTACCGCCATGTCGGAATTAATATCGGCTCGCTTAGATCGGCTGTAGCCGCCGAATGGCCGAATAATATTACTCATGGAGCAGAAAACAACGCCTGGATCAGCTACAACGCGGCTTCCATGGTGCTTAGAGTTGACTTCACTTCGTTTACGAGGAACGGGTCGAGAATCGACAGAATCGAACATATCGTCGATCTTAGACAACACTTGCCTGAACATGTCATTTTTGGGTTTTCGGCGGCGACGGGAGCTTTGTTCCAGAGAAACACTGTCAAGTCATGGAACTTTTCTTCCACATTGGATCTTCCAGAACCAGGGCGGGGGCCAGGTCCCGGACCTGGCCCTGTCATCGGAACGAGGAAGAAGACAGGGATGATTGTCGGATTAAGTCTTGGCCTGTCGGCGGCGGTTCTTGTCTTAGTTCTTACAAGCTACTGCATATGGAAGAAGTCGAAGTCGAAGTCGAAGTCGAAGTTGAAGAACAAGAACAACGATAGTGGATACGAACAAGACGAGGAATTTATAGAAATGGACAACGAATTCGAAAAAGGGAGCGGACCAAAGAGGTTCTCTTACCTCGAATTATGCCGCGCAACGAGTAATTTTTCAGACGAGGAGAAGCTCGGCGAAGGGGGCTTCGGAGAGGTATTCCGGGGGTGGTTGAGAGAAACGAATTCTTACATTGCCGTAAAAAGAGTATCTAGAAAATCGAAGCAGGGTCTAAAAGAGTATGTTTCCGAAGTCAAGATCATAAGCCAATTAAGGCATCGAAACTTGGTGCAACTAATTGGGTGGTGCCACGAGCGCGGCGAGCTTCTCCTCGTCTACGAGTTCATGCCGAACGGAAGCTTAGATTCTCACCTCTTCAAAGGCGGCGAATCCCAATTGACGTGGCCTGCGCGCCACAAAATCGCGCTCGGATTAGCCTCGGCGTTGTTGTACCTCCACGAGGAGTGGGAGAGTTGCGTCGTGCACCGCGACGTAAAATCAAGCAACATCATGCTAGATTCGTCCTTCAATACCAAACTCGGCGACTTCGGTTTGGCCCGTCTCGTCGACCACGAAAAGGGGTCCCAAACGACGATTTTGGCGGGAACAATGGGATACATGGCGCCGGAATGCGCGATCACCGGAAAGGCGAGTAAAGAATCGGATATTTACAGCTTCGGCGTCGTGCTACTAGAAATTGCTTGCGGGAGAAGAACATTCGAGCCTCGGTTTCCCGAGGGTCAAATGAGATTGATCGATTGGGTGTGGAGTCTATACGGGTTCGACAAGTTGCTCGACGTGGCCGATCCCAAGTTAGGCTTGGAATTCGATGCGCGGGAAATAGAGTGCTTGATGATCGTCGGGCTGTGGTGCGCGCACCCGGACAAGGAATGTCGGCCGTCGATAAGGCAAGCTATACATGTCTTGAACTTCGAAGGCGACTTGCCAGAGCTTCCGCCGGCGATGCCGGTCCCGAGGTTTTACCCGTCGACGGCAAGGATGGCGGATAATGTGTTGAATGTAGGTTCGGACAGTGAGAATTACAGTTCTTATAGCCGTTCGACGAATGCACCTACGACTACGACGTCTTCTTCGGGCTCGGGCACCATGCTTGTGAAGGATTGATTAAGAGAAATTAACAAGCATGGAATATGTATGAGATCTAGGAATTTTGTATACGTATTGTAGAAAGACAAATACTTGGAGGTTATATAAATTCGATTTATTTATCTTTTTTATATAATATTTTACTATAAACTCAATACATATGTATGACCTTATATTTACCTTTCTTATTTCAATTGTAAATTTTGTTCAATTAATAAGTAAATAAAGACATAATACAAACATCATAAACATAAATTTTATTCAATTGAATCATAAGTAATTATTCAATGGCCACGTTGTCCGTTTGAATGTGTTGTGAGTAACACTAACACACGTCACCACAAAAACCTCTTCCGTCATCCTTATCCATGTAATGTCAGCCTCGTGTCCCTTTTCTTTTCTTTTCGAGCTCTCTTTTTTTATTTATTGTATTTTTACTAATCGGAGCCACCGTAGCTCGCTAATCTTCGCCGCCGGACATCCAACGGATAAATATATATAAATAAAAATCGATTCTTGGTAATTGTTAATGGCATCCATATGCCCTCCGACGTTTCCATCGTCGCGCACTGAGCCCATCTCGCACACGCTCAGCGTCGTCAACTCCAGATTCATCTCTTCAAAGCCTAATAGAAGATCCCTGCACTCTGGTATTTCACTTTCTAGGTTTTCTGATTCCACTCTCTGCTGCCGCTGTGGCGGAAGCAGCGCTGGTGGGGGTGATGACAGCGATTCAGGTTTTGAGGATTCGTGGAGGTGGGATTTCGGCATCCAGGAGACGATTAGGAATGCGATTAAGCGGTTTGAGAATTACCTGGGCTCGTTTAAAGATGCGAGCGAAAATGGAAGTGTGGTGACGGGGGACGAGGAGGAAGACGATTGGGATTGGGCGAGGTGGAGGAAACATTTTTTAGAGGTTGAGGAAGAGGAACAGATTGTTTCAATTCTGAAGGTAGTTAGCAATTGTTTGATCAATTTTATGGTTGTAGATATTGTGCTATTGGATTTTAATACAATCGTGTAGCTATTAAGGTAGACTGATAAACATGTTTTTGTCTAATCCTCGACAGTCTCAGTTAGCAAATGCAATTGAGAAAGAGGATTATGAGGATGCTGCTAAGATTAAGGTTAATATTGCAGCTGCTACGACAAATGACACTGTTGGAAAAGTGATGTCATATATGAAGGTAGGAAACTCTGTTTTCATTCAATATGCATGATATATATATAGGTGCCTATATGTTATCTAACAATCTATTAGGTTTTGAACTAAGTGCAGAAATATGTAGATGAAGAGTCTTATAGAGATGCAGCTCTTCTAAGGGATTATGCTGGAGCTGGATTGGTGAGTAAAAAATGCTCTATCGAGCGAATGAACATGTCAAGGAATTTTCTTTTTTTGTCCTTTGTGCTTCTTGACTGTTTGCCTTGATTGGAAAGTGGAAACCATTTGTCATTTCTGTATGTTTCTTATCAAAATGTTTGGATATCCTTAACGTGCTGCTGCATTTCAAGATATAGGGATTACCTAATTGAAGTCCAGCCTTATCTCTATACTTTTAACAAGCAGTTCTTTTGCAAGGCACTGTATTGTTCTATTCCATATGTCAGATTGAACTGAATCATATTCTCTCATGTGAGTATCTTACATTATGTGAAAAATTACAAAACAACCAGGGAAGACCATAGGATGAAAGATTCCTTCCTTGAAAATCATCTATTCTTATATTTGTTGTTTTCAGCTACATTTCATTTTATTTTTTTCTTTTTGATCTTACACTCAGGTTGGTTGGTGGGCTGGAATTTCCGAAGATCACAGTGATCCTTATGGTCGCATAATTCATATAAGTGCAGAGTATGGTAGATACGTAGCAAGAAGTTATAGTCCTAGGTAAAATTTTTGCTCTGGCTTTTGATGTTTTATTATTACGTGATTTACTCTAAGGAAGATTATTATGCAGTAGAAATTCCGGAATGGAATAGTTGATCCAAATATATAACACTGACCATTCAGTTGTTACATCTTTATTTTCTTTATGCTAGTCTCTTAGATCTTGCACTTAATTATTTTGCGTGTGCTTTGGTGTATTGGAAATTTTAAGCCGTTATTGTTTTGGATTTATTATTTTAAATCGGAAAATAGATTTTGGAAATTATGTTTTGTTTGGATATGTTTCCAAAAGTGATTAATAGTATCTGTTGTGTGATGTATGATAAAAGGTTGATTTTATAGTTCATAGTTGTGAATATAATAAATAGTTGATTTGACATTTCTTTTTGACGGTTGTGGAAGATTTAGGGTGTTTTTGGATTGAAAGTTTTAAATTGGAAATTATGTTTTGAAAAGGATGTTATGTTTGGATTGATAATTAGTATGTGTTGTATGATGGATACTAGTTTTATTGATTTTGAAATAGTAAACATGTGAATGAAAAATAGGTGTTGGGACCCGTGTTTTAAATGTTAAATAGGTGTTTGTGATGTTTTTAGTATCATATTTTAAATGAAAAAAAAAAGTATGGATGTGGTACTTTTATGGATTTTGTTGCTACATCTATCAAATCTTTGATTAAAAGATGTGGCTAATTCTTCATCAACATGGTAATAAACGTACTACCCCTCAGACATGCCGCCTTGCGGCCCTGCATAACTCTGAATCATATTCTCAAGCCCTGATTTCCACTTTATGCACACAATACTGCATTGGTGATGTTATGAAAGAGCATATGGACCCTTGTGTTGTTCCCAATGGACCCTGGTGTTGCAGTGCTGTTCCCCCGCCACAGCCAAGCATATGTTTTATTCTCCAACCCTAAACTACAGATTGGCTGAAATCAAACCCCTGATACGATATGTGTTCTTTATCCACAAAACATATTTAGTGTAGTTTCCTGGATTCATTTGGCCCAAATCCAAGGTAAGCATTACTTGAAAATTGAAATAATGTGGCACAAGCAATCAGCGTAACTGCAGGTTGGTCAAATTGCACCACTGGCTGAAAGCATGCCTTAATCTATGTTCCACACACCAAAGGAATAGATCATAAAAAATAAAATCCCTATTGGGTGTGGCAGTTGTTAGATCTTTTTTTTTTAGTCATCATTGCATTTCACTTCTCATGGATGGCTTGGATTTAAATTTCACATAAACTATAAATTTTGGTGGTCTTGTTTTGTAACCATAGGGAGCCAACTTTTTGACCCTTATATAATTGGAAATTGACACTACATTTGTTTGCATGCTAAGGTAAAATATTGTGTGTGTGAAGTTTCATGATAAATGAACAAAATTTGTTCCTATGTAATTTGACTGTTAGCAGGATGCATATAACCACCAGTATGTTTAGTTTGTACTTACTGGAATTAGCTCTTATTATAGACTTGTGATTAAGTTTCGAGTACTAGTCTATACTTGAGGGATGGAGAAGCTATTTTTCAAGAATTGAATATTTAGTTTTGTTTCGACATTTTAAAAAGAGTGAAAGAACCCAAATACAATGAACAAACATACTTCTAGCTCTTATTGTTTCTCAAGTCTACTTGAAATTTTCAATAGATTGCTATCTTTGTGCCTTGTAGAAGTGTTTTTATTGGATGATGTTTGTTGGATTTTCATTTTTAGGATGTAGTATATGAACTGTATGTCTATTGTCTGGCTGTTTCTTCATTTGTGTATGTCAAAGCATATTTTAATAATTGAACATAAAACTTGCTACGGAGCCAAGAGGAAAGTTTCCTATGCATGTGTGTAGGTGTTTTATATGCTGAGTTAATTTCTTCGATTGTGTGCACCAACTCCAGTTTTCTCTTACGTTGTGCAAGAATTCATTTGTTGTGCTGTGAATTATTGAATTTAGTGAGTTCTTTTATCCCCACCATGAAACTTTTTTTTGGTTTTCCTTTATGTTTTAGGGAAAAAAAAAAGAAAAATCAAAATACTTGAATGCCTTCTCACAACCTTCTGTATATTGATCATTCTTGCTTGTAGCCTAATTTTTTGCTATTATGGAAGTAACTCAATTGCAGCAGTGGAACTACTTCTGTTTTATTTGATGCAAGTTTCTTGCCATGTTAATTTAGGCCATGAAATTCATGCCACTATAAACTGGCAGCTGGTAAGTATTACCTGCTAGTACGAAATTCAAATTATAGCTTAAAATAATTGTAAAATAAAATAAACAGATTTCAGAAATTAGGAACTTACCTGTTTTTCTTCTTCCAATAGCTAGCTTGAGTCTTGATTAATCGAAAGTGTGATCTTTCGTTATTGCTTCATTTAACCTTTATTGAAGTCTTGTGTTCTTTTACTACTAAAGTTAAGTGATACTTATGTGATGGAAGGATATGCCAGCCCTTTTAGTGGAAGTGTGATCCTTCCATTATATTAAATTTTAATGCTTAGTATGGGTTCATTGCTCACCATTGATTTTGTTGATTTATCTGTGTTGCTTGGTAGGCAGCTAGCGACAGCCTCGGCTGGTGCCCCCTTGTTTGAGGTGTATCTTACAAACAGTAAACATGGTGGTTTTAAGCAGCAGGTATCTTCTGTATTTTTCATAATCTAGTTTATGAACTCACTAGTTTCTTGATTGTGCAACATGATTTGTTCTTTTCTTTTGCTGCATTGAAAGAGTTAAATTTACCCAACCTGAGGCTTTGGCCAAACAAACTCTTAATTTCCAATTCTTATTTTCTCTAAAAGATAAACTCTACCTTAATACCTGGCTTATTTATAGGGTCAATAGACCAATTGCAATAAATACTAAGGGACTTAGCAAAGCTAATCCTAACCAAAGTAGAATACCAGACTATTTCTAACCAAAATAGTATGCTAACTAATTCTAAAAGGACACAACCAGGGGTTGTACTCCAATACTTATTCATGGCATAAACAATTTTTCCCTCTGGAACGCCCTTGTACCCAAGGCTGAAGTCTGGGAATTGCAGCTGAAAGAATGTTCATTTCCTACTTGGCCAGTTTCCTCATCCTTGTGAATAACTTCCATCCCTCGTCCCACCCCAGGTGTGGATGGTCATTGTTGGTTAGCCCTGCAAGCGAAGAAATCAAAGTATTAATTATGGGAGCATTAATGCACATACTTTGTGACGGATGCTCTAATTTATTTACGCTTTTATCTTTGATTTGAGAGTTTACTGCATAATGGATTTGTTTTGTATGCTGTAGCGTCTCTTCTATAGATCTCTAAATCACCAGGATTGAAACAGTTGCTTGTGTTCTATAAGAAAAGCCTATAAGCTTGTGTGACTGTGTGTCTATTTAAAGCTAATGGAGGACTTTATGGATTACATTGTTAGGCTGTTTACTTAAAGCGTAGAGGAGCTCCCCGAGATCTTTATGTTCCATCCGTTAAGCCATCAGGAACTTCCAGAGGCCTAGACTCTCATGATGTGAGAGACACCAAAAGCAAGCTATTTGAAAGGAACTCCGAAGATACAGAGGATGGTGAAGACAGGGATGATGATTCTAGTTTTGACACTGTCTTGCGTGACATGATACCTGGTGTGAAGGTCAAGGTTGTGAAGATGACAGCGCAAGAGAAGGTAGACATGGATCTAATATCAAAGGTAATTGAACAGATAATAGATGAAGATGAAGAAGAGAAGGATTATGAGAACACAGACACTGAAGATGAAGCTAAAAGCGAAAATAGTGAAGAGCAGAATGACATTGAACTGGACTCTGGTAATGAAGTAGCCGAAGACAGTGGCAAAAGTCGGATTGCAGTTGAAGTCATTATTAATGATGGGTTCATCCAGAAAATGTCACGTGGCACACACGTTAAAGACCTGCTTCGCGTTCCAGCAAAGCTAGAGAAAAGGGATCGGCTTTCATTTAAATTTACTGTGGAGGAAGAATCCAGCGATCATCTCCCGGGTGGACAGTTACCACAAAACAAAAGGCCCAAGCTTCAAGGTCAACTCAGCATGGACCATGTTATGCTTGATCTTGTCAAGTCTATTGGAAAAGGAAAGGTGCCAATGAAGGTTGGTTTTTACGTGTAAATTTATAAAATTCATTGCATATAGTGATTTTGTTTTGTTGATTTTAGCTGATTTCTAACTCAACTATTAATACAGGTTCTTAAAGATGTTGGTGAATTAATAAATCTTACACTAATTCAAGATCGAAATCGTCAACCACTATCTGGATCAACAATGTTCAACCGAATTGATGTTTCACCAACTTTAGATCCACTTAATGGTGATCAACTTTATTTACTTATCTGACATATAACTGGAACTCTGAGGTTTATATTGTACTCTTTCCTCACTACCACCATCATGTATTCTTTTTCATGCATTTCAGTATTTCCTTTTTTAGACAATCTATTTGTTTTTCAGGATTATATATTGGCGCACATGGGCTTTACACATCTGAAGTTATTCATATGAAGCGGAAATTTGGTCAGTGGAAAGAGGATGAAAGCCCAATGAAGCACTCAAAATTAGAATTTTATGAGTATGTTGAAGCTGTTAAACTAACCGGCGATCCTTATGTTCCAGCTGGCAAGGTATTTCCCTCATTTACACAGCTTAAACACAAGTGTTTTCCTCTTGTTTGCACTAATAAAAGAAGTTACTGCGGTTCCATTGTTGTAGAGTGATCAGAAGCACATTATTAGATTTTACTTGATGCATAATGTTTGAAGGGAACTGATGACAGCAGTTTAACATAAATATAGTAGTGACCAGATATAGTAGGACTTAATCGTTTACCATGCTCTCCAAGTTAATTCCGTGTGGGTTATACACAATAAAAATTATAGAATTTTTTTTTTTTTTTTTTTTTTTTTTTTTTTTTTCTCTCGTCTGTAAGGACTGCAGTATAATTAAATCTGGTGGCAAATTGATGCATCTAGTATTTGTTAAGATCTCCTTGGTTTCAACATATTTCACTTCTTAACTTGTCAGGTTGCATTCCGTGCAAAAATTGGGAAAAGATATCAAATTCCACACAAAGGGATTATCCCTGAAGAATTTGGTGTGGTATGCTTGCTATTGTATCAGAAGCAAACTTGAAGATGATTGATTTTTTAATTTTTTATTGTTTCTGTTATTCTACCTGTTTCAAAGCTCCATTCTCATGCAGATTGCTCGATATAGAGGACAGGGAAGATTGGCTGAGCCAGGATTCAAGAATCCCAGATGGGTTGATGGGGAACTAGTTATACTGGACGGAAAGGTCTTTTAATTTCTGTGTCAATTTATTTGTTGTATTTCTTTAGATATATTCTCCTATAGCCATTAACAAGTGTAACATTCTACTGATTGCATCATTTTTCTGTCCACTTATTGCAGTACATCAAAGGAGGGCCAGTTGTTGGCTTTGTTTATTGGGCTCCCGAGTATCACTTCTTAGTATTTTTCAATCGACTCAGGCTGCAGGATTGAGTTATTGTACATAAAAGCTCAGATTTTTTTAATTATTTAAGGTAAGCTCTATTTGCTCGACATATTATTTTCCACTCATTTATGTTCAAAACTTCCGGAAGAAGGTTTATTGGATCTGTATCGAGATGGATGATTTGTTATAAGCAATTATTACTTGACCTGTAGTAAGATCTAATCCGTCTCCTGCTCTGTTGCTCTAACATTCTTTATTGTTTATGCTTGTAAATGGTCAAGTAAGGATTACAACTGGGGATCAAGATGGGTAGTTTGTAGAACTATCAGATAATGAATTATGTTGATGTACAATCAAATTTCATGATTAGTTTTCCCAACCGAGTGTGCATCATTGAACATGGAATATTTGCTTGAATGTCATTGTTAGTATGAAACTGATTTCCTTGTGGACTCAGCCATGGATATCTGATGATCTGACCACAGTTTGTTTTGCAGTAGTCCATGGTTGTTGGCTCTTAAGCAATGAGGCTCCGCTCCACATTACATTACTAACCAAGGATGATGATGTTGCTATCAAAAGTTTTTGGTTCAAAATGATTGCCAGGTGACATACTTGTCTAACTATGTAAGTAATGTGGTGTGAGTACATACGTAATAATACCCTTTCTATTGCTTTTTTTCTTTAGAGAATAGAGAAATTCCTATATGCCATGGCATTGGGGCTCTATTGTAGTACAAAGCTATTTTGCTAGTCTCACTTGCTATTTGGTAGTAATAAGAAGATATCTCAATCTTGTATTATTATTATTGTTTTGTATTAGTTGTTGTTGATGTCAATAGAAAATTATTAGAATTCAAAATAGTACTAGTATGCAAAAAACACCAAATTAGTTCCATTGGGGCTGTGTGTTTATTTGGAGGTTTTTTTTTTTTTTTTTTTTTTTTTTTTACTATTTATTGATTTTTTTTTTTCATATATATATATATCCAATTAAAATTTTATTTTTATTTTTATTTTTATATTATAGTATTTTTTCTATTCTAAAATAATAGTTTATTTTATCATTTTTGTTCGTTTCAAAATAGTACTAGTAGATTAACAAATAATATTATTTATGAGTTAGTAAAAATATGTAAAATAATTTTGATATTTTTATTATTTATAGTTAAATTAATCCTATATATTAAGGATATGTTTGTAATTTACATAAAAAAAAAATAAAATAAAATAAAAGATATTTTGATATTAATGTGTTATTATTTTTATTATAATATAAAATGATATTTTTGAATTAAACAGACATACTAAAAATATATATTAAAGGCAAGATGCAGAAAGACTGTTGAATGAGTGTTTAATCCGTATTAGATGTAAATTACTTATAAAAAAAGATTCTTTCATATTCTACTATTTAAATTTTGTGTTATATATATATATATATATGTCACAAATTATTTTATCGTATATTATTTTAATATCAAATTTAAATTAAAATTTTTTTAAATTTATATAAAAAAAAACACCTTTTTTTGTTGAGGTGTAATGGTTTTTCTTATAAATATCTCAAAATTGATTTTATGAGCTAATAAAATATTTTTGTAGTTATTTTGAGTCTTAAAATTGTATTGTGAAGCCCACGTAGAAACTGATGATCTTGCAGTGGCGTTAACATTTTCAATAACAGTCAACTAAAGATCTTACAATATATATAATTTACAAATTATTATTTTTATTATTATTTAATACGATATAAATATGTATTGTTATAATTTGATCAACTATGTATAGATAAACATGTGTGAACATATTCAACGAGGAGGATGTAATACACACATTAGTCTCCATTATTAAGCTTGATCGATTGTCCAAATCATCTTTGGAATTAAAATTTGCAGCGTATTGACCATAGCGTTGACCCCAAATGACACTCAAAGTCACTCACCACAATAATAAATCAAGATTTGATTTTGATTTGATTAAGATTAGATTTCTAAACGGGTTCGAAAATACATCCATAAATAATCAAGAAATTATCCGCTCCCAAGATTTCGCATTTTCCAATTTCCAAATATAATAATTACAATAATAATCATTATACATAATCATGCTTTGGTGGCTACCTCGAGCGCTGATGCTCTGATAGTGCAGTGTTGTAGTGGGCAGCCATGGAAACTCCCGCCGGCCCTATCGCTATCTCTATGCACGAACCCACCGCCACTAACCCTCCCCACCCGCCCGGCGCCGCCTCCAAGCCGCCGCAGCCGCCGCTCTACATTCCGGCGGGGCACGTGGCTTTCCGCCTGCTCTGCCACGCGTCCCGCGTCGGCGGACTGATTGGGAAATCGGGCTCCGTCATCAAGCAGCTTCAACAGAACACAAATTCGAGGATTCGTGTGGAGGACCCGATCGGCTCCAGCGACCACAGAGTGATCAGTGTGGTCGCCTCGCCGGCCGTCGTGGCCAGGGTTAAAATCCCGGCGGCGGCGGCGGCGGGAGAGAACAGCAGAAATGGAGGCTCCGGCGATGGCGACGACGAGGAGTGGTTCGAGGTGTCGGCCGCTCAGGAGGGGGTTGTCAGGGTGGTCGAGAGAGTGGTGGAGGTGGCGGCGGAGGGGGACGCCGCGGCGGCGATTGGGGGAATGGTTTCTTGCAGGCTGCTGGCATGGAAGAATCAGGCGAGCGCGGTTATTGGGAAAGGTGGGAAGGTCGTGGAGAAGATTAGGAAGGAGACTGGCTGTAGAGTTAGGGTTTTATCTTCGGAAAAGTATTTCTCTAATTGGTCGCCGGAGGAGGAAATTGTGGAGGTGAGGAATTGGGGTTTTTTTTTTTTTTTGTTTTTAAATCTTGATTGTTCTTATTGTTTTTGGGATAATGAGATTTGTTCTTTACATTGGTTTATTTTGGGCATTTATAGGTTCATTTTTGTGGGTAATTGTTATGGATAGGAGGATTCAGTCTGTGCATTAGAGTTTTTTTTTGATTTTTTGTTTTTTTTTTTTTTTTTTTTTGGGTAAATGATGTTGATGTTCTTGGAGGTAGTTAGGGTCTGTGACTGGAATGAGAAATGAGGCCACCATAACTCCAGGATTGGTCGGAGTAATTAAGTAATTAAGGGTTTGTTTGGTTTTGATTTGTATTTCGAGTTTAAATAGGGTTTTGATGAAATATTTGGTAAGAAAAAAATCAATCTGATTTGGGTTTGAAACACAAAGCCAGACACTCTTAATACGCTTGTGTATGATCTCATTTGCTTGTGACTATGGATCCCATTGCTTGTTAGGGATGCCTATTTCTTTGTGTTTTTGGTAGGAAAAAAATAGCCATGAATCTTGAACCTCTCTCTCTAACACAGGATTGTGTTTTTTTGATTTAGAACATTATCTATGGAAATTTTTCTATAAATGTCAGTCAAACAAGTGGTTATTACTTATTATGAAATATGCACTAAAAATAGGATATACATTACTATATTGACTGCATCGAAAATGCTAAGTTTGACTCTTCACTAAACAATGTTCATGTATTGCAGGTTGAAGGCACTTTTATAGCTGTTAAAAAAGCAATTATAGCCGTCACAGGTCGTATGCAAGAATTTCCGCCCCCAATTGAGAAGTCAAAAACATATGGGACCAGATCTTTGGTGACTTTGGTGACAGAGTCCCTGCCCATTCTGTATCCTGATATTCCTCCACGACAAAGTCATTTGCTACGACTAATGCCTTCGACCTCTGTAAACCACGCCTCAGGAAGTAGTGTGTCATCGTTAGAGTGTGAAATTGTTTCCAATGTAAGCTCTAGAAAACCACAGCATGAAGTAGTTTTTAAGATACTCTGTTCCAATGAAAAAGTTGGTGGTATCATGGGCAAGGGAGGATCTATTGTTAGGGCACTTGAAAATGAAACCGGTGCTTCTATAAATGTCGGGCCAGCACTTCCCGACTGCGATGAACGATTAATAACCATTACTGCAATGGAGGTAATTTTTAGGTTGGAGTGATCTCATTTCATATTTTATTTGTTGATAATTTATTCATTTTGACATTTTCTGTAGAGCTTAGAATCCCAATACTCGTCTGCACAGCATGCAGCCGTTCTTGTCTTCTATAGAGCTACTGTAGCTGGCCTTGTCAAGGGATTGGATTCTTCAGATTTGAGGGGAATACAAGTATCTGCTCGAGTTATAGTGTCCTCAAATCATGTTGGTTGTTTATTGGGGAAGGGAGGAACAATTATTTCGGAGATGAGAAAGGTCACTGGTACTGGCCTTAGGATAGTTGGAGGAAATCAAGTACCAAAGTGTGCCTCAGAAAACGATCAAGTTGTACAGGTACAACACTAAATTCAGTACTGTTGAGTTTTTACTAAATTAACAAACATTATTTTCTTATTGTGCTTAAGTCATATTGTTTATTGCTCCAATTATTTTGTCCCTAACCACGTGGATACCTGCGCACAAGCTTGTAAATTTTGATCAAATGGGTGATATTTTTGGTTTATGATGCATATGTTTTTGCAAATATATTTTCAAATAGCCTTCTGATATTATGCATTCTTATGTTTTAATGATTTTGAGTTATAAACTCTTATTGTGGTATTCTTAGCCGGTTGTATTCAGTTTTGACTCAAGATGTAAATTGATCTTTACACACCTATTGTTGGATTTTGCGAAACATTTGTGTAAGTCATTTTACTTGGTCGAAAAATGATAAGAACAATAAATTTATTTCTAAAGATATATCATTATTTATAAGGTTTTCTATATTTATTGTGAACTGGTATTTTCTCACATACATTTCACAGATATATAGATATATATACATCATAATAGGAATGTCTAGAGCCTCTGTTCAATACTCTACAAGTTTCTAGGACATCCTACATTTTCTAAGACAATAAGTACGCAATGCTTTCCCATACACCTACTATCATTATTATGCTACATATTCCAATGCAGTTAACTTATATATATATATCTTATTCTCAATCAAAAACAATCTCAAATATCAAAATGGATATCCTTTATCCCGGCCATTCGATGGGTTTTATACTTGTTTTCATCATCTTCATTTAAAAACAATCTTAACCGTCAAGTCGTCTTTATTTTCATCTCAATTGTTTGATGGATCTTATCCCCTCTTAAGAGACAGTTTCAATTGCCAAAATAAATTTCCTCATCTTGATTGTCCAATGAACTTTATTTTATCTCCATCTTAACCTTGTTTTCTTTTTCATCTAATAATTTCTTTTGTGTGTGAGGAATCATGAGAATCTCTTTTTAGAGAACAAAAAGATGTAAAAATTGAAGTATTCTAGTGTTATTCGGAAACTTATTTTTGAGTGCTATACATAAAACCTTTGGGGTGTCTTTTATTTGTATTTTTTGTTGGAAGGTTTTTCAAGTGAAAAAAACTGTTCAATATGATATTTTATATGGAAAATGGGCCTTGAATGTGATGGTTTTGAACAAAAAAATAAATGATTGAATGGTAAAAAAACGGGAAAAAAACATAAAAGAATGCACCCTTGATTATGGTACATAGATAACTAACATTATAAATATATATTATTTCATTGCAGAAAAGACACTATGTTATATTTTGTTTTATTATTTTCTTCAAGATTGTTTATGTATTCTTCTTCTGATAATCTTTGTTCTCTCCTTAGATTACAGGAGCTTTCTCAAATGTACAGGATGCTCTAAATAAAGTAACTGGTCGATTGAGAGAAAATGCATTATTTATGAAAATGCCTAGTGGAAGTGGGAGTCGTATTTCTTGGAGAATAGACAATAATGCCTATAGCAGAGAAAAAGATGTACCTCCTTTTGAGTTTCCTGGGCCATCTTTGTCTCTAGGCGCTTCAGAAAATGTCATTGACCACAGCTCCTTGACTAAGAGCATGAATCATCTTGGAATCTCCACGGATATAGAACAACATCAACCATATCCACAAAATTTTGTGTCACCATTGGTAAGATTGATTTTTCATTTTTATCTTATTACTGAATGTTTATTTTGTTGGAAAAGATTTATCCTATACGATTATGGTAAGATTGATTTTTCATTTTTATCTTATTACTGAATGTTTATTTTGTTGGAAAAGGTTTATACTACACGATTATGGTAAGATTGATTTTTTATTTTTATCTTATTACTGAATGTTTATTTTGTTGGAAAAGGTTTATACTACACGATTATGTTAAGTGGTTCATTTATCCCACAAATTGGTCTTGCTTTGCTGTCACATGACAGCACAAATCAAGGCTTGAATTTTCACATTCAAGCTTGAGCCAAGAAATTTTTAGTCTCGGATCACAAGTAGATTCTATTATATGTATATGCAATATTTTGTAGTAGTAGAATTACATAGTTATTCATAAAATTTTAATTATTCATCTTTTAGTAAACGTGCACTACTTACAGTAGTAGTATACTCTTCTGATAATTGATCTCATTAAGGATAAATGGTTGTGGTTGCAGAGGGTACCTGGAATAATCAAAGAAAATAGCGTCGATGCCCACAAAAAATTACCTCTGGTTAAAGGGGATGTGGAACTTTCGAGGTGATCACATACAGCATTGCTTTGATCATTCAATTTACAATTCCACCTTTTGCATCGTTAATATTTGTTTAATTAGGTCTTATTGTTTTGGAAATAAATGCAAGTGACAACTACGGGTGTTTTAGGATAGTTAGATTGGATATTGGATGCAATGTTTTAAATGAAAGAATAGGTGTTGGATGTCATGGTTTTGGGCTAGAGAAATAATTTCACCATAGTTTGCATACTGCGAAAATGAGGACAAAGATAAGGGACACAATTGATTCCATGAAATATTGAACTTCTAATATTGGTATCATGATAAAGTACAATGCCGAGCTAAACAAATATTATATCCAATAGAGATTGAAAGGAATCAATTAGTTGTTGAACGAACTGTGAAATTACTCTAAAATTTATTAGTTTTGTAAAATTGTAGAACCCACGCAAGGATAGTCTCGCGTGTTTTCAATAAGTTCCTTCCTATCGTCTGCTGAGATGTTCTAATTTACGCTAAACCCCACAAAAAGGTTCTTGTTATGACATTTCTTTTTGTTCAGCAGTGGAAGCAGATCTGCGGACATGGCTACCACTACCTTAGAGGTGGTTGTTTCTGATGATGCGATTAGCTCTATTTATGGGGAGAACGGTAACAACATAGCTCTTCTTCGAGAGGTAATTGGAGACTACCTTCCAAGTACATTTACTCTTCCCTTAAATTTATCTTTTGAATTGTTTATTGGGAACACTGACAGGTAAATTTATAGGAAAGAAAAAAGGAAATTCTGTCGATGTCACAATTTCATGTAGTCTTAGCTAATAAAACGCTCGAGCTTGTTTGTTTTTCTTTTCCAACATTGCTCGGAATTTTTTGGGATATTCAAAATTTCGATTTATGACTAGCTTGCACATTGCACTAGTTTTTATTTCTACAATCCATCAATTTGTTACCAGTCCCGTTGCCTTGATTCAAATAAGAAATTTTTTATTCATTTGGGTATTCTGTATCTTCATTCATTTTTTCAATTTTTGTGCCTCTATTAGATCTCAAGAGCGGAAGTGACAGTGAGTGAACCTCGTCCTGGAACAACACAAAGAAGCGTCGTTATATCTGGGACACCCGATCAAACACAAGTGGCTCAAAGTCTGCTCCAAGCATTCATTCTACCTGGATCATGACAACCATGCATATAATGGATACTGGTCGAGTTTTGCATTTGGAAATATTATCGAAAAGGCAAGTCTATAATCATAGGCAAGCAATGCCCAGTGAGATTAGTTCTGCAAGACTCAGCTAAGACACATTTGAAATCACTTGCTGATCTAATTATTACCACTAACTTGCTTACATTGTTCTAAGATTTGTTAATCTAAAAAGGGGAGTATGTTTTTGTAGTTCTAGAACCTTGCTTTTGTCGAAAGCTGTAAATTCTATGCAAAAGTAAAGTTTTTCCTACTTGTTGCCATTAGAGCTCATTTCATTTGCGCTCGATTAGAATTAACAGCAGATAATGGTAAGTGCGGTATGTATTCGTTCCATAAGATGCATTATTATATGATCAGAAAAGGAAACAAAGTTGTACAGATTTCACCTGGACATATTACAGCAAATAGAAGGATTCAAATTGTCATGTTCATCTCTATGTGCCGGTTGCTGCTGCTTCTGGTTTGAGAGTAATTTCGACATTGTCGTGGACTCCTTGCAGCAAGAGTTCGCCGTCGTATGTCACAACCTTACGCTTCTTGGCAGCGCGCAGTGTTCCGACAAGAGCTTCAAAGATGTTTGCACACCTCTCATCATTAAACAGCACTCCAAATGTGACCTGAAGAGTAGAAATTAACAATCGCTATTAAAACATGTGTAGGATATGATGATGATGTATATAATCTCTAGCCTCTCTAAAATTCAATTAAATGAAAGAAGATTTTCGAATCAAAACCAGAAAGAGATAGCACCCACAAACAATGCGAATCAATTTAACAAATCGGTCGATCCATTATAGATAAAAGACATATTTATGGCGTTTTAATAATTCGTTCATTTCGATCGATCTGAAGGCTACTTTCCCAGGTATTTCCAATTCTTATTAAGGATCCTTCCATTTACTTAAAGCAGTCGTTGCAACGAAGATCCGAATAGAATTAATCAAAAAAACATGAACGAAATCATTAAACAGACATAGATTATGAGAGGGAATCAAGGCATAGCTGTAAATTGTAACTTGTCGTTTCAGCTGGATCCAAATTAAAAGGTGATCCGATCCATCCACATCTTCTACAATGTGAAAAGTGATGAGAGTGAGAGAGACAAGACCTTGTAGGAGCCATCGTCCTGGCGATTACCAAGACGCGTGATCTCTTCCTTGAGTCGCCCTACCTCTTCCTCCACGTTCATGATTTCTGTTTGCCTTTCTTCAACGAGGATGTTATTTCCTTCTGTACTCTACAGAGCCAAACCCGAAACGAAAGGCTAAAATGAATACAAATCCAAGGCTAAAAATGTCACTCCAAAAAAAAAATAATAATAAAAAATTGATAACATGATTTTAGTGAAAATTTGATGTTTTTTTTAATATATTTGTTAGAATTTTAAATAGATATGTGATAAAAAGGTAAATTTGATATTTAGTATAATTTAAAAAATTTAAAATAAAAAAAATATTGTCCAACCAAATACACTCTTAACTAATTAGATAAATTATTTTGGACATTTGATTAGGCAAATACATGTAATATATGGCGCACATAACAATAATTTTATGCAGGTTGTCTTTGGATAAACACTAAAAATATATATTAAAATAATGGCTGCGGGTTGCCACTGTCATAAAAAATAAATAAATAATATTAAAAATAAATTTAATTATTATTGAAGTGAATTACTAATATTATGTTCTTAATTTCTATTTTACTTACTAAACTAATTAATTTTTGATCTTATAAATTTTAATTGTATTAAATAAAAATAAATATATAATTGAATAATTTTAAAGATTTTTTTTTAAAAAAAATAAAATAATGTGAGACTAAAAGAAATATAGAGTCTAAAGAACATTTCCAATTTGTACCACAAAATATCACCCAATTGGCACACACCCTACAATCACTATTTATTTATTTTTTAATATACTCCTAAAACATATAAACTATTTAAATTCAAGGTAAAACAAAACAAAATATTGAATGTGAAAATATTTAATATAGATTAATGAGATTACATTTTGAAATATAACGTCATATATTTAAATTTATAACTCAATTATTTAAATTATGTCCTTTTCTTTTACTGTCATAAAAAAATAAAAAAATTACTTTTTTATTACTATAAAAAAACAAAAAAAAAAGTTGGTTATTTATTTTTTTTAAAATTTTGTGTTCGATGAAATGGCATAAATATCAAGGACAGAAGAAAATAATAATTTATGAAAAAATATATATTTTTTAAAAACTATATATTAGTAAAAATATACATGAAGAAAATTTTATATAATATATATAAATAAATAAAATTATATTATACATTTATATATCATTCATAAATTATTTAATGAAAAATAATAAAAAAATATTTTTTATATTTATTTATTTAGAATAAATAAAAAATAAATTATAAATAACCTCAGATAAATATTTCTATATTTAATTTTACTATTTTTAATATTTCCTGTATATTCCGCAGTAAATGTAAATCAATGAAATGATGGTTAGGGCTGCTTATTTGACTACTGAACTCAATCAAATTCAGTTGGGCCCACGATATAATTTAACTAAGAAGGCCCAACGTAAGACCAATTTACCTTGACAGTTAGATAGATTGGCCCATTCAAATTTATTTATAATTTTCTATTTCTAATTCTTTTCTAAATAAAAAAATATTTATATATTTTAATTTTTAATAAACTGACTTATATTAATTATGTATAATTATATTTATTTTTTATTTATATTATATGTAATTTATATTTTTTTACAAATAACATTATATTTTCCAACAAATTTTTATATCTTTCAATTGTAATTTATATTTTTTACAAATAACATTCATATTCATTATATTTTCCAACAAATTTTTATATCTTTCAATTTGTTTTTGTAATTTTTATAAAAATATTCATTGTTAAGGATTTAATATCTTTCAGCAAAAATAAATTTAATTACAGAATATGTATTATATATAGGACTCCTTAGCATATATTAATAATTGTACTTCCTCCTTTATTTAATTCTATACTAATTTTTTTTTCGTTTAGAAAACAAAAATGAACACGGAATTGAATAAATTACATATGCAAAACTTTTAAAAGATTAATATGTTTGATGTCGTTTTTAATTTTATATATCAGGTTTGTTAAATTATTTTATTTTATTTTATGATGTGTGAACTCGCAGTCGTTATTCGAAAGTGCGTATGGATTAATCGATCAAAAAAAGAACAAAAAAGTCATTCTCCACTTTAGTTATATTTTGAAGAGTTAGCTGACAATTATTTAAGTAAAAGTGAGAATTTTCTTGGCTCGACTTCATAGTTTTCTTTTTAATATTATATCTATGGAGGTGAGCTATGTTTTTTTTGTTCTTTTTAATTTTTTTATTTAAATAGTAATTTGAATGTCATATTTTATAGAAGAATATTACATTTTTAACTACTTATCTTACGAATAGCTTCGAAAAATAGACTTATTATTCATGTATTGTTTATTAAGAATGTATATATATAGTTGATATTTTATTTATTTAAAAAAAATAAGCTATTACTGTATGTGTGTTTGTTTGGGGGTTTAAATTTCGAGTTTAAATTTGAATAGTAGAAATTTTAAATTTGAATAGTTGTATGATGCGATATAAATAGAGGTTGATGTGATATTTTAAATATAAAATTAATTTTTAATATAACATAAAAAATAAAAAATAGATGTTTGATTTGATATTTTTAAAGAAAAAAAAAATGAATAATGTATTTAAAATGCAATCCCCAAATAGTATATATACATATGAATGGAAGAATTTACTCAAATGTAACATTTGTGATTTAGTACTAGGTATTTACATATAATTAGAAAGAGAATATGCACCTGATAGATATACAACCTCTAGCTTATCACTATAATTTTTCAATACATATAATAATAATAATAATAATAATAATAATAACACATAAGATATAAATTAACAACACAAAATATGTTTTATATAATACAAATATACACGGATAAAATATAATTTATACAACCAGACTCAGACTAATTAATATTGTATTTGAAAACTCATTACAATGGGAATAAATAACAATAATAATCCTTCCGTCGTATAACTAAGTATTTGTTTGTTTTTATATAAAGTTTTAGAAATATTAGTATTATATTGGGATGTAGTAGAAATAAAATTAAAATTACTAAAATAATCTTATTAGTATTGTGTGTTATAAATGTAGTGACATTTGTGTAATATATTGTAAGTCGTATTAGTATTTGTAATGTTAAGTAGATAGTATAATTACTGAAAAAAAAAAATTGATAATTTGTTATGAGACGTACTTGTTGAGATATTTTAGATATTCAGTTTTAGATTTAGCAGATTAATCTCTAGATTTGATCTTATTCATAAATTAAATTACTTATATTTAAGTCTATCGAGTCTGTTTAGTATTGTCTACATATAGACTCCTTATTTTATTGATTAATTCTCATTATTTTCCCTCAAAATTTCTAACAAGATATCAGAGCTTATTTTTCTCATGTCATAGATATAGCCTACCAACTTGCGTTTCTCTGCGTACATTCAACCTGGGATATACCCGGATGTCTCCAAATTTTGAAATTTTTTTCTATAGTTTCTAACCCTTTCTTTTTCTGATTTTGATTTTATCTTGAGTCTTGATTTTGTCTACGCTTGAAGTCATATCTGCGTAGCTGTCTGCGATTCGTCTGTTGCGTTTCTCCAGAGTCATGTTTCTGATTGCAATGATAATCCCGTAATTTCCGATTTTGTGGAGAGTACTCCTGTCGTTTTCTATTCCAGTAGAGAGTCATATGTCATTTCAGACTCTGGTGGATTGAGAGTCAACCGTTAATTTTATTTATGTTTCTTTTTGCATTTATATTTAAATTTCTTATCAAAATTTGATTTCTGTTATACTACTTGAATTTGAGAGGATGTTAAGATATTTTATATATTTAGTTTTAGATTTAGTAGATTTATATTTAGATTTGATCTTATTCATAAATTAGATTAAGTAGATTTGAGTCTATCGAATATATTTAGTATTGTTTATGTATAGACTCCCTATTTTAATGATCAAACAATTTCATTATTTTTTCCTCAAAATTTCTTACAGTACTAAAATAAAAAAATAAATAATTTATTTTGGAAAAAATAATAATAATAATAATAATAATAATAACAATAATAATAATATATTTGGAAAGAGAGAAATGCAGCACAATGCACAGCCCAGCCCGACAGATTGGCACGTGATGTACAAGATAAAATCTCACGTGACAACTCCACGCATGCATGCCGTTGCCACTGCCATAGTTGTCTGTCGACCACCTTTAATTTGGACGTTTGAATGTTATTATTTTTTATTATTATATTAATAATTATAATAATATTGTTGTACAAGTTTTTTAACTTAATTTAATTTACTATAAAGCAGTCGAAGCTTGCGTGGGCCTTTACTCCATTTCTTTGCATGTTTCAAAATTTATCAAACTCCGCAGTATTTAGTTAAATTTAATATTATCTTCGTCCGACTCTAAAGTATAATTTACTTTTTGCGTATTAATTTTTAAATATTAATTATTATATCAAAACGTAGTACAAATTAAAAAAAAAATTGCAAAAATATTTCGTCTTATAAGAATAACACGTACAAAAAATTATACAAATATAAAAATATTTTTAAATATTAAGTACAATTATACAAAAATGTAAATATGACCCTTGTAAGTGGATGTAGAGAATATATTTTTAAGCATCAAGATAGGTGTTGAATTAAAAAAATACATATATATATGTATGAATTTTACGTCCTTTTATTATCCAAAAAAAGGATAAAGTTTATCATTGTCATGGTCTATTTAATTACATTTCTTATAAGAAAATAAATATAATGTATCATCAAGATAAATTAATATATGCAAAGGTAGTTGATTTTCTTACAAGGTTTGAATATTATTAAATGATAATACTTCCTCTGTCTTAAAATTGATATATTTATTTATTTTTTGAATCTAAATTTTAAATACTAGTACTTTAATTATTTACAAAGGAAGTATAATTTTTTTGAACCTAAATTTTAAATACTAGTACTTTAATTATTTACAAATGAAGTATAATGATTCTTACACAATAAAGATAGTTTAGTTATTTTTATTTTATTATTTTCATTACTAAGAATTGACTTCGTGTGTGTAGATATTAATGATATGTACCTCAGAGGATGTAACTTAAGTCGTAGGGGTGCATTTCTGAATAAATTCTCGGCCAAACTATATAGAAACCATTCTCGGGAATTATTATAACTGAACAATTTCTATTTAAAATTGTAGTTGTTTTTGCTCTCATTAACAAAAATGATCTTTTCATGATTTGCAAATTTACCTATAGAACAATTTCAAACTTAGCCGATTTGCTCGAGACAAAACAAATGTCATAAGAAAATGTTGTTTATTTTATAGAGCTCATTAGGCAACTAAAAAGCCAATGCCCAATGTAATTGAAAAGAATGAACTAATCAACTTAATGGTCTAGGATATGCATGTCCGATTGTAAGAACAAGTTAACCGCGCATGATATCACCGATCTAGCTCAATTATCCTTTTAGAAAAGGCAAAATATAGCTCGTGGCAAGCATGGAGTTAGGACATGACTATCCAAATATAGAAAGTATAAGCGTGATAGATGGAACCCAAGCTCGTAAAATGAAAGTCATATGTATGTCCTAAGTTAAAACCCATTCTTAGAACTAAATGAAACAAAGATCAACCATCTTTCAACGTCTCAAAAGTGGATGCTATTAGGTCCCGTAAAGGATGGTTTGGTGGTGTAGGGGTTAGACTTGTGACCATGAGGTCATGGGTTCAAACCCCCGACGCCTCAGGTCACCTGCCACACATGGTTCGCCTAGAGTGACTTGTCCGTCGGGCCTGGTTTGCATGGTATTAGGTTCGGCCGGGGGTTTACCCAGTGCACACTTTCGAGTAGCAGCCGAATTGGTGTGGAACACACCCTTTCGATCTTGTCTATCATATAGAGTTTATTTAAATCTTAATTTGATGATTTAGTTTGGAAACTATTGTTCTCCATCGAAAAAGTATCGACAATAAATTCTCATAGTATTAAAAAATAATAATAATAATAAATTAAATAGAGGACTGAAATATATAAATCAGCATTGTGTTACCACATAAATGGGACACTCTAGAATTTACCCTACTTCTGTGTCAACTGTCAACTAAAAATCTAATGCAATAAAATATCTCAACAACTCTTCCAAAAATAACAAAAGAAAAAATCCATCGTACATAGGTTATGTGTGATATATATATATATATATATATGGAATTAAATGTTAGCATTGGTGGGTGGTGTGAGTATGAAAGTGATATGAAACAATAATATAATAATAATAAAGGAGACATTCACACGTATTTTTCTTGGATCATATTATTGTCTCTTTTCGATTAACGAATCTTAAACACGCTAGTTATTATTTATTTCGAAAATCCCTATTAACGGATATATCTTTTATTAATTAAAACGCTTTTCTTTGTTTATAATTTCAAATAATTTTTAATAAAAATATACTCTCTTCGTCCGCTAAAACTAATACAATTTGGTCCGACACGGATATTAAAAAAAAATGAATATTTTATTGAAAAAGTGTTAGATAGTTTGAGGTATTTTTGAAAATTTAATTAGAAATTAAAGTAAGCGAATGAAAGAAATATAATAAAGTTAGTAGTATTTGTTCTAAATAAGTATGGAATAGAATAGAGGATAATAATTAAATATTAATTTGTTAAAAGTGTAGCAAAAGAGTGTTTGTTTATTCATACCATTTTTTTCTTCAAAAAACATCAAATCAAATGCTTATTTTTAATTTTTTATATTATACTAAAAATCAATTTTACATTCAAAGCATCACGTCAAAACTTATTTATATCATATCATAGAACTATTCAAATTCAAAACTTTTACTATTCAAATTCCAACTCAAAATCGAAACCTCCAAACAAACGCACCCTTACAAATGTGGAAAGTAAACCACACTACTAGTAATATACCAAGTTTAAACTTTGCAATATTTACCCCTAAAGGTAACAAGATCTTTGAGTTTGTTAGGAGGTTTTCACTCGCTTTTTTTTTTTTTATTTATTTATTTTTATTCTTTAGTCCTTTAAAATAAACTTTTATTTGCATTTACACATTATATAAAAATATATTAATTAACATTTTATTTTATTTAAGTTTTTTGTTCTTCTCAAATTTCAAATTAACTCCTAAGCATTGTTAAAACAAATTGCTCTTTAGGTGTTTTTTTTAAAAATAAATAAATAAATAAATAATGATAAATCTATTCAATTCTCACTATTTTTTTTTGATAAAATACAATATATTCAAACTAGTATTCCAACATTTTTTATGTTTATATATATAATAAAAAATAAAAAATATTGATATAACCTTTGAACTTAAAAAGAAATAAATATAAAATCGAAAAGGAAAATAATCAATTGGAATAAAAAGTAAAAGAAAAAAAAGGAAACATAGTGCAATATACAAATGGAAAATTAGAAATGTGTTTTATTGTGAGATTATGGAAAATAATAAAAATATTATAAAAAATAATATTTTATATATATATATATATTTTAATTGTTATATATATATATTGTAATTTTTTTATAATATTTTTAGAAAAAATTGTAATGTGAAAATACTAAAATAAACGTGCTCTATTACCACAAGATAAATTATATACAATTGAACACCTGATCCACATTAGTTGCAATACATTTTTATAAATTATATTTATTTATTTTTATGAAATTGTACTCTTAATCAATAATCTAAAATAATGCACCAACCAGCATATATACGAAAACAGATAATATAGATTAAGTTTGTAGGGTTGAGCTGTTCCAATTATTAATTTACATGATTGGACATGCTCCATACTCGTATATTTAAGGTTGCGACTACAACGCTAAATAAATTTATTCAGTACTATGCTAATATATATATATATATACTTAATGACTTATTGTTAGATAACACATAAAATATTTAAATAGAAAATATAAATATATATATATATGATAATATAATATAAATTCTCGTCGGTTTCTAAGGGTCACATTTATTTTTTACGTCATTGTATTTAACATTAAAAATATCTTTATATTTGTATAATATTTTGTACAAATGTTATTCTATTAGTATTATAAGACATTAATGGAAGTATTTTTGCAATTTTTTCTTAATTTATACTACGTTTTTTATATAATAATTAACACGTAAAAAGTAAATAAGACCCTTAAACCCGAACAGAGATAATATATAAAGCGATAAAATATAGCATAACCTCAATATCAAGTATTATTTTTTGGCACATGTGTATAATGTAAATATGTATTTTTTGTTTATTTTATTTTGTTTTTTTATAGTTAAAAAAAATATAATATTTTTAAAATTTAAAAACATAGAAACAAAAATATTTTTATGACAATTAAAAAAATAGTAAATATATATTAAGACGATGAAATGAATATTATTTTACTAATTAATGAGTTTAAGATATAAGGTTTGCTCGATTTTGGTTTGAAATTAGATTAATAATTTTTTATTTAAATAATGTTTTAATGTAATATATTTCGAGAAATAGTTGGTATGCATAGAATTATAAGATAATAAATCGTCTTCTTGATTAATGCACTTAATCTTTATACATTTAAGTGTAATGTTTGAAAGAATTCAATTATTTGTGTGTGTATTTTCTTTGCAGAGGATAGTAAAAAAAAAAAAACCATTCGAATTTTATTTTTATATATCTACAAATATTTTTTTATAAAAGTTATAAAAGATTTTATTTTCATTTATATTAATTCAAGAGCTCATATTTAATAAAATCATCCCAATAAAGAAATTCATACTAAATTTTTTCTTTATTTTTTATTATTCGACATTGTAGCTTCTCTATATTGTGTCGGCAAGAAACATATCTTTAATTCTTTATTTATATTTATATGGAAGAAATTCATTCACAAAACTTTTATTTATTTCTAAAAATAATTGAAATAGTAATCAATAATTTATTCAATATAATTTCATTAATATTTCTTCAACTAATAATTACAATAATTTTACTCATAAATATTTTATTATTCTTAATTCAATGATTGTTGTTTTATTATTATTATTATTATTATCATCATCGTGATTATTATTATAGTTAACTAATACAAATTTGATGTACAAAGCACATCAATATAATAATTATAATAAATCGAAATTGTAAAAATTCGAAAAGCATGTTCTATAGTTTTTCGAATTCTCATTGATGTTGTTCAAATAATTGTCCTTTAGGAACTTACTTTAATAAATTGATTAGATAAAAATTGTCTATGAATTTAATATGTCATCTATAAAATAGTAATTCTATATTAGTGATCATTGATAAATATATATATATATTTGAAAATTTTTAATTCAAAATATCTTTTAAATATTTAAGATTTATCAAACACGTTTAAATTTATTGAAGACCACGTCTCTTTATGTATTTAATCATTGATCATATATTTTATCCTATTAAATTTATTAATAAATTGATTGTATGAATAAACATGTTTTGATCTTCAACTTTTTCATACGAAATCATTAATCAATATATAATTATTGATTAATTCTTTAGTTGAAGAAAGAAATATAGATAAGATCGTAAATTTGAAATTCTCAATTGCATTAAACTCTACAGTAGTCCAATTATAATTTATCAACACATGTAGGATTATTAAAATAATTCATAAAATTCTTAAAATATTCGTAAGCACCTTATTGTTACTTAAATTAAATAACTACATAGTTATGGATGTAATTATTGAATTTATTATGAATGATCTAATAAATTTAAATATCATTCATATATAAGATATACACATTCTTCCATTTTGGCTACTTTAATTACTTACCATCATTAAATAATCAAATGCGATAAGTTATATTGATTTGAAATTTTCGACATTTTTGTAATCTTAAGATATGGTACCCCGTATTTTTTTTTTTTTTTCAAATATTGAAAACTTATCTACTTGATTGAATGTAAGATTACCACAATACGTACTTAAATCCATATAATTAACGGTTTTTCAATTCGATTGAAGATTTATTAAACGTGTATTCGAAGAATAGTAGCTACTAATTTCCACACCATTAAAAAATAATAATAATAATAATAATAATAAAAATTCTATGACACATTTTTATATCCTAGTAAAAATGTCCAAAACTCTTTATATTTTATTTATTAAATGAAACTATTTAATATTAAATTAAAGTATGAGCAAAATATTATTCTTGTTTAAAATTCATATTTGATTATAAATACAAATTTTATACAAGTCTTACATAAATAAAAGAGATAAAATATTTTAAATAATTTTTTTAAAAAAATAAATGATCAATTTTTTATTTTATAAATTTTTTTAGAAAAAAAAAAAATCAAATGTCGTAAAAATCATGGCAAAGAAATGATCAATTATCTATTTATTTATTTTATTATAAAAAAACACAATTTAAAATATTTTATATCCTTTATTTGTATAAAATCTATATAAATAAATAATATTTATAACTATACATTAGCTTTAAATCGAATGTAGTATTTTATGAATATTTTAATTTAATATAAAATATTTCACGCAATAAATAAAATTTCATGTATTTTATATATTTTTACTAAAATGCAAAAGTGTTATATAATTTAACAAAAAAATGGGGAGTTCTATACAATACTATTTTAAAAATAATAGGAAAATATTAGGCAATTTTTAAAAGGAAAAATAGGTATATACTTACCAAACCATAAATTATTGCAATTTTGACAAAAAATTAAGATTAACTTACACAAAACATCATGTGATGCGTTTTATTTGTTGCGAAAAATTATGTGTTAGTGCAAAACTGATGTTTAGTTCAAAACTTGTATTTTCGTTTTTATTTAGAACCAAACATTCATTGCAATAAATAAAATACAGTTTATTTTATACCTTTTTACGTGTTATATAATTTACTCAAAAATTAAAAACATCTCGCTGCTGATTAACAACACATTTATATTAAGATCAATTTTAGTTTTCCGGTGTAAATAAACTAGACTTTGAGGGCAGAAGTGTAAATTGAAATTTCTGCGAGTTGTCTATAAATTAACTGGCCTTGAAATTGATTAACAAGGTTCTCAATCAAATCGCATTTCGCAGGCCCTCTCTCTCTCGTCTTCCCCGCCTCGATCCCTTCTCTCTCCCTCGCTCTCGCTCTCGCTCTACACGTATACATAAACACACAGAGGGAGCGAGAATGGGAGGCCAAAAGTTCGCCGTGCTTCTTTGCGCCGATGACTCGGATTACGTGAAGAAAATTTACGGCGGGTATTATGGAGTTTTCGTCAGAATGCTCAAGGAGGAAGGGGAAGATTGGGACGTATTTAGGGTAGCGAAAGGCGAGTTTCCTGATGAAAACGAGATCGACGGCTACGATGGTTTCGTCATCACCGGAAGCTGCAATGACGCTCACGGAAACGATAATTGGATCTGCAAATTGCTGATTCTTCTGAAGAAATTAGACGCCATGAAGAAGAAGGTCCTCGGCATTTGCTTTGGCCATCAGGTGCGTGCGTCTCTTCTCGATCCTTCTTCCCCTCTCTGTGTTTATGTGTGTTCTTTATTTATTTATTTATTTCTTATTTTTTATTTTAATCAGTACAGTTCGTTTTTTTGTTGTGTGCTTGAGGTCACGCCATTTTTATTGCTCTGTGTGTGGACAGCTGTTCATTTTATATTTCCCTTGACTTTATTTATATACTATTATTTATAGTTTAGTTGTTGTCGTTTCTTGTTTTGAGGCGTGGTTAGGGCAAATCTGTTCATAAAATGGCATCACTATTTTATTATTATTATTTTTTGATAATTTGAAGCCATTGGATTCCACTTAACGCCGATTTAGCTTCCTCCATTTCCGTCGGTGGAAGTATTACTAATCTAACACCGAGCACCCCATCACGTTTCTTTCGACCAATTTATTGAAAGTAAGAAAAAAAATGAAAAACCCTTTATGTATGGTGAAAAGAAGTAAAGAAATGAAGGTCGAATTGAATTACGTCAATAAATTAATGAAAACCTAATTTGGCTCCTATGCTTGGAAATAGTTAAATTTATTTATTACACAGCCGTTTATAGGCCGCCGCTTTTGAACTGATAGTTTTCGCTTATGTATTGAAGTTGCCGTTAACAAGTGTCCTTTCGTGTGCTTGTTTGGATTTGAATAAAATAATGTTTTTACATGCTGAAGATGAGTCATATGTGGCTAAGTCTATCTCAGAGCAGTCAAGAATTTGTCAACCCTGTGTTAAAATGGTTCTTGTAAAAGGTGTAGATGCTTCACAAGAAGATAAATGTGTTTGTGTAAGAATATTATATTAGGTTATGGTATAATTTAATTAATATGAAAAACAGGGGCCCGGAAGAAAGCTGGCTAGCTAACACCCTCTTTGTGTTCTTATCCAATAATAGAAAGGAATGATGCATAGGATAGGTTTGCACCACGGTATGGCAACTGCCCTTTCTTTGTTGCTAAAGAAACTTTGATTATTTTGTATATATTATCATAAAGTTAGCTTCTTGTTGTTGCTCCTAAATGGGCTCGGAATGGATACCATTTGAAATGATTTTGTTGTTTTGGAGAAACGAAAATGAACAAGAATTAAAGATTATGTTAACAGATCGATGCATAGGGGGTTCTATGATTAACAAATGCGAGAAGACAAGTTTTAGATTGCTACTTAGTTAAATAACATTGAATAATGTTAGCACACCATTAATTGAAGTAAGTTTCTAAAATGTTAGTTTCAATTAGTTGCAACATAATGATAGCATGATGTGTGTATTTTAGAGGTAGTTGGGAAAGATGCTTTTAGCATAAGTAGAAATGCTCGGAAAGATACGGGACAGCCATGGCCACCGGTGCATTTATATGTGGTCCAGTTATAACCATGGGGGGGTTAGTCATCTGGCTCGAGCATTTCAGTGACTAGTTGGCGTAAACAATGTGCAATCTCGCACGATATTATGTGATTGGAACTTTTCCTTAGCTAATATGATCAATTTGATTGCTATTGCAAGTTTTGATTTGTAGGTTCTCCTTTATTTTGTCTGTCACAATCTACTGCACTATAAAATGTAAGAAAAAAACGGGCACCCGGTCAGATTCCCTATGGAATAATTTTGCTGGAAACAACTTTCAATTAGCTGAACATCTATTACGACAACTTCTGCTCGAATCTTATTTATTAATGGGGAAAGAAAATGACAGAATGATTCCAATTTGTTTTACATTAGTAGACAAGACACACTGCTTATAAACATGTGATCCTCAGATTTGGATATTGTTGATTCCAACAACCTAGATGTCTCAACTCGAATATAATAATTAACACAGATTGTTTAACCGTTCGATGATTTTGTTTTCCCTCGTGCATGAAAAAGGTCCAAAGTATCAATTTATAACAAATAGATGATATTCAATAACATTACAAAAAAGTCAATTTTATTTTCTATACTTGGCATTAATCTGTCTTTGTCCATGTGCTGCACAGCATCGATTTATGCCTGTTACATGCTGTTAGTTATCCGTCTTTCTTATATGATAATTAGATACTGGGGCGATCAATTGGAGGAAAAATCGGCCGGGCGAGTGCAGGATGGGACATCGGAATCACAAAAGTTCATCTGAATCCATCCAATATTTTCACTTATCTGAAAATGCCTACTTCCCTATCTGTCATCGAGTGCCACAGGGACGAGGTGGATCCATTCTTCATCATTTATAAACCTTTACGGTAAACAAAAAATGCATGATTATGCGCTAAAATTTCAACATTACTCAAATAACACAGGTGTGGGAGCTCCCCCCTGAAGCAGAAGTTCTTGCGTGGTCGAACAAGACTGGGATCGAAATGTTTCAGTGTGGCGACCACATTCTAGGCATTCAAGGGCATCCCGAGTACACAAAGGATATTCTTCTACACCTCATTGACCGTCTGTTCTGCCGCAATCTTATTGAGGTAGAAAATAAGAACTCCTTTCTATTTCGAAACAATAGTTGCTAAACAATTGCGATTTTGATCGTGAAGGAGTCTCTTGCTAAAGATGCGAAACACAAGGTGGAGGCGAGCGAGCCGGATCGGGAGGCTTGGACGAAACTATGCACTAGCTTTCTCAAAGGAAGATTGTGATGCTGCTGCATCTATACATATGCATAATAAGGTGATGAAATTTGAAGATGTACATATTGATCAAGGTCCATTTTCACTATGTGAGTTGAAGATTTCGACAATTTGTGTCCTTTGAGTTTTTTTTTCTTTTTTAATCTAACTTGATTTCAAGTTTATTGTGGGACTGACTATTGCACAAACTCAACCATAATATATATATATATATATAATTGGATTTCTTTGCAGATATTAATTATATTACTTCAAGTTCTGTAAACTTATATTTAATTTATTTGCTTATTTATTTGTGTGTTTTCTTTTACACAGCCATTTTCACTCAGCTATAAATACATAGAGGGGTGTCGAATCTAAGCTTTGTTGAAGATCAGAGTAAGCACATTAAATGGTGGAGAGTATTCAGTTGAAGTTTATCATTGTATCTTCTTTGATAAGTATGAGACAATGGAAAAAATAGGTGCAAAAGACATTGATACAATGTTGCTATTATAATGATTACTTGGTTTTTTTGTTTTTTTTTTTTTTTGTATCACAATGGGAAAATCCATTGAAAAATTAGGGATGGAAGATACTGTTCTGTACTCACATTTAATTGAAATTGGATTCAATAATTCGAGTATTGAAATATGATGAATTGTGTAGTTATATCTAGTCAAATCTAGTGTGTCTTTATACCTAACCCAAATCTAAATTTGACATATCAATAATATTAAAAAAAAAAAAAAAAATCTCTATTATTGTAATTATTAAAAATCATTTTTTGTTAAATTTACTTTATTTACATATAATGGTTTTATTATATTGCCCCACCAAGATTATATAAATATTTTATTCGACTATCAACTTATGCAATAATAAAACACTTATCCACTTGAGAATATAACAACACATCGTTACCAAACACAAGCAAGCAGTAACTATGCCTAGAATATAATAAATTAAATTAAATTAAATCCTAGGATAGCATTTAAGAACACAAAAATAAAGTTAAGTTTATTCACTTTGAAAAGAATTCTGCCAAGTAGTCTCCATGTACCACCCCCCCATAGTAAGGAAGATGAACTACTAGAATTTATATGCAGTCAGTGTCTACATATAGTACCCATTTGATTGCACTTGGCTCCAAAGCAACATTCATTGTTTCCAAAATTTATTCGGAACATAAGTTTAATCAGCACGAATAACATCCATCATAAAAGACCAATAACAGTAGAGGCGGAAATTCAAGTGAACCATTGCAGAGCAGTTTACCAAATTAGGAACTCATCATAGGACCCGAGTTCCTCCTGCATTCAGCTAACATGTCCATGTAGAACTGGCACTTGCTGATGTCGCTCCCAAAGTTGTTGACACACTGCAAGAAAATCATTATTCAAGTTATCAACACAAGCAATAAGATAATTCATTCATCGTTAGCAACAGGCTGCAGATTTTAGTAAATGCTGTCGTGTATCGTTATATTACGAAAAGCCTTGCGCATTAAGATTTCTTTCCCTTTTTTTCTAAAAAATGATGGATAATGTACTTACATCCTGGAAGGCCTTAGAGTGCACATTGCAAGCATCAGATCCACCCATGCTCGTTGCAGCAGCTGCAGGGGTTGCAGCAGCTTCAGATACGACAGTTTCATGCTGAATTGTCCTAGGGCCCATAACAGCATCCACAGCCCGGTGAGCAACAGCACTGCCAGTTCCAAATGCCATTCCTACAGAAAAACACAGGAAATGAGAAAATTCCACAAGAACAAAAATAAGATTTATTTAGATTTCCAAATAATATAAGCGTGTCACAATGTTTTGAAGAACATATACCTTGGGCTATGGTTGAACCAATGCCGCTAAGCATGGACCCGCCAGAGCTACCTTGAACATGAGCTGGTGGAGGAGAATTATGCACTGCATATAAGACAGAACGACATATGAGCTAGGAAGCAGCATGAGTTAGCTTGGTATCAACATCAAACTAAAATAGGATAAAGAAAATCTAGCAGATCGCAATGAGAAATAACATAAGTATGCAGTTGGTATTATGTATTTTATATTATGAAATGTTTAGGATTATAATACAAAAACAGATATACAGTTGGCACCTGTTTGAGGAGGCGGGCTTCGTGCAGCAGGACGGGGAGCAGGGCGGGCAGATCTACCTGTACATTCAATTTTTCAAGCACTGAGAGTGATTCCTAAAAATTCTTAACAACATCATGATAGCCTTTGAAATGAAAATGCCTTGTATGGATGGTACTTACATAAGATTCATTCAACATGGAAACCAAAATGTGCCAAAAAATTCAAAATAAGCACAATTTGGCAAGAGAACAGTAGTATGGCATGAGTACATGTTATAAAATAACAATCCACAGAGAAAAGATAAAATCTAAAGTGTCTTGGAAAAACAACCGAAACATCTAATTATCTTAATAGATGGAGGCCACAGAATAACATGATAAAACCAGGAGGGAGCAGCTTAGGAAATGATTAAAGTCGTTTAGGCTGGGTAAAATAAGTTTCTTCAATTGTAATTGTTTCGTGTAACCAATAAGTACATAAAGTGCAAAACTATGGGTAAAACAAGGGCTCTCACTATTATCAAAATTCCCAGATCGATGCGAAATGAAATATTCCCGTCAAAAAGATACATTTCTACCACCTATATCAACGCAAATCAATGACTAATACAAAGCAGATGCTAATCAAACAGTCAAAACCACGTTATTGGCATTGCTCCTCCTTATGATCCAGAAACATTTCCAGGAAAACACTAACAAAACCACAATAAACAAACAAACAGAAAAAAAACATCAACACATATCCAAACAACTCCTTGACCCTTCGAAACGTGTTGCCCAAGCAAAACAAAATTCCGACGGTCTTCCCGAGTCGAATACAGAAATAGCATACAATAAACTAGCAACGATGAGAATAGTTCGTCAATAACAACAGATATTACAAGTATATCGCATAAACCGATCGAATCTAATAAAAAACGATGCTCGGATAGGTTTGCCACAAATAATCCCCACAAGCAACAAACGAAAATTGAGAATCGATTAAGAGTAACAAGAAATCTAACCACCAGAGCTGCGGCGAGGCATGGCGGCTGTTCGAGTGGAGAGATAACGATGAGATCCTTTGGCTATTGCGAATAGGAGACAGCACCGAGGGTATGAGAAGCGGCTATGGCCAGAAACCCTGGATCTACATACATATATATAGGAGCTGAATGTAACTTGGGCAGCAATCCGGTGTGCTCAGGTTCAGGAAATATTCAACATCTAGCCAAAAACGTGTTGCACCGTATACCTCATTTATTTATTTATTATTATTATTATTATTATTTTTCATATACATTTTGAAAACTATCTGGGCTTTGTTAAAATATGGATCTAAAAGATCTGATCCATATTAGAGTGGATAAGTTTGTAGTGAACATGTTAGCTCATAACCCAAATAAATATAATAATAATTATTTATTTATATTATAATTGTAATATATTTTTAATAATTGTTTGTTTAAAAAATTTATTTATTTTTATGCAGTCATTTTGATTTATCTGAAATTAATTTATTTTTTTAATAATTGTGTTCATTATATAATTTCAATTTTTTTTCTAATTTAAATATATTATTTTTATTTATTTTAAATTGAAATTATTACACTACTTTGCACTCTCTTTTTTTTCTTTCTCAATTTTCTCTTTCCCTTCATTTTTTTCCCCTTTCCATAGAGCAGGGTGAAAAAGAAGTAAAGGAAAAACCAAAAAGATAGAAGCAAAAAAAAAACAAATTAAGGAAAAGAAAAAATTGAGGAAGAAATAATAAAAAGAAAATGAGTGCAAAGCAGTGTAATAATTTTAGTTTAAAGTAAATAAAAATAATATATTTAATATTTTAAGTATAAAAAAACAAGTAATTGTATAGAAAAGAAATTGACATGGTAGTATGAGGTGAACTTTTATTTATGGGTTCTAATATATTAATATTTTTGAAAAAATATAAAAAAAGAATAATAATAATAATGATATTTTAAGATCCTAAACGAGTTTAAATGGGATAAAAACATCGGATAGTCGGATGAGTCATGAATTTCATCCAATTCCAAATTAAGATACAAAAATACGAAAAAGTCTACGTCATATTCGAAGCATGGCTGAACATAGGAACAAAAAAATTGCGTCCTCTTTATACAACACACTTTTACTTATTTGGTACTATTCATTTTTCAAAAAATATCACATTAAATACATTTTTTCTCTCATAAAACATCAAATCAAATACTAACTTTTTATTTTTCCTAAACTTCTAAATTTTCAAAAACCTCCACAATAAAAAAAAAAAAAAAAAAAAAAAAAAAAAAAAAAAAAAAAACCCCTTATCTAAACAAACTTGGACTTGAAGTATAACAAAAGAAGATACATTCTGAGCAGTCACACAGACAACCTTATTCAAGAGGAGGATAGTCTTCTTACACTTGCACACTCTACACTAAATCTTCTAAACATATGATATGAATGATGTCTCATCTTCTCTTAAAAGGAAATTACCAAACATAAAACTGTACACAAAATGCAATTGTTAGATAGCTAGATCCAAAAAATTTGAGTAGTTTGCGATCGCGGCTTCGAGTGGCTGCTGATGCCGATGGCCGAGATCATGAGGTGCTCTAGATTCCGGCACTCTTTTTCTTCGACCCAAATCTGATATACCGTCATGTGGAATGCATCGTACATCCTCGGAGCTCGATTCCATCTGAAATGTCTTCTTACCTTCACCCAATCCATCATATCAAGTCATATTAATAAGGGTCTCATTTACTTTTTACGTATTTGATCTTTGAATCTTAATTATTATATCAAAACGTAGTACAAATTTAAAAAGAAAATTCAAAAAGTACAATGGCGCAAAAAGTAGATGTGATCCTTAAAGCAAGTATAATGTAATGTAATAATCATCTGTTGTCCAAAATTACGACGAGGATTAATCGATCAATCATGCATACCTTGATCAGATTCTTCTGTAGGCTCTGAACCTTTGCAATGTCTTTACTCTCTAGAATTCTCTTGAGTTCATAAACATCCTTCTCCTCCAAAAGAATCGAAAACCTGTGCCAATTAAGGACTTTGTCTAACGGCAAAGCATACTCATCGCCCAAGATTACTGTCGAAACAAAAAAAAAAAAGCATAGGATTAGTACCTCCACATTATTTAGATAGAATTAACATCGTTTTGTCTGAAATCGATTACCCGGCACGCATCCGTAATGAATAGCTTCAGCAATGCACTTGGCGCCGGCGTCGGGACAAATGCAGAACAGGGCAGCCACGAGCTTCTCTGCTCTGCTTTCGTCGTAATAATTCTCTGTGCAGTTGACGTAAAGCTTTTCGTCGTCGTCCCACAGCATGACGAGCATTTTGCTTACATACGTCTCGCAAACGCCTTCCCAATAACCGAGCGTTGTCCTGAACAGTTGCAGCAATTCAATTCGTGGATTAATTCAATTCTTGCAGATATGCTAATGGACATGATCTTATCAAAAATATCATACCTTGTGGTGTTTTCAGGCTGATCGGATAGCGGTGAGATCACTGCCGGAAGTGGGATGTCGATATACGACGCGAGCTTGTGTTTGCTCCCCTGTAAACAGACTAATCGAACAGAGTTCTGAGGCTGCACTGCGAGTTCTTCGATGGCTTTTGCAGCGAATTCGTCGCAAATGACGAAGGGGGTCTCGACGGATGTGGTGTTTGTTTTTTCGAATAGTCCGTATCTGGCGAATGATGGCGAGTTCTGGAATGTATCGAAGGTAAGGAATGAATATTCCTGGATTGGATCGGAGATTGGTTCCTGGATTGGATTGAATCGACTTGACTAAAAAAGAAAGATCAAACTCATAGAATTCAAAGTTTCAAATCCTAAAGAGATGTGTAAAACCTTTGGATCCATCTTCTTGCAAGTATAGGGAATGTAGAACACACGCGGTTTCGTGTTATCCTTTTTGTTGGAGATCTTCATGCTCTCATCGATTAGGTGCTTCGGGGAATTGGCGAAACAGAGCCGAATCTGTGTTAATTTGTCGATAGGATCATCAGATGGAAGAACAATATATACAATTAGCTAATTAATTGAATAACACACCATATGATGGCAAGGCATGGGAGTGAAGAACACGCGGGCTCTCCGGGGATTTCTGGTGAGGAACGAACTTTCTCGAATGTTCTTGATGAAATGGCTCTCGCTTGAGTGTACTCCGAAGAACGTACTGTTGTGTGTGTTGCTCTTGTCTCGATCAACGTGGACGTGGATTTTGAAGAAGGCGAGCATTTCTTGATAGTCACTCTCGAAATCCTTGGCGGAATGGTAGACGTATCCTTTAATTTCAGGAACCTGGAGAAAATCGATAGATGGAAAATTGATTGATGTTGCAGAGTTAATGAGAGTTGATTGATACATTGAAGAATGGATGCATATATACCTCGGCATTATAATATGGAGAGTCGTCAATGAAGGAATTGAAATATTGCAGTGTGGAGAACCCTACCGACCAGATCACGTAAAGCTTTAAAAGAAACGAAGCAAGATCGGAGCAAATTCTCATGATCTTTAATCTTGATTTGGATTTGAGGAAATTGAT
The DNA here is from genome assembly GCF_009805555.1 of Andrographis paniculata. Lineage (NCBI taxonomy): Eukaryota > Viridiplantae > Streptophyta > Magnoliopsida > Lamiales > Acanthaceae > Andrographis > Andrographis paniculata. Next base: position 5,081,039 of record NW_026137402.1, read on the forward strand.
CTGCTTTCTTTCTTGCTTGCAGTTGCAGAGAGAGAGAGAGGAAGTGGAAATGGGGTTTCTAATTGGGAATTTAGGGTTTTGATATTGATGAAGAAGAAGAAGAAGAAGAGGGAGGAGGAGCATATGGTGACTGAAGTGGCGGGCGGGGAAAGAAGGAAAGAAAGAAAGAAAGAAAGATATTAGATATAGCAGCAGCGGCTTTTTGGAAGTTAGTTGATGAGTTCATTTTTGAAGTTGGTCCAAGAGCACATTCCAAGACTAAAATTAATAATAATGGGATGGTTACCGCGATGATCATGCTGATTTTTAACATTTATACATAGAAAAAGTACACATTAGTATTACTATTACACTGTATAATAAATGTATATGCTCTGTTTTCTTAATAATAATAAATATATTATGTGTTAAAAATAGTAATGTGTATTGTACGAGATGTGTTGTATTTGTATTATATTGACATATATATACTGTTTGTTGTCCTTAATGATATTGTATATTTGTATTATATTTTGTAGTAATATTATATGTTGTCTAATAGCACACATGCAACCAATAATAATAATAATAATAATAATAAATTGAAAAATTACATCTATCGCCTTGCATAATACACAAAGCCATTCGCTATGGTGTATATATATATATACATATATATTACCATGCAATTGCTATAATCCATAACAAAAATATACTTAGGGTGTGTTTGTTTGGGGATTTTTTCCAAATACACTATTCATCCAATTTTTTTCTTCAAAAACATCAAATCAAATACTTATTTTTTATTTTTTATATTATACTAAAAAATAAATTTTATATTCAAAATATCACATCAACACCTATTTATATCACATCATACAACTATTCAAATTCAAATTTTTTACTATTCAAATCTCAACTCAAAATCTAAACCCCAAACAAACACATTTTGTGATTTTTTAAAGATTTTTCACCATCTAATTAATTTTTTCTACTTAGAAGCCAAGCCCAATTTTTTTCCTTGTTTTTTTTTTGGAAGTATCTTAATTCTTACTTTATTTTATCTTTCATTTCACCATTTCAATTTACAATTTTATATAAATTTTTTTTTATTATAAATATATTATATAAAAAACAATTTTTTATCCTAAAAATTACTACAGTTGTCTTATATTTCTTTCTCTTTTTTTTTTTTTTCCTTATTTGTTAATTTTTTATTTTTTTTTTCATAATACCCACTATAATCTTAAGGGGAATAACTCAATAAAGAAAATAAGGTGACTCAAAATCCGTAGAAGTGAACCGACAAGTTTGGTTCCTACAATTTTTTTTCATACACACACAAAAGTCAAACTGCTTGATTAAATAAAAAACTAATGATTTGAAATATGTTAAAAAATTCAAATAGAATAGTAAAAAACAAATAAAATAAAATCGATAGAACAATTTTGCTCCCCCAAGGAAATCACTGGATTGATGGATCGACAATTAATTGATAGAACTAAGATGACATTATATTGATATGTAAGGTGGAGAGTTATTGATCAAGTATGTGTAATATAGTAGTGTAGATTAAATATAAAGATTTCAAAAGAATGGAAACAAGATTGGATCATATATCAAATCACACCATTTCTAGCAATTTACATGGGATCATATATCAAATCATATAATTCTTGGATAAGATCAGATCATATCTATGTAATGTAATGTAATAACTATCTGCTGTCCAAAATTACTACAAGGATTGATCGATCCATATATCGATCATGCTCACCTTGGCAACATCTTTACTCTCTAGAATTCTCTTGAGTTCATAAACATCCTTCTCCTCCAGAACAATCGAAAACTCGTGCCAATTAAGGACTTTGTCCAACGACGAATCATACTCATAGGATGGAGTCACGATCACCATATCTATAAATGGGACAAACCCGTATTTGTTCACCGAGCTCCGAGGCATGGCGAATCATCATCAAAGGATTTTCGAGGGATGTGGTGTTGTTCATCTTGTCAAATACTCCATATCTGGATAATGATGGAGATTTCTGGATTGGATCCAAGATTGATTCCTGGATTGAATCACTTAATTGATTAAGAAACATCAAACTCACAGAATCCCAAACCTTAATTAAATCCTGAAGATATGTGTAAGAGCTATGTAGTGAGATTCAATACTAAACTTCTATAATAGAGACACACAGTTGGGTATTTTTTTATTCATGTAAAAAAAAAAAAAAAAAAAAGTGAAAAAAGAACCTTTGGAACCATCATCATCTTCTTGCAAGTATAGGGAATGTAAGACACACGCGCTCCCTTCGCATTATCCTTCTTGATGGTTAGGAACTTTGGGGAATTGGCAAAACACAGCTGAATCTGTTAACACTAATCACTCGACAAGGACATGCATCAGTTAATTTGTCGATAGGATCATCGGATATATACCATATGATTTTTGGTGAGGAACGTGGTTTCTTGAATGTTGTTGTTGATGAAATTTGAGTATCCTCCGAAGAAAAACGTACTGTTGTCTCGATCAACATGGACTTGGCAGATTTTGAAGATTTTTTTCGATAGTCAATCTCGAAATCCTTGGCCGAGTGATAGACGACATATCTTTCTTTAATATCAGGAACCTGAAGAAATTAAATCGAAAATTAATTAATGTTGCAGAGTTAAAAATAAGAATTGAATTAAGAAGATATAATTATATATTGATGAAGCATATATATACATATATACATCGATGATGAAGGATGTGTAATATAGCAGTGCGCAGAGCCATGAGGAGATGAAGTAAAGACTGCAAAGAAGGCAACCAAGACAGGAACAATTAGTTCTCATCGCTAATCTTGATCGATTATGTGATTTGATTTGAGGAAGAAAATGAAATTAATCAAGTTGGTAGGTAGATTTGATCTGCTTTCTTGCTTGCAGTTGCAGAGAGAGGAAATGAAACTGGGGTTTCTAATTAGGGTTTTGATCATATTGATGAAGAAGAACGTACAAGCGGGGGGAGAAGGGAGTATATATATATATATATATATATATAGCAGCAGCCTCTTGGAAGTTTGTTGATCATGAGTTCATTCTTGACAAAATTATAGACATTATTTTAAAATTAGATAAATACTTATAATCAAATATAACTTTAATTTTCAAAACTACAAGTATCAAAATATTATAATTCCTCAAACTGGAAAAATATTTATTCCATATTTAAATAACAAATAACGGAAAAGAAAGATAAAATCATAGTATGCAGTGAAGGGGAATGGATAACTCGAAAGCCTTTGGATCATATGCTGAAGTGTATTTTTAATTCAACATATGCATACTCAATCTCAACCATTAATTAATAAAGGGTAATTAAGTCAATTTAAACATAATCTTAAAATTAAATTTTGAGATTCATTTTCAGCATACTGAATTTATAACATTCAGCATAGGATCTGCATTGAACTCGAGTGCGGTAATTGTTCATATTAAATGCAATATTTAGTTAATTTTGATAATATTTTATCTCATTTTTGTGTGTATTGATTATTTTCAATATGCAAAAGACAAATAACAAATTTGGTGAAATAGGAAGAAAAAAATCAAGATTGGACTAACTCCATCATTAATTAAAAGTCCAAAAATCTAATTATTAAAATAATATGACAAAAATAAAAATAAAATGAATATCATACTTTTTGAAACGGAGAAAACGGCCAGAAACCCGACAAGCGTAAGCAAGAGATCAAGTTGTAATAGGTGGACTTATGATCATAAGCACGGGTGGATTAGCTCCCAATTATTAGTACTCCCTTCGTCCCATAACAAAGTATCCATTTTGCCATTTTAGTCCGTTCCATAACAAAGTATCTATTTCATTTTTTAGTAACGGTACTATCTATCTAATATTACAAATACCCTTACAACTTACGATATATTACACAGATGTCATTACTTTTATATCACACATAATGGTTATTTTAGTCATTTCTACCTTATTCCTGCTAGATCCCAATATAATACTAATATTTCTAAAACTACGTACAAAAAGCAAATAGATACTTCTTTATGGGACGGAGGGAGTATTTTTTGTGTGTAAAATATAAGGGTTTGTTCTTTCTTAAAAAAATAATAATAATACATTACATACATTCATTATTTTTATATTTTTTACACAATTTTTTATATTTTATATAATTTTTTTTTTCAAAAATCTCACAAAACAAACACACCATTTAACTTTTAACATAATTATACTAATTTCCCCCTTATAAATTTTATAAGAAAAATAAAAAAAGTCAGCGCTCTGTCCCGATTCCACCACTGATCATAAGATTACTTATTCAAAATTTATTATACTTTTGTTACCGTGTTACCATGTTTGTGTTTGTCGTTCAAAGGATTTATCAAATGTATGCTCGGAGGAAAAAAAATTGCAAACTCCCAAATTATTAATATATATATATATTGAAAAAAATAATCTATGACAAATTATAGACTAAAGAAAAATAGGGTGCAACTTTTCAAATTTTTCTATTTGAACTTTTTATATATATATATTTTTAAAAAAATTAATAAAAATATCTTATCAAATATTATTTTAATATAATATTTAAACTAAATTTTCTTATATCAGACCCAAAAAAGCATACTGGCAATCATTTGATATTAAAAAAATCTCTCATAAAATATCTCATCAAAATTGATGTTTTACTATATTTTTATTTTATAGAACTACTTTTAATTATTATTTTTTTAATAAAACAAAAAATGAGAAAAATAGGTTCATGGGAACTACAAATTATGCATAAGAAAGTTAAATAAATCAAATACAATTTTTATCAAATCATTTGTATAGAATGTTTTATAATAACAAACATATAATTGATCATTATGAAAGTTGTATTTACATAATTAGTTATATAATAATATTTGCAGTATATCTTATTTGCAGTATATCTTTGGTAATTTGTGCGAATTGGATCAAATTACTCTACGCTATTTGGTTCTATCAACACTGAAGTTAATAGATCATTTTATTAAATTTTTTTAACAAAATACCGAAAATGAGATGAGAAGTAAAATACCACACATATATATATATATATACACACTCTAATATAATTTGTAATTATAAGCCTATAATTAATACAAATAATTGAACATTAATTAATACAAAATATTCATCAACCTAAAAATGTAAAGATATGAATGTCGCACAAAACTGAAATTTTATGTTTATATACTTCTATGATGATCGGATTTTACTTTTTATTTTTATTTTTTGTTTGTTTTCATTCATAGAGTAGAATTTAAATTTTTAAACTTTTTATATTTTTTTCTTCTCCACTTAAGAGTTTATTTTAAGTTTTTATTTATAAAGTTGAAAGTAGGTGGATAATTGTATTTATTTATAACCATTTAAATAGTTATAACAAACAATATATTTTTCATATTAATAGTTTTAAATATAAAATAAAAATATAAAAAAATGTATTTACATTTGTTTATAAATTTTTATTTATAAATTTATAATATATATTTGTTAGTTTGTGATAATTTTATTTTGCCTTTTTTAAAATATATTATACCTAAATACTTGAATTTTATAGTCTTAATTTATTAGCATACATTTATAGATAAAATCATGGATTATTTGATTTGAAATCAACTATTTAACTTGCTTTTTAAGAAATATTTAGAATATTTTTATAATACATAGAACTTACATATTAATTTTATTTAGAATTATGATTATTCTCTCTATTATTCTATGCATTTATATCTACTTATTATTTATTTATTGAAATTTATTTAAAATAGGAATATTTTTTATTTTTAATATATGTTTAAATAACAATAATTTGGGTTTCTTGTTAGTGTAGATGACTTGTAATTTTTGTTCGTCTCTTATCAACTATTATGAATCATCGATTTATTTGAAATGGTTTGATAGGATTTATATCGAAAAAATTGAATCATATCGTTCTGTAGCAATTTTTTCGGTATATTAAAAGCATACCAAAAGCGATTTGTGAATGAATATGTTGTGGCATGCGGCATATTGAAATTGTATTTGAGATATTGGATACTAGCATTATATCTAAAAAAAATTATTTATTTTAATAATTAAATTATTTAACTAAATATTATTGATACAATATTATATTCTTTTCGTTCCCTATAAAATATATATTTAATAAATAATAAAATTTTAAATAAAGTGAGTAGTTAAAGTAGTGATAAGATAATTTTATTTTGATTTTTTTAAAAAAAATTTAAAAAATAATCATGTGATAATAAAGTATGAATATTTATACTCTTTCTGTCCGCCTCTGATATCCTTATATTAGTATCATAACACACTATATTTCGATTTAATAATTAATATTAAAGATCAACAAAAAAGTAAATAAGAGTTTTAGAACCGGACGAAAGAGTATAAAATAATGAGATAATAATTACTAAAAAAAAATATACTCCTTCTGTCCCACATAATTTTTTCCTATTTTTTATTTTTGTCATTCCAGCATAACTTAAATTTAAATTTTACAAATTTTTTTATTTTAATTAAATTATTTACTTATCTTAATTTTAATTTATAATTATTTTTATTAAATAATAATTATTTTTACTAATACACTTTTTAATTACTTACTAATTATATTTAACCTAAATTTCAATATCTACATTAATAGACCCAAAATATATGGGCAGGAGGGAAGGAAATGAACAAAAAATAAAGTGGAAGGAGTACAAACGAAATAGTGAAAGTTAAGATATGCTATCCGGACTAATATTAGACGGATTTGGATCCGGGTCCGGGTCCGAACCGAACCGAACCGGGCCCAAATCCATACGAAACCGGTCAATTTACAGGCCAAGTTGAGGGCCTGCAAATAAAGCGTAAAGGTCGTCGTGTTGGACTGCCGAAAAAAAATTTAACAGAAAAAATTTATAGTGTGGGATCACATATAATGCTCTCCTTCATTGAATTGAATTGAATCCGTTCTTCCACAGCACAGTGCTGCAGTTCATGCGCGCACAGCCACAGCTGTCTTCATTCTTCAACCATCCAATCACTTATCCGACTATTTTGCTCGGCAGATCCCTAATTTCAATCCCTAATCAAGTCAAATTTTACCAAGTGTTTCGGTTGATTAATATTCAATCAAAATTGCATACATGGCGGAGGAGCAAACGGCGGCGGAGGGCAGTGGTACGGCGGCCACACCCTTGGGGCTCTCGGTAATACCCATAGTGAACAAATTGCAGGATATATTTGCTCAGCTTGGAAGTCAATCCACGATCGAGTTGCCGCAGGTTGCCGTTATCGGCAGCCAGAGCAGCGGTAAATCAAGTGTGCTGGAGGCGCTTGTGGGCCGTGATTTCTTGCCGCGTGGTAATGATATCTGCACGCGCCGCCCATTGGTGCTGCAACTCGTGCAGATGAAGCGGAAGGGTGATGGGACTGACGAAGAATGGGGGGAGTTCTTGCATTTGCCCGGGAAGAAGTTCTTTGATTTTAATGCTATCCGAAGGGAGATTCAGGTTGGTTTTAAGATTTTATTATGTTGGAACTGGAATTTATTTGAAAACTTGATTTGAACTTTCTTCAAGTAATCAAATCGTATATGTTGTCATGTATTCCGTAATTCTGAAAGTAAATTATATTGAACTTTTGGTGACTAAAAAGCCCCCGATATTTAAGAGTGGAATTGAACAAGATCTTTGTCTTCTTGTGTCTTCAAAAAGCATAGAGATTTTAGATCTTATTGTGTTCTCACTTGATTTCTGGATATTTGTATGTATGTATGTATGTATGTATATATAGATTTTCAATCCCTCTATTCCTAAAATGACTAATGTTTTAGGCTTTGGTAAGGAATTAAAGTTTTATGAAATTTTGGCAAAAACTTATTGAATTACACATGTAAAACATTAGGTGCAGAACTGCAGATGAGAAAAGGGTAAATAGGGATTACAGTACGAAAAAAGTTGTATTGAGGAAAATACATTTTTGTAGAAATCGAGGGTATACTTTCATAATCCATGAATATTGCCCTATCAACGTGGAGCTAGAGGAAACACATTGTTCTCTGTTTGACTGTAACCTCCCTAGTCTCTATTTCCTCATGCACCTCCTAAATCGTGTTGTGGTAAATATATAAAAAATTTTCTTTCAAAAAAGGAAAATAAAAAATATTCTGAAACAATTTCAGAAATGTTTTGTTGGTTAACTACTTTGCAGTATATTTCCAATGACAGATAAAAGCTTAATGGACTTTAGGATGTTTGTCCTTCTTTGAGAGATATTATCAGTATTTTAGTGCATACCTGTTATATTAGATTTCATCTTTTTATATGGGAATGTTGTAGATTGCACTATCAATGACATATTATAATGCTTTGTTTTCTCCCTGTTTGCTTATGAAATGGATTTTTATCAAACGCCTGGCCTGTTAAGTTGATGGCAATTAACTGGCTTAGTCGTATTAGCAGGGTTCATACTGCTAACACACTTCAGCACATCCTATCTGACTAATGCAATGCTTTGCAACATAATTTATTGTTATTAATTGTGGAGGGAGGGAGCATTCTCTTCTAAGCACATCTTTTAATGTATTTTTCCATCTATTATGCTTAAGATTTTCCTTTGACAGTTTAGGAGTCACCTTTGGTCTTTCAATGTTGGTATTCAGTCTGTGGCTAAACTTCTTACTTTGTGACATAGGAGATATTCTGACGTAGATAATCATTGCTAGAAAGAGAGCCATTATCTAATCACATTTTACACCAGGATAGATCTAATTAACACCGTCTCTTTTTATGGTATTTGTTGCAATTTATTATACATATTTACTTCTTTTTTTTGGACGTTTTATTGTAGCTTTGTATACTAGATGTTCTGGGTTTTATGTAGGCTGAAACGGAGAGAGAAGCAGGGGGTAACAAAGGTGTTTCAGACAAACAGATACGTTTAAAAGTTTTCTCCCCAAATGTTCTTGACATTGCTCTTGTGGATCTGCCTGGTCTGACAAAAGTTCCTGTTGGTGATCAGCCATCTGATATTGAAGCTCGCATTAGAACAATGATAATGTCATACATCAAACTTCCAAGTTGTCTGATACTGGCTGTTACACCAGCGAATTCTGACCTGGCTAATTCAGATGCTCTTCAGATGGCTGGAATTGTTGATCCTGATGGTTGGTTTTTTTTTTTCAATCATTATCTAAGATGCTTAAGGAATCTGAACGCAAGCCCTAGATGGGTAAATGATCAAAATGTCACCCTTTAACCAGTCGAAATTCTGTTTACTTATGTTTTTTATGTCATTTTTACACTATTCATTGAGAAACTTCTCTAAAAAGCATAATACCTATTCTTTTCTTAAGAAAAATATTACATCGAAAACTATTTCTCTATTCAAACATCACATAGCATCATACCCCTATTTACATCTATCCAACACTTAACTTTCATTCAAAATTTTACTATTCCAAAACAACTCAAAATACCAAAACACTTTCAAAATATATCTAAACACATTAGCTTTTGAAGACAAGGCTCATGTGAAATTTTCTACTTGCAGGTTATAGAACAATTGGTGTCATTACAAAGGTAAATGTATTTATTTATTTATTTTTGCACATTGGCTTTGTTTAGTTATATCTAGTATGAGCACCACCCTGTGCCCTCTTCAATATAAGATTTTTACACACTCATTGCTGCTCCAGTTAGATATAATGGATAGGGGTACTGATGCCCGAAACTTTTTGCTTGGAAAAGTGATTCCTCTTCGGCTTGGCTATGTTGGTGTTGTGAATCGAAGTCAGGAGGTAAAATCTTGTTTACATAAGAATTGTTTTATTATATTTAATCTGTCCCGTTTCATTTGGAGCAGGCTTTAATAGTAAATATGCATGCTTTTATTGACTATAATGTTAGTACCCTTGGTTGATCTTTCGGCAACACATTTGAACACTGTTTGTTCTGGTTCTTTCTTCTCCCAGCTTAGAAGTTCACATCTATGACACCCAAAAATTGGTATAATGCCTTAGATTGTGTTGTTTTTCTGTCCCTGAAAGTTTTGTTCTTCTAGCTTAACTTTTTATTACACTTAATGTTCAGAAGTTATTCTATTCTTTCGATATTCTTAACAAGTATTTTGTTTACTTCAGTCTTTTTTTTCCTTATGTTTCTGGAGTGAAATTGGAAAGCTGAGTAGTAAAAATTGGGAAAAGTTCCTCAAGAAAACAAACTAGCTGTAAATGGCAAGACCATAGCTGTAAATGGCCGTTTGGAGCGGAATTATAATTATAGATATGGAAAGATCATAGCTGTAAATGGCCATTTATGTGCTTTAGTATTATATATAATTAACATTGAAATCTATGTACAATCAATATATATTTGCATTGAAAATCCAGTAATGTCTCTCTCAAGAGTTCTTACAGATTAACATTGTAAATTGTTTTAGTTATTAGAATTTGGCAGTATATTACAGTTTCGACCTCAAATTTTTTACAATTGATGATGTTACTTAGTTGAGTACAAAAATAATAATAAAATTAAGAACAATACAAATATTAAAATACTATTTTAATAAAATAAATGCAACTAGACATTAAAAAACACGGTGTGTTTAGTCAGCCATTTTATTTTACTTTTTGCATTTGGGTTTGATTTTTTATTTTTTTAAAATTTGAATAGTGGTATGAATGAAGTGTTTTGCGAGAGAAGACAAGGTATTTTAATAGGGAACAGTGAGAGTTGAATAGAAAAAAAAGTCGAAAATAATATCCAAGCAAACAATGTATAAAATTCATTTACTAAAACTATAAAAGATTTATAGATTAAAATAGTTTTCGAAATATAGAAGGAAAGTATATGCACAATGGGTGAGATCGTAGGAGTGGAGGAGCATAGGGTTGGAGGCAAAAGTGGGAAGATGATTTAACGCAGAAAAGCCCATAAAAATAAAAAACTTAACTCAAGCTTTGGCATACTTCTCTGTGCCAGTGTAAAGGCAGTTGCCCACCAAAAGTGCAACTTGCCGACATAATGGTGCATTGTTGCGCATTATGTGCCATTTTTTTTAAGGAAATACAGTTTATATAAATATGAAAATAGGAGAATCATAGGAAGAAATTAGAGAGAGATACAAGTGAAATTAGGGAGATATGACAGTATGAAATCAAGATCCCAAAGTTTAGGCATGATCACTGCATCTCCAAAGTCTACACTGAACAATAGTGGGTGTTAGCATGGACAAGTTAAAACAACTCTTCTCCTAGGCTGAAATCACTCCATTTTATGGTTATGAATAATTTGGAGCATTGTAAATTAGTATAGGGGTGGAAATTTTGCGGAAAATGCAAAACACAACCTCTGATATCATTTTAGAAAGAAGTGTCGTGATTTTCATGCTGGATAGGGTTTGAAAAATGCTTCTCATTAAGTGTAACTACAATGACGGACAATTTGCCAATAACTAATAAGAAATGGACAATGTGCTTAGTGTGATTATATCCTTGATGTTATTAATCAACAGGATATTCTGATGAATCGAAGCATCAAAGATGCGCTTATAGCAGAAGAGAAGTTCTTTCGCAGTCGGCCAGTAAGATCTTGATATTTATCATTGCATATTCATTTGGATGTCTTTGCGTACAGGTAATTTAGTGGCTTACAAATCTTTGGTATAGGTGTACTCTGAAATTGCTGATCGATGTGGAGTCCCACAGTTGGCTAAGAAGTTGAATCAGGTAATTTTGTGAAACTGAGTCATGGTTTTGCTTATGTAGCTGTTGTTATGTAGCATCTTGATTGATATACAGTACTTTCTGCACCTGCATCTGCTTCTTCATGCTTGATGTCATCCATCTCAAGCTCTGTCCTTTGCTCGTTACTCCCTTTAATTGGTTTACTCATAGTGGGCTTATGTTACTGTTATTTTCTGGAATTTTGAAGTACGTACACTGCTATTTCTGTCCATTTCTGCTTGCTCAAAATCTGTATCATAGCTTCCTGCCACCTTGTTTATTTGACGCTGTTCCGCTTGTTAATTTATTTGTCACATAATCTACAATAATGCTTGTTACTTACTGCCTTGTTTATTTACACACCTGGTCCTTATTTTACTGATGCCTGAGGGCTCTGTGTATTGGTTTTCCAGATTGGCTTTTAGTTTAGTGTTTGGAAAAGCTTATAAGCCCATCAAATTTGTTTGGCATAATGAAGCAGGAAAAAGTTGTATGATGAAAAACTAATTAGTTTTGTAGTTTTTTTCTCTTTCTATGCTAAAACGCAAGCTTACATGCCAATACCATGACTTGGTGGAACCCCATCTTGATTTCACCTTGCATATGATAGCAGGCCCTGATAAGCATATACTAGGATATGCTTCAGTAATTGTAGATTTTGAGTTCTACATGTGATCTGAAAGTAGCATTTTTATTACAAATTGTCTGTGAAATATCTACTTCTTGTGCAGATTCTGATACAACATATTAAGACTGTTCTCCCAGGGCTGAAGTCTCACATTAGTAGTGCACTTGTTTCTGTTGCCAAGGAGCATGCAAGCTATGGGGAAAATAATGAATCAAGGGTAGATTCTTAGATATGTAATCTCACTAGCTGTTATCATTTATTGTCTATATGATTAATATTCTGATATCATTGTTATCCTGCTATCTTATATTGTAAGGTAACTATTGCATATGGAAACAGTTTCTAATGTTCTATAAATTTAGTTTTAGCTTTACCTAGCTAACCCATATTTGTATTTGTAGTTTTGTTCTTCTCTTAGCTAAATGAGTTCTTTACCTTTTTTTGATGCATAGGCTGGCCAAGGAGCACTACTACTAAACATTCTTTCAAGATACTCTGAAGGTAGGTGATCTCCTTTTTCTCTTTCTACTGTAATTTTGATGCTTTCTGAAGTCTCTAATGACTTAAACAGAGGTGTAGTGTCGTTGAGTACTCAGTGATTTTGTTCTGGTCTGTACAAGGTTCATTTTCATTTTTTGGTGGCTCTATCATGCTAGTACATAGTAATGGTAAATACCCCTTGTTTGTAGATATCATGCAGATACTTCACTGAAAGTTTGCTTGTTACTAATCTGGGATTCCTATTTCATCATTATTGATAAAATTGGGATTGTTTACTAGTAACCCAAATTTTCAGTTGGCATGACTATATTCTGTTGCAACATCACTCAGCGAGTGGAGTGTTAAAAAAATAATAAATGGATTTCTGACTAGTGTACTTCCTTCTTTGTTGGAAACAGCTTTTTCTTCAAAGATAGATGGGAAAAATGAAGAGATGTCAACAACGGAACTGTCGGGTGGAGCAAGAATTCATTACATTTTCCAAAATATATACGTAAAGAGCTTGGAGGTTTGTTCTGTTGATCTTAATATTCTGAACATAACTTGTAAGTACTGTTGGGAGATCATGAAATTATCTGGATCAGTTTAGACTTAATGTATCAGTCAACGCATTGGAAATTTTCTTGTGAAAAATTGTGGAATATGTTAACATGGATAAAAGAAGGGTTTTAAAGGTAAATCATATAAACTTCCGATGAAGTATTTTATCATGAGATTTTATTTTTTGTAGCAATAATCTTTAGTGGTCTGTGTACCTTTCTGGTCCTTTAGTACCAGACTACCAGTTTGTAGTGTGTAGTGGTAAAGGGTTTTCCAAAGCACGTATCTCCAGGTGTAAACAACTTGTATATGCTGCCCTGCATGTCCTTTCTACATCCCTTAATTATTTTTGCTAAATTTTGATCTACATATTTTGTTATAGTCAATTGATTGAAGTTCTGTAAGAAATAATTCTATTCTCTTCATGTAGGATGTGGATCCTTGTGAAGAAATTACTGACGATGACATCCGTACTTCCATTCAAAATGCAAAGGGCCCTAAGGCTGGACTTTTTGTTCCAGAAGTAGGCCTTAGCACCTGTGGTTTCTTGTTAATGATCTTTCCTTAAGTAAAGCTGTCATTCAATCTGCTTTTTGATAACTGGTACATGCTAAATAAACTAAACATGTAGGTTCCTTTTGAAGTTCTTGTTAGAAAACAAATAGCTCGTCTGTTGGATCCAAGTCTTCAGTGCGCTAGGTTTATCTATGATGAGCTCATCAAGGTACACATCCCTAGCAAATGATTGTATCTATCCTGGTTACTGGACTTGATTTAGTTCGTTCCTTCCTTGTAGATGAGCCATTGCTGCATGGTAAATGAGCTCCAGCGTTTTCCAGTTCTTCGAAAACGTATGGATGAGGTCATTGCCAATTTTTTACGAGAAGGCCTTGGGCCATCAGAATCAATCATAGGACATATTATTGAAATGGAGGTAATGTGATCATTTTGTTTATGTATATAATTCCCACTAATTCCCACTATGCAGTTTATGGAGAACCATCTTAACTAAACAATGTATTCAGAATGGATCTTGCATGTGAAACACGCCTGTTTAATGTCCTCATATTAAATTACTGCTGATTTGTCAGTGCTATATTTCTTTTTCTGAGACCGAAATTAGAGAACCCTTTGTATCTTGTGTCTTGACTATTTCCCTCTGTGCCCATCTCCAGAATTATTGTTACTTCAGAACATTGGTTATAGCATATTTATAATTTTATAGATCTGCTGTTTGTAGATGGACTACATAAACACTTCCCATCCCAACTTTATTGGTGGGAGTAAAGCTTTAGAGATGGCTTTACAACAGGTCAAGTCATCAAGAATATCTTCCGCCATGGCAAGGCAGATAGTAAGCACCATTCACTATAATTGATAGATGTATTTCAAACTGTTTATGAGAATCAGTGCTATAATCTACGCTCTGCTGGTCAATCAGGATTCAGGAGATTCAGAGAAAGCACCTAACTCAGAAAGAAATATAAAGAGCCGGGCCATAATTGCCCGCCCAATGAATGGAATTGTTCCAGAGCAAGTAAGGAATCTACTGGCTCATGCTTTTCTCCAATGGAGCTTTCTGTAACGTGCTATTCATATTGGCTAACTTGTTTACACTTTTTAATTGAAAAAAGGGTGTCCGAGTTGCTTCTGATGTTGAGACACCTGCCCCATCTTGTAAGTTTTGTCTGCTGTCTTCTCATCGAACGTAAACATAATTGTTTTGACTGACAACCTCTGCTCCCCAACCATGCAAGTGAATTGTTTTAAATTTTCATTTGGCAGAAGAGATTGCATGTTGTTTTCTTAAGTTTTAGGTGCATTAATTATTTGCTTTCCCACTTCCCACCCATTTTGAGTATAGTAATGATTTGGCAAATCTGAACATGTATACAATGAATAGAACAAAAACAGTGTGTGAGTGGACTACATGAATGGCAAGGAAAGTAGTTAGTTCAATGACCTTGATCATTCTGTAATCCATTGGACCAGGCCATCATAAATGAACTTCAACATCAGCATGCCATCAGGTAAACTATGAATATAGTTTTATAAGACTAGATTAAGATAGTGTGGAGGATGTCTCACATCTCACTGGACAAAGGTTGGTATGAATGGTCAGTATATACCAGAGGGGAATTTTATATTTGTAGTTCTCTATTTCATCAAATGTACTGTAGTCACTTACATATGGATCATAATCTTGCTTCCTCTACTAGGTTATCAAAATTGTAGAAAGTAATCCAACTCAGTTATACCTTCTAGCTGCTTATTCAATGCTGTATCCATGTAGATTATTGATTAGCGTAATTGTGTTTGTGAAGTCGTAATATTGCGGTCCTCAATGGCAGCGAGTAATACAGGTTCAAGTTGGGGAATATCTTCAATTTTTGGTGGACTTGACCGCCGGACCAAAAAAGAGAACCCCACAAGCAAACCATTTACTGATGCTCTTCAGAGTGTGGAACGTGGTGTTTCAATGATTCATTTGAGAGAAGTATGCTAAAACTGTCTATCCTACATATTCTTCCTACTTGATAAGTTTTAATCTTTCTTGTGCTACTAAAACTGTCTATCCTGCATATTCTTCCTACTTGATAAGTTTTAATCTTTCTTTGTGCTAATGCATTATTATTTTCTTTTTATGTTCTATTTTTGTATTTTACAAAGCCCCCGAGTGTTTTGAGACCCTCTGAAACCCATTCAGATCAAGAGGTTTTGGAGATCGCTGTAACAAAGCTGTTATTAAGGTCCTATTATGACATTGTGAGAAAGAATATTGAGGATTCTGTGCCAAAAGCTATTATGCATTTTCTGGTAAATTTTTTTATATTCTCCGGCAGCTTTTGATTACCATTTATCTTTTATGATTTCCCCCCTTTTTTTTTTCTTTGCTCATCTATATATTTTTCTTAATACTTTTTTTTATCTATTGTGAATTGTATCACTCTGTTTATAAACTTTATCAGGAAATGAATTAGATAGTATTTATATATATGCCATATTAAGCATGATTCATAACATGGAGAATTTACTGTTATTACTGAATAAATGAATACTGTTATACTATACCTGAATGCAATGCTAAAGTTTTAGTTTCCAACATATACACCTACTTGTATCATTAACTTCCATATTGGGAGTGATTATAATCAATTTTGGTCTAGCGTTTGCCCCTTAATATACCAAAGTACTCTGAGTTTTGTAACGGTTATACATTTCTCTCAGGTAAATCACACCAAGCGTGAGCTGCATAATGTTTTAATCAAAAAGCTTTACAGGTATATTCTATGCCACATGCCACCACTATTTAGACAGATCTAAGAGAATAAAGTTGATGATGCTTTATCTTTGTTGAAACTGTCTCATTTCACATTGAAGCTGTTGAAAAATGAAAAATCTAATTCAAATGAAATTTAAGTAACACAAAAGTAATACTACTGGGTTTTTCTTGTCCAATACAAGATTACGTTCCCTGTCCAATACAGATTGATTACTAATTTCAAAAATTATATTATACTGAAACTTTAAACCTAACACTTATGTATAGCTACCCTGGCCATATTTACTTTTTAGAAAGTAAAGAGTATTTTACGTATCATTTGGTCATTGACTTCTCCAAACACAGGCCATTGCCCATTAGGATAATCCCATGATGGGGCAGCTTAACTTAGTAGCAAAGAGAGTTTGTGATTGTTGTAGTTGATCATTTCCTAAGGAACTGCTTATTAGTGCCTTGTCACAGAGAATTACACTGTTTGTTTGGGGGTTTGGATTTTGAGTTGGGATTTGAATAGTAAAATTTTTGAATTTGAATAGTTGTATGATGTGATATAAATAGGTGTTAATGTGATGTTTTGAATGTAAAATTGATTTTTAGTATAATATAAAAAATGAAAAATAGGTGTTTGATTTGATGTTTTTGGGGGAAAAAAATGGGATGAATAGTGGAAATCTAATCCAATCCCCCAAACAAACACACCTAGGAAAAACACAGCTCACCATTATAGCCAGAGGGAGAAAGCTTCTCTACCCCTACCTCAACATTTAGCAAGGAATTTTGCTGTATCCCTGGTGCTCCTAGAAATTGGTTGGAAAGTGATGCAAGGGCATTTGGAAATGATATATGATGCTGTGCAACTTATTATTTTTGAAATTATGAGAAAACTTCACTACGCCCAGCTCAATTTTTATAAATATGATCTTTGTATGAAACTCCGGATGGAAAATGGTTATACCCACCTGAAATCACAAATATATTTTTGCTGTATCATTGGTGCTTCTAGAAATATGTTGGAAGTGATATGAGGGCATAAGGAAATGATGAGGTGCTACTTATTATTTTTGAAATGATTAGAAAGCTTCACTGTGCCTAGTTCACCGTTCATTAATAGGATCTTTGTATGAAACACTGAATGAAAAAATGGCTAAACCCACCTGAATTTAAAAAAAAAAAACAAATGCATGCTGCATCCCTGGTGGTTCTAGAAATATATTGGGAAGTGATACAAGGGCATCTGGAAATGATGAGGTGCAACTTATTATCTTTAAAATGGTTGTCCATTTTTTATAGTTGTCAATACGGTGCAAATACACTATGGCAGTGTTACGGAGATAGCCCAAATTTTATTTTCCCTAACAAAAGCATCGTAGATGCTTCAATGAGTACTCAAATGCACAATGTGTTTGTTCATTCTGTAACCTAAATTACTTTCCTTGTGCTTTATTGTTAATCTTCTTCATTTTTTCTGTTCTTTCCTTTTTGTCTCTGTTCCTATTCAAGTGCATAAAATTTTATGCTAGTGCTTTGCTATGTTTTGACAGAGACAACTTGTTCGAGGAGATGTTACGAGAGCCAGATGAAATTTCACTGAAAAGGAAGCGTACCCGCGAAAAACTCCGGGTTCTGCAGCTAGCTTGGCAGGTAAGTGCGCGTGTACTTCAGGAACCAATATTCTGCCCCAACGAATCTAAATTACTAACTCTATTTTCATTCTGCATTTTTTTATTTTTTGTTTATTATTTTTTTTATCAGACCCTTGAATATATAATCCTAGATAAGATACACTATTTCTTTCATATCTGTTTCTTAATTTCCTTGTGATCATTTCCATGTTATTACTTTACACTTACATTTCAATACTAGCTTGAGCTGGGAGGAGAGTTTCTGCTCAATTATGCTGAAAAACTTGTCTTTCTGTTATAAAAAATGCAGACGCTGGAGGAGCTTCCTCTCGAAGCTGAGAATATTGGGAGGGGTTACAGCATGAGCAGTGACGCCACAGGCCTGCCAAAGATCCACGGGCTCCCCATGTCATCTTTATACAGGGACAGTATGAGCAGCGATTCCCCTCAAATCCCAGGTTCATCGTCAGCCAAGTCTGGGAAACTGCAGTCTGAGATCCATTCAGATAATGGCCGTGGACATAATTCTTCACCAGGTCTTATATGAACTATATACATATCTAGATAGCTAGCTTAAGCTTCAGCCAGTTTAGCACACGTATACTGTTGGTTGCATCCGCGGTGTTGATTATTTGGTTCTAGAGGAGAAAGTGTATAATAGAATAGGTGGTTGGTCATTGCATTGCTTCCCTCATTTTTGGTGTGAATTTATTTGCTGCTACCTCTTTGAATATTGATTGTAACATTCTTTTCCTGGTTTACCGAGATCGACTGTATATAAAGAAAGATCTATGCATTCGTTTTTATCTAAAACTTACTTCACTTTCATGGTGAATATGTAATGAAAATAATAATTGTTTTCGTACTATATCTATGGAACAAATAAATTGGGAAATCTGGATGCCTTTGGTTGGTGTTTGTGTTTGTATTCTATGATATTCTGAGAGAAAGAATAATGTTTTTTATTTTTTTCTTTCGATCGGAAGAATAATGTATTTTTGTTATGTAATATAGTGAATACATGGTAAACAAAAATGGCTCTAAGAAGCAATGGTTAGTGGTTTGTTTGTGTTATTCAACAATTCATTCCCCTATGTGCTATTTGCTATTTCAACTCCTGCTGCCTTAGAAAATGATTTTTTTTTTTTTTTTTTTTATTATTACTCCCTTCGTGACTGGACACAGATTTTAAAAAAAATATGTAAAAATAAAAAATTTTATTATTATTATTTTTTAAAAAAATTGTATTTTTTTACTTAAAAAAAAAAAAATGACGGAGGGAGTATTATTTTTGAATGACGTGAAAATCTGGTCATATTAGTTAACCCAGGTCATGGCTTAGGTGGCTTATAAAATGATTTTTGATAAAATGATTTTTGATATTATAAATTATTGGTTACGTAGTAATTTATACTTTGTTTATAAATCCACTTATTATTTATAGCTATGTTTAATTTATATGATAGAGATATATTGAACCGTAGAATATTAATGATAGCTAGAGACTTGTTTTTTTAATATTTTAAATCAAAATTAGTGCTATTTATATGTACAATTATTAATAAAAATATATTACTGTTTTATCTCAAATTAAAGTATTATTTTTAAATTTTTTTTTTAATTTTAGTAATAGGACAAAAATGTAAAATTGTTGTGTTTATTTGAGAGGTTTTGATTTTAAATAGTAAAATTTTAAATTTAAATAGTTGTTTGATATGATATAATGTGAAAATTAGATTTTAGTGTAATAAAATAAATGAAAATTGCGTGTTTGGTTTGATATTTTTGGATAAAAAATAAAATTAGAAATATTAAAATCAGGATAAAAATTTTACAAGTAAACAGAACCAAAATTTTTACATACTTTTATTAACTAATAAAATAAAATACTATTATTTTTTAAAATGTCAATTATATAGGGAATTTTTTTAAAAAAATAAATATTGTATCAAAATTTTGAAAAAAATATATATATTATGATTATTAAATATATATTAATATATTTTTTTCAATTATTTTTAAAAATATTAAAAAATGATTATTTTTTTATATTATGAAATAATTTTGTAAAAAATATTTTTGTTGAATTATAAATATATATCAAATAATTTTAACAAATAAGTGAAAATAATAATAAATATGATATATAATATGAATATATTGAAAACGGTCATAAACATGACCTAGAACGTAGTTGTGTTGATAATAAGATCGTGAATATGTCTCGAATAAAAACATGGTTGTGTGTTCAGAACACGACTATAAACACGGTAAAGAACACGATCGTGTTCTTCAGTACAAGGTAATCAACACTGGTCGTGTTCAATCCGAGTCAATCATCATGTGTGGTCGTAACATAGCCATAACACATGCAGAAATTAGACCATATTTTTCAGTATAGAGTAATCAATACGGCATTGTTCTCAATTATCATGAGACTAAAATTAATAAATTTTTATTCGAGTGAGATCAAAATTGATTAAAAAAATTTTAATATAATCAAAAATTGGTAATTAAGATATTGAATACAACAAAAATGATTCTTGCACTCGTCATAAACATCGTATGGAGAGTATTTAAAACAAAAATAAAAAATAAAAATTCAGAAATAAATTAATAAATAATTTGTATAATAAAAAACTTTAATTATTTTGAAATTTTCTTTATTTTTTTTTTAAAATTACATTCTCCTATAAATATATAATCTTTCATTCCGCTATTCTATTTTAACCCATCAACTAAATTTATTCTATTATTAATTTTTATAAAAGTTAATAAATTAATATTCAATTATTAAAATTATTTACAATGAATATTACTATTTTTATTAGCTTTTCTATTTATTTTTTTTTAATTTTAATTAAATTTTAAAAAATACTACATCTTATATTTTACTTTAATCACTTGTCCATATAACATATTTAATTTTTAAAAATCTCCATATTAAACTCAAATATACTAATTTTACTAGACAAAGAAATATAATTTTTACAATATACAATATCAAAGTACTATTATTTAATTCAATTCATGAGAAAAAGGAGCACACAAAGCATAAAATTAAATGATAATATTTGATGCATTTACTTTGAGTTATTTGACAAATTGATATTAAGAGTTGAGAATTATAGTAACATAAAGAAGTAAATAATATTATATATTATTTATGTTATTAATATACATTTTCTTTGTCTAATATTAAAATATTTTAAATTTATGTCAATTATAAATATACAATTATATGCAATTATTTTATAAATAAAATAAATATATATTTATTCTCATTAATTAATAAAATATTAATATTATTTTTAAATTTATTATTTTTAATTTACTATGAAATTTTAAAAATATTTTAAAGTATGACAAAGAGAATATATTCGATCTCTTCATTCTATCTATCATGTCTACGTTGCTATTTTTTAAATTTATAATTTAAAATATTTTTAACTTATTTTAATATTATTTTATAATTATTTATATTATAAAATAATTATTTTTAATAATATATTTTTAATTATTTACTAATTATATAATTCTATCTAACATGCAATATGATAAGTAGAAGTGAGTAATAATTTTTAATAATATTTGTAGTGTCAATAAAATTTAAGGGTGTGTTTTTTGTTTTAATTTAAAAAATTTTTATTTAAATTTGATATTAAAATACTTTTGATGAGATATTTTTGTGAGAACTAAAAATATATATTTAAAAAAAATGTAGTAAAATTTAAAAAATTTATGTAAAAAAAAATAATAAAAATAATAGTGCATATAATTAAATGATAAAATAAATTTGAAGGAATAAATAAAGGAGGGTGAGGGAGGGTGTATAACGCAGAAGTTTGTTTGACGGCTCAGACTCAGACGAATCCTGAACCTGAAGCCTCCATGTACGGGCCACCACACGCCTCCGTCAATGACACCGCCGCCGCCGTACACCACCACCACCACCACCACCACCACCACCATGACGACGACGACGACAACGACGACGATGTTGTTGACTGCTCTAATGGGAAGGATCCTATCGCCAGCCCCCCTTCTCAGATCCGCTACGACCCCTCCAACACCGCCCACTCGCCCCACGCGCTTGCCATCGACACCGTAGGCCCTCCGCCTCTCTTCGGCTCCGATATTCCTCCCGCCGCGGCTCCAGCTTCCGGGGATGGTGGCGCCGACCAGCTTACGCTTTCGTTTCAGGGAGAGGTCTTCGTTTTCGATTCGGTTTCTCCTGAAAAGGTTGCCCTATAATTTTTTTCTTGTTACCACTTGCCCTAATCGCGCACTAATTCACTCAATTTCTTGTTTTTGAAAGTGAGATTGCGATTGAATCAATCGTTGCTGGTGATAATTTTGAAGCTATCATACTTAATTATTCGGATTGGGATTGAGAATTTGGAAACTCTTCCCTTAAAATTGTTGGCAAATATATGAATTCTTATCAATGCGTGTTCAAGAAACCTAAGGCCTTATTGCCTTCTGTAGTTGTCTTTTTTGCTAGGGTTTTTGGCTCACAGTCAATGTTTTCTATGCATATCACAGGTTCAGGCAGTTTTGTTATTATTGGGTGGGTATGAAGTGCCTACAGGTATTCCTACTGCAGGAATGGCTCAAAACCATAGGGTACGTATGCATAATCCTTTTTTGGTAACTTATATTACATTCATTCGTATTGTTGTGGTGGTTAATCGTTTTCTATGTTTTGCATTCGTTCATATAGAATTTGGGTGGTGATTACCCTGTGAGATCTAGTCAGTCGCAAAGGGCCGCCTCGTTGAATCGGTTTAGAGAGAAGCGGAAAGAACGGTGTTACGATAAAAAGATTCGATATACAGTTCGGAAGGAAGTTGCTCTCAGGTTGTTAAGAAACTACAAATACTGTAATTATGGCCATAGTTATAAGCACACACACACACACACATGTATATGTATATATATATATATATATATGCTCCCTTACCTTCAGATTTCAAGGTTAATTTTAAGCTTTACAGCTTTCTTTTATGATCATTCGTATTTGGGTTATTTGATTGTTCAGCAATCTTTTAACACTTTCTTTTCTTGCCTGTCACAAGAGTTCTGAGCCCTAGCCTCGGATGCTTGGGAAATTGTTTTGTGTTCATATGGTTTTATGGGTGGACAAAAGAATGGTCTGGTTGAGAATTATATATTGTCCTTTTATATTTTTCATGATCTTATTGGTTTTAAAGATAATATTGTTTATGTGGAGGGCTGTTAAAGGAAAAGTAGTGCGAGTTAGAGCATGCAATATTGTAAAGTATGAATTTTTCATGTGAGTTGTAGAATTTAGTTGAATGCAGTCACAAAGAGCATAACCAAATCTTAAATCCGCGTGGGTTCCACCCCTTAGATTTTCATCAGATAAGAAAATCGATATTAATTGAACAAAACAATTTCCAACTTTTGTGGTGGTGTGTAAATATATATGTGAAAGTTGGTACTGGGATGACGTATACTGATTTTCCGACAGTATTTTATGTCATCTTTGCCTTTTAGAATGTCAACTTTTCAAACAGAATTATCAATCAATTCTTTATTACGTGAACAATCAATCCGACAGGATGCAGCGCAAGAAAGGCCAGTTTACGTCATCCAAGTCAACATCTGAAGAACCAGGATCATCTGCTGCAGCTGATGGGAATGGAAGCTCTGGCCAAGAGGAGCAGGAGACCTTGTGAGTGCAACTTTTTAATCATATGGAGTTTCTTATTTCATAGCTGGTGGTCCTGAACCTCCCTCTTTATGCTTCTTGCTCTTTACTTTGCATTTTGCACAAGTGTATAATCTATTAAGGCTGCATGAGAATCATGGAGTTCTGTTTTCTTGTTTACTGCCTTTTTTACTTCACAAAGATAATTTCTCACATTTTGACTTTCAACAGATGTAGACATTGTGGGATTAGCTCCAAGTCCACTCCAATGATGCGGCGGGGACCAGATGGGCCAAGAACTCTGTGTAATGCATGTGGTCTCAAGTGGGCCAACAAGGTTTGTCAATTATTAATGCACTGATCTGATTTTTATTGTTTAGCTCAGGTGACTTGCTTGTTCGTTGTTTCCACCTATCTGGGATTTAGTTTTTATCTATATTCGAATTATTTAAACCACATTTAACTCTATCTGGAAGTATGCTTTCCACTAGTGTATTTTGACCAAGAGCAAGCCATTCCCCGACATAAATAGTATTTAGTGAGAGGTGTACAATGATTGCTTCAATGGGATTATTAGCTGAGCGCCACAAGAAGCTTTGCGATGTCATCTCTAGTTGAATGCTTTAGGGACTGACCAAATCTTTGGAAATCTAGTTCTACTTTGGGATACTAGAAGCCTTAATCTAGGGAGATGATTCCTCTAAAGCCCCCCAGTTTTATGCATTGTATCAATGAGGATATTCCCTCTAGTAGACAAGTCATTAAGAAATAAATAAAATAAAAGAAAAGAATAAATGAAATATATGACCTTTGTTGAGTGATCTCTCTAACCCATTACAATCCGTTTCATTTCCCTGAACAGCTGCTGCAATCTGCTTTGCCACCTTCTGATGATGAGTAATAGCTGATTATGCATTTGATAAGCATGTGTTCTTATTTAATCTTTTATTGGTGTGTCCCTGTTACTATCCATCTCTAATACTTGCTCTCGCTACATGTTGATCCTAGAAGTTGCTCTCAGTGTTAGAATGATCAGGGAAAAGAGGTCATGTGTATTAACTGCCACCATAGCCCCTTCATGAAGGATTTGCATCCAACATTTTGTTAATGAGCTTGGCTGGCATATGAGCGGGTCTATGATTGGAATTAAATGTGAAAGGACCAACGTAAGCTTTGGATGAGATGGTTATTCAGCTCCTAGTGTATTTACTTAAGCTATATACCACTGACTCATTTTACTAACTCCACATCTCCCGCTCTTCTTTTTTTTTTTTTTTTCATTCATCTTTTATTATAAGCAAATTGAACGTTCTTTTAGTGACAGTATATAAAGCAACACATTATATACACTAGTATGACATGTTTCGTTAACCAGTATCATATTAGCAAGTTTTCAGTTGAAGGTTCTCTTAAATTAACTGGTTATGGCTACTGCTTACCGAAAATTTTTCTCTTGGGACATCAATTATCGCAGGGAGTCTTGAGAGGTCTTTCAAAAGTTCCAATTGTCGGAGGAATGCAATCCAATGCTATGAAGGTTAGTGAAGTTGTGAGCGGCTTTGTATTTCTTAACCTACTAATAATAATATTCCTGGAAAATGAAGATTTTTTCGGTTCATCCTATTCTTTGCAGCCCAGTTGTGAAATAAATGCTGAGGATTCTGCAATGCCTCCTACCAATGTCATCATGACCTCTAGCGGTGATAACTAATCCTCGGTTAGACAGCTTTACATGAAGCGGCCTTACCCTGCAGCCCTTGAATCATCAAATCTCTCATTCAAATTGGTGCGCAACCAAGTTGTACGATATCTTTATGAGATTGTACATATAGCATATAGGCATGAATCACATTAGGGGTCCTCTGTATCCCGTCCCTATCCACCCATGTTAGTATGATGATACATATCTCCTCCCTGTTTATGTTGGAATTGGATTTGAAGAGTCGATACATTTGTTGCGAAAATGCATGCTGCCTGCCTGCTAACAGCAATGAGGAGGAATTGTACCGGTCGCCATTGCGCGTTGAGTTGAGCTGATTGAGTACTTTCAGTTGTCTGTGCAGGAAAGGTAAGAAGTCGCGAAATATTGCTTACAGAATGCGTGTTGTGTGTGCTGCCATTTATGTGCCGACATTAGTTGAAACCTCTAATGTGCTATTTAAGAAAATGTAGGTGCTGCTGCATTTGTCCATCTTAAGGTTGAAAGATTTCTTGTTTTATTGCTTTTTCTAGTTTTTTCTTGTATATGAATGCAAAATCCAATAGTGACTTCTTGCTTAAAATGCCTTTAACTGATCTGGATTGGATTGGATTGCTCTGTTTTAATTCATGCAAAGCTTAGCGAGCAGTCTCCAATTTTGGGATTTTAATGACCCTTTTTTCTATATTACAAAACTATAAAGTTTTTAGAATTTTATAGTAAATTAAAAAATAATAGTAGTATTTTATTAATTAATAGAAGTATGAAAGAATTTTTAATATTTTAAAGTAATTGTTTGTGAAATAGTATATTAGTAATTTAAGTGAAAATTAAAAATATTTTAGTACCACATAAGTTGTCTTTTTATAAATTTTACCACTCATTTTTATTATTCAAAATTTTTTTCTCTAAAAATATTAAATTAAACCATTATTTTTTTTTTATATTGTATTACAAATATATTTTATGTTTAAAAAGTTGTATTAATCTCTATTTATATCATATTAAACAATTATTTAAAATCAATTTTTTATCATTCAAAATCTAAATTCAAAAACAAAAACCTGCAAACAAACAAACCCATACTGTTTTGGAACAACAATTGGTCAAACGAGTATTAGATCATACCACGGCCGTGTTTATTGATGCCAACATGTTTCTTTTTTTTTTTTTTAAATATCTTTGTTGTCGTGAACAACAAATGGAAGAAAATGATCGAGAATTCAAACCATCCACACGAAAAGAAATAAGTCATTACCCTCAGATTGAAAACACTATTCTGTTCCAGTTCAAGAGGACCTCTTTTCCAGCATGGGATCATTGACGACTTGTGGCTCGAAATCCGGCTTCACGTAGCGCGAGAGCAAGTACGCATACATTTCATAACGTGCAGTCATCCGGAATCCCCACTTGTCCTTGATCTGCCGGCAAAGGTTGAGATTCATGTCGGATATCAGCAAGCCATCCCGGCAGCGCGACAGGGAAGGCGTGCATGAGGAATCAGGTGCTGATACATGGCTGGAGCCATAGAAATGTCCGAAATCCGAATGTTGTGGCTTCCCATCCCCTGAGGTGAAGGGGTTCGGGAAAACTTCAGTCCCGACTCGATTTATTGAACACACAAAGTAACTATTCGCAATTGCTGCATTCCGCGCCTGAGAAAGAAAGTTGCCATTAAGTCGCATTCGATTAAAACTAGTCGATCAGCTGCAAATGGTACATACCTCAATGGGCCACATTGGTTCACTGAGTTCGCCAACAGTTGCCGAGGGGTTAAAGACAATTTCAGCACCATTTAGGCCGAAAGCTAACCAGTTGAGAGGATGATGTCTTCCGTAGCATATATTGACGGCGATCTTTCCGTAAGCTGTTTCAAACACAGGATGGCCCGTATTCCCTTCCATGTAGTATGTGCTTTCGTTGAAATCCCCGACTCTGGGTATATGATTCTGCAAAGTTCATTGAGCTCAAAAACAGTACACAACACATTGACATCGATCAAATTGATTACCTTTCTGTGCTTTCCAATTATGTTGCCATGGTTTCCGATTATAACAGCAGTATTCCAGATAACTTCTCCATGCTTCAGATCCCGCTCAAGAATGGGATTTATTATAACCATGTTATATTTGCGGGCGAATCCTTGTAGAAATTGTGTTGATTCTCCATCTATTGGCTCTGCAAATTCACACCATTTCTTCTCACGGGTGCAAAATGCAAATGGCATCATCCATGCTTCCTATTAATGATTTTGGAGTTAGATTCTTGCAGAAAAGGTTCGCCAGAAGAGGTCAGTGAAGAGCAGCAAACTACCTGTAAACATAATATGTTGACTCCTGAAATGCCAGCAGCTTCAATTATAGGTGTCAACTTTTGAAAAATGCCCTTTTTCTGGTCGGCAAATGGCGCTGTAGTTGGAAGAGCAATGGAATTCTGTATCAGACCTACCCTCACGATGCGAGGTTCTCTCAGTGATTCCTCTTGAGCATTAAAAGTGAAGGCCTGTATTATGTAAAAATTGAAAGCAAAGATATTTACACCAAGCAATAAGTATACCAACAACAAACGATGCAAAACTTACCACTGCTCAATTAGACAGCAAAAATGATCCCAACACTAATTTTTAAGCTCATTCAAGAATCTGAAGAAATTCCTCATCAGCAAGTACTTGCCAGGATTTGTAAATATTACTCACATCACATCTAGTAGTATATACCACATAGTAAAAAAGCTTCAAGCATATCTTCGGCATATCTTGGCCACCCAAGACACTCCATGTTACCTCTCCTCACTAGATACAATTCCTCGGCTTTATATGATGATTGTAATAGTTTATAAATCACTTATAGTATACATCTGTCCTACTCAATTTAGCTCTTTAGTGCAGTGCCTAATAGAATGCTTAATAAAATCTTCTTATCCTGTCAGCAATTTACTTAACCTATCCAACTATCTCTAATGTACAGCAAAATCAAATTCTTATCCTGTCTTTCCAAGTTCCAACTTTATATATAAACTTCCGTAGCTGCTAACAAAATTGGCAATTTGAAATGCAGTTTTAAATCATCTTATCAAGATCAATAGATGGTGTGATACACATTTGTATTACTTCCAAATCAGATTGCTCAATGCTCCTACGTTGCCTCAAAAATATCCACCACTCATCGTTCTTAATTCGATACTCATGTAAGGCTTTATGTAATTGTAACCAGAAGTTTTGGTACCATAGTATAACCTTAGGCCAGAACCTTAACAGCATGGTGCAAGCAATCTTTACAATCTTGTTTTCTTTTTCATTACACTAAATAGTGTAACAAAAAAATGCACTAGGATCTCAACCACACCTGCAGAACTCATTGAAAATGTTGCTCTAGGTACAGTTCCATTAAAACAAATTATGCACATTTTAAAGGAGATTCAATCTATGATGGATACTAACCATTAGATTACTACTCTGATTTTTTCAGGAACAAAATCAGCTCTTAAGGTTCCTATCTTTGAGAAAATCTTCGAATCATAACACCTAAAAATCACAGTTACCTGCAAATCAAAATCATGTTCTGAAGAAAGAGCAGTAGCTGGCTCTGGAATGGCAGCAGTCTGGAGTGCTCGTCCACAGTTTAGCCCAATAAGCACTCGACTGATTTCCTATCGAAAGGTTAAATAGAAATTAATAAGAAAAATCATAAGAGACTTGAGTTACATACCTCAAACCATGAATAGAACAGGTCTAGCACAGACGTTTAATGAAAAACAACAGAAACCCTAAAGAATTCCCAGACTTACTCGAAACCGACAGTTTCAACATCTAAATAAGAAATCGGAAATCGACATCAACATCAAGCAGATTGGGTTGACCTGAAAAATATGAGGAGGGAGCGACGCTTGTAGCAGTCGGTGCATAGAGTCGAATCCACAGAGGGAGCCGTCGTTGGAGGAGTTTTCTTGACCGTTTTGTGCAGCAGCAACAGCATCGTCAGTGTTGCTCCCCATTGAATCGGCGGGACGAGGGCGGAATGATTGACACCGATACACTTCTCCTTCCTTTTTTACACTAGCTCACCCATTTCTTTTCTAAATTATATTGATGGATTTATTTATAATTTCAATTTTATTTTATTTTTATAAATTTTAATAAAAATATTATAAAAAAATTAATTTTATTCTCAATATAATTTAAATATATTAATTTTAATTTCAATAAAAAAATTTTTAAAAAAAAATTATCAATTTAATCTAATTATATATAATTTAAATTAATTTTACAGGTAAAAGGAAAACTAACTCAAATCGTTGACGTTGACATACGATGTTGTTGGTGTGGCGGCTGATCCGAAATCAACATACAATTATACTTGTCACAATAATTATGTATTAATTTACTTTTGTTTTTAAGTTAAATTTTAAATATTAATAGTATTATATTAGTACCTATACAAATTAAAATATATATATATTTTTTTATTAATATTCTATAATATAAATATAATAATATTTGTATAAAATATTATGGAAATATAATGATACTTGTATGCTAAAATACAATAGCAAAATATATTAAATCTCTGCTCCCTTCGTTCCAGATACTATGTGCACGTTGTTTTTGTCCGTTGATTTTTTTTAATTGATTATACATTTTTAATCTCATTTTAAATTTTTAATTTTTTTTAATTTTAATTAAACTAATTAGTTATCTTAATTTTAATTTATAATTATTTATATTATAAAATAATTATTTTCACTAGTACATTCTTAATTATATACTAATTACATCCCTCTTGAAATAAAATACCGTGTAAAACACAGTATCTGGGACGAAAGGAGCGTTATTTATCAAAATTTTTAAGAATATCAAATTAAATATATATATTTTTTTTGATATTATACTAAATTTAGGGGCGTTCGTAACACCTCTGGTTTGGTTTGGAGTTTGGTCAGTATTGTAATAAACAGTAATGGTAATATCCGAAGCTCTTACAACCAGAGACTTAATTAATTAAAAATGGTTGGTTGGTTGGTTAACATCATCATCATCACCATCACCATCTTCTTCACTCGTCCTTAACTGTAGGGTGTTTGTTGAACAAGAAGACCACACACCTCCAATTCTTTGACTCCCAATCCCAAAATCACAACAAATCATCCATTCATTCATATCATCATAAATAAGTACTCCATTATTTACTCATTCATACAACAAATAATCAATCCTCTTCTTCATTTCTCTCTCCATCAGCTTCCTCTCCTCCCCTCTTATCTGTTCAAGCTCTCATTTCCTCATCGTCTTTTCTTACATACACTTGTTATATATATATACATATATATATATATATAGTAGTATCATGTAAAGCCCACCTGCCCTCCCTCCTGATTTTGATTTTGATTTTGCAAGAGACCAAACCAGATCAGGAAGAGAGAGGATTAATTATTAATATTATCAATCAATCATAATTTCATTAGCATGGAATTGGCTAGGATCAGACAACTCTTGATCCTCTGGAGCAGCACTAGTGTCCGAACCAGCCGTACTTCTCTCGTCGGTGGAAACCACACCGCCGCCAGATTCTGCGCTCGCTAGCTAATCAATTAATTCTTCCTTCTTTTCTATCTTCCACAATACTATAATTGATTCATTCATTTAGGGTTTCTGCATCCTTAATTCATTTCTTAGATTTCTTTCTACGTTGCCATGGACGATAATCATTGTAAATCGAAAGCTCGATCCTTGTACGGGTACGACCACCGGGTCGGGTTGGATCCCCAAACCCTATTGATCATCAAGCTGCCCGATTCCCGCGCTCTCCGTATCCTCTCCAGATCCCTCTTCTTCGCCATGCTTCTCATCGCATTGCCCTCAATCGCCTCCATCATCGGCGGCGCGTGGCGCTCCGATTCCGCCATCGCCGCCGGCTTCCAGATTCTCCCGATCCTCCGCGATTTAATGGATGAAGGCCTCATCAAGCGCGGCCACAGGGGTTTCCTTCTCGGCGATGTCGAAGACGAGCATTTGGATAACTTCCCCATCGGCTTAATTCTCGCCGGAGCTGATGCAAATCGGAATATCGCCGGCGCCGGCGATCAGGAATTTGATTTTGTCTACATTCCGAGTTTTGGCGGGAAAATTGAGCATATTGAAGGCATCCTCAAGGACGGCGGCCTGGTGATCTCTCTGCTCGGCGCCGATCCGTCCGACGATCTCCGACTGCCAGAAAATTTCGACGTTGTATACGTGAGGAGGTTCGAGAATACGGTGGTGGCGATGCGGAAAACGAGAGCCGCCGGAGGGTTCCACGGCGTCTTAGCGGAGAAAGTTATTTGCGGGGGCCGGGAGAAGAGGAAAAAGGCGTTGAAAGGGTTGGAGGAAGTCTATCTCGAGCCGCCGCTGCCGCAGTGGCGGAAGAAAGGGTCGGCGTCGAGGAAGGTCAAATTCCTTCCAGATCTTTCCGGAGATCCGCTTGACGAATACCGGCGCCGGATATTCATCGCGGACGAGACGGGAGCGTTGGAGTGGTTCGACAAAAACTACCCCAAAAAAGGCCACGAATTCGAAGTGTACGACGCAAGCGGCGGAGATGCGTTGGCGGCGATGGCGAGGATCGACGTGAGGCGGGAAGATTTCGTGGTGGTGAAGGCGGAGGCGCAGGTGGTGGAGGAGATGATGAGGGGGAACCCGGCGGCGTTGTGTCTTGTAGACGAGGTTTTTTTGGAGTGTCGTAACGGATGGGACGGCGACGGCGACGGCGACGAGAGGAATGGGAGAAGGAAGAGGAAGAGGGCGTATTGGGAGTGTTTGTCATTGTACGGAAGGGTTAGGGATGAGGGGATAGCGGTGCACCAATGGTGGCATTCTTGATTATTCGGACATCATCGGATTGAACTCATCGATCATTCTATTTAATCTTATCTTATCTTTGTTGTGTTTTACCTAAATGTATGTATGTGTGTGTAGTGGGGAGAGTTTTGAAGAGTGTTTCTTTGAAGTTCTGATGATATTCGGTGCGTTTTAAGCGAAATTACGCTTTTGCGAGGAATTTCGTTAGAGTAGATGGTGTAGTTTTATTCTTAATAGGAAATGCACTTGGGATCCCAAGATTACTCTGCCCATTACACAAATGTTACACTTAATAGAGTTGTCATTCATATTTGTTACGCTTTTGTCAAAGATTGGAAGTTTGTATTTGTAAACCTACCGGGGTTGTTATAAATCACTTGTATCAACAAGTTTCTTATGGATTCATAGTTGAAAAGTTTGGTTGAATTGAATATTTAGTTTTTCTTCAAATACTATTTTTCAATTGCAATTTTAGAAATAATATTAATATAAAAAAAAAACATAAAATATTTTTTACAAAAGTAAAAAAATAAAAATAAAATAAAATTCAAATACCATTTACAACAAATCAAAAAAATTAAGTATTCAGTAGTGAGTTTCCACGTAATACAAAAAAATTAAATATTCAAATTAAAAGAATTCTATATTTTATACTTTTAGACAATTTTTTAAATCAACATACAAAATCAACTTAGCTTTTAACTGTATATGTAGCTAATATAAATTAAATTTAATAAATAAATAAAAACTTTTGAATATATATATTTAATTTATTTATTTATTATCAACTGTATGGTCGTGTCGTGCCGCGTGTCGTCCAAAAATATCAAATCCGCAGGAATTGGAATTGGAATTGGTGTTTCAGGTTTGTTTGTTGGGCAATCAGAATCAGAATCGGATGGGAGACGAACAAGGGGTGAAGAATGAAGCTCTGGAGATTATTGCCATGGCTCAGCTGCTGCCTCGCCTTGTCGTCTTCGATCTCGATTACACTCTCTGGCCATTCTACTGGTACCTACTTATTCAACTTCCTCTTTAATGGATTTCCCACACTGTTTCGATTATGAATACTTTTGGTAATATCTTTTCGTTCTTTCACATATTTTTAGAAACTTCATGATTTCGAAGCTCCTCAAATATTGGTTAGGGTTTCGTTTGGTTTCTGGAAGTTTCACATGGGAAAATACTACTTACTTGGCAATCAAACTTTGTTTTTGCCAAGCTGATGAATAGAAATTCGTCCAATTAGTTGCTGAATAAAGAGATTTGCTAGAATTCGAAATTCGATAGTACTAGATATTGAAAATTTTCTTGTGTTGTTTTTTGGTAGATTGCCTGTAAATGTGTTAGTTCATTTGCATATATTCTCAATGGAATTCAGAATTCCTAATATCATCCAAAGCTCATGAAAGGCTTGAAATGGATCTCTACGACTATTGATCCCATATGTTTGGTCAAAATTCTTTCTGTAATGCATGCTTGGTGTTAAAATAGAATTAGATGTCAGCGAAAATCAGAAGCAAATAATCCGAGACTAGTTAGGAATGGTTTAACAATTCCCATTTATCCTCACACTTGGTAGCTAGGGATTTCATTGCCGCCTGTGTTGAATGTTGTTTTGCTTAGTAGATTTAGCTTTAAATTCGTTGAATTGTTGGTTTGTCTTGATCTGGTTTTACTTGTTTCCGGGCTGGGCAGCGAGTGTCGCTCCAAACGAGAAATGCCAAAATTGTATCCCCATGCCAAAGGCATACTCTCTGCTCTCAAGGCTAAAGGCGTTGACGTTGCTATCGCCTCTAGATCACCCACTCCTGATATAGCCAACACATTTCTTGTAAAACTGGGGATAAAATCGATGTTTGTTGCTCGGGTAAGATAATTAACTGCAGTTTAATCCTTGATTCAAATTAAGTGTAAATGATGTAAGTCTTTGCAGATTAAACTCAAGAAACTCATTGAATTTCTGTAGTTTTGGTGCTTTCCTTATCAAATTGCATTTTAAAGTTTGTGATGCTGTTGTCGATGAACTGAAGTGAATTTTCTAATGTTGCAGGAAATATTTTCCAGCTGGACTCACAAGACTGACCACTTTCAGAAAATCAGTCAAAGGACGCGCATCCCATACAACCAAATGCTCTTTTTTGACGACGAGAATCGCAACATAGAGGCTGTAAGAACCCTTCACTTGTAGCTCTGTGTCATCCTTCATATATACTAAGCCTGTGTATTGCTCGAGTATTCGTGTCCATTCAAAGAACTAATGAGTCTCCATATGTTTGGTTTGGCTTGAGAATAGAGAATAGGTATTTTGATATGATATAAATAAGTGTTGGATATGATATTTGAATAGGATGAAAAACAAAGTAGAAAACATAAGTAAACATCTTATTACTAAAGCTTTCCGCTGTGCCATAGGTATCTAAAATGGGCGTAACGAGCATCTTGGTGCGCAATGGTGTGAATCTTGGAGCTTTGAGGCAGGGGCTCGCCAAATGCGCCCAAAATGGACGAAAAACTGATTAAGGGATCTGTAACCTCGGCCATTTTTTCAGGTATCTTATGATTGAAATCAAGCATTTTTTATGGGTATCTTATGATAGAATTCTTATCTTCTTTGGATGGACCAACACATTGTGGTTATTTTATGGCCAATGTTGGCTTCTTAAAGGGCTGTCTGTTGTATTAGTAATATAAGTATAAATACACTCTTCTTGAGCCATTCCTGAGCTTGTTGTGTTTTATTTCTTCTGCATTTTTAGTATTAGATAAAGCAGGTGTTGATAGTGAATTAAACAGAAATCTAAGCTCTCGTAAATGAAGAAATGTATGTGAAGATATAGATCAAAATGTGCAGGTAGATGTCTCTGTAATAATTACCAGCAATTTTCAAACAATGAGAACTTACAATCACTTGAAAACACAAAAGGATACCACAAGAAAACTCAAAAGGCAGCAATGAACTAAAAATAGGAAATATCACTTCAAACAAGGGATGATCATTTCAAACTTCACATACATGTGTTTACTACGACTAAGAAAACTCCTAAAGTAAAAGAATACGAAGAGCATATCGGCCAAACTATTTCGACGGTCATTCAATTGCATCCTTACCACTCAAACCTGCATTTCTTGATTGTCTTTTAGTGGTTCAGCTCCTTTAAAATTTTCAATAACAAAAGTAGACAATGGGTTTAAGCAGTTGTTACCTTTCTAGACAGCATATAATCAACAGTTGAGCTCTGTCAGTGGAGTTCTTTCATCAAAACTTACTTGGATTGATTTTCTTGAGGATAATAATGTAGTATCATTTCCCCCACTGGACAGCCGGTTTCTTTCTGGTTCATGGTTTCCTCCGGAAAGATGTAGTATTTTCTCCAGTAGGTCCCCCAGTTCATCATCTTGTTTGGTTAAAACATTGATTTGGCCTAAAATGATCTCCAGTTGGGCCATAAATTGCTCCTTGTCAATTGAAGCATTCATAAGACCTTCAAGCATGGCTTCTTTATGGGACTCGTGTTCCTCCAAGCAACTTCTTGTCTTTTCAAGTTGGCTTTTCAGCTCCTCCATCTCTGACTGTCTCATTGTGGCATGTTTTAAGTTCTGATCCAGTGATTCTAATTCTATCTGAAGTTCTTGTATCTTCTTATCTTTCATTGCAACAAGAGTTGCTAAGTTCTTAATTTCGAGCTCAAGTGCAATTTTCCCTTCTTCCCTTTCAGCTAACGCTTTCTTCAAATGAGCATTGTCGTTCTCAAGAACTTCATTGGTCCTTGACTTGTCTAAAATAGCTGATTCCAAATCAGAAATGTGTTTCTGAGACTTAGCAATTACGACATCTTTATCATTCATTGTCTCGAGAAGGTTGGCTTTCTCTTGATCATGTAGTTCTTGAATTTCTACCAAATTCATTCTCAAGCTTTCAACTTCTGATTCACACTTTTGAAATTCAAGCATAGATTTCTTGACTTCAAGACTTTTGTTCACCAGCGCAAGATCTGCCACCTCTAAAGCATCTTGTATCCTCTCCCTCTCTGAATGTACTTCAAGAAATTTTTGTTCTAACAGACGGTGCCTTTCATTTGATTCCTTAAGCATCACCTTATGCTCTCTCAGTTCTTCCTCCATGATAAAGTTTTTCTGATTCAAAGAATCGAGATCACATGACTCGGCATGCTTCAGTAAATCTGCCATCTCCTCACATCTCTGTTTCAGCTCAGCATGAACGTGATGCAACTCAGTGTTCTTTAATTGTAGCTGCTGATTTAATATAGCATTTTCCTCTTCAACGCGCATAATGTCCATTTCCAAATTTCCTTTGGCATCATATAGCTTTGAATACGCAGCATCAAACTCAGATTTTAACATCATGATTAAAGCAGAGGCTTCGTCGTTCTTCGCCTCCAATAGCCACTGGCAATCTTCCAGTTCCTTGTGAATTTTTTTAATGCTTTCACTCTTTCCACACAATTCAGATAAGTAACACTCTACATCCCCTGTCAACTTTTCTATTTGAGAATTCCTATCAGCCTCCTTCTCTTGTAGCTGTACAGAAAAATTACTATGTAGTTTTTCCAGGCCATCAAGTCTCTTTTGCAACTTCTTCAATGAAGGGCCTGAGGTTTTACTACGCTCAGCCTCTTGAATAGCTTTCAATAAATCCAAACGGTCGCTATTCTCCTTCTCTAACTGTACAGTTTTGTGCTTCATTTCATTGGCAAGCTTCTCTTTTATTCTCAATTGCTTCCGTAGCTCGGCTATCTGTTCATCCCTCCTCATAGTTAGCTCCTCAACTTCTGATTTTACAGTATGACACTCCTGGGAAACATTTTCGAATTGTGATCTGCATTCAGACAACTGATGATCAAGATCTTTCCTTCTGCTTTGTTCATGAGCCAGGGCATCTTGAGTCATCGTCAGTTGGGACTCCAGGCTCTTGACAGCTTGATTTTGAGCATCCAAATTAGCTCGCAGTGAAGAAACTTCATTAATGAACAAGGATTGTTCCTCTTGCCACTCCATCTTACTCTCCATGAACTGAGACTGAAGTTTGTTGTGTGCCTCTTCCAGGTGAAAGAACTGTTCATTCCTCCATTTCAACTGATCACGAGTGGTTCTAATTTCCTCTTCTAGCTTGAGTATATATTCATTTCTCTCTTTCATATCTTTTGATACATTATCCTGCACTTCCACAATCTTCCCCGCTTTCACTGATAAAAGCATCCTAAGACCTGCAAGTTCCTCAGAACTAGCACTAGTCTTGTTCTCCAGATCCTGGATTCTTGCCGACGCTTTATCTAGAGCCAATGCCAAATCTCTGTTTTCACCCTCCAGTTTCGAAATCTTCCCATTGCAACCCAATAAAAGCAAGTCCTTTCTGTGCAAACTGGACTGAAACCCCTCACACATATGCCTAATTTCACTTATCTCCACAGATTTGGCCTCCAGTTCTTTCACATTAGCTTCCCCTAAACTCTCTGCCAGCTTGGTTTTGGCCAAGCATTCTTCTCTCAGCTTTTCCACCTCAATTTTCACTTCATTTAGCTCATCATAGATTTTTTCCATTTCCTTTCGAATACGAGTAGCCTGAACCACATGAATTAAGATGCAAGTTAACTTAACACTTGCACTTTAGTGCACCAGTAGAATGATGTGAATTGGGCAGATGAAGTATATGTTTATGGTCACGATTGTTAAAAGAACCCGTTATACAGGACTCACCCTAAGCCCTGTTAGAATGTAACATCATGAATCTGAAAGTTAACAAATTCAAAACTCATTGAATCCCACATTAATGTACTCAAAAAATTTATAATATTATCTACCACCCCTATTATTACCACAGGATAATAGGCATGCCATTGGAAATTCCATATAAAGGCTGATGAAATTTCCGAAAAAGGAAATGAAGAAGAATTGAGGATATCAAAACAGTTCAAGGAAGCTAGCTGTTGGTTACCACTTCTCATTTATACAACTGAACAATCTTTCTCAATACCTTTTTCTAATTTCAAGTTGAAAATACTTTTTATATATATGCTTTTAGTTATACAAATGAAGCAGCCTACATATTTATGGTTACGACTAATTTATTTTATAGTATTTTTAAAATTGAAATAATTACATTCAATTTCTTAGATGACCCTACAGTAGTAAACTTCTACTCAATTTACACAAAATGATTGTAACTTATCACTTGAAATTCTCACTGAATTCCAATCCTAGTTCCTGAACTAAACTTAACCTTTGAGGGAACTTCATAAATTCAAGAACCCATGGAAAATGATTGGATACTGTTGGTGCAAAAATTGATTCCACTGTCAACAGATACTGTCGAATGTTCTGTCCCTTCATGAATTCTCTCTATCTTAATTCTCTAGGTTTCCTTACCTTCTGTTGGAAAGCAATTTCAGTAATCAATATCAAGAACTATGAAATCGAAAAATGCTGTCTAGATATCGATAATGAAACCATTAAAACAGCGTGTTAGCACAAAAGACATTCAGTGCGTTAGCATTAGTTCTATCCATTAATTATCTTTCCTGATGCTATAGCCTGTAATTCCGCATTACGAAAATTTCATACAGAAAAAAATCGATACTCCTTAAGTGAACGTAGAAACGACACATCATTATTAGTTTAATACCACCAGAATTAGACGAAATGAAATCGCTTAATCAAACGCATTCCACTACACTACAGCTCTGGATACCGAAGCTATCGGCAATAACACAGATTTTCATTAATCTCAAACCACTGGCATCGCAAACACCCAGCACAAGGAAATTTCGGAATTCTAAAAACCAGGACCCTCTGTCCCGAAACAAATAGCCATTATTGCATCAAAAGAAAATTGAACAAACAAGAAGAAGTTTACTCTGACCTTGCCGTCGATTGCGAGGACTGGCTGCGGTTGCTCGGAAGGCCGAGAAATGGAGGGGAGTAGGAGTAGCGATATTGATCTCTTAGCGGGAAATGGAACTTTTTGAAATTTCCAGTCTTTCTCTGAAAGGCGTTTTCGAAATAGCACGCGCTTCGTCTCCTTTCCCTGCTATTTACATTAATGTAGTACTCCACTTTTTTCATAAAAATAAAAAGAAATAACAATTTTTGTTTTTTCTTTTTAGTATTTAAAATCAAAATTACATTATGTATTTTTGCAATAAAAATATATAATTTTATTTTTATTATAAAATATCATGTTAAAGTATTATTTAAACAAATATTTAAATCAAAATTATATTTCAAATTAATTTTTTATTATGGTGGCTTTGGTTTGTGTTTTAAATATAAATTTAGTATTCTTTCAAAATGTATTATAATGACCTTTTTAATAATAATACAGAGTAAAAATCGGTCTTATTTAATATCATAATTATTAATTTTAGTCTAATTCAAAAACTTTTATTAATTTTAATCTCACTTAAATGAAAATTTATCAATTTTAGTCTCAAGATGGTTGATTGGGACTGAATACGGTCGTATTGAATGACTCGGAAGGTGACTTGGGCGTCTCAGACAGCCATCACGGCTGTGTTGATTAATTACCCTGCACTCCTTGGTTAAAATGATGATATATATTTATAATTTAACAAAAATATTTTTTACAATTATTTCATAATATAAAAATTAATCCATTTTTAATATTTTACAATTCAAGATATTAGTATTTTTATCTGGCAGCACACGATGTTATTACTTGCAGCGCATTGCATACGTTCATACTCCCCCGTCTACACACAAAGTAAACATTTACTTTTGACGCAGTGTTTAAGAAATAATAGTATTTTAATTATAGTCGGTAGTTAAAAGTAGTAAAATGACATTTTTGCCCTTACTTTTTAATGTAAAAGTAATGATGTGATGTAAAGTAAAGTATTTGTAGAAAAAAACAAGGTATTTAATAAAATATTTACTTTGTAATTGGACGTCCTAAAATATAAATATGTATACTTTTTAGCTGGACGGAGGGAGTATAATACAAATACAACACATGAACTAACATCATATGCTATAGTCTTGTACAACACAAACAATAGTTGATTTCAACATATCACATACCGTCGTACAACACACTTGTAATTATAACCAACAACGCAAATACAATACATGAACTAACAACATATTATGTTATACACAAATAATAGTTGATTTCAACACACCACATACTATACAACACATTTATAATTATAAACCAATAAACATATCCTTACTATACATCGCATATACTATGTATAGTAAGAATGTGTGTTGTTTATATATGTTTGTATGCGTTGACTTAAAAAATAAGCACAGTAATAAAATTTCCAAATCAAGATCCTAGCCCTTCGGACATATTTTTCTATATTTCACTCTAATACTCTATTCTTCTATGATAATAAGAAATTTAAAGTTTCATTTTAAAATCAATTGTTATTAAATAGTTTTTACCTTTATAAGTAATAGAGAATTTTTATAATATTTTAATATGGGATGATATTTAACATTTTTGTCTAAGATATTGTTTAATTAACACGGATCTTTATATTTAAAAATAAAATAAAAACAATAAAGCATATTGCAAAATAATAGCTAAAATTCAAATGTGACAAATTCCTTGAGAAGAAATATTCACCGCGTTAATGTTAGGTCCTTTTAGCCCTTCCTACAACACTACACTACACGCTTGACCAATATTCGTCTTCCAATTGATCACAAAGGTATGTTTCTATTAAATAATTATTATAAATAAATAAATAAGCATACCAATTATTATTATTATTATTATTACTCCCTCCGTCCCATAACAATGTATCATTTCTTCCATTTTAGTTCGTCCTGTGATAAATTATCAATTTCTTTTTTAGTAATTGTACTATCTATCTAACATTACAAATATTCTTACAAATTAGAATATATTACACAAATATCATTACCTTTATATCACACATACTAATAATGTATTTTAGTCATTTATACTTTTTTCATACTATATTTCAACAATATAATACTAATATTTTTAAAAATACGTGCAGGAGAGAGAGAGAGAGAGTACAGCAGCAACGTTATGTGTCTTGATTCCATGTATTTAAATTGCACCAAAAATCTTAACCATTTACACCCTAATGTATAATTGGTATATTCTACAATCATT
Organism: Andrographis paniculata; assembly: GCF_009805555.1. Classification (NCBI taxonomy): domain Eukaryota; kingdom Viridiplantae; phylum Streptophyta; class Magnoliopsida; order Lamiales; family Acanthaceae; genus Andrographis; species Andrographis paniculata. Next base: position 5,122,689 of record NW_026137402.1, read on the forward strand.
TATGGTTATTAACTTTATAGACCGTTGGGCTGCCCAAATATCTAAATATATACTTTTATTATTCTTCAAATAAATCCTCACAAATATATATAAGATTTTATTTAGTTACTTAGTGGAGAAGCACTAAACTAATTCCATTACAAAGGAAACCTATTAATTCATTATCAACACGTCTTTACAATAAATTAACCGCGTTTACAATATCAAAAAAAGCCGTCATTTCTTTCGGCGCATCCCCACCGTCCGATCCTAATTCCCAGCTGGATCCATCTGACGGTCAAAATTATACAGACTAACTCCGCTATCACGCGCTCCTTGCAAACTTTCCTATAAATAGCCCAGCGTTAAAGCATTCCTCCAACTCACTCGAATTCCATTTGTACCTTTTCTCTGCTTCTGTCGATTTCTAGATCTTTCTTCAATGGCGATTTCTAGGGTTTCTGCAATGTTCATGGTTGTGCTGCTCGTCGGATCTGCTATCGCTCAATCGCCGTCCTCCGCACCATCTCCGTCGCCGTCGCAGTCGCCGTTTCTGCCTCCGCGGATGAAGTCTCCGACTCCGTCTCCATCAGTAACGCCCGCACCTGCACCGAAGGAATCTGCACCGTCGTCGCCTCGTTCTCCTCCATCTACACCGCCTTCTGTCCTTCCTCCGTCTCCATCGGTGGCTTCTCCGCCGTCTGATGGCGTTCCTGCGCCCGCTCCGAGCGGCGCCGTCGTTAACAGATTTGGTATGGCAGTCGCCGCAGCGGGGATCCTGGCCGTCGCTTTGATCGCGTGATCAACGGTCGAGATGTTTGTTTATGATTTCCTGATTTGATGAGGCTTTACTATCCTAGATGATTTTTTTATTGTTCGCGGATAGGCAGGGTTGATTAGTATATGGATTATTCTCATTACTGTATCCATACTTATTTTATTTTATTATTATATCGGCGATTATTCTTATTTTACATATATTTTCGGTGTATCAGGTTTTTGCGATTCATTAGGGTGTATTTTTTGGGGTTTTGGATTTTGAGTTGGAATTTAAATAGTAAAAATTTTGAATTTGAATAATTAGTGATGTTTTAAATGTAAAATTGATTTTTAGTATAATATAAAAAATAAAAAATAAGTGTTTGATTTGATATTTTTGGAAAAAAAATTAGATGAATAATGTAAATTCAATCCAATTCTCCCGAGCAAACACTTAATAAAAATATGTTTGTATGGAAATGTAACCTTTGTGCTTATTAAAATTATTACTATTATTCATTTCTTTTCATAAAAATGTATTTTTTAGATACCATTTAATTTATAAGTAAGTAAATCGAATTCAAATAAATTAGAACTCAAATAAAAGTTGTAAATTAAATATGATATTTTTTTAAAAAAATTATATATTAATAGAAATCGAAGAAATTAACACACTAAAATATATTGTTTTGCTGTGATTCAAAATTAATTTGAAATGAAATAGTGATTTAAATTTTTGTTTGAACAGTATTTTAATGTAATATATAAAAATTAAAATAATAATTTTTTATTAAAAATAATGTAAAATATATAGATTCCGATTTAAAATCAAAATCAAAACACCCTAAATGCGTGTGTGTGTGTGTGTGTGTGTTTTTTTTTTTATTATTTATTCTGTATTTAATATTTATAGTATTAGAGACAAATTGCAGACTTTTACAATTTTCCTTTTTGAAATTATTATTTTTTTATGAAAGATTTGGTAGTCAAAGGGATTATATATAGCTTACTTGCCTACTATAATTAAACCCTACTCTACGTTTATAAATTTGTATTTGAAAAAGTCAATTTAATTTTTGTGTAGTTAATTCTAGGGTAATAATGCACATGAATATTTATCCTATTTATTACATTTATATGATGAATTTTAGATATAACTGCTAGGTATGGTTAATAGCAAGAAAATTTTTTTTGTTGAAATTACCTATATGATTTTGTTTAGTTTTTGTTTTCAAATCAAAATTACAATCATTCAATTTATATGATATTCAATAAAAATTTCTATTTTCTCTCATCAAATATTATATTATATAATTTATAACATAATATTTTTATATGCGAAAAAATTAATTGATGTATGAGTTTGTGTATTTAAAATAGATCTTGAAAGCTACCATAAATTGGCGATGACTGTCGATCCAAGTAAGGTGGATAATTCTGTATAGCTATTAATGAAAAAAAAAATGTGGATTTGTGGACTTTGATATAGAATTATTTTTTGCATGATTGTATAGATATTAGTTTATAATTTTGTTTTTGTAAATACAAATTTGAAAATTTGTCTACGTATCTACGCAAAAATATTTTTTTTTTTTTTTTTTTTTTTTTTTAATACGATATCTCCTCAAGTCATCGATGAAGCGATAGGGGAACAAAATATGGTGCCAAAGAGTAGCCGAGATTTTTATAGAATTTTTTTTTTGCAAAAACTATACTAGAAATATTCAAAAGATTTATAATCAAATACACTCTATTTATCTATCTATACATATATTTTTTTTTTTTAGTTGAAAGTCACCAAAATAAATAATCTAGGCTTGTTTTTGAAATTTTTAATTTTTTTTTTAAAAGTAATTGAGTATTTAATTGTTACATTGAAAGAAAGAAATTTCCTTTCATCTCTCAAGACTTCAACACTAAAAATTGTTTCTCCTTTTGAAATCAATATTGATGGAATATATTGGCTGTGACTCAATCCTCAAGTGAGGGATGCCTCACCGTTTGATCTACGAATTTAAATTTTATGATACTTGATTTTGACTGTTACGTATAATTGATTAAAAATACATTCGAAAAATAGCAGTATTTTGAAATTAGAATAGTTTTATTTAATTACATGACGAATTTGGGGATGATTGATTTATTTTAGTTGGGGCATTGTGAAAAATGGGTTCAACATTAACAACCATCGACTCCAAATCTTCTAAATCATGCTTCACTTCACCCACCTGCCCTCGTCACCCACCCACCCAACATTAATTAATTAATTCCCATAATAATAAATAAATAAATGATGTGTATATATATATATATATACCTTGTGGATAACATTTTGAAGGAGGTGGGCATCTTGGGCAGCCACGTGGGACACGTGCTCCAAAACTTGAGCTGCTTCCTTAAGCCTGCTCTTGTCCGGAAGCTGTTCCGCCACCTCCGCCAGAGCCTTCTCCGCCGTGGCTGACACCGTCTCCGCCACTTCCGCCGCCGCTTCCACCTCTTCCAACACCATTTCTGCCTTACCTTCCAATGTGCGAAATTTTTGGTTCCAGAAAGGTATCATCAGAACTGCTGATATTAATGACCCCAAAATCCACTTCTTTATCCTATTCATGCTCAAAATCATCAATTCTTCGTTACATTACAATCAAAATTATCCTTTAGATATAAAACAAGTTTTTTTTTTTTTTTTTTTTTTTTTTTTTAAAAAAAAGGATTGAAGAATTTATGTGATAATTTTATGAGAAGAAATATGTGTTGGAGTTTGTCTGGGGTTGTGTTTAGTTTGTTGTGCATTCTTTTGGTATATTTTTTATTCTAGGGTTTTAATTTTATGCTTAATATTTATACAAAACATTATATCAAAAAAGACATTTAAAATTAAAAATCGAAATTAAGCTAATCAGTGGCTCGTACGGACTTACCTGTTAGAAAAGCCTGATGAAGATGAAGATGAAGATGAAGATGAAGATGAAGAGTTAGGAACTGTCATTCCGCCATAATATGAACTGAAAATTAATTAATTAATTAGTTTCATTGCAAAACATGTAATTCATGATCAATCAATCCAATTATCAAACTATATATATATATATATATATATATATACTGACTTGGGTTGGTTGCACCTGTTGCTGATGAACCGCAGGCCTTCCGCCGCCGCAGGGGGTCCAAAGGGCGGCAGACGGCGGCGGCGCCCCCACCACAAGCCGGCGGCGACGGATGTGACTTTGTAGCGGTTGTATAGCAGATTGGTGAAGGAAGATTGCCAACTTCTTCCAGCCATAAGAAGAAGCAATTCAATCAAGAATTAATTTTAAATTATGATATGAGGAATTGAAAGGTAAGGATAAAATTGTGAGGAAAGAATTAAGTAAATAATAGGATCAAGAGAATGAAGCTAGCTAGCTAATAACTAATTGGTTTGAAATATATGTATATATATATATATATCATTTATAAACACGCCAAGGAATTATGTCGTTGAGTTTACATGCACTTCCTTCCACCTTTTATGCCCAACAACATTGCTTTGCAAGCCAACATTTTATTGTGTATTTCATTTTGATACATGATTTGTTTGAATTTTAACTTGATATTTTATTTTAATTTTCTAAAAAAACATTGTGGGCTTAAGAAAAATAATTTTAACTTGAAATAATAAAACAAACAAATAAGGTTTTTTTTTTCCTTAAGTTTTAGCAATTTCTTTTTAAAACATATATTAATTGAATATAATAATTTATATAAAAAAATTAATAAGACACCTAAGCTACGCAAAGCTAGTTCTTAATTGTTTCTTGCAAGTTTAAACTACACTCGCTTCTACATTTGTTTCTTTTTCTGGCCTTCCTTCAAACATAAGAATAGTTTCCCATTTAAATACTCTGTGTTGGACATGTTCTTACAACTCTAATAATTGTAGGACATTTTGTTTAATTTACTCGAATCCTTATTCTTGATAATGATTTGATCATACTTACTATAACCTATAAAAATTACTAGTGTTTTTTGGTCGTGTTTATGGAACTATTGAGTCGAAAATTGAGCTCAAGTTGTATTATACTTCTTGTTTATCTCCAGCACATCCCAATACAAATATATATATAATAGGAAACACAAATTAATGAATTATCACCCCAACTTTAAACGAGTTTGAAAAATACACAATTTAATTTAATTTAATGTATATAAGCATATATCAAACAAATCTATAGAACAATGGGACATCAATTTCTGAGTGCAATGTGCAGTACATTTATTGAAATATTTTCGAGTTGAGTAGCGACTGTGAGTTTCACGTGATAAAAATAAAAAAACAAAAAAACACTTTGCTCGAGCAACTCCCAGCACAACGAATCACCTAAAACACAAGAATAATACTAAGTAAAAGAAACTATGTCATATTATAATTATAATAATACTATTCGATCTCGACAGCCCTCAGCAAGCAACCATTCAGGAGTCGGGCGTAACGGGGCTCTCCCCGCTTGGTTCGACGACGTTCTTGCTTTTGATGATGGCTGGATGGCCATTGGCATCTAAGCCATAAACATGCCCCATCTTGGCTCGTTTCGTCTCAAGATATCTTTTGTTATCTTTTGTGATTGGGGTCACGAGAGGAACCCGGGAAGCAACTGTCAAGCCGTAGCCCTTGAGCCCTATGTACTTGGCAGGATTGTTCGTCATCAGTTTCATAGTCCTGACTCCAAGATCTCTAAGAATCTGCACATTATTACACATGCTGTAAAGACTAGAGATTTAGTGACAAGGATTGTCTTGCTATGTTTGAAAATAAAGTAGTATTCGAAACCGGGACTGTTAGAACAGTTGATAGAAGATTTTTGAATACCTGTGCGCCGATTCCATACTCTCTTGAATCAACGGGCAAACCCAATTCCTCGTTTGCCTCCACAGTGTCACGGCCGGCATCTTGCAAATTATATGCGCGGAGTTTGTGTCCTAAGCCAATACCTCTTCCCTCATGACCACGGAGGTAGATTAAAACGCCGCTTCCAGCTGCCTCGATTTGCTGCATCGCAAGTGCCAACTGGTTTCCACAGTCGCATCTGGCTGATCCAAATATGTCTCCAGTTAGGCATTCCGAGTGCACTCTGACAAGTATGTCTTGTCCATCGCCAATTTCGCCCTGTTACATGTCACACCCCATAGATTATTGTAGTTTTCAGTAAGCAATCACTTACACAACCACAAATGAAAAGAATCGATGTTTGATTATATTGTTCCGAAAGGAAAGACTCCCATCAGCCTGGTGAAACAATGGTAAAGCAAACAGAGATACATAATTTATGGGTGATGATTTTACATAATATCAAGCATGGTGAGGGAAAGAATTCTATCGACAGTGCACCATCACAAGGGCAAAATCAATGATCATGAAATAACTCACCTTAACCATTGCAATATGTTCGATCCCATCCAAAATCGACCTATAACAGAATGCAGTGAATGGTCCCCACATTGTTGGTATACGAGCAGCAGATGTATGCTCCACTAATCTATCCCTCTTCCTCCGATATCTGCAGTATCATATCATCAAGCACAACCAGGAAACATAGAAGAAGATACAAAGAAAATCAACTGCATGAGGATAAGCACAAGGGAGTATCATGAGGTCCAACTGACAGATAAAATAATGCAATAAAATTAATACATCTTAAGTGCCTGCCTTTGTATTCATAACCATTGGAAAAAATCCAAGGTGAAATTGGGACACAGGTTAACGGAATCATGAATGAAATGTTATGGAAAATGCCATGAAATAAGCCTGTAAAACTACCTGATTAGATCAGCAATGGATATAATTTTCAACTTCTCTTTTCGTATGAATTCCCGAAGCCTAGGCAATCGAGCCATAGAACCATCATCATCGACAATTTCACATAAAACTCCAGCAGGTTCCAATCCAGCTAACATGGAAAGATCAACAGCAGCTTCTGTGTGCCCGGCTCTTTTAAGAACTCCACCTTCCCTGTACTTCAATGGAAATATATGCCCCGGGCGATTGAAATCTTCAGGCCTTGAATCTTTGGATGCAAGAGCCAATATGGTAGTTGCCCTGTCATGTGCTGAAACGCCCGTTGTTGTTCCATGTTTTGCATCCTACATTGGCACCAATAGTGGTGTCCTAGGGATCATTAATTCTCTAAATCATTATCACAGAGAAGTTCCAATGATGCTATTTGTCCCCATTTTTGTATGTGTGTGTTTTTGTCTCATCATTTAGATAATAATATACCAGTCCTCGATAGAGGAATAAGAAAGAATATAATATCTTATCATACTAAAGGAATTTTGCTCTAAGGAAACAAACATACAAAGCAAGTGTGCAATTCAAAGTAGCATTTTTTACGAAAAAGGAAAAAATCACACGAAAACGTATCACAAAATGATGGCACAAAGACTTCTAATTTGCATTTTTTTTTTTTGCAACCAACTTTAAACTATGGGGTTAGGGCTGAAAGTGAAATGTGGTTACAAGAAGAATATTGAAAATTGTTTTTATCAACAGACAGCAAAACTTACCACTGATACAGTGAATGCAGTACGAAGCTTCTCCTCATTTTCCCTATGGTTAACCATTAAAGGAAGCTGCAACCTCTCCAGATCTTCTTCTTTCATGCTCACGCAAACTATTCCAGTTCCATGCTTCACAAAGAAAGCCATAGCCTCTGCTGTAACCTTTGATGCAGCCATTATAAGATCTCCTTCATTCTCTCGATCCTCATCATCTACGACCACAACCATCTGCATGATTATCAAAGGCAACACATGAATAACTGTGAAGCTTAAAAACATCCTTGGAGCAAATATATATATGTATGTGTGTGTGAGTGTGTGAGAGATAGTGTGTGCATGTGTGTTTGGAAAGGCCTCAATCAGTTCCATGAAGCAAAGAGATAGTATGAACTCTCAATCGCTTGCACTATCTTTGAATAAGAAAATTAAAGGATGCTTTGTAATAGTAAAAAAATTGAATTGAAAATAGGTTTAAATGTGATGTTTTCAATGGAAAATAGGCATTTGACGATTGTTTTGGATGTAATTAATGTACTATTATCAATAAAATAGATATTTGATGTAATGTTTAATAGGATTTGAATTTTTATTTTTATTTATTTGTTTTTCTACTATAGCAAGTGGTAATGAAAACACACAAAGGAAGTTAAGGAACACTCAAGGAGTGTATTTGTTTGTATTTTATTTTTCATTTTTGCACCATAAACCCTATAGTGAAGTATTTTCCCTTCTGAAAAACATCACTTAAAAACATATTTTCCATTAAAAACATCGAAACATTTCTTATCCATATCACTTCAAAACAAGTCCAAACACAATTGGATTGAAGTCATTTCATTGATTCCTCTATATTGCATTGTTTAAAACCTAAGATATAATTTCATTTGAAATTACCCACTATGCACTCGGATCCCCCTAAGCACCCCTCACAAAGCAGTGGCAGACATTGCTGAACCATACAGCCACCACCCTGGAGGAGCCAACAGCCAAGGAGCACCAAGCTGCAGGGAGCAAGACTGCCACAAGTCTCTATACAAACGAAGCTAAGAAAGAGAGCTGCCGACTTTGAGTTAATCGTGGCATCTCCATAGTTTTCAACTTACTCCTTTTGGTTGAACTTTATTTTCATATCTAGAGTCCTCAAAAGTGTTCGTAGGTTTAGAAAGCACATAGCTAGGATTTTGGTAATCACTCAAGAATGGATCAGTATTTAGCGTCTTCTGATTTACGTACGGAATTTCCCTTGTGTGTTAATAATTAGGTTTCTTTTTATTTCCTAAATCTACTTCTAACATCATTATCATATATCATTTACAGGAAAACTAACCTTTCCTTTGCGAATGTCTTCAATGGCCTCCGGAATAGATGAGAAGCCTTCCGATGGCATGTCCAAATCATACTCATCGTTATCAGAAGGGAACCCGCTAGTTGTAGGAGCCATGTCAGCTGTAAGAGTCCCTAATACTACAGAGTCAGACTGTAACTCAACGCCACCAGACCCATCTCTGATTATAGAATTACTAGCAAAATTAGAATCATCAGAACGAGGAAGGACATCGCCATCTCCAGAAAGCAGTGCTGCATTGATTGTTGCACTAGCCTTTATTTTCAATCCTATTTTCACAATACGCTTTCGGATGGAGTCTACCCCAAGCACACATTGCATATTCCCATGCTGGAGACTGCTGATATGTCTGAAATTTTTCAAGCCCCAATAAGGCAGTTAAGCTAATTGACCATAAAGCTTCGGGAATCGCAAAGGGTTAATAAAATCAAACACCACAAAAGAAAATAATTCACCGTATGAAACTCAGAATACAGCTCAGGTAATTTATTCCATCAATTTTACAAAACAAACACAAATGAGTTCAATCTGGTTCTCAAGTGAGTACACTAAATGAGATTATTTGAGATCTTACAGTTTGTTAAAGCTGCGATTAGATTGAATAAAATACTATAAGACTAGTCCATCATAATACCAACAAGGAAAAAAGATAACAACACTCTCTGTTACCTTGTAAAATCGCCGGGCAGTGAGAACAAGAAACCGGAATAATGAATTGTCACGTTATCAATTTAATTGGCTTCAGCGTGGGATGCCAATTCAAATGGTATGATACTGATCATATATGTCAGTGAAGACATACTGTATCACCAATCACGATATTGTAGATAGGATTGTACACAATATAATTTTCAAATTTTAATAGCTGTTTTGTAACTTAGATATCTATATCAGACCATCGTATCAATTATGAGAAGCCGACACTCGAATAACTACATTTCAGCAGTTTGATTCGACTGTTTTGAATATTGATTAGTATACTGATTCTGTTCATCATCCTCTTGAATTGCTTTGATTTCAGTTGCTCTAATTTATTCTTCCCTCTTTAATTTCTTCCAATCAAAATTGAGCAAGTAGGACCCCTTGATTAGTTTCTCTTCAAAGGGAATTATACTTGTTCTTTCTTGAAAACATTTTTCACTAATAATAGAATCAGCAATCCCAGTAAGCCGGCAACATCAAGTAGAATAAAGGCATAAGATTCATATTAGCTCTAACCCTGGTTTCTATACCAAAAAGAAGAAATTCCAACGTCATCAATAAATAGCAGAAACACAAAACTCAGATAGGTCAAAGTCAGAAAGAATCTATCCTCATCTCTAATTAGCACCACTCTGGACGCACAAAACCTTGAAATTCCATCATCAAATCCCCCAGCCTTTTTAACTTAGTAAATAAAAATTAAGAATAAACAGCATAGCTCGCTTCCGAGGAAAGTATTATCTAATTTCCAGATTTCGACAAAATCAGACACAATACAATGCAGTAATGAACTAAACGTGCAGAATAAAGAGCAACCACGAACGATTCGATCCAAAACTCCCCTACATAAGCATTTAGTGATCAACAGTTCAACACGTCGCATCTACAACGATTAAATCGAAAGCGGATAAATGATTAGACTTACTGAGAGCCCGAAAGGGACGTCGAGTAGCAAAAAAAATTAGCGGAAGCCGCCATAGTGGGTTGTGGATAAGAGACCGTCCAAAAATTGAAGCGAGAAGAAATGGGTTTTTGACGGAGACTGAAAAACAGGTATGAGTTCCCGTTCGTTTGTTCGTCCGTCCGCCTGTGGGGCTGAGGAATGGAATTCGAGCAGCCAATTGGCCAACCAATACGACGCTGCTAGAACGAACAACCGACTTCCCTCGCACTTTAATGCTTTGGTCCCAAAAGAGTTAAAATATGTATGGTTTCTGTTTCAACCTCGGTTAAATTTCTACAATTATCAATAAAATTATACTCCCCGTTCCATATCAGTTTGTTTTGCACTTTGTACTTCTTTCTTGTTATAACAAAGTTTTCATTTTGCTCAGTCTCGTAATAAAGTATTTATACTTGATATTACAAATATTCTTGTAATTTACAATATATTACACAAATATCGTTACTTTATATCGCGTAGGACGAACAAAAATAAAAAATAAGGATAAATTATGTGGGACAAAAAAAGTATATTTTAAAGTAAAATTAATTTTTAATATACATAAAAAAAAATAAAACATAAATTTATCTTTTTTATATTTTTATTAACAATTTCATAGTAAAAAGTCAGTTCAATGGCAAACCAAACAAACCTTTTCATTTTTTTATTTAAAAAAAAAAAAAACTTTTTGAATAACTTAGTTAAATTACAATATCAAATTCCAAATAAATAAACTCTTATTATTATTATCTTTTATTTTGAAAAAAAATTAAAAAAATCACATCAATGGTGTATAATTTACTTCCCTTTTTATTATTTTAATTAAATTCCTAGTTTATACTAAAATCAATCTCTCATCATTAAAATTTAGGTGAGGCCAGACGATGATTGACGAGGACGTGCAATCTTCAAGCATTCAAATGTCTGTGGGACCCATCACTCGAAGCCGAGTTTGTCAATTTCAAAAATCCGTCACTGCACAGACGATTTTTCATGGAGAATCAATTTAAGGAAGATGTTTGGAGACCACTTAGCCTTCACTTGAAGCTCCTTCAATGGGACCCGCAAGAATCCCAATTGAAAGATCAAGAGAATCGCTAATAATGGAAGATTACTAAGGGAATCATCACTTACAGAGAGAATCACTAATCATGGAAGTATATCAAGAGAATCCTCACTTATGAAGAGGATTACTAATCATGGAAGTATATCAAGGGAATCATCACTGGAGAGAATCACTAAATCATGGAAGTATATCAAGGGAATCATCACTTATTTCCTTTTATTATAAGTTTCCGTATAATTCCATATCTAAAACTTCCCTAATTATTTATTTTCTTATAGTTAGACTTACCTTTTGGTTTGTTTCCTTTATTATTTGTTGCATTTTATTTTCCTCGAGGTCCTTGCCTATCATTGTAATGCTAACCTTTTTTTACATATTGAATTGAATTTCATTTTTATATTTTCTAGTGTTAGGGAGTGATTTCCTCGCATTTAGAATCTCAAATCGGGTCTTTGGAGTGATTCCATTGGTTCGTGGCTTCCAATCATTTGCAGTGGAATTTAACCTATTGTTTGTGTTTTACCTATGAATTGATTTCAGGTTCGAGACTTATTCTAGTGGTTGGTTATCATCTATACTAATTCACATTCTCTGCACTATCTTTCTTCTTCCTTCTCTTTTCTTTTATACATATTCTTAATCCATTTGTTCTATTGAACTTTGTGGGTAAGAAAATTATGTTGATTATAATTATAAGCGGACGGGCCGTGTCAATGATGATATAATCAGAAATAATAATTCACCTTAATTTTAATATGGATAACAACTTCATAAACTTCTATTTAAGGAGGTTGTTCTTGTATACCGACATCCCATGACTATAAACACATGAATTATAACTGACACATGACAATAATCCATCTGTATAAAAACAACACATCCATAGAGTAAACTTTTCTGTACTTACTTACTTTTATAACAAAAAAATAAAATAAAATAAAAATTTAACCTGCAAAAATAACTAGTGTATATTATTATTGCATTCATCAATAAGAAGAAATGGCAGAATGCCATCACACAGTGTTCCTACAACACAAAGATTTAACCAAAATTCTGGTGGTAGTAAACAAGACAAATTACGAGGAAGAACTGAACTGAACATTCAGCTCTTTTAGTCCAAGATAGCTCTATCTCTCTATTCAAATGAAGATCAAAGGCTGCTTTTGCTTACCCAACCGAACAAATTGAAGTTAGAACAATCCCAAGAACTTCCACCAGAACGTCCCGACTACTCCCCAGATCATCGCGTTGACAAGGGCCATGACGAATCCAAACTTGAAGATGTCCGGAAGATCAAGATAGCCAGCTGTTCTCAACACAAAAGCTTCACTCAGTTATATACGTCGAAATAAAGCTACAATGGCAGTTGTTACTGTGCTGAATTTTAAAATTCAATATTGTACTAACATCAAGCCATATATGTTAATATAATACATATGCAGTACATAACTAACAACAAATGAGCGTAATCCCACAAAGCATATGCTATCGTTGATTTTAGCACAACAAATATATTCATACAGCAAACCTACAAGTATAAAAGCGGGCATGTGCTCGATTCAAAGACTTAAAGGTTGTTAACTATATTTCTGCACTATTTGTTAAAAAATTTCCACCTAAGAACATTCCATCCAAGATAATTTTTTTGTTTTTACTTGAAACATCGAATCAAATACTCGATGAGATTGATATTCACATATTTCTTCTTAGAACGTATTGTTTTGACCCCATAAGCCAGACCCTCCGTCCCGTAAATTTAGAACATTTGGATCCGACACGAAAATTTAAAAAAATAAATATTTTATTGAAAATATGATAAAATTAAGAAGGCAGCTGAAGACATTTGTTGTAAATAAATGTGGAATGAAAGACAATAATTAAATGTTGATTTATTGACTTTGTCAAAATTAATGATGAGGTAAATTTAGGGCGGACAAACTAAAAGAAAAGTATGAGTAAATTGGCTGACGAAGGGAGTATCTATTTTACATTCAAATTTTTACTATTCCCAAAATAATCGAGAACAAGAGAGTTATCAAGAAGTACCTCCGAAATACACAGCCGCTTGACCGCTGCTATAATGTGTCAATGCACCGAACAAATTGGTGTTGTAAGCGAGAGCCAACGCTGCCAGCACGGCCGGCACTCCGGCCGCCAAATGCATGGCCAAAAATGCCGAGTACAACGCGCCCACATGGCCCGTTTGGCTCGCGAATAAATAGTGGATCAGAAAGTAAGAAGCTTGTAGAACGCCGAAGGCGGCCGGCCAGCTCAGCGACAACGACTGCAGCGATTTGGCTACACAGCTCGACATCCAGTTTACGATGCCGAGATTCGTCAGCTGGCCGGCCATGCCGACTAAAATCGCAAACCACGACAAAGTGTCCCATGCCGACTTCTCGTTCAAGCAGTCGGACCATTCGAGCACACCCAATAGCAAAAGTATCGACAAACCGAGCATGGCGGCGATGACGCTCGCAATTCCGAGCTTCTCTCTGCATAAAAAGCAAATTATGATTAATGATCGAATAGTAATCAGAAACATAAAAAAATACAGATTTGCGTGGTTCACCACCAACGTGTTAGCTACGTCCACAGACATAAACGGATAACAGATTTATCGAGGACGACTACGTTACATATTAAAAATTTCATATATCTAAGTCTATTTAAATAAACTAAATGTGTGTTTGTTTGGGGATTGAATTTTATATTGAGATTCGAATAGTAAAAATTTTGAATTAGAATAATTATATAATGTGATAAATAGGTCGTTATGTAATATTTTAAATATAAAATTAATTTTTAGTATAATATAAAAAAAAAAAATTAAGTATTTGATTTGATTTTTTTTGGGAAAAAAAAATTGGTGAATAGTAAAAATTTTAACAAATCTCTCTAACAACACATCCTCAGAGAATACATCAAACGGGCTCAGCTAAATACGAATTCAAAAGTCCAATACTATATATCGTCGGGCCGGGCTACTCCGCGACCCCGACCCTAAGCAAGGGGGGACTTCACCCCCCTTGATCCCCCAATTCGTTGACCCCCGTGAAAACTCAGCGAAGTGGCAACCTAGATTCAAGATATATCAACAATTTTATATGACATGAAAATACCCAAGAGAATCGACTGGATCCCGTCCAAAAATCGCTGCCAATCATTACAAGTAACTATAAAAGAAGGTCTATTTTTGAGAGTCGAGGAAGTAAGCATACCCGAAAATCCATAGAGAAACTGCAAGAAGCATTGTGGCGACCATAATCCATTCGTTTTTTGAGACGGGCCCCATAAGCTCCAATCTCTTTGCAGCCATTGCGGGGGCTTCGGGCGTGTCTTTGGTCTCGGGCGGAAAGAGTTTGTACAAGATCAATGGTGTGACTGTAAGAGAAATAAAGGCGGGTAAACTTGCAGCCTTGAACCACGAAATCCATGGGTTTGTAATAACCACGCCGAGTTCCTCCGCCAGTTTCAGACACAGCAGATTTTGAGCTGCAGCAGTTAGGAAAAGGCCGCTAGAGTTACCAGCAGACTGTCATGTGTCGAGAAAACGTCACATTCACTTATGTACGAAGTCAAGAAAGCAGATTATATGCAAATGTATATATGTTATGTAATAACGAACAAAACTCAAACTTTAAACATATGAACAAATTCTTGGGGATAGTTTAGTTTGAAACTTTATCCTAAATTTATCATAATGAAACTCCATTTGAACAAATCCTAAATTAGAGCCACTTGTAGAATGGTAACAATTCCGAGCAAATTTCCGAAGAACAGATGAACAATACATTAAGTTATTCACAATGGAAATGTAATTCGAATATTTGCGGCGATACGAGTAGTCGTAGTAGCAACTGAAATAAATGTTGCAAGAAAGGCTTTTTAGAACATGCTGCAAAAGCTTTTGTATCTTCAAACAATGGATTCGGCTGTAAGAATGAATTTATTATGGATCTAATCTAATCTAATCTAACTTAGAGCAAACTATTCCAGACAACATTGAACAGCACAAACCAAAGAGATTCAGAATCACAAACATGGAGTGAAAGACAATCGAAAAACTGAAAGATGTAGACAAAACAAACCTGAAATTGAGACTGCACTAAATAGGATCCGAGCTTCTTCTTGGAGGGGTCGTCGGGCTTACTTCCGGCCGACAGAGATAACGACTTGATGATGGGTAAGAACACGCCGCCGGCTCTGGCGGTGGTGCTGGGCATCGCCGGCGCAATCAACGCCTCGCTCAAGGTCAGGCCGTAGGACAATCCGAGGGTGCTTTTCCCTAACCATTTGACGAAGTAAGTGGCGATCCTGTCGCCTAATCCTGTCTTGACGAAGCCGCGGGCGAAAAAGAAGGAGATGACGATGAGCCAAATAACCTCGTTCGTGAACGCCGAGAACGCCGTCGCGAAGCTGAGAGTCCGGGTGAGGACGGCGGCGGTGAGGGCGACGAACGCCCACGCGCCGACGGGGAGAGGGCTGAGGACGAGGCCGGTGATGGTGGAGAAGAAGATGGCCAGCAATTGCCACGCCTGAGGGGTGACTTCGGGGGGCCTGGGGACGGCGAAGCGGAGGGCGACGCCGACCGCGATTGAGATGATTAATGGAACGGGTTTCGCCCCCTTCCACGGCGGAGGGGGTGCGGAGTCCGATTGTGCGGCGGCGGCGGCGTCGGCGGAGGCGGCGGAGATGCTGAATTTGGGGTTTCGTCGGGGAGTGTGGAGGGAACGGAGAAAGGAAGGTTTTAGATTTCCAACACGGGCGTGTTGGAGGAGAGGTCGGGCGGCGTGGGCGGCGGGTGGGGTGGGGGGAATGGAAGCGCGGCGGTGGCGGAGATGGGGGAGGGCGGTGGAGGCGGCGGCGGCCGGAAACCGGAGGGCGACGCTCTCCATCGGAGATGGGCGGAGAGATCGAGAGTGGGGGCGGAGAGATCAAAGGTAATGAGCTATGGCGTCACGAGTGACACCGCCGCAGAAAATGCGACATTGGAAGGAAGTGCAGGGTGTAATAAGATAACAAATGTGTGTGCTGCAAATATGCTTTACTTTATTATTTATTTATTTTACTATTTATTTTTCTTTGTCTTCTTATTTATATTTTGAGGATGTTTTGGAATCAGCGTTTTGAAGAGTTTTTAACTTATTAAACGTTGTTTGATCAGTTAAAAAGTTAGTTTAGGTATTTGGTAAATTAATTTTTTGAAAGAGTTTTTTGACCGAAAAAGCTAATTTCTGAAAATCTCATCTATCCAGCGTTTTGAAAGAGCTTTTTCATTTTAATTTTTGTTATTCCTTATTTACCTTTAAAATTTAATTATTAATTTTATACATATAAATATATTTTTATAGCAATATTTATTAATTATTTTTAATATATTTAATTTATTAAATTATATTTTTATTTTTAAAATTTAAAATAATAATTATTATTAATTATTATATACACGAAAAAATTTATTATTTTATATTTTACATAATTTTAATAAAAAAGTATTATTTTTTAGTAAAAATAATTTTTCAAATTTAAATAATAAAAATAAATATAAATATTTTATAATATTTTTCTAATTTTCAATAATTAATAACAAAAATTCTCATAAATTTCAAACCAAAATAAACAAAATTAAATATTTTTAAAAATAACATGTCAATGTCCTTAATAGTATAAACCACTAATGTCAAAAAGTTGTTTTACCAAACACTTTAATATAAAACTCTAATTGAATCAGTCAAACCAGCTAATTGAATCACCTAACAACTAAAAGCTATCAGCTAATTGCCAAACGCACGCTTAAACATATTTAATGTTACTAGGATGTGTTTGTTTGAGGGATTTTGCCAAAAATTTTATTATTAATCTAAATTTTTTTTTTCAAAAATATCATATCAAATTTTTATTTTTATTTTCTATATTATTCTAAAAATCAATTTTACATTTAAAATATCGACTCTTATTTATATCATATCATACAATTATTCTACTTTAAAATTTTTATTATTCAAAATTCAAACGTCCAAACAAACACACCCCAAAATATACTTTTGTGAAGAGGATTTTTTTGTACCATGTTTTGTGTGAGTTCCTATTTGACTTAGGAAGTTATTTTTAAATAGCTTTTTTATTTTAATTTTAGGTATTTTTCATTTATCTTTAAAATTTAATTATTTATTATATATATAAATATATTTTTATAATAGTATTTATTAATTATTTTTAATATATATATAAATATATATAAATATATAAACTTAATTATTTATTTTACATATATAAATATATTTTTATACCAGTATTTATTAATGATTTTTAATATATTTATTTTTTGTAAATTTAAAATAATTACTATTATTAATTATTACATATAAATTATTTTATTTGTAAAATATATAAATTTTTAAAACTAAATCAAATATAAAAAAACAAAAGTTATTAATTTATTTATATATATTAAACAATAATTAACATAATAAAAATATATATATGAAAGATTTATTATTTTATATTTTACATAATTTTAATAAAAAAATTATTATTTTTTAGTAAAAATATTTTTTCAGATCTAAATAATAAAAATAAAAATAAATATTCTATAATATTTTTATAATTTTTAATAATTAATAACAAAAATTCTCACAAATTTCAAAATAAAATGAACAAAATTAAATATTTTAAAAATAGCATATCAATGTTATTTTACCAACTAATATCAAACAATTGTTTTACCAAACACTTTAATACAAACCGGTAATTGAATCATCTAGTCAAACCAGCTAATTGAATCAGCTAACACTTAACAGTTAAATTAATTGAATTAGCTAACAGCTAAAAGGCCAAACGCATCCTGAATTGTGGAGTATGCATATACTTAGTATTTTTTTTTTTAAATAATGTTTTGAATATAATGTTTTTTTCTTTTTTTTTTTTCTTTTTTTTGAATGTGTTAA
This sequence comes from Andrographis paniculata, assembly GCF_009805555.1. NCBI lineage: Eukaryota > Viridiplantae > Streptophyta > Magnoliopsida > Lamiales > Acanthaceae > Andrographis > Andrographis paniculata. Next base: position 5,140,970 of record NW_026137402.1, read on the forward strand.
TACACAAATATATAAACATCTACTTCCTCCGTTTGAAACGAAGTATTTATTTGCTTTTTGCACGTAGTTTTAAAAATATTAATATTATATTGAAATATGGTAGGAATAAAGTAGAAATAATTAAAATAACCTTATTAGTATGTTTGATCAGTGATACAAAGGTAATGATATTTGTGTAATATATTGTAAGTTGTAAGGATATTTGTAATGTTAAGTAGAAAGTACAATTACTAATAAAAAAAATTGGATACTTTGTTATGGGACGAAATAAAATGAAGAAATGGATACGAGAGGAAAGGAGTATATGAAAATCAAATGTGGACAATCTCATATTGTATAGTTATATTCTCCAAATTGTAATACTTTATTGATCATAAAGGTCAAACAGTTCAATTTGTTAACTCCTTTTGCATATTATTATTATTATGATGATGATGATGATGATGTAAGCAATTGGAATGTGAAAGGCACTTTGAAGGAATTAAGTTGAAGAAGTTGACCTGATGTGATGTGTAACTGACCGCTGGGTTAGAGCAAGCAAGGGTATCTGCATCTCATGGCATGTGATTGTTCTCGTTTTTATTTATTTATTTTTAAACACTCTTCCATTATTAATTTTACTTTACAAATATTGTGCTATGATTCTTACAAAAATATAATATATAATAAATATTCATAAAAAATAAAAAAATCATTATGCATACAATTAAATTATAAATTAGATAAGATATTTTATAAAATCAAATTTTAATGTAATTTTTAAAAAATGGTAAGAATTAAATATTTAAATAGTAAATTAAATATTCCCTTTGTAGTGAAAAAGATAAAAATACCTGTATAATATAAGTAACGGCTAATATAGTGTAAATTAAAATAATATTTATTATGTTAGATATGTAGTTCAGTTCAATCGTAGATTTGATTTCCGTTGCATACGTGAATGTGTACATGTGTACGGAAATAATAATTGTTCCAATAAATAAATAAATAAATAAATAAAAGGACTTGCTACCGTAGAGCCACTAGTAATTTTAATTATAAAGCAAACCAATTTACATAGAGCATTCATTCTCACCTCTAACTGCACCATATTTACTACATACTATAAAGCATCGAATCCCTATCATGTTTCCTACACATCCGCAATTACGTGAGGTTCACCTCATCGATTTCACGCAGTTTTTGGAGGATGAGGCGTTCTTGCTTCGTATCTGAGCCAAAATCAATCAGGAAAACAACAATCTGATGATGCTACTGTAAAATAATAAAGAGGGATCATTTAGTTGTTGTATTTCTAGACATTAGTTTTAAAATGTATCTATCTATATATATATATCCAAGGATACAATCTTCATCCGGGTTATCGGTGAAATTGGAGTGCAATGCATTTCCAACACTGTCCACGATTGCTGAGGTAGTCATTGATGATTCGATGCATAGTATGGCCGTGATCGCATCCAGCAGAGTCACCTCATTTCGGAACATCAGCCTCGCATGTGCTGTGCCATGTTGACATATTTGAGAATGGAAATTCGAAACATAAATTAAAAGGCAAATGGAGTGTGGTGGTGTGTGTACCTTGAGCAAGGCGGATCAAACTTTCCAGCATACGTACGGTTGTTCTTGCTATCCACGTAAGTTATTTGACAAAGATACATTAAAAAGACTGATAATGCAACAAAATGGGGCAAATATTGTATATGTAAAACCTGCATTCTGTGCAGCTGATCTTCTTTGGAGCTGGTAGTAGCTTGAAATAATCTTTTCTGCTTCATTTGTAAGGACAGGTCGAAAATATCCTTTCACAAAATGTATGTAGCTGCCAGTAAGTTGCATTATCATGTCAATAGTCTATTGGAAAATAATAATCACGGTAACAAGGACTGTTAATTGTGTATGAGTTACGAAAGGGACAAATGGTCTACAAGAAAAAACAAGAAAGTGTAGACCAGCATAAAAAGTGCAAGTAAGCTCAAGCAATTAAATTTCGAAGTTTTCGGAACATACAAGATTAGCATCACTTAAAGCCGTGAGTGAAACAGGAAATATTGCTCGACTGAAAAGTAAAAAGTAGAAAAGAACATTTAATCACTTAAACTTACCGCCTAAGCATGGTGAGGGACCAAATTTCAGTTAAATTTTCATCCTGGTTTCCTTTCTTCTGTTCAGCCTGTAGATTACAGTGGAAGGAATACCAATGTGTTCAAGGTCATAACAAAACTGTATCCGGAAAATATTGAAAAGGCTATTAACTATTTTATTACCTCCGAAAGAATGTGAGAAGAAACAACTGCATCCCACTGCGGATTCTTGGTATCCAAGAGGACAAGAACTATATCAAATCTGCTGATCAAGGGTCCAGAAAGGGTGGTGTTGACCGAAAGAGCTAGAGAGAATTAAGGAATGGCATAGCTAGGAGGAGATCAGATAATGCACAACTTTGAATTTGAATTGAATAATCGTCAAAGAACTCCACAAGTGAAAATTGTATAATTTGCACACAAAAGACTTGCCAAGATACGCATGAAACAAAGACTATACTTTATATGAAGAATAACTGCCATATAACTTAAGATATATAATTCTGAAGAGGATACATTGATCAGGATCGTATTGTCCTTTTGGATTTGTTGCACCAAACACAACTGTTCTTGTGCTTAGAGTTGTCACAAGACCAGCCTGAAGATTTCATGAATGTGGCAGGTCATAAATTTAAACATCTAGTGAGAAAAGAATGACTTCTACTAAACAAAGTTACTTTTGTCAAGAAATATATGATACAGAGCAATCTCCAAGCAGATTTTTGTTAATACGCTCAAAAGACACATAAGAAATTGCTCGCGATTATGAAGGTTTACTCCAAAATTTACAAAGATAGAACAAACCAAGGCCACAAAAGAATGGTGTGATACTTTAATAAATAATCACAACGAGAGTTTACTCCATAGATACCTACTAAGTTCTTAAAGCATACCTTGGCCACACTAATTGTTTGTTGTTCCATAGCTTCATGAATGGTTGCTCTATCATGTTCTCTCATGCTGCAAGGATATATATATATATATATCTTGAAGACTTAAAAGTAAACTTAGCAAGATTATCCACCATTATAAACACAATCAAATGAACCTCAAGCATGAATGCAAGATAGGTATCCAAAACTGAGTTTGTGTAATTTTTTTGAACAAAGATACTTAACACAATGAATGTTAGGAGTCAAATTGGACCTAGAAATACCTTAACTTTGTTCCAATTATGCAATGATCAAAGATGGAAGAAGTAACTAAGATGCACCATTATTGACAACAGATATTGCTGTCTTCTCAGACAAAATAAAGAAATTTAGAGATTGCATGATGCCAATTGCAGCTCTGCTGAGATGATTTTGTATTTTAAAAAAGTATATACTTTAGAAGGAAAAATTTACAATATCAATTTTCTCTTAAAACAGACCATACAAAAATAATGGCGTTTCAAACTACCTATCAAATTCATCTATACAGCAAAGACCACCATCTGCCAATACTAGGGCTCCAGCTTCCAGCATCCACTCCCCTGACAGGTTCGCAATACGCCTCAGTAAGATATGACATGATGAAAGAATAGACATGGATACATTCCTACTAAGTCAGTTTTGAGATACATTATATACATATATATAAAGCATTGCAAAATTATTGTAGAGCTTAATGATAGGAATACCTGCATCCTTGACAGCTGTGACAGTCAGCCCGGCGCTAGTGCTCCCTAGTCCAGTAGTAATCACAGACCTATTGCTCAACTTAGCAGCAAATTTCAAGAACTGAGACTTTCCAGTGCCTAGTCAAGTCAAATTGATTAGATGTGCAGAAATTCATGCAATTGATCCTATCAGAGGACCATCAGAAAATTTCTAGACTTGGATGAATGTTGGGATCCATCAGTTATAACTTGACTTCATGACTCCATGCAAAATAAATGTTGTATATTAAACAAGTGTTAGCTTTAGTTATGCAATTTTATGATTTGTTATTAGAACGCCATGATTGTAATTAGGATATTGCAGTTTATTAATTACACAGAAGTGTATTTAATAATTTTTTATTTCTCTTGTAAAATTTTAATCATTTTCTTAATTGTAAGGATTGGTACAATGCAGTAAGAATAACAAAAACACAGGATTAATCAAGAAATGCAGAAAAATGGATAATAATTGTTCCTTACTTTCATATTTAATAATATCAAGAAGATTGTGGTTCTGATAAAAAATAAATAAAAAAATTGTGGTGCTTGGATCATTATTTTCTACTTTCTTACAAACCATGTTCAGATTATAAGCAATTCAAGGAAATGATTAATAGTGAAGTTCCATGTATGGTGTGTATTCCTTTCACTTAAGGGAATTCACAAGGAAAGCTGCAAGGGTTTTTTTTTTTCCTCCAAATTTTGCTTGTCAATCATGATTATAAATATATTACTTCATCTTAAAAAACATCATGTCCAAATTACTATTCAAATAAAAACCAAAACAAAAATTCCAAAAAAATATAAATAATAATAACAAACCTAACACACAGTTTCTTCTATTGCAAGGTTGAAGAGATGTTTTGAAAGCTCAAACAAATATTTTCTGTAATAAATTTATTTGTCTGAACTGTAATTAGGACAATAGGATTGTAAGAATATTTGAAATCCATTAATAATAAGCATTTGTATTTATATGATTTTTTAATCCCTGAATTCAAGGTAAAACATAACTATAGTACTTAGCTTTAGGGAGCCTGTAGACCTACACAATGTCATTGTTAGCTGTAAGTCTCACATACAACAATAGCTTTACAAAATCTAGATAAATTATTTCTCCTTTCAAGAAGAGGGACAATATGGAAATCAAGCATACAGCCCAGGTTAAAAAATTAGCTGGCATCAAAGGGTTCATTTATGATGTGTCGTTTGCGAGATTTCCCCGAACTTTTACTATTCATCAATATTTTTTTCCTCCAAAAACATCAAATCAATTACCTATTTTTTATTTTTTATATTATACTAAAAATTAATTTTACATTCAAAACATCACATCAATACTTATTTATATTACATCATACAACTATTCTAATTCAAACTTTTACTATTCAAATCTCAATTCAAAATCCAAACTCCCAAACAAACAAACGCTTATTTTTTTGTTTCTGTTTTGGTTTTTGGGTGAAATAGTGTTGGATGTAGTGTTTTCTATGAAAACTTGGCATGTATTTATAGGGAATCATGATGTTCTATATAGTAAAGAAACTAAAAATATATATATAAGGGCAAAGAGTTTAAATTTTGAAATTTTACCAGGATCGCCAACCAATAACAAATGAGACTCTCCGCGTACTTTTGTTCCAGATGCATCAACATGTTGAACGCCTCCAATAAGTGTTAGTGCAACTAAATGGAAGAATGAACTAATACTGGGTAAGTGAAATGCAACTGATATACTAAACACATTCATTTTGATTACTAAGAACTGGAAGTAATGAACTTTTCACCATAAGTTAATAAAAGTTGGACAGTAACAAAAAGTAGTGTAATGTTTCATTACCTGCAAGCTTCACAGTAAAGAGCCCAAAAACCTGTGGGCAGATACCTCGTAGAATAGCATTTCTACCTAGAACATATAATAATACACAAACTCAAACGAATTGATAGAATAATATTTACAACCATAAGCAGCTTCTACCTTTCAATGGGCTATCTTTGAAATCCGACCAGAACTGTTTGAATTTCATAATAACCTCGTCAGGAATGTTTATATCTGACTTCAACTCATTCATCCTCCTAAAGAAATACATTCCCAAAACAGAAAGTGTAAAAGAAGTTCAAAAGAAGCTCCGTTTAAGAAGTTAATAGACTATCACATTTATAATCTTATCACTGAATGCTAGGTTGTGTTCTTTTGTGGGTTTTCCCACATATTTTTACTATTCACATTCTCTCTTCTCTCCAAAAATATCAAATCAAACAATTACTATTCTTTTTCTATATTATTCTACAAATTTATTTTATATTCAAAACATCACATCAACATCTATTTATATCACATCAAACAACTATTCAAATTCAACTTTTTACTATTCAAAAACCCAAACCCACAAACAACGATTGATGTAATTCAGTAGTTGCACGTCCCTTTAGGTGTTATATTTATTGCCTTTATGTCGGTATTCTTTGTAGAGAGATCTTTTTGCCATTAGGTAAATTTTCAAGCTTCATACCAAACAAAGTCGTCCAAGTGGTTATAATTCAGTGATTAAACATTTTTCATATTAATTCCAATAAAACTATTAAGAACCTGTAACAAAACAATGTAATTATTTTGTTCATGTAACATAACAAATGTGCTGAGCAGAACATCTTTGGTAGGAAGCAAATGAAGTTTAAAAAAATAAAATAAAAAATCTAGATACGGATGGAAACTGATCCATCCGGTTGCCTCAGTTCTAGAAAACAGAAAATAAAGAAGACAGGTTAAATATATTAGATTTACCTCACATAATTAGCAATTAATACAGGGTCAAGATCACATCGTACATCCTTTGCATCTGGAGACCATTTAGCAGTCAGAACTCCAGTAACAATTACATCATCTGAAATGGGAAATGAAGAAAATGAATTGCACATATTTAGAGTGAACCTGGACTGAGCAAAGATTTAGAGTATAGACAATCATATAAGGGCTATATGAATTCATTAGAGAAGTAAACGAGTGAAGGGTGGATTACCTAGCAACACATCTGCATACAGTGAATGCATGAATAAATAAATGATGACAAATTAAAAGTGCACTTTTGCCACAATTTGTACCTCCAGCTTTAACTGTGTCCACAAGATCATCCTTCAGAATGACAGTAATTGAACGTGGAATAGCCCCAACACCTAAAACCTGTGTGCTTTCTTGAATTTTAATTTCCTGGTAATCATGGCATATCATTTTGTCTTCTATTATCTGGAATCTCATGCTTTCACAATTCTACATAGAACAAAGGAAGCTTATATCATATGGCAAGCAAGTCATGAATCCAAACAAAATTATATGACATCACAATCTACAGATGTAATCGAAAGCAGAAAGCCAGTGTGTAATCTTTAAAGCTAGAAAATGCCAGTCTGCAAAAATTTCTTAATCTTAGAGTTTGCTAATGCTCAAATCTGTCTAGGTCGAATTCAGAATCAATTAACTTCCGAAAGAGAAAAGTTAACTACTCAGAAAATTATAAATGTATCATAAATTAATACTGCAACACTATTTTTATATTTGCATTTATGGGCTGAAATTTAGAAGCTAAGAACAAGGCATAAGATCTAAGAATTAGTGAACAGTCAACCTAATTTGCAAGTTTTCAACACACCTTATTAAAATTTGCAGAGAATGGAAACTGAAAGAAGAAAGCATGTATATTTCAAGTTGTAGATTTCTTAAGCTAGAGAGAGAGAAATGGACATAAGATTCCTTTAAAGGACAAGGCATAATGCATATATAAAACAAAGGAGGATTTGGTTTCAGGAGAGACCTGAGAAGGGCAATATGTAGGCCGGGGCGTAGAATTTCTTGTTTCCACCTCTGGAAAAACTTTGAAACTACAAGCAAACACTTTGATTTAGTCGAATAAAGAAATGCAGGCACTTAAGGCACAGATTCCTTAAAAAATCCCAAGTGTATTATACACTTTCTAAAGGATCGACAAAAGCATCAACTACCAAAAACAGAACTATCCATATTCACTGTCAATTTTCCATTACAAATTCCTAAACAGCTTATCCTGAATTTAGTTGTGTAAAAAGCTCTGTTAAGTCTCCCAATGTATCTGATAGTCCCTAAAGTTCAAATTTTAGACCTTTCACCAAAGAAAACACAAAACTTTAGGTGTCACGATAATGTTCATATGCATAAATATTACTATCCACTGATCAGTCCAACAGAAGCAAAATACATGGACATCCTACCAGACCTGTGTTTACATACTCGACACTGATAAATCTTTTCACCTTCAATCATCTTTACTGCTCCCGACCTAATCACTGTGCCTTTGAGAGTCAGAAGAATTCCGCGGTGTTTCACTCTAACTTTTCCAATACTCGGAAAAGTTTCTGCATTGTCCACATTAGAAAACAAATACATATATGAATGAATACAAATTGATTAGAAACACATCCTGAAAGAGATTCAAAGAGAAAGTGGCAAATCAAAAGAATCTAAACAAAACTGAAGTTAGAATAGAAAATCTACCTTCACATTCAAGAGGAGAACCGGAGACATTAATCCTAATATGAACAGTGGTCTTCACACTGGCATTTTCGATTTGCTTGAAATCCTCAAAAATCACTCTCTGCACATACAGTTCAAACCAAAGCAACAGTAAGAACATCAAATTCCTCATGTAAATTTCTACCATTTGTTATAATATTTTGCTAAGTACACCAGAATTTAGATTTATAATATGATTTTATTTCACAGGCTAATTATGTCGTCCCAATGCTAAGGATCATGCAGATAGGCTCTTGTTTGCCCCCAAGTAATAATAGAATAAATGGAATTTCGAAACTAGGATCCTTTTGACTATCATCAATGGCAAAATGCATCATCAGCAACCTTTATTGACATTACACCCTAAATTCATCAAAAATACAAAAATAAACCTGAGCCCAAATAGCAGATTCATCAAATTGCGATAAATATTCCGTGGGATGTGAAAAGATAGCGTGTGCCAACTGTGGGTTGTCGTCCATGAGCTCAGAAAAACTGCTTAGAAAGAGAATCAGTTAGAGGGATCTTTTGGACAAGTAATATACATAGTTTATAATGGTTTGAGCAAACTTACTCGACTAGGAGAGGATAATGAAGGCGAGGATCGGATGAAAGGATGATACTTTTGAGTTCCTCTAAATGATGCTTTATCAAGAATCCCGCCATTTCCTTGTCGCGCCCAATGTCGCTCTGGTTCTGCATAGCTACCGCCATCAACGGCCGCGGAGAGGGGGCAAGTTGGGGGGAAGGATACTGATGACTCACTGCACGGTGTAATGAAAAGTACGCGCTCTGTTTGTTTGTGTTGTGTTTGAATTTAAATTAATTTTATGTTCCATGTGAAAAATACTTACTCCCCCTCCCGTATGGAATAGATAATGGCATTTTTTTCATTTTCCATAAAATAATTAAAGTAAAAATTTAATATTTGTATTAATATATAATTATTTTTACTGAAATAATAATAACACTCGAGTAAAAAGGGTTATATTTTTAGTTTTAACTTATAATAGTATGTTTCTTTTAATTTAGTTTTTTATATTAAAATAATATTTGATAAGATATTTTTTAACAAGAAAAAAATAATTTGTTTTTGGATTTTAATTTTTTAGTTTGAATTTTTGAATAGAAAAAGTTGAATTTGAATAATTATTTAATGTAATATAAATAGGAGGTGATGTGATATTTTAAATGTAAATTTATAGTATAATATAAAAAAAAATAAAAATAATTGTTTGATGTGATATAAAAAAAAAAAAATAATTTATGGCTATTGATTATCTCAACATTGGATTATATTATCTTATCATGGGTTGATTTTGTTTTGAATGAATACTAGTTATATTATATAAATCAGAGCTGGACTAAAAAGACTGACCTGATAATAAATTTATATTTTCAGAAATTTAATGTTGACAAAAAAACCAAAGCCTAAACTAATAAAATAAGTTTATATTTTCAGAAATTCTATGTTGACATAAAAAATACCTAAACTTAAAAACAGTAAGGTGTACTTGTTTAGATTTTGGTTCTAACGTTTAAATGATACAAATTTTAAATTTAAATAATTGTATAACGCTATAATTTGACAAATAATAATAAAAAAAACAAATATATAATTTGTAATTTTTGAAAGAATAAATTTGACAAATAAAAAAGTTTTGGTAAAATTTGATATAAAAATAAGAGCCCTAAACTAAGAACCGGGGACGTGAACTAATCCCATATATTTCTTCTTAAACATAAGTGGTTCGAAAATAATACTCCCTCTATCACCTAAATTTGTTTTCGAATACAATTTAGATGACCGAGGGAGTAACAAAAACCACAAAAGAATAGACCCTTTTCTTTCCAATCCAATAATGACATCAAGCTTAGCTTAAACCATCCAATAGTAACATATAATCTAATGATAGATTCATGAACTCACCATTATTGTACCATTTTATATCAACTTCATTTCATGTTTACATCATTTTGCTGTCCTAATGAGTACCAAAACAAAATCTAAAAATTGCATCCACTGCCCAATTAAGTTCAATATCTAACAACATTCCACCAACTCCACACATGCATATGCTGCACTCAGTCACTCCCCTGTTTCTTTACAGCTCCACAGCACAAGTGTGAAATAAATAAATTTAGGTTTTACCGTTTTCTACGCCTCCCTTGAGTAAGGGAAACCTTACTTTATCAGAAAACCGGGATCATTGACCTGCCAATACATCTGCAGCAACTGTCTTGATGGATTCACATGCTTTCCCCAGATCAGATTCCGAATGAGCAGCAGACAAGTACAGTCTAATTCCGACAGGCAACTTGCATTTGTCTACGGTTGATCTTTTTGTCGTTACAACGAAGACAGAATGGTCCTTTAATAACTGCAAAAAGTAGGCTTCACTCAGAAATGTGCAGACTATTGGTTTTGCCATCATGCTTAAGTTTGAAAAAAACAACAAGTAAGATTTGAAGCAACTTACCCGATCAGCAATATCATCTAGAAGTTGAAGATCAGCCTTTGGGGATCCCTTGGATGTCTTCAGTCTTAGAAAAACTATTGGTGATTCACGGTCACTAATTATCTGAAGACCTTGTACATTCAATAAACCTGGAGTTGTTAAAATGTTATATTAGATGTAGCAATGGAGAAAATGATCCCAGAAAATATAATAAGAGTATGAAAAAATTCATCGATCAGAGCATAAGCAGGCTAACCAATTTAGATTAATGGAAAGGGGGGAGTAAGGGAAAAACCTTTATGCACAATAGCAATATTTTCCTTCAACTTTTCAATAAGCTTGGGATTTTCTTCCAGAACATCGATAGCAGTGATTGCAGCACTTGCGAGATAAGGAGGCAGAGAAGCAGAAAATACATAACCAGAACTGCTAAGACGCTGCCCCCCCAAAAAATAAGAATTTGCAATTAGACAAAACAATGAAACTTACAATTCGTGAGCAAGTATGCACTAAAAGTTCTGAAAACGACAAAACCCCAATCATACCAGCCAATCAATTTTCTTTCCGAAACTTGCCTTCAATGAGATCATATTCTGATCCCCTAAAATCATCTTAGGGTGTGTTTGTTTGGGGGATTGGATTTTAAATACACTATTCATCTCATTTTTTCCCTCCAAAAACATCAAATCAAACACCTACTTTTCATTTTTTATATTGTACTAAAAATCAATTTTACATTCAAAACATCACATCAACACCTATTTATATCAAATCAATTTTACATTCAAAACATCACATCATACAACTATTCAAATTCAAAAGTTTTACTATTCAAGTCCCAACTCAAAATCCAAACTCTCAAACAAACACACCCTTAGTTAATCTAGAATGTGTAAAGCATTTCAACACTGCAGTTCTTTATGAAGATATATGATTGACTTTGTTTATTGTTCTTCGATAATAGAAAATGCCCAAAGTTATCAGTAATATCTAAGGGGAATGCATCAAAATTTTTAAAAAATTATGTCAAGGAGAATTCTGCTAAAAATGAATCAGTATATGGTGCTCATTCCTCTAAGAGAATGTATATTACAAAAATTCAAGGGGAATAACAGCACAAAGAAAGGAAGCTCCAGACAGCAACACTCGACCAATCCTACTTTCTAGTTTGACATACCGACACAAGCACGTTTGTATGTGGGCAAATGTGTCATTATTGTGAAAGTATAACTTTAAGGCCATATTCGGCTAACAGTTTTATTAATCACACAGACACATCCACAAATAGAAAGAGTTGAATGCTTCAAGCAAACTAATTTCCTCCTACAACTCCAATGCAAACACGTCAATGCCAACTCTATTATTATTGAAGCATCTGTCGATGCAACTATACTATCTACAAAATATAGGTATACCTGGTGATCAATCACTCTAGCACTTCCTGTGCAGAATCCTCCCTCAGTGGCCAATGCATGTCCCATTGCAGCAGTAATAATGTCCACTTTCTCAATCTGCAGCAGGAACAGGAACAGTATTGTGGATAAGTGGACAATTATAGAACCAACTAATCAGCAAGGTGGTTGAACTTACTGGAACTTTGTAATGTTCTGTTAGTCCTCTACCAGAACTTCCAAGAACTCCAAGTGAATTGCTTTCATCTAATATTACACGGAACCGATGTTTCTCCTTCAGTCTTATGATTTCATCCAATGGTGCAATTTGACCAGAATTCTGTAATTGGCCCAATCTATGTTAGATAAACTTCATAAAAGAATCCAATCCAAAACCAAACCTAACATGTCAGTTAAAAAAAAATTCTAACAGAGGGAATCACATAGAACTGGTAAATAAAAACCAGACTAGGGACTCCAAAAATTAAGTGATTGGTGATAAAAGCAAATCCGACAGCAAACAAGAACATCGAACCCTACAGACCCTATTTCCAATTTGACTTGAACTAAGTCCCCAATAAACACCAATATGTCATCAGATGCAAGCCAAGGAATAATACATTCTTGTAACATCTGTAGGAAACAATACCTGATAGACAGCTTCTACAATGATATACCGCCTAAGCTTTTTTGCTCTTTTGTTGTCACGTGTAAAGTTTTCCAGAATAGACTCTAAAGACTTCATATCATTGTGCTTGAAGTAAATAATGGTACTCCTGGAAAGGTGAAGGCCGTTTTGTATTCCCCAATGCACACCTTCATCACTGAAAAGGTCGTCAGCACCACCAGAAGAAATGTGAAAACAAAAATAAATAAAGAATAACAAACTAACACACAATGAGTGCAATTTTAGAAAATGATTAACAAGCTCAGAAGAATGCAATTAACTGGTTAATTATGCATCTTTGCACTATGAATTTTTAATTATGTAAGTATATATATAAAGTGCAATAGTCTGTCAAAAGATAAAAGGAAGTAAACAATGTTGGAAAATAAATTCCAGCTGGATTGCATGCTGCACTCTACAATTCCATTAATTGACAAATTTTTAATAAAAGTACAGCCAAGAGAGACTCACACAACAATGATATCACCCTTCTTACAAAATGCTGGAATGGCACTAAACATCGTGGAAAGGCCATAGGAATAAAGTATAGAATCAGAAGTTCCAAGAAAATTCGCTATTCTGGCCTCACAATCAAGGTGAACATCTGCATCAATAAATATGCTCGCACAGTCTCAGCACTGCTTATGTTTAAGCATGCATATAACATGTCAATGCCAAATCATACCAATTGTCCCATAAAATCCACGAGGACCACAAGAGCCTACGCCATATTTTTCCAGAGCTTTGACACAAGAATCCTGGTTTCAACAATGCTATAAGGTGACAAAATGTTCGATAGAGAACTATAGTCATAAACGAAAAAATAAAAAATTGTTTACTTGTAGGTTGGGATGCCCTATAAGACCAAGGTAATTTGCGGCAGTGAAATTTACAACATCTTTGCCATCAATCACAACATGGGGTCCTGCAGCACTGTAGAAGCAAGTTGTGTAATTGAAAATTGTTTAGGGGTTTGAATTTTGAGTTGGGATTTAAATAGTAAAAATTTTGAATTGAAATAGTTGTATGATGTGATATAAATAGGTATTGATGTGATGTTTTGAATGTATAATTGATTTTTAGTATAATATAGAAAATGAAAAATAGATATTTGATTTGATGTTTGGGGGGGGGGGGGGGGGTGATTTTGATGAATAGTATAAAGTCTCACAAATCCCCCAAACAAACACAAGTATTAAGGTTACAACATTACAATAAAATATGCATATATTCATATATCCAGTTATGCATTTTATACTTCTATAGTAAACTTGATGACTAGACATGAAAACATGAGAAGCTTTTGAAGTACAAACAGAAACCTACAGATATAAGATGACCATCAATAAAGAAATTATCATCATTCATCCCAGTGGAATCTATGTTACAAGCATATCTACATAGTTCCTTTTGTTCTTATAATCGTTATGATCTATAGAAAACATACTAACTGAAAAGGTGAAATAAATCTGCCATTTACATCATCTGAACAAAAATGAACTTCAGGAATACATGCACTGAAAAGATTCACCTTTCCAGTATGGGAGGTTCATACTTCATATCCTCCGTAATAGGAGGGATAAGTGGCTCCGGGACCCATTCGTCGCATAATTCATCTACTTCCTAAAAACCATTAAGGTATCACATCCATCAGCTTGGATAGAAAATGACCAGAAACAAAAGATTAATTATAAGAAAAACCATTTACCACGACAAAAACCTATTGGTAACAAAAAAAAAATTGTCCATCCAGAAAGTTAGAATGCAGAGTATAATCTTTACGGTGAAATTAAGTCTTCGTACCTTCTTGGTCAATGGTCTTTTAGGTGGCTTGTAACTTTTCTGAGAGAGAAGAAAGAGAATTACAACTAAGAGAAGACCCTCCACAAGAAGATGGCCTACAAGATATGATCAGATGGCTTAGTTCTTACACTATACAGTAGAATTATCACAATAGATATCTTATATTGTAATAAAGGAAAAGACATATATAATGTACCTTTGATGGGCACTCCAAAGACAACAGCCCTTGCAGATGGGGTATCCAACGCCAAGGTCAACCAATCTGAGGCAGACTTTACAAAAGTTTGAAACATTGGTAACATTGCATCCATTATGTTAACTGGAACACAAAGAATGCTACCACCAAGTTAAAGAAATACAAAGAGGCGTCCTCTTTAGAACGTAATGATGTAGTGCACTTTGATTCCTCTTATTAGCACACGACTACAGCAGCTTTATGTATGCAACTGTTCTGAAAATCAACAGCGACCAAATTAAATACTAGTAATTAGCAAGACATTATCATGACACAAAAACAAGGGTATATATAAATTGAATAAAACTAGATTACAGACAAACCAAAAAAAAAGGAAAGAAATAAAGAAAGATAACACTCGCGCACACAGTAATAAATTAATAATCCATTACAATTGGTCAAAAATATTATGTATTTAATACAAAAGTCTGAAGCTAAACATAATAATCTAAACCCCATATCCTTCAGGGGTATATCAGATCCTATAGATCAAATCATATGAGAATCTGTGTATACTCGTGTTTTTCTGTTTCCTAAAAAGAAAAAGCAATCATTTCTGTATTAATGAAGCGCAAATCAGATATTAACATGCTCAGAGAATAAATACCGGATATAAACAATTCTACGCCGTGCGATAAGCATTTCACAATATGAATCAATAAGATCTGATTGAGAACACAACAGGCTCTTCTCATCAAGGTGATAATCTCATGAAATCCAAACTAAATCAGGACAAAAATGAATGGGCTTCAAATAGCAAATCCTTAAATCGATGAAACGGATGCTTATAGTCCGATCAAAGCAAAATAATTACAGAAACGCGCAGGGTCCAAATTCTGTAGAAACGCAACAAGGTATCCAGCAGAAAGAACTCGGAAATAAGGAACAGGCAATACCCAATAGCAATTAAAATACGTACAAGAAAAAGAGAACACTAATTCAACAAACAGACAAATCAAGCGAGATATTATCACAAAAATTGCGTTCAATAGGAAATCGATAAAGTGATTTGCATTCAACGTAACCTAGTTAACGCAGAAGTTGAGTGGAGAACGTGGAATGGAATTGAAGGAGAAGAAAGGAAGAAGATGATGCAATACGTTAGCGGTTAGATCTGGACTGAGTATGTGGACGCACCATATGCATATAGAATGGAATGAACCACAATTACAATTCAGCTAACTTGTGCATAAATATGAGAAAGATTCGAGAACTTGCTGTTGCAGTCCGGTCGAGGATACCTGACCCTGACCCTGACCCTGACCCTTAACCGACCCGATATGACCCGACCCGGACCATTGGGGTGGCCCAACTCAGGTTGTCTATAAGTCCTGCCCAATCGGTTTCTAGCCGTTGATTTTATTTTTCAATCTCTTTTATTTTTTATTTTTCAGAAAAAAAAAAATAAAAATATAGGAACCTTAATTTGACCGAATAACATGATGAAGAAGGATGAGAAAAATAATAAAAAGAAGAGGAATAAAAGAAAATTTTGACAAGAAAGAAATGAAATAACGAGGAGAAGAAGACGAAAGAGAGATAAATTGGTGTGCCGTGGCTGTGATGTAAAATTATTAAGGCAAAATATATTATATTTTTTGAGAAATATATTGAAACTTTTTGAATAAAAGAATAAAATTGAAAATAAGAAAAAATTACTTTGATGTGAAATTTTATAAATATATATATATATATATATTAAATTTGATATTTTTTTCGAAAACTAGATAATACCAAAATTAAAAAATATTGTATAAACAGAAGTGAGAGATTGTGCTAACGTATATGTAACAGCATGTAGCGGTACAAAACATGCCTATGTTCTATGAGTCAACAGGTACATGAAACACGCCTGTATGTTTTTGTAGTATATGATTCATACTCTATCTATCATGGTTTTCCTTTTAGGTTATTTTCCATTTTGTATTGGCTTTTGTTTTGAACTTATTTTCCTATTTGCATGCGCATTAGGTAAATTTTAATTGGCTGAACCAAATAGCCTATAAAGTAGGCCTCACAAAACAAATCATACTAGCGAACTAGGTGTGGCAAACTCAGGGTCAGGGTGATGGGCCACTTCACCTATCACTTAGGTTGGAAGTGTAAATCTTTTTTAACATAGTATCAAAATCATGATGTTCGTACTACTGTATTAAGCATTGATTGTGTATGAATTTTCAAAATTATCATCTCTGTGGGTGGCGGTGAACGGTCACTCCACCTATCATCAATTATTTTAAGTTGAAAGTCTAGGAATTATCTCTGTCCCTGCAGACCATCTGGACAAATTTTTTCCCTTCATCTTTTGGCAGAGCAGACAATGATCCATACACAAATACTAATTAAAACGATTCTTACTGAGAGGGAAGAAGATATAGCATTGAATTGTCCTTAGTTATAATATGTCTCTCTGTCAGTCAGTCAGGACAACCAAACCATATTCAAATCTGTTCTCATTTCTTGATCTCTTCCCATAACTCCCTCCATCGTCAATCATTCATCTCTGATCTTAATCTTCAGCCCCCAAACCCAAAGTTATTAGTATTATTAATTAGTAAACAAAAAAATGTACATCTGAATGAATTCTGATGGATGAGAGAATAAGAGAACCAAAACAGAGATCCCTCCCCTCCCCTCCCCTCCCCTCCCTTAGAGGCCAACAACAGCCTGCAGGGGGACTTGTTTCGCCATCGATCGAGCCGCCACGAGGCCGGCAGCCAAAGCTGCCCCGAAAATGGTGTGCAGCCTCACGCACAAGTATTTTCCCATAAAGATCTTCGAGTTGTCCTGCACAGTCAACATTCAAATTGATCAAGAAATTGATACTGATAATTCATTGTATAAGTAGCATTCAATTGGGACTCACCCTGTGGTTCTTTTGAACAAAGTTAACGACCAAACCTCCCATGGGTAGTGTCAATGCGCACAAAAGCTAATAACAACAACAATTCAAATCGAATCAAAATTACTCATCCATCCATCTATCACAGGGCAAGTTTTTAATTAAAACCGAGAATAGTGTGCAATACTTACGACGCTGGCGAATGGGAGAGTGTTGGTCATTCCGAGGATGAGCACGAACGTGTAGAGCCCAAGAATGGACCATTTCACGACATGGGAGCCCCTTTCAGTACCCAGCCTCACCAGGGGAGATATTTTCCCGGCAGCTCTATCGCCTTTTATCTGCGAAAAAATTGGTTTGATGTATTGAGCTAATGAATTTGACACGATGATATGAATTTGGAATTGGAATTGGATGGAGTGAGGACTAACCTGATGGAAATGGCTGCAGAAGAGGATCAAGGATGTGGTGAGACCAATCAGAATCGATGACCAGAGGACAGTGCCGGAGATTGGCAACTCGCTGTAATAGACAACAATTATATATACGTTCTGTTAGAGATTAAAGTTGAAAGGAAAGTATGCACAGATATGTTGAAGGGGGAAAGAAGAGGAGACTTTTTGATGCTGTTGAGCAAGTAGAAGCCGAGAGTCGAAAACGGGCCGTATGCTAGAAAGAGTAAAGGCTCTCCCACTCCATAGTAGCTTAGTCTAAAAGGTGGACACTGCAAAATTCGTTAACACATTTCCAGATTGTGAGAAAGGAGTCATCTCTATATGTAATGGAAGCCAAATTGGTACTCTGTTTGTATTACCTGATAAAGATAGAAGCCGAATACTGCGGCTGCGATAAATACCATGGGTCGAAGGCTTCCGGTTTGTGCAGCTATCATGGTAAGCCCCGAGAAACCGAGAGCTAGCAGCGACCAGGCTATGAAATTGATGCCGTTGCGGCTTGATAACCAATAAAGGATTCCATCATCAGCCAACAATCATATGTACATATAGAGCACACAAGTTTATGTATATTCATGGCTATTTCTATCTCTGTTTCTGTTTCTTACCTGCCGAATAGATTGACAACTGACTCTTTCTTATCCTTATCGGCTCCGGTGTCGAAATCGTAGACATCATTGCTGCAAGCACAAATTGGAAGTGAGTGAGTGGATAGATTTGGGGGGAATAATGTTGTTGATAGATCGGTGGAATGAATGCTAAGAGATTTGGACCTTAGATTAACCCAAACGTTTATGATCACGTAGCATGCCAGGATTGTCAAGTATCGGCCTAAGGAAAACACGCCGGTTTGGTAATACGCGGCGGCGCTCGCCACCTGCACGGCCGGAAGTCGTCAGATGAAGTTTCTGTGGCTGGAATTTTGATTTAATAACGATTAATTGCAGAGACTTACAGTTACGGGAATCAAAGCGACGGTATACATAGGCAGTTTGGCTGCTCGCCAGATCAAAGTTGCTCGAGAAAGTTCCTCCTCTTCTCGAACCTTCACAGATTCCTTCCCGACCTGGCTGCTTTCCATTCCGGCGGCGTCTTCCGTGGGGGCGATTGTTAGCTCTGCCGCCTCGCACTTGAGCAGATTTTTCTCAGCTTTATTGCCGATTTTGGTGCTGAAATCTACACGATTAATGTTGGAGCACGACGTTTGAGGCCAACGGCGGGTGAGAAGCGGTAGCCCTTGCGCAGCAATCGGAGCAGCCAACGGAAGTGAGCATTTCCTGATTAAATCATACTCATTAGCTATATGGCGATCGATTAAGAAATTCGAAGCAGCGGCGAATATGTAAACGGGAATTGATTGGGCGAAATTACCTGTGAAGTGGATTCCTCCTGGCGAAGTAATCCTGAGTGATTCTGGGGGTTTGTATTCTGCAGAGCGTTGCCGCTGCTTCCATCGTCTCCGCCGGTTAGAGAGAGAGAGAGAGAGAGAGAGAAATCGATCTAGGTCCCCTGAAGAACTCCTGCTAGTGCTTGTGCCTGCGTCCGTCTTTAGATACATACATATATATATACAGTTTTTGTTTCTACCGACGAGTATATATGGTAACTGCATATATTGCATGTTTATTTATTTATTATAAATAAAAATAATAATTCGCTATGGAGTATGCATAATGCACGTTGCATGTTGATTGCCGCTTTCTTGTATAGTGTATTGTAGTGTACGGATAACGAAATGGGTATTTATTATTTAATACTCGCAGTTTAAAAAATATTTATATTTTAATAATAGTAAGAATTAATTTTTATATAAAGATTTATTTATTTATCTTATAGGAGTATTTTAATTTGATGCAATTATATTTATATAAGTAAATATAGATTCAGTTGTACTTTTTATAATATATAATATGACTAAATTTATTAAAAAATGTATATAATTTATATTTGAAGAACTAAAAATAACAAAATGTATATTTAAGGAAAGAATATTAATAACTATTATTATTATATATATATATATATATATTTTTATGACATAGTAATCCAATCCCCAGTCGAAACAAGTCACAAGTCCAACCCTACACCATTAGGCTATCCTTTACGGGACTGTATTTATATATTTTGATAAAGTTAGAATTTGCCGTGGTTACTGCTTTGGGTAAATTTTCTGACAAATGTAGGGTTTTTTTTTTTATAAGTTTAAGAAAATTTAGTTTGAGCTTGATATTAAAAATAATGTATGATTAGATATTTTGTAAAAAAAATATTTTTTTTTTTCGAAAACGCAGAATTCAAATATAAAAAACTTAGAAACACACAATTATACTGTGATATATTTTGGAATTTTGTTGTCATCATGTTATGCTCTTGTTTTTAATAATTTTATTGTGAAATATTTGTGAGGGGCATTTTTATGAAAAATTATGAGAATTAAATAGTACAAAAAAGAAATGCAAAGTAATTTTTTAAAATTCCAATCTTTTATATAAAAATACAATATTGGAGAGTGTTAATATTATTATTTATTATCTAAAATTGTAAAACATTAAAAACATTTTAATTTTTTTTGGAAATTTTAGAAAAATTACACGAACATCTGTATCCATTTGATTTGATAAAATATTGTCATTATTCTTTTGAATTAATTAAGAAACTACTTAATCTCCATTATTATTATTATTAATATTATTATTATTATTATTATTATTATTATTTTATTTTATTTACATTAGATATGTTTTACTATAATAAAAAACAATTAAGTCGCATTTTTCACACTAAAAACTTCAAATAAAATATTAAAAACACCCCAAGTGTATAAAAATTATTTCCGGACGGCTATACATGGGAGGCAGCCTTAGTTGGACTGAATATGCATTTATTTTTAGTCGCCACAGGTTTTAGTATTTGAAATATTGAAATTTTTTAAATACACTAAAAAAAAAATTAAATTAGAGTTTAATTTATTATTTTGGAAATTATATATATTTTATATTCTTTTATATTTTTTAAAAAATAATATTGGTAAATAATGTAAAAAAAATTCAAACGCCACTTGTTGAAAGAACTTTTTTAGGGTGTGTTATGTCTGTGAGTTTTAGTTTTTGGTTTGGATCTTTTAATAGTAAAAAATTAAATTTGAATATTTATTTTATTTAATATAAATAAAGATTGATGTGATATTTTGAATATAGAATAAATTTATAATATAATATTAAAAAAATAATTGTTTAATACTCTATGTTCCATTTGAATGATGATATTTGTAAATTTTTTAATATTAGTATTATATTAAATTATAGTGAAAATGACAAAAATATCCCTGTTAGTATAATATAATATAAAAATAATGACATTTGTCTAATATATCGTAAGTTGAAATAATATTTATTATGTTAGATAGGTAGTATAATTGATAACCTTGTTTTGGTACAGACGAAAATAAAAAATGGTAACTTTTCAATTGGACAAAAAAGGTATAATTTTTTAGTGGAAAAAAAATTAAATAATAAAAATTGAGATAAAATCCACAAATGAACAAAAGCTTAAAATTTTTTAGATACTTTTTGGATAATATTAATTAAAAATCATATAGAAAATTAACGTTAAGATACATATTGTCTTTTGGTTAATGGATTATAGTTATGCGTGACATACAGAGTTCCATCCTGAAAGAATATTAAAATTATTTCGGCGGCAGAATAATCTTATTTTTATTTAATAAATAAATATAGACATATATATTTAAAAATTTTCATATATATATTAGTATAATTGATTTAGATTATTATTCATAAATATATATTATTTCATTTGTATGAGGTAAAATTATATTATTTGTAAAGTAATATTTATGTTAAATATATTTGGTAAATTTATAATTATTATTATTTAATTATTTCCATCAAATTTATATTTATATTATAAATGGTTTTTTTATTTACTTAAATATTATTCATACTTTAAATAGGTAATAATAATTTTAAATTTTTATTACATTAATTCATACTCATTTCATCCAAATAAAAGGGATTTTTTTTATTTTTTAATGAATTAAAAAATAATAATATTTTATTAAACGAAAATATATAAAATAATTTTGATATTTTCATTTTGTACTCCGTACAAAGAAAAATGAGTTTTATAAAGATTATGTATACTTTAATATTCGTATATAAATTACCTTTTATTATAATAAATAATATATAGTTTTAAAAATATATAAAAATATTATCCTCTATTTTCTAAAATATCTTAATATATATTATAATTTATTTTTTTATATATATGCATCATATATATTTTAATTCACAGTCAAAATTATCTCACTATTTATTTAAAATTTTCTTCTTAAGTTTCAAGATTCGTTTACGTACACCTAAAATTAAAAATCAATTTTGACATTATTAATCTTTAAAAAATTACATCGATATATCTATTTTTTTAATTTTATAAAATAAAATATAAAATATTCAATTTTTTACTCTTCTCAATTTTTTATTTTTTTATTTTATTTTTAAGTATTTAAAAATATAGCCTAAAAATGTGTATGCCACGTTTGACCTAGTAAATCATTTATGATGAGTAAAATTGGTGGTCACTAGACAGCAGCTGCAGTCACACTTGACTCCTTCACTACATGTATATAACTGTAAAAATATTATTTTCTCCGTCTCATAAATATAGTCTTGACACGAGATTTAAGTAATATTAATATCATATTAGTAGTATGTAAAAAATATAGATAAAATTTTTTTTTGCCCTTATGAATGTATTAGTGTAAAAAGTAGAGACAATTGTGTGATAAAAATGAAAAAGTAGGTGTAATTTTATGGTGATATGATTATTTATGAAAATAAGACTATTATTTTAAAACGAACAAAAATGGTAAACAAAACTATTATATTAGAACGAATGAAGTATATTGAAATATCATTTTAATGTTTAGAGTCTTAATTTTAAAAACAAAAAATAAAATAATATAAAATTTGGGTGACCAATTTGACTAGCCACACCTAATTAACAAAGTACATAACACAACATACCAACCAAGACAAACAACAACAAACGACACATCCTCACCCATTCATATAAAATAAAATACTATCTCTGTTCGGTTCTAAATATCTCATTTACTTTTTACGTATTAATTTTTTAATATTAATTATTATATCAAAATATAATACAAATTAAGAAAAATTGCAAAAATACTTCAATTAGTATTTTATAGTATTAATAGAAGGATATTTGTACAAAAAATTATATAAATATAACGATATTTTTAATGTTAAATACAATAACGTAAAAAATAAATATGACCCTTAGAGAAAGTATATTATAAAGTAAATTATATTTTAATAAAATATATTCAATATAAATATCGTTCGCTAAAAAAATAGTTCTTGCTAGGTAAAAAATTTATTGCAAAGTCTTGAAAATTCTTCGGAAACATCTATTGCGAAAAAATTAGTGAGGAATAAAAAATGACTCGCCCCTCTTTGTCGCAAGTTTTTTGCGATGGGTTTTGCGATGGATAGAAATTTGAGTGATCTTAACCTCATAGGTTGTGAGGGAATAATTTATTTATTTTTGAAATTGATAGAAGTTATCTCGAGTCTAAATTTGTGGTTGATACGTAATTTTTATACGATATATAAATATGTAAGTAATATAAAAATAATTAGTATGTATATATTATATATTTTTTTTTTTTTGAAAAAATACGTATACTATTTTTGGCTAAAAGAATACACCTTTAATGTTTTTAAAGTTAAATAGATATTAATTATAATAATAATATATATAAAAGATATATACTTAATACCATGATTGAGGCCGTGTTTGTTTGGGGGTTTGGATTTTGAATTAAGATTTGAATAGTAAAAATTTTGAATTTGAATAGTTGTATGATGTGATATAAATAGGTGTTCATGTGATGTTTTGAATGTAAAATTAATTTTTAGTATAATATAGAAAATGAAAAATAGGTGTTTGATTTGATGTTTTTGGAGGAAAAAAATGGGATGAATAGTGAAAATTAAATCCAATCCCCCAAACAAACACACCCTCAGAGTATATTTTTATATATATATATATATATATAATTTATGATTCAAACGTTAAAAAAAATTGTTCTTTTTATTTATTTATTTATTATTATTATTTTTAGAAAGGGGATAACTTAATTAGATGGAATAGAACAGTTGGGAAGATTGTTACATGTAGTTATGGGAGAAGCAGAAGCAACTTAGGGTGTGTTTGGTTGGAGGTTTGGATTTTGAGTTGGGATTTGAATAGTAAAAATTTTGAATTTGAATAGTTGTATGATGTGATATAAATAAGTGTTGATGTGATGTTTTGAATGTAAAATTGATTTCTAGTATAATATAAAAAATAAAAAATAGATGTTTGATTTAATATTTTTGGAAGAAAAAAATTGGATGAATAATATAAATCCATTCCAATCTTCCAAACAAACACACCCTAAGTGGATGGGGTGGGTGGGTGGCACATTTGAGCAAACACAGTAGATCATTATAACCCTTTAGAAACAAGAAATAGACATATTCAACAATGGCATTATTTATTTATTAGAAAAATGTTGAGTTCAGATAGTAAAATTTGGCTAAAAAAAACATACCTAAAAGAGTTTTCGGCCATATGAGATTTAAGAATACAATATACTCTCTCCGTCATAATTCAAACGATTATTTTTACCATTTTCATCGAAGTATCATTTTGAAAAAAATAATATTTGAAACACCCTTTTAACTTTTACTTAAATTATAAATATATTATTAAATGTCTAATTACTTTTGTACATAATGTCAAAAAACAAAAATATAAAAACTCTTGCATATTTCAATTAATTAATAAACTACTATTAATTTTAATTTATTACAAAATTTCAAAACATATTTTTTTTAAACAGAGTGAGTAACGAGTATAGTAAAAAAATAAAAAATAAATAAATTGAATGGCGGTGTAAACCAAACACACCCTAAAGCCCTCACTAATGTTTTTTATTAAAGCCCTAACTAACCAAAACTCTAGAATGTTTCGGAATATTTCAAGAGGTTTCGGAATATTTTGAAGGATCTCTTCTAACCTCCCTGTGTTGACGCACCGCCGACTCGGCGTCCGTCTGCATCTTCTTCTCGGCAATATTCTGTCAAAGTTTCGGTCTGTGACATATTGTTAAACTCTTCCCTTAATTTGGGCCCAATTAACATTCCTCCACTTCAACCATTTGGGCCGGCCCAATCAACTAAAATGACCTTTTTAAAAAATTCCACCCATTTTTTTTAACCTAAAGATAAAATTATGTTACAAATTAGTTTCAATCTGTGAAAGTAATTATGTGCTCTTTAGCAACTAGCAAGATAGACATTTTGACTTGCTGTCGGACCTAATTTGCAAGGTATTAGATTTGACTGAAATTTATCCAATACTCACTTTCGAGTAACGGCTGCGGATTCCCACATCATTAAAAAAAAAATAAAAAAAATAGACCTTTTGACTTAGACTAAACACCCAACTTTCTAAGTATAACATTTTAGAGAGAGAGTGAGAATTTGATAATTTACAAGAGGTGGAAGTAATTTTATAGGTCAAACAATTCACAAGGGTGTGTTTGTTCGGGGATTTCACCCAAAATTCACCATTCATCCAATTTTTTTTCATTCAAAAATATCAAATCAAACACCTGTTTTTTATTTTTTATATTATACTAAAAATAAATTTTGCATTCAAAATATTACATCAACACCTATTTATATCACATTATACAACTATTCTAATTTAAAATTTCAAATCTGAAGTCAAAATACAAACCTTCAAACAAACACTGAATTCCACCATATTTCGAAAGATTTTGGAGAGATTTCGGGAGTATTCCTCAACTTAGAATCTTTCAAAAAATTTGTGTGAATTCTAAAACATTGAAGAAAATTTTAGATATAAATAAATCACCAGCTCAGGACTATTTTCGTCGCGATGGGCTAGGTTTTTCTTTTATTTATTTATTTTTGGGCTGTTCATTCAATCTTTGAGCTTGTGTTGGGTCATAAGCACTTGCCAACTAGGTCTCCTAATCACTATGATCACCTGTGTGTATTTATCCATCACTGCAGAGAATATAAATACATATAGCAATCAAGAAAATTTTAAAATGAAAAGGGCCATAAAGAAATGACAAGAACCACACAAAAAGACGAAACTAAATATAAATATGAATATGTGAAAACAATGATGAATAAAAGGCTCTATTCCTTTGGCGATAAGAAAGAATCCCATCAATCTTTTATTCCTCTGTCCGTCTATTTTCTAATATTCTATCTGATATTTACACATATTTTTAGGCAATTAGAATTTTTGTTATAAAATAATAAATTTGTTCTTAATCTTGTATATAAAAAATAAAAAATAAATAAAATAAAAATAAAAGAGTAAATTTTGTGTATAAAAATAAAAAAAAAACAAAAAAAACAAGACGTTAGTTTGTAGCAGGAAGAAGGATTATTTATCATTAATTTATTATTATTATTATTAAAGCATGCATCCCCACTGCCCTTTTTATCTCTTCCCATGCACCATCTTTCCGCACTATATTAAATTAAAATATTTTTGCACTTTCATTAAAAGACACACCCAACATTGCATTTAAAAATTTTCATCTAATACAAAAGCCATTTTTATTTCATTTTAGTATTTTTTTTATTGGCGCCAACTTCACACTTTCCTTTTTCAACATAAATTGAAAATACACATTTTTATCATACAAAACGACAAAAACCCATTCCTGCTGCCCGCAATGAAACAACCCGTATCTTCGCACACCTGCCCGCACCCGATCACTCCCCTCCAATCAAATTCAGACAAGTGTCGCACACTGGGACGTCTGCGGGTCCCACATAGCCGGCAAAAGATAACGGCGCCCGTTAACGCCGTGAGCGTTGTAGCTACCGCCGCTGCTCTTGTCCGTCAGCACAGTCCCGGCGTAACCCGGATACGCGCCCGACCCGAATACCCCCGTGCACGCCGTTACCGCCTCTAACGGCGCCGTCACCGGCCCCTGAAAGTATCCGTTATTGAATGGGTTCGTCACCGCCCCGGCCAGCACCGCCGCCAGATTGATCACCATGCCGTCGGCGCCGACGTCGCCGTTCGGCGCCACGAGCGGCGGCGCCTGCGGGCCGTAAGCCGGCTGGTGGAACGGCCAGGCGCAGTAACCCGGGCACTGCGTCTCGGAATCGCCGACCCAAGCGTAGGCAAATCGCGCCGCGCCGCGAGCCGAGCCGTGAGTGCCGCAGCGGCTCATGCAGAAGCCGTTGACGGCTACGTCGTTCGCCGTTAAGACGGCGTTAATTACTCCGGCGGAGTGGCCGCCCCTGGCGGCCAAGTAGACAATGTTGGAATGTTTCAGAGATTTTCCGAGAGAGCAGTTCTCGTCGAGGAATTGTTTTCCGACGACGACCTTGGATGCTCCGCCGCCGTACTTTTCGGTCGTCCGCCACCACGACGCGGCGGAGGGGGCGGCGAGTTTGGGGGAATTGAGAGAGTGGAGGAAATCGACGATAATGGAGCGCTGGACGGCGGTGAACTTTCCGTACCAGATGAGATTGACGGTGACGGTTCCTCGGAGCAAAGTTCCGTTGTGGTATTTGAGGAGCGGCGACTGTTGCACGAGAGCGGCCATGGAAGAGGCGGCGAGGAAGAAGAGAGGTAGGAGAATGGAGAAGAAAAGATTGGGCGCCATTGATTTGAGAATTGGAGGTGCGTATTGCGTACTGCTGTTGATTAGAAGGTATTTTGTTTTAATTAATTATTAATTTATTTATACAGGAGGAACAGCTGTAGGGAAGATAGCGTCAACATCAAGCATGACGCGTGGCGATGTTTTATTGGTCAGAAATGAGGCTTGCCAGGCTGGATAACTTTGCCATGATGACATGGAATGTTGTTCATAATTCACATTTAGGGTGTGTTTGTTTGGGAATTGGATTTTAAGTTGGAATTTGAATAATAAATTTTGAATTTGGATAGTTATATGATGTAATATAAATAGATTTTGATGTGATGTTTTGAATGTAAAATTGATTTTTAGTATAATATAAAAAATAAAAAATAAGTGTTTGATTTGATATTTTTTTTAAAAAAAATGAAATAAATAGTGGATTGAGAATCCAATCCCCTAAACAAACACATCCGAATTCATAAACTTTTAAAAATTTTTAGGGTTCGCTTTCTTTTGCAAAACAAAATCTAAGGTTTATACTTTTTCAACTTTGCATTTTTTTTTAAAAAAATATAATTTTTATTTTAACCAAAATATTTTATTATACCTTATTTTAATATTAAATTTAAATCATTATTTTTATTTTTATTTTTTTAAAATTTATCAAAAGAAACACAGTCTTGTTCTACCAACAAGGGTGTGTTTGTTCAGAGTATTTCTAAAGATTTTAACTATTTATCAAAATTTTCTCTCTAAAAAATATTAAATTAAATATTTATTTTTTATATTATATTAAAAATAAATTTTATATTCAAAATATCGTATCAACTCCTATTTACACAATATTATACAATTATTCTAATTAAAAAAAATTTACTATTCAAATATCAATTAAAAATTCAAACCTCAAACAAACACACTATAAGTTTAAAGCAATGAACAAAACTCAACAACATCAAGCGAGTTTTGAGCAGACATTTCGGCGTCAAGAAATGCCCGACAAGGTGACAACATCAAGCTAGTGCCGAGCAAAACACAGCAACATCGAACCAGTGCCGAGCTCTGATAATATTTTTGGGTTAAAATTGCTACAACATCGATTACTTCCTATGAATTTTGGCAATTTTAAAAAAATGTATAGATTTTTTTTTTTTTTTTTTTTTTTTTTTTACACCATACACATTTATTGAGATTAAATTTAAAACTTAAACTTCAAATGAGAATATTTCGCTACTTGATTTACAAATATTTAAAGAGAAATTAATAATTAAAGAGTCAGTTAAATTCAAGTGACTCATTTGTTACTTTACTTTTCTCCCTCTATTTTTTCTTTTTGTTTTCAACTTTTCTTTCATTTCAACTCTACAATTCTCTTCCAATTTATGTCATTGTTTGAAGCTTATAATTTGATTCACTATATTTTCTTCGATTTTTATACTAATTTATATCATCTTATCTCTGCATTATGTAATCCATTTCTAGCATATATTGTTCGGTTCAAACCACAATTCTTTTCTTATTTATTTTTGAATTATCTAAACATAAGATCTAGCCAATATATTTTTATATAAGCCAAAAAATCTAACAATTTGACTTTCTGACAGACTAAATCGCATTAGTCGTCCAAAGACAAAATTTTAAATGACAACAGTGGCAATTCAATGGAAATCGAATGTCTCGCTACTTTTCTTTTGTAGGAGATTCAACGCCTTCAACAAAGAAAAAAATGAAAGCTTAAAATTACAATTTTTCAAATATATTTTTCAGAATCAAATCCATACAACAATCCGAATTTCTTTTCGAGATTTCACGGTTGATATCTCCCAATGCATGAGTGAGATCATAAAGCCAAATGTTTGAGGACAAAACAATGTGGTTTCGACAAAGTTAGTCAATAAAATGGCTTCTAAAATTATTTGGACCATTTTAAATAGTACTTTTCTTTTTTTTTTTTTAATCTGATAGTACTCTATTTTTCTTGCATGCACATGATCTACATCTACCATATTGATTTCTTCTCCATTTTGTCGAGTATATATATACAAACACTAGAGCAATCATTTGTGGGGCTTTAACTTAAATGAAATTGAATAGATGATGATATGGGCAATGTTAATATTAATTAATTAATTAATTTATTTTATTTATTTATACACTTTTGTCAACAATTTGAAAACACCTTTCATTCATATATTAATTTCCCACTTTCATATTATATATGTATATGCTGTAAATCATTACACATTATTATAAACTGTAACTCAATCATGATATGTGTTTTGGATGAGTTTTAAAAAGTTTCTTTTTCTTTTATTTTTTTGTGCTTTTAAAATTTATTATCTCAGGTTTTTTCTAAACATTTATTAAAAGTAGAACTCATTTTTAAATCTTATTTTTATATTACTTTTGATGGGTTTGTTTGATTTTGATTTAAAATTAATTTTTTTTTTATTTATAATTGAATTTAAATAATATTTTGATTTGATATTTTATAAAAATAATAATACTTCTTTTGCCTTATAAAAATGATAAGAAGGGTACCGAACACAATTTTCTAATTTATTAAACAAAATTAACTTAGAGAAGAAGAAAGACTCTTGTATGCAAATAAAATTTTAACTGTCAACTCTCATTTGTATGAAGGACAGGTATTTGAGTTTTATGAAACTATAAGAGAATTTTACATAATTTTAAAACAAATAAAATTTTGTACTAAGTTTTTGAAATCACATGAATTTTATAATATTTTGGTTTTATGTAGAATTTTGTTTAGAAAAGATGTTTTTAGAAGTTCTAAAATTTTGAAAAAATTAAGAATAGTGGAAATTAACCATAGGGTACTTATGAGAAAAAAAATTATATTTGGTATAATATATATATTTTTAAAAATAATTGATTAGTGTTAAAATTAGAAAATTGTTATATATGTAAACAAAGGCCCATATCCATGCATGCAAGATTTTATTGAATTAACGAAAAGTCAAATTACACTAGGTGAACTATGTGTGACAGGTAGACCTAAAAAAGTCGGATGTTTGAACCCATGACCTCAATGTTACGAGTCCACCACCGGGTCATGCCTTACGGGATTAAATTAATATATTTTTTGTTGACGGTAAGGATAATCGAGACGGTTAGAGTATTGATTTGCGAAAATTAATACTGTACTAATTTTTCAGATAGAATCGTTCAAGACTCTAGAGTTTAAAAGTCCATAAATCTCCAACCAAGATATCATATAACACAAATTTTAAATATAGTTCATGTTTTTATGAACTTTTGATCTATGTTTTCTGAACTTTTGATTGATGCTTTTTGGACTCTTGATCAAACTTTCTAAACCCTTTCTCGATGTTTTTCCGGTACTCTTGCTTGGTGTTATTTGGAAATATCGATTACAATGTCATATACTCTATAAGAATATGTCATATGTTCTATAGTAATATATTATGTGTTTTTAGTTCTTGTGGTGTATTTGTAACTTAAATAATAAATGATATGCTATCTAATTTTTTGTTCGGTGCTTTAGAGAGCACAGTCGTGGTTTCATAGCCGTCAACAATAATAATGAGAATATAATATATATAAAAATAAATAAAGTAATTGGACAAATTGATTGAATGAATCTCGAGTCGAAGGAACCTGTTTTCTGAAAAAACAAATCCCTTTCAATAATACTTTTGATTGTTTGTATAATATTTTCAAAAATAAAGTAACAATGTCTATAAAGGCTTGGATTAATTGATTTCATATTTTTTTTGAACTTTAATTTACTTAATTAAATTATATCAGTTGATTTTAAACCGATTAATCAACATTTATATATATTGACAATATTTGTCACATGAAAATGGAAATCGAAGTCAGACTTGCAAAGCTTTATGATGCGATTTTGATAATACTGTTTCATTGAAGTGTCATCATCGACAGCTGTGGCTATATGGCGTGGTGTAGTGTTCTATCATGATACTTGCCTATTGATTGATATTTGATGGCCAACTATTGTTGTTGGATAAACGAGAAGCAAAAACTAGTGATGAATGATCTGATGGCGTGTGACCGTAAGATCATGAATTCAAACTTTCGATACTCTCAGATTTTATCGGCCACACATTATTCGTTTAGTGTAAAAAGAGTAGCGATCGTGAATTATCACATCATACAAAAAAACACTTTCAAACTAATTATGGCTGTTAAAGGCCCATTTCCACTCTCTAGAAGGTCAAAATGTTGATACACATATATACATGTATTTATATATATATATATATATCTTTTGTAAGAGTGATCCCGTACTGTGAGGATGAACTTAGGCACAATTCTTGTATAACTCACTATAGAATGAAATTTCTTTGCAGTCAATTCAATTTTCAACATTTATATTACAACATATACATATACCTTTACGTAGAAAAAGAAACAAAAAAATCGACAAAAATATATATATACGTCGCGAATACATACATCAAGTGTTCTTCTCCAGAACCGAGAGGGCTGGTGTTAGATAGTTATTCGCTTTGTCGGGCAAATGTGCGACCTGCAAAACACGCGCGCATCTGCTCATACAGAGTTTTCAACAAAAACGCGTCCGTAGAAGTACACAGAGAGTTAGTTCATACCAGCTCGTAAAGCTCCTTACCGGGTTCAGCCACATACTCATAGCAAACCTGATCAAAACAAATATCACTCGCTCCATTTTTCAGCGTTAAATCAATATAGTTAATCGACTACTCACATCAAAGCTCTTGTTTCTCGCTGTCGAGTCGTGCAGCGCTTTCACACATATGTCAGCAACATCTGCACAGCTAATTCCCTACATACATATATATATATATATATATATATGTATACCAGCATGGATGTTTAAGTGAACAAAGCACGAAACAATAAAAGACTTACAAAAAAATGATGTTGCGCTAACCTGAGATATCCGATTTCCTTGGTCAAATATCAGAGCTCGTTGGCCACCAGGCTCTTCCTGAAATTCATTTCATTCTTGTAAGAAAAAATCACAGAACAATTGATTAGATTCGAATAAGTTTTTACCAATAGAGGACCAGGGCGAATGATCGTGTACCCGAGGCCTGATCTCCTCAGTGAATCCTCCCCTGCCTGCAAAAATTCTGTTTAGAGAAAATAAAAGCATGGCTAAAAAAACCAACCGGAAGAGATAGAAAGGAAGGGGACCTTCTTAGCCCTTAGAACCTGCTCCCTTCTAACAGGGTCAATACCCGATCCTGTACATGAGACTAAGATAAAATCCGTTTCTTGCCCAGTCTGCAACAATCAGAATCTACTGGCATGTTAATATAATGGGGTGCAAATCTTATGCATAGCATATTTAAAAATGAAGTTAAATATGTGTTCGAATAAAAACACACAACTTCAATCAAATATAAGCAAACTCTGTTGAAGATGTGTTCATCTAATTATATAATTATTACTATTTTTTCATTTCTTTCAGCCCTCATAATTCAAATAATATTGAGAAAGGATGAATTGTGCTTACAGGCAAAGCTTTGATATATTCCAAAATCAACTGGAAGCTTCTCAAATCCTGTTTCGGCCCAACCAGGCCTTCTGTAGGCTTCTGCAATAAAAATAAGTGAAACTCAAAAAAATTGAATTTGAAAGGGAGCTACAACCAGCACCTATGATCGTCCATGTAATTTAACTAAATCATTTCACAAATATATATCTATATATATATAGATAGATATATAGTCAGTGGGAATGGAGTTCTTTTCAGAAAACCTGTCGTCTGGGTTCAAATCGGATGGTCAATGTGTGAACAAGGAATGGATCCAGTGGTGGATCCTCTGGCTTCACAGGCCTAAAAGCAGAAAACGGTACTCTAACCTGTTGGCAGGGGAA
This sequence comes from Andrographis paniculata, assembly GCF_009805555.1. Lineage (NCBI taxonomy): Eukaryota > Viridiplantae > Streptophyta > Magnoliopsida > Lamiales > Acanthaceae > Andrographis > Andrographis paniculata. Next base: position 5,174,701 of record NW_026137402.1, read on the forward strand.
AAAATCATAAGGAAAACGTTGATGTAACCATAACACTCATCTAATGTTCGTATAAATGGCGAAGAACAGAGCAGAGATGATCAACATTTCTCACATCCTATGTTTTAACTTACCCTGCAGAAGCCACTTTTGGTACTAATCCTGGCGAAGTACATTTTACTCTGTGACATGTCTGCCAACGGACCTGCCTCGAGAATTATTACATATGATCTTCCATTTCCACCAACAGAGAACACAAGGCCCTCATACCTGTAACATTGCAATATGATCATAGAATTATCAGGCTATGAATGTGCACTCTTTTTGATTAATGATCAGAATGTATTCGTCTAGAGAGATGCAGGGAAGTAGTTACGATGGGATTCTGTAATCTGTACCTGTCAAGGGTAGAGCCAAGAGGAAGTGAAAGTTTCTTCGACAATTCAACGTAGCCGCCTCTAGTGAAAACATATCCTATTTGTTTAAATGGAAAAAATAAAGTGTTAAAGAACATGGAAATTACGAAACGGATGAATCACGAGTTATTACTTTTACCTGTGAAAACTGCTTCTCCATCTTCTGTGAACTCAAACTTAGCATCCATTCCGCCATCGTATTTAGTAGCAATAACATCTTGGAAATAAGTCCCTCGACGAACTTCCCAGCCATTCAATGATTCTTGCGACTTGAACTTCGCAATCAGAAGCTTACTTTTGCTGCTTTTCCCAGCTCGTAGTTGCGCAAGCTTATTGTTATAGTCCTTGAAAACATTCAACAAACAAATTAAGATCAACTGAAAGATCTAGTAACATGGAAACTATATATTTTATCCGCCCGAAAACATGAAATCATACCTGAAATGCTTTGGTTAGATTATAAACTCCGAGATGATCGACTCGGTTAAGATCCCCAGTGATCGTTGAGCGAGCTGTGGCACAAAAGATAATCTTGTTACAGCCTTCAACGGCATCTTTGAGCGTCGAAGGTTCACCAACATCTCCTACCACAGCCTCTACAGAAGTCGGAAGCAGATTCGACACTTCTTCATCTGCTTTCCTCACTAATGCCTGTAAGCATAAGTTCTCACAGCTATATTATGTCTCTAATGAATTAGGGCAATTGCAGTATAAATAAATTAACCTAATTTGATCATTCATGGCGTTGCAGTAATGGTGGTGCAGTTAGAATGTAATTCACCTTCACAGCAAGATCATAGGAATCATATGCTCAAGTCGAATCCTAATAGTAATGGCAACACACAATTTTGAAGTTGAGAGAGTATTACCTTGACGGTATAACCCCTGAGCATGAGCTTGCGGACGAGAATCCGGCCGACGCGGCTGGTGGCGCCGACGACAAGCACGGTGGTGTTCTGCGCGCCGGGAATGGCGAATTCGCACATTGGCCCGCTCTCCCTGAGGAGAAGCGCCTCATCGTCGTCCGTCCGAGTGGTGCGCGAAATCTGCCCTAATTCGGAGAATTTCCGCCACACTTCGTCGAAGATTTGCCTCGATTTACGCCCCAAACCGACGGGATTCACCTCGTCGAAACGGTTTTTGATCGCCGAAACAGAAGGTGCAGAAACTCCTCCTGCCACTTCCGCGTTATCTTCCGGCGCCAATTTCGGCTTCTCCTCTTCCAAAACTTGCTTCCGCTTGGACTTCCCCTTGGGCTGCTTCTTCTTCTCCTTGCCGGTGGAAGAAGCAGAGGCCTCCATCACGAATGGCCTCCTGGCGTTGGGGTGGAGAGTTTCGATCCATCCTCTGCTGCGCGGATTTCGATTCCCGAAAATAGTGGACGTGAGGGCAGCAGTTGCGGCGCTCATCGTCCTCGGCTTGGTTGTTGTCCTTCAGAATGGAACGGAACGTCGTCGAGTATGGAGAGAAGTGGGTGAGGTGCGAAGGGATGTATTTGCCAAGTCATACCTGAAAGTGACAGTGCTGCACAGACCTGAAATTCAGACCACAAAAGGAAGATGAAGTGATGGAAAACAACTAGAAAGTTTTGGGAGTGACACGTAGACATACTCGCTTCCTTTCATTTTCCTTTTCTTTATTTTAATAAATAAATAATTAGTAGTATTATTTATTTTATTAATTTTTTAATAATATTTCTAAATTTATTTTGATCAAATTCTCCATCCATTTCAGTATTCTGTTCACATTTTCATTCTTTCGACTTATAATGTTATTTTTTTTTTCATGAAAAAAAATTATATACTTTAATTTCATATTAAACTTTTAAATTTATAATTTTTTAAATTTTAATTAGACTAATTGATTAATCTAAAATTATTTTTATTATACGATAATTATTTTTATTAATATATTTTTAATTATTTATTAATCTTACTTCTCATAAATTATTGTGTCTACACTAAAGGGACACCATAGATTGGACGGAGAAAGTATATTTTAACATTAAAATCAAAAAAAATATATATATATATATATATTAAAGAAATTCGAAGTAAAGAAGGAATATTTTTGTTACATAACATTCATAATATCTAATTTCAGGACGATATTTTATAACATAAAAAATATTAAATTGCATATTTTCTCCGTCAAATTCTATATTTAAGTGGTAAAATGTGATAGATTGAAAGATTCACTATCATACATATCAAATATATAAAAATCAATCGAAAAATTAATTCATTACTTTGTACTAGAACATTTCCAATAATTCATTCGAAGTAGACACGATGCTAATGAAAATGAGATCGCAGAGTTGATCTTGCGCAATGTTAACATTGGTCATACCGATTTCTTGGCTAGACTATGAATGACTTGAAAATTAAAAAATGAGAAAATCTTTTGCCTGACTAGTCCCAAGACTGGGAATCTGCAAGCTTCAGTTATGTATCATGCCTTCTTTGGGAGCCAACTATCCAAAAAACCAAAACAACTTTGTCTCAAATCGGTTGTCTTAAATGAAACTAGAAATAAAAAATACATCCTAAGCTGCAATGAAAATGACAAAATGTGAATCATTGCGGAGCTGGATTTGAATGTTGGCTTTGAAGGGACGGTGGAACATGGCTGGCCAGTCTAGCTGGGAAATGCCCACAAGCTATGGTATTTGTTCAGTTGATTAATGGTGATATAGGAAGAAATTAACATGGTATCTAAAATTTACCTTTTAGAATTAACAATATATTCTGATTTCCTTCACGCCATCCAACTAATCCTTAGTAGCGACCTTTGTCATTATCGATAGACTAGGCTAATCAATGCAATTAAACAAATTCTCACCAAGCACCTATCATATACTCTATACACCGCGAAGGGGATTTAGTAGCAGATTGGCTCGCAGAAAAGGGAGTTGTTGCTCTGGACAACTTTGAGCAAATAATGTGGGGTTTGCCTCTCAGAAAGATTTACTCTAAACTTCTGTATACCTCTTAGGTCATATTTATTTTTTGCCTTATTCTACTTGACATTAAAAATATTTTTATATTTGTATAATTTGTTTTACAAATGTTAATTAGTATTATAAAACACCAATTAAAGTATTTTTGTATTTCTTTTAAAATTTGTACTGCCTTTTGATGTAATAATACTTTTTTCGTTGTCTTATAAAAGAAAATATCATTACAAGTATACATAAAGTAAAAAATAAAAATATAAAAACTATTCTACATATTTTTACCAATGACATAATTAGTGCATTCGTTATAAAAAATTGTGTATGTATAATTGGACGAAAATTTAAAAAAAAACAAGTAAAAATATTTAAAATTTCATTTTATAGTTACTCCCAAAATAAAATTAAAAATATTCTTTTACGATGAAAAAAGAAAATGAGCATACAAACAATATAGACTAATATTATTTTTTGATTTATTATAAAAATTTAAAAATATTTTGACTTAAAATATTTTCTTTAGTTTCAATTCAAAATATAATTTAAAATATAATTTTTTTTATTAGTTTCATTTGTCTCACATTAATATCCAATAACCAAACTATCTACCTTATTATTTTCTCTATCCAGTTACCGTCTACATTTATCAATTTTTAAAAAAAAATTATATACTTTAATTTTATTTAAATACTTTAATTTTAATTTAATATTATTTTAATTAATATATTTTTAATTATTTATTAATTATATCCATTTCCGTATTATCTACTCTCTTCTATTTTAGTTTCTACCGACGGGACGGGACAGGGCAGGACGGGTCCTGTTTAGCTAACCTGATGATGGCCGGTGTCCACGCGGCCAATTCTTCTGCTCCTCCACCCCCGCCGCCGTCCTCCTCCCACGGCGGCGCCGGAATTCCGGTGGAGACTTTGAAACAGGTGGACATCAGCTACCTGTCTCAGTCAGAATTGCAGGCCCTCTCTCTGTGCTCCGTTTCTTCATACAATGTGCGGCGGACCGATGATGTCGTTTCTCCACACCTCGATCGATCAGTATTTAACGAGTCCGCCGGAAGTCGCCGCCAGACCTACTCCAGACTCCATCACCGCTCCCATTCACGCCTTCCTGGACTTCATCCCTCTTTCAAACCTCACAGACAACCCCATTTCTCCTCCGATCATGTAAGCCACTCTATCGTCCACTTCCTCAAGCACTTTCTGAGCGGCAATCGCGATCCACCGCCTCCTCCTCCCGCTCCTCCCTCGCCTCCGCCTCCGGAGGAACCTAAACCTATGGTTACCCCAACTGTGGACTTAGGGTTTCTAGGGTTACAAGAGAAATTGAAGGTGAAGCGCAAGGGTGTGAGGAAGAGTAAGAATTCGAGCCAAGACAAGATTGTTGAGAATGGGGATGGGATGGAGCTGCAGCAGGTAAATTCCAAAGCTGAGGTCGTGGATCTTCAGGAATTGGAGAAGAATGGGGATGAGCTGTATACCGAGGAATTGAAGAAGAGGACAATGGGGCTAGAGACTGAGGATGGTGTCTTAGGTTTTCTGTGGAGTTTGGAGGGGCAGTGGTGTAGCAGGAGGAAGAAGAGGAAGTATGTGGATGCTGCAATCTTTGGCGATGCACTGCCCATTGGATGGAAGCTCTTGCTTGGCCTCAGGAGACGAGATTTTCGTGTCTCTGTTTATTGCCGCAGATACATCAGGTGTGGATGAATTGATCTTCACAATGTTGTTCCTTAAATTTCTTGTTTCTAGCAGATAATGCATTCATAAGTTTATCTACTAACTTGGTGGAGATAGATCAGATCTTTTAGTCTCAATGATTATTGTAGGAATGTTTCATTTTGAGTATTACAAATGCCATTTTGAAGAATCTGATCAAGTACAGTAATTGGGGCTTTAGAGTGATAAGATTGTGTGTATAATTGGTGGATATAATTACAGCTACATAAGGTAATTGTATCTATTAGAAAGCAGGATGAAAAATTTCACTTAGTACTATGTTATAAATCAGCTGTGACGCTTATCGGTCCTAGAAGTTTTATGTGGTTTAAATGCTGGTATATTATTTGTTTTAGTGATATTACTTTTATAAGTATGGGGGCCGTTTTTCAGTTTGCAATGGATAATTTGGTGATGTCCTTATTGAGTTAGTGTTAAGTAGTTATCTTTTATGTATGTTGTCTTGTTTAGGATTTCGGGATTTGAATTGTTGGTTCTTATAAGAGTCCACGTGTTATAAGGTTGTGGGTTGGGATGTAGTATTTTTAGCGCGCGGTGTGTTCTGGTCTTGTGAGCTAAAGTTTTCGCTCTTTCCTTACCAGTCCGTCTGGGCAACAGTTTCTGTCATGCAAAGAGGCTGCTTCTTTTTTGAAATCCCATTTCGGTGCTAGCGCAGCGGATCAAAAAACTTATAGTGTTCAACAAACACATAACATACCTTCTGAAAAAGTAAGCATATTGGTGTTACTTACTATTTTTGCTAATCTTGATGCGATAATATTAACTGGAGCTGCAACAGGGTTCTTCTCTTGCTGACAAGGCAGATGATGCTGCGCACGACGAATTAGGCCGTTCAACTTTGGGTGAATCTTCACGCAATTCACATGATAATTGTTTGGAAGGCATAGAAAACCTCCCTGAAGTCCAAGTTCAAGACAATTATGAATGCGTCAAATGCAATCTTAGATTTGATGATAAGGATGCGTATCTACAGCATCTGTTTACATTCCATCAAAAGACTACTAAACGACACAAGTTCGGGGCACCTGTTGGAGAGGGTGTTATTATCAAAGATGGGAAATACGAATGCCAGTTCTGTCACAAAGTTTTCCTGGAAAGGCGTAGCTATAATGGTCACGTAGGTATTCATGTGAGGAACTCTGGGAAAAATTCTAATGAGCCAACTGCTCCTAACAATCTTGAGAAAAAGCCCCCTGAGCCTCCATTGCCCGAGGAGATTCCCTCAAGGTCATCAAAAATGGATGCTCTCATTGAAATAGCACATAATTCCATTGTTGAAACTTCTGCAGTCGATACTGGTGAAAAGGCTATAACTTCTAATGAGCCAAGTGTATTGAGCATAGAAGCTCAGGCAGCTCCCACTGCTAATGAAGCACATTTTCTTGCGGATCCGGTTGAAATTCAAAAGGAAGATTCCAGTGCTGTCAGTGCTCATCTTGAAGTCCTGAATCATGACACTGAAGTCATGACAGTGGATAATGACGTTGTTAGGAATGATGATTATGCATGGAGTGTGAATGTTAAGATGGATACTGATTGTGTAAATGATTCCAACCCTTCCGGAGCAGGTGAAATCGAAAATTGTGAAAGTAGTTTGGGTATGGGTTATGATAACAGATGTTTGAAGCCGAGTGATGATCATCCAGAAGATACAACTGGGATAGCTGTCGCTGAGGATGTTTTTCATGGTGGGGTGTCTCCTGTGCCGTTGGATCAATCTCTGCAGTTCTTCCCTCCCTTTGAATCTGCGTCAAATAAGGTAACCTATTAGTATGAAGCCTTAAATATATATTGGGGAAAGGTATGCAAATGTCGAGGCTTGCTATATTTTTGTCGCTGTTTGGGGGAGAGAGTACCTATAGCATTAAAGATTTGTGCATCCATTTACAAGACTGTAATAGTGCATTAACCATTTACCAAATTTGTGCATTATGTCAATTGCTGTTAAGTGCGGAGTTTTGCATAATAAAGTCTTTTTTATTGAGTGCGACAACTTGGCATGTTTCACTAGAATCTTTTAGATTTCACATATCTTAACTGGTGACTTTTAATTTGATATACGACTTTTTGGATATGCAAGTTCTTCAATGATATATGCATTGTCTTATGTATTCTTTTGAAGGGAGAAAGTGAATTTTCAGTAGCTGCTCAGAAGATTGAAAGTGTTACAGGCTTTGAAGAACTGAGGTTTGATGATATTGGGCCCTTCCAGTATGATTTTGTGAATGAACAAGAGTTGCCATCTTTGCCGGGTGGCCCCATGAATTTGAGAGCTGACAGTGTGATGGATGATGGATTCAATTCTACCGTTGCATTTGGTTCAGACGATGCTATGCTGAATGAAAATCAGATAACTGTATGCGTGTGGTGCAGAACAGAATTCAAACTTGAGGGTATTGATTCAGAAACTCCGTCAGATTCCATAGGCTACATGTGCCCAAACTGCAAGACCAAAATATCCGGCCACTTCAGCGATGCTCTGTCTATGGATCCTCGTAACCTCTGAGGATTGCGCCCCATCACATTCCGGGTAACTTTGCAGCCTATGATCTGTATCGATGAAAATTAAGAATGCTAATGTTAACGTGTAATGTTTCTTGTTATGGCTTTGCAGTTTGTATTCCGATTTGGTACCTTCCGGGTGCCGGGGCAGGATTACGCCGTTTATATTGTTGAAGCAATGAGGTTTGAGTTTATCCTGCTCTGATTTGTTCTGATTTACTTAAACTTGTGTATATAGAAGCTGAATTTGTTTCCCCAATTGCTCAGTAACTCTACTTGCAAGCAGAATCCTCCATGGAAATGGAATTACTGTAAAATTGTAGAGCTATTGTTTATGTATTATTGTGTGATGTACCATCTTGGAGGATTTGGAGGGACGATCTTTTATACTCCCACCCACCGTCTAATTTATAGTATATTTAGACGGTCTTTTAGGTAAGTGTTTTGCTTTAGGAATTGACAAATTTATTATTTATGACAATTTAGAGATTAAAAATGGTATGAATTGAAAAATTTGCCTATTTAAAGTGTTGGATGAATGAAAGGATAACAAAAAAGTAAAATTTGTGTTTAAAAAGAGATGTTCCAAATAGGAAAATAGGACAATACTTTATGCATGGAGAGAGTGATTTGTTAAGTGTTTTTGATTTATAATTCAAGTTTTATCAATGTTTAATTAGCTAATAATACATGTTTTCTAATTTTATGTTTATTTGAGGTAGGACATGTGTTTTCATTACCCTAAACTCCTTTCTTCGTCTCAAAAGAAAAAAAAAATCTTATTTTATTATTTTTTATTTTTTTATTATTACAGAGTAATAGTCTTATTGTCATAAATAAGTCATTATAAAATTATATCAATTTTTATTTATTTATTATTATTATTATACAAATGCTATTGTTCTGTTGTTTTTTACAATTAGAGTAACATATATATTCACAAAGATAAAAATAGCATTCTATCTAGTATTAATTATCAATATAAAAAATTATTTTGAATAAATTAAGTGTATAAATAGCTGCTGATATATTTATAAATAAATATAATATTGAATAATATAAATTAATAATTATATAATAATTTTTCATAAAGATAAAAGTATATATTTTCTGTAGTATTTGGTCCAGTATGTTGACTGCTAACCCATCATAATTTTTGGGCCTTACTTGAGACTCGGCCCAGTAGTCCAAATACACACAAAAAAGTTAGCAAATTTTAGTGATATCAAGCATCCATATATGTTCAAAATTCTAATATGGCACTTATTGGTTAATTAAGGGATTTGATTATTAGATATAGACATTTTATGATTTCCTTCTTTTATCTATATTTCTAATAAATTTTTTATCTATAACTTTCAATAACAACATATTATTTTTTGTTTAAAATTTTTTAAAATAACACAAATAATTACTATTTTATTATTTTTCATAACCCTTTCAGAGTTTTCAATAGTCAATAACAAATATCTAAAAAAAACCTACTCCCTCCGTCCCATGTAATTTGGGTATGTTACTGTAGACGCGAGGATTTAGGTAAAGTAGGAGTAGTAAGTAATTAAGAAGTATATTAGTAAAAATAATTATTGTATAGTAAAAATAATTATAGATTAAGATTCAAATAAGTAAATAGTTTAATTAAGATTAAAAAATTTATAAAATATAAAATTTAAAATGTGATTAAAGTGTATAATTATATTTTCTAAAAAAGGGAAGGATGAGTTGACGAACTAAAATAGAAAATAAGAACAAATGATATGAGACGGAGGAAACATATGTCAAATTCTTTTGCAGTTTTAGAATCTTTGTATTTAAAGTTAACGATAATTTCGTAGTTATAGAATTTTTGAATTACTTTTGCAGTTAGAGGGCTTGTAGAGTAATCATGGTTAATTAAGTATGAAGGTGAAACATAGAGTTTCTGTAACTATAAAAAGTTTTGGTGGAATTTTTAAACAATAGAAGTTTTCACACAATAACTCCACTTAAATTTTATATTCCCTCAATTTCAAATATGTACATTATATTTTTTTCATGATTTATTCTATATAATTTTCAATTTATTCTACTTAATATTATCCACTTAAATTTTCGATATTCTGAACATTATTTTGGCCGTAGAATTGGAATGCTTCAATAACAAGCAAAACTTGTAAAAACAAGATTGAATCTTACAAAAATCAATCAAATAACAGAATGTGATGCCAATGTCAATTCAACAATTAATCGAATAAATTAAAGAAACTATACCTGATAAGGACAACTCTATATATATAAGCCAATATTTTTTTTTTTTTCCTACTTAAAACAATATTAATGGATTCTATATTAATTTAATCCAATTTAATTATATCATATATATATTTTTTCTTGATTATATTTATGCAATCTTAATTGCATTTGAGACTTATATTCTTCTTTGCATTCTAGCTGAAAAATTACATGTAGAGTTTTATAACATATAGATAGGTGGTACGTTCTTACATAATTTTAAATCATAAGATCTTCTGAATTTTTTTTTAGATAAATCACTATTTTAATATACCATAAATTAAAAATAAATATCATGTGTTGTCTATTAATACAGCGTTGTGTTGTCAATATTGTGCTGAGTTTTATAATTAGACACAGTAACCAATATGTGATATCTTGCGAAAGAAACTCTTATTTCACGATCTTCTTCTTTCTACAACTTACACCTTCCTCTTATATATATAGCTTTCACTCGCATCCACACGAATCGCGTGCACAAATGGAATTACCGAGCAAGACGGCAAGATGCAAATCTTGCGGCTTGCAAACAACAATGCCTCCGGGAACATATCTTACCTGGTGCCCGATGTGTCGAGCAATGATCCGAGCTGAGGATCCCTTAAGTCACACGCACGATGCCTTTTCCCGCGCAGCGAGCAAGTTCAAGGATGTGATGCACGCGGCATCGAATGACATAAGCATGATGGCGTCGAGCATGAATACTACTTTTTTGCGGTCGGGGATGTCAGGTTTCTCGCAACCCCCACAAATACGTTCTCTGCAGCCGATCGCCTCGGCCACGGCGGGCGGGCGGAAGCGGGCAGTTCTGTGTGGAGTGAGTTACAACGGGCAGAAGTACAAACTGAATGGAAGTATCAATGATGTCAAGTGTATGAAATACTTTCTCATCAACAGGCTTGGCTTTGCAAATGACTCTATACTTATGCTCACTGGTGAGATATTTAATAAATTTAAATTTAGATGTTGTCTACCAATTATTTTACCTGAAAAATATTAGAACTTGAAAAAGATAAAAAAAAAAATCAAAATGTCACACTTGAGTATTTTTACATTCATAGATGAGAAAAGAGAAAACCTCAGATTTAGGGTCTATGTATTTTTATGATTAGTTATTAATCTTGCCACATATTGATTTAATACAATAAATGACTCTTGTCACAAACTAATTTTGTCACTTTTAAGTCTTCTGGCGCCGGAGATGCCTACGTGGCATCTGCTTGATTTGCCGGAGGACACGTGTGTCAGCCTGGTTAACCGCATTTCACGGACACGTGGATTTTTTTTAAAAAAATAATTTATTTATTTTGTCTTTTATGTAATTAAATGTTTTCAATTTTTTTTTTGAAAATTAAAATTTTTTAAAAATATAAAAAAAAATCACATGTCCGCCAAGTATCGCTGACCTGGCCGACACGTGTCCTCCGGCGAACCACGCGGTTGCCATCTAGATATCTCCGGCGCCGGAGGACTAAAACTGCGAAAATTTTCTATTTACTTGCGACAAGTTCCGATTATGAGACGAGACTAAAATGATAAAATGGTGGACTAATTAAAACATCAATTTATCTAATAATGTATTTTTATAAAAAGATGAAATTGAAAAAAGAACATACCCTGGTTTTATTTTTTAAAATTCTTGTGAGGTAATAACAAAATGAAAACATTAAAGGATAGTAAATCAATGTTGTATTGTGATTTGGTACGCAGAAGAAGAAGCAGATCCAAACTTGATTCCAACAAAGAGTAACATGAGAAAAGCCTTGCAGTGGCTGGTCCATGGCTGCCATTCCGGCGATTCTCTGGTGTTCCATTACTCCGGCCACGCCTCGCAGCAGCTCGACTACGACCGCGACGAGGTCGACGGATACGACGAAGCACTCTGGCCGGTCGATCACCACTTCACCGGAACCATAGTAGACGACGAAATCAATGAAACCATCGTAAGATCTCTGCCTCCCGGTGTCAAACTGCACGCAATAGTCGATGCATGCCACAGCGGGACTATTCTTGATCTGCAATATGTATGCCGAATGAACAGGTCGATTTCCGCAAAAAATTTCCTTATCCTCGATTTCTTTAACGGCTAATTCAGTTCCGTAATGCCGCAGGGACGGGCGCTACGAATGGGAAAATCAGGGCTGTTTGGGAACTTATAAAGGCACCAATGGCGGGCTCGCCGTATCTTTTAGCGCCTGCGATGATGACCAAATCGCGGTGGATACTACGGTGAGTAGTTACAAAAAATGAATTTGTTCGATTCATAACATCATATCCAAAATTGCACGAAATATGTTGTATTAGTCCTCCTTAACAAGCTAATGGTGCTTCTTGATGCTTGTTTAGGTGCTTTCGGCAGACAATGCGGCAACGGGCGCCATGACGTATAGTTTTATCCAAGCGGTTCAAAATGAGCCCGGATTAACGTACGGTCGCTTGCTAAATGCAATGCGACAAACAATTCGTGAGGCCCGGACGGGATGTCCCTTGAAAAAGGTTTTGCACCAAAAGTCATTACAGGTAATCGATAGAAGGCGGCAGTTACTGTACTGAATTATAAAATTCAATATAAGTACATGATATAAGAACATATACAATACAAAAAGAAAAAAAAGTATATTTGTAACATAATTCCGTTCCTAAAGTTCACGCAGCTAATGTAATTCCATCTCTAATTCCGTCTCTAATATCATTAGTAACGGAAAAAATGAATTTAGAAACGAATAAACCTCGTTACAAAATTGATAATTTCTTATAATGATAACACACGAAATAAGGGAAACTGTACATAATTTATGCTAACATAATACAAATGTAACATATGAATTGATAACACATCACATTTTAACACACAAAGTATATTTATACTACACATCTACAGTAATGAACTGACAGATTTATATGTGCATATGTTGTCTGTCTATTTCATATGTATTGACTGTTGCTGATTTTCCTAAGTCAGGACTGTAATCATCGACTAGCTCAAAATAACATTTACGCCGCAGTTTGTACATATATCTACTAAACAATTAATGTTCGTTACTGAGGATAAAATGAATTTTGTGTAAGAAGGAAACTCCTATCAATGAAAATGTGCTCGGAATTTCGACTAATTGAGCTGTTTTCATGTTTTCAGGAGCCTCAACTTTCCTCCTCGAAGGAATTCGATATTCATTCGACGCCATTTACCCTGTAAGAATGCATGTAATCGCAGAACTCGGAAGTCGTCATTTTCGACTGTCAAGGTTTTCTTCTAGTGTTGATGTAAAAGGTTCAGTGCTGAAGAATAATGTGATTTATGTATGAATGTTGAGAATGAAATATCTGTTTTGGTCTTAAGAGGTAATAACTTTTTGACTCAAACTCGAGATCTCATATTAGATGATTATAATGACCGTCTTATCTAAAATTTTGTAGGGATGCATATTATTAATTATTTTTCTATCATATAGCCCAACATTCTTCTTTCTTCTTTTGAAATAGTAATTTACAACACCGTCTTTGAACAACAAGAAATTTTGAAAAACTGATTTGACCGAATCAACATGTTATACACATACTTACATTTAATGCTGATTATGCTGATCCATACCCTTAAAAATATATATATTTTTGATAAATATTTACATTAAGGGATTCACATCTACAAAATATTAAAAACATGACGACAGTCATTTTTGTGCAGTCATTTGAAATCCACGACAGTTTCTGTATAATTAAGAGATAAATTTTAGTATTAGGAGGAGCAAATTAAAATAATTACATATAAAAAAATTATTTTTACACTAAATAATAATAAAAAAAAAGCTCAAGCTCCTATTTAGATCCGCCACTACATAGTAGCAAAATGTATCGGATCTTTTCATGTTTGGGCAGAAGTAATACTAAAATGGATGACTTCCTGAAAAGTCTGTCTATCGTCCAATTGTGTACTTAAAAAAATAAAAATATATTTTGATGACAATTTAAAATGAAAAAAATAAATATAAATTTGATGGATGAGTGATTAGTAGAAATGGAATTTAGAAAGAAAGTCCAACAAAATATCTAACAATCTAAAGAATGTGCCAAACAACTGGACGTAAATCAATACCAAAAAACACAACTAACTGCAAAGTGGAAAATGCATTAAAAGAGAAAATGAAGAATCTAATCCAATTTCTCAGTTGTCTTCTTCCTTGTGGTGCCCACCATCTTCACCACAATGCTTTGTGTTTACACAGATTTTTCACCTTTTCAATTGTCTTCTTTACCTGCATATTTCTTTTACAAGTCTACTTAAGGATGCGTTTGTTTGGAGTTCGATGAGATTTGAATAGTAAAAGTTTTTAATTTGAATAGTTGTATAATATAATACAAATACGTGTTGATTCGATGCTTTAAATATAAAATTGATTGTTAGTATAATATAAAAAATAAAAAATATGTACTCCCTCCGTCTCAAAACTATGGTCTTATTTGGGTTGGGCTCGGGATTTAAAAAATATTGATATTATATTGATAGTTGGTAAAAAATATAAGTGAAAGACTTTTTTGCCCTTGTGAATGTATTAGTATAAAGACATTTGTGTAATAATAATGAAAAAAATAGGAACAATTTTACGGTGACATGAATATTTATGAAAATGAGACTATTGTTTTGGGACATGTAAAAATGGTAAATAAGACTATTGAAAGGAGGGAGTATTTGATTTAATATTTTTTTTTAAAAAAATTTGAGAGTGGAAATTAAGAGAAATATGCCAAATGAACATGCCCTTAAAGAATCTCTAAAAGCTGAGTGTACTCTTTCAAAATAATTTTTGAATGGATGATCTTTTGTAAAGTCTTTTAGCGTGAATCTATGCTCGAAGGACTTGTATTAATACATGGATAGCGGGAGGGCATCTTCGGCATCATCCCCTCTCTGCCCCACAAATACATCGGCATCATCCCCTCTCTGCCCCACACATACGTCGGCATCATCCCCTCTCTGCCCACACACACATGGGCAGCCTAGCGCCGATGCACTTGGCCCCAATATTTTTTTTAGTATAAAAATATCTGTATTTTATTTATTTTTTATTTCTACAATTATGTTAATTTGTTTTTTAATTATAAATTCATCATCCTATTTTATTCTTCTTTCACATGTTACTCATTGCATATTACTTGGGTTTATGATTGCCTTTTTTTGAAGTTCTTATGAGGTACATAATATTGTATCCTAGACTTTCCTATCTTAGTATTTGCTTAGATTGGAACACACAAACGTAGACTTTGTTAGTAGTAGAAATGAATAAACAATTTTGGTATTATAATTAATAATTAAAAACAACCTACAATCAATCCGACCTGGGAATGCATCGGCGCGAAGACAAATCCAAGGTACACAACGATAAGATGACGACGGCTAATAGTAGATGTGCCACAATGAAGAGGATGATAATATTTCGAGAAAATTACATTGGTTAAGTAAAGACTAAATTGTATAACATAGAATCTTTTGTAAAAATAATAAAAAAATATACATGTAACATTATTTGGTTGAACACTGTAAGCCTCCGGACTGAGTACCTGGTGCTATATATATATATATAAGACAATTACAGTGCTGAACAGTATACCGTTGTTTAACATACAATATACTATATTACTACAAATAATACATCATATATATTATTATTATAATAAAAACAATATATATTTCTATTTCATACAATTGTGCTATTTGAGACAAAAACATCTGTATATATTTTAATTCGTACTAATTTTTTTAAATCAGCAGCGTAACCTTTTTATATATATATAATAAATATGTACATAGTGGGAGATAAGATGGAAATCCTCCCAAATATATAGAGCATATCACGTCGTGTAAGGGCATCAACTAGTAAAATAAATAAATAAATAAATAAATATTAATATATATATGAATGAAGGCAGGCACGCAGGCATTTGCGAAAGTGACGCTTGAAAAATTCCCTAAAACAAACCATCCATCCATCCATCCATTAACTTTTACTTTCCTCTCCATAATCCTCCCAACAAACAATCAAACAAACAAACAAATTTATTTTCCCACACAATCAAATCCACCAGATCCAATTCCTTCTTTTCTTTCTGCAAAACCAATCGACAAAAAAAAAAAAAAAAAAAAAAAATCGATATGTTCATACACACATATATCAAATAACGTTATACATATATATATATATATCTCCAATGGCTCGATGCCTGAGCTTCACGGGATCGGCCGACTTCCTCTACCGGAGCTTCTTCTCCTACTCGGGTCTCCGGTCGGTGAAGACCGACTTCCGCGACGGCACCGTCATGCACTGCTGGGTCCCCAAGACCCACAAATACATCAAGCCCAACCTCGTCCTCGTCCACGGCTTCGGCGCCAACGCCATGTGGCAATACGGCGACCTCCTCCGCCACCTCATGCCGCGCTTCAACATTTACGTCCCCGACCTCCTCTTCTTCGGCGAGTCCACCACCAAGCGCCCCGAGCGCACCGAGGCCTTCCAGGCGCAGTGCGTCATGCGCCTCATGGTCTCGCACGGGGTGCACCGCATGAGCATCGTCGGGATCAGCTACGGCGGTTTTGTCACGTACAGCATGGCCGCGCAGTACCCCGAGGCTGTGCAGAAGGTCGTGCTCTGCTGCACCGGGGTGTGCCTCGAGGAGAAGGACATGCGCGACGGCCTCTTTGAGGTCGCGGATCTCGACGAGGTTGCTAGCATTCTCATGCCGCAGACGCCCGATAAGCTCCGGGAATTGATTCAGTTCGCCTTTGCCAGGCCTGCCGTCGTTAAAGGCCTCCCGGCTTACTTCCTCTCCGATTACATTCAGGTCGGATTGCCTGGAAATATATATTATTTTTTCTTATAAAATATGGGATTTTTTTCATTTTGGATATTTAAATAGTTATATATGAAAATTTGGCTTTTATACAAGTTTGAATCACTAGCTATCGATCGGTAGGTTATAATAATTGTTGAATATATCCCGCGTTAAAATTTATGCTAGACTTTCTTGGTTTATAAAAGTGAAAGGCTACTGTTGAAACCCCGGAATTCTTCTTATATGTTGAGTTTCTATATAGTTTTTGAGATTTTATTCGACTTTATGTATAAAGTAATTGTATGTATAATGAGATATTTATAATTTATGTAAAAAATAAAAGGCATTTTGGTATTTATGTATAATTATTATTATTATTATTTTTTTTAAATAAGAAATTGAAACTTTCAAATGAAACAAAAGAAAATAGTTAAAAACTAAAAAATGTACTTTGAATCGAGACGAATTAAATATTTTTTACTTACAAAATAAAACATTAAACATTATTTAGATAAGAAACGTAAACCTCCAAACCCAATTCAGTATGTAATTGTTTTTCTTCTTCTTTTTTTTAAAACTTATAACATTTATAAAGTAAATTAAAGGACCGAAAAGAAAATAATTACATAATTTTGACGGATAATTTTTTATTTTTGTGTATTATACGAAATAACGATAACAGAGTATAAATGAAAAAACCAGGTGTTCTGTATGGATCATTTGAAGCAAAAGAAGGAGCTAATTCAAGCTCTAATCAACGACAGGCAGTGTTCTAAAATTCCAAAGATCGAACAGGTTTGCAAACTCTTCATCTTCATTTTCATTTTCATTTCATTTATTTAATTTTTCATTACGATCGAATACTATACAAACGGCTGGTAACGGCGAACAGCCCACGCTAATCATTTGGGGAGAGATGGACAGAATATTCCCGTTGCCGTTGGCGCATAGGCTCAAAACGTAATGACATAAAATTTCCAAACGACGTATCTAAATTCTTACATTGGTTCCTTCCTTATATTTGATATTTCTATTAAAAAAGGCACATCGGCGACAAGGCGGATTTGGTAGTGATAAAGAATGCAGGGCATGCTGTGAACGTCGAAAAGCCAAAAGATTTCGCCAAACATTTGAAGTCGTTTCTTATAGAATCGGAAAACCTGTCTCATCGACCAAGGACATTGTCGCTACTTCCTTATATATATTGCAACTACACTAATAATGACGATGATGAATATGTCGTCGACGACGATAATCAGGATTCATCCCACAAATTTAAATCTGAACAAAATGTTAGTAATAATGTAAAGCAAGTAAACTAGGTTTAATTTTTCTATGATGTATAATTGTATGTGTATGTACGGTTAATCTCAGCTGTCGGATTATGTTATGTAACAAATTGATATGTAATATAAGAATTTCGGGACTGGGTTCAATTGCTGGCATATTAATACTACTTCCGTCCACCGTCATTTGGCGTCATTATTTTTAACATTAAAAATATATTTATATTTATATTTATATAATTTTTTGTATAAATGCCATTACATGAGTATTATAAGGCACTAATACAAATATTTTTGTCGTTTTTTCTTAGGGTGTGTTTGTTTGGGGGATTTAATAAGATTTCTACTATTCATCCAATTTTTTTCCCCCAAAAACATCAAATCAAACACCTATTTTTCATTTTTTATATTATACTAAAAATCAATTTTACATTCAAAACATCACATCAACACCTATTTATATCACATCATACAACTATTTAAATTCAAAATTTTTACTATTCAAATCCCAACTCAAAATCCAAACCCCCAAACAAACACACCCTACTACGTTTTGATATAATAATTAATATTCAAAAATTAATATGCAAAAAGTAAACGGATAGATTGGTGGTGGACGGAGGTAATATATTTTTATATTTAAGAATTAAATGTAATCTCAAATTCAAAATCATGAAAGTAAAGATATTTAATCGAATTCGGAAGTAAAACCTAGTTGAATTAAGTACTCAAATACGTGAAGGAATTATAATAAGTGGTTTGAATTATTTCTTCACATCTTTGAGGATTGTAGTTCAATCTTAAAGCACATTGGTTTGCAGACGGAGAAAATATAATTTTAAAATTAATTGTTAAATATTAGTGACAAAAATATTAACGAAGAGGTGTATGTGAGTCTATCCTCACCGCTAAACCATCTCTTACATAATTATTTGAAGTTATGATTTAGTTTACGGGCTTTAGTCGACTTAATCTAATTTACATGGTTTTAATTTTTTTTTTAATTTTTTTATTATAGTATATATTTTTAACTATAACAATGCAATTATGTACGTTTTGAAAAATTACAATTTCTTTTTCTAAACTTACATAATAGACCCCAAGTTTGTTTGTTCTTTAGTATTTTGATGAGATTTTTTTTAGGTGAAATATAAAATTTTTTATAATTAATATAAAAAATAATATTTTATATTCAAATTTTATTTTATTTTTTTAAAGATTATCATGTATATATATATATTATATTGGAATCATACTAAAAAAAAAAAATAGTTGGATAAACAAACTCTCTGTTTATTATAAATACTAAAAATTTTGAAGAGTTAGAAGAAAGAGTTGAAAAATAAATATTTGACATATATTGTAAGAAAAAAAATGATACGTCCGGTACTATTTGTTTTTTTACATGAAGATTACATTTGTTTAATATATTGAAAGTTGTAATAATATTAATTATATTAAATAGACAGCACAATTAATAAATTAAAAATGATACTTGTGTTTTATTTTGGGACGGACAAAATAGAAAAATGATATTTTTTTTATGGAATTGAGAGAGTATTAAAACAAATAATTTGATTAATAGTATCAAAGCTTTAAAAAAAAATCTATATAAAGAGCTTGTTTTGTTTAAATTTTTTTTTAACAATATAAAATATAAAAACTGAAAAAACAAAAAAACAAAAATTAAAGAGTCCTACATATTTTGGTATTTTCAGTGGTACTGGTAGCTACTGAAACTTCCACGTTTTTGGATTATTAAGCGATAAGCAAATAAGAAAGAACCCTAATTTTTCTGGGCCATTCATCGCCAGATAATTACAGCAAGCACCAAAATGGGTGCTGCAACTCACTGTACGGAAACCATGGAGAATTCCCCTACCGCCATAGCTCCTCTGCTGCTGAGAAATCTGCTGACCACAATTTTCGTACACGCCGATCGCCCCATGCTCTACTTGTCCCAACACTACAAGCTTCTTAATCTCCTTCGCCGTGTAATTCAGTCCACTTTCCTCTTCTTCCTCAGCCTTCTCCCTTCCTTCCTCTCTGCGCTTACGCCTTCCGACGCCGCCGCCAACTACCCTCTCAATCCCACTAACGACGAGCCACCGCCTGCCGCCCGCCGCAGCAGCGGCGGCGGCGGCTCCGGCGTCTCCCGGGCACTCTACCAGCTGCTGCTGATAATGAACGATGTTCCGGTGAGCTCAAGAAAATACGAAGTGGTGAGGTCGTTGGCCGAGAAGCTTATGGACGAGAACATCTCCGATGGCCGCGAAGCCTTGAGAGAAGTCAATCGGGTGGTGCTGTCGGCGGCGTTCTCGAGGACTTTGAGCAGGCTTGAATTGGCGGCGGTGGAGAAGGGGCGGAGAGGGGGCGGCGGAGAGACGGTGGCCGCGGCGCAGGGGGTGCGGGAGGGCGAGTCTTTTATTTACGATATGGCGAGCCTTTTATTTAAGGGGATTGGGTATTTTGGGCGCGCTGCGTGGCGATATGCCGTGAATGGCGTAGAGTCTGAGACGTCGGGGAGCTCGGCTGAGAAAATGGCGGCTGAGGTGCTTTGGCTTGCTCAGAAGATGGCGGCGTCCGGCTGCGCTGAAGAGGCAGTTTATAAGTGGGCTTCGGCTTCTAATTTGGCTTCCGTCGCCTTGTCGGCGGAGCCGCGGCTTCAGGGATCCTTGGTTAAAGCCACAGGTAAATTGGATACTATGGGCTTTGTTTACTTTGTATTTATGTGTCTTTTGTGTTTATGTTCCTTAAATAGTTTTGTTAAAAGAGAATATTTTATTACTAAAAAAATGTCAAAGTAAACCAGAATTCCAAGTCTAATTAGAAAGAGTTTGTTATTAAGCTTCTGTCGGTAGCTATAATTTTATAGATAATCAAATTTACTATCTAAATTGTTAATTTTATTCTTTGATTGAAAGCTTAATTTTATTGAATTTATCTTTTAGCTGTCTGAGATAAAGTTTCAAGTCATTTCTTGCTTGTACAAGTTTGATGCTTTCGAAATTAATGCATTCCTTTGGAAACAGCATTCTTGATAAAAGAAACAAAAGGAATAGGCGGAGAAGAAGGTGAAGATGCGACAACGAGAAAATTGAAGATGAAAATAATGACTTCATGGCTGCCACTGTTGTGCTGCGCCAACAACGGGACTGATGCGCCGATCCTAAGCATGCGGGAAAGGTTGGAAGTCGAAAAGATATTGGAAGAGTTGATCGCAACATTAGAGGCAGAGGAGCAAGAATGGGTGCTGTCGAATTGGCTCCACCACTACACACATTGCCCGGCTTCTGACTGGCCGAATCTCCGGTCTTGCTACACCCAATGGTACACTGCCTCCCGCCGAAGTTTTGTTGCTTCTACACTGTGAATATAAATACATACACATACGTATACCATTTTCTGTGTAATGATAATACATTGAACTTCAAATATAATAGACAATCCTATACTAGCAAGAGCACATGTTCTAGTCAAGATATGTATGTATATATATATATATATTTGTTCATATTCGATCCTTCCATCCCTCACTTGAGTTCTTGTTCCTTCTCCTATGGTTCTTCAAACATGGCCAATTCTTGCATCATCATGTGGATTCGAGGGTGCGCATTGTTACCACTTGATCGGAAAGCTCATTTCGATCTGGTTATGAAATTCATATTCTGGCGTTAATACCTCTGAATTCTAGGACCAATTGAGTCTTACGGTGCTCATTAACTTTTGTAGTTCCCTTAAATTCATTTCCAAGTGGGAAATCTTCATCTCTTGTCTGTCTGGTGGACTACACAATTTGTGAGGGAATATTTTCCCTTGCAAAACCTGTAAATTTCCTTGTAAAACTGGTTGGTGAGGGAATTGAAGTCCTCACAACGCGAGATTTCATAATTTGTGAGGAAATCAATCCCTTACTAAGACAAGAAATTTTATAATTTAAATAAGAATATGTAAGCTGGGGAAGAGGAAAGGTTTTTTTTTTTTTTTTTTTTTTTTTTTTTTTTTTTTTCGATTTTGGAGGAGAGTCATCTCGTTTCGACTTTGGTGGAGAGTCATGTCATTTTCAATTCCGGTGGAGTCATGTCGTTTTTGGTTCCGGTGGAATCATATTGTTTTCGATTCTGGTGGAGATATATAAATATTTGTGTGAAATATGACAAAATTCCCATGTTTAACTCATAACTTTGTAATGATATATAATTTTTTTTTTGTCTATCCAACATCGACACATCGTTTAAGCATTCATACATATTTTTGAGCCAATTTTAAAAATTACTATTATTTTTATTTTGGGCTTATATATTATTCTCTTTAGTAGTTCCGACTCTATAAATACCTTATTTACATTTTACAATAATTTTTCCTTAGATTGATAATGAAGTTCTCGATCCTTGAAATTGGTTTATTCTTTTGTTCGGCTATCTCTAATTGTGTATAGACTCGTGATCCTTCCCCATGCACAGCCACATGCGTTCACATATCTACTCCAAAAAACGTGATTGTGGAATAAGGAAATCTTGTTTTTTGTCATTTTCCCAACACCTCTTTTAATTTCTACATAATCTTTTGTAGAAGAAACTTCATTGACATACTCAAGCTGCTTCTTCAAGAAAAAAAAAAAAGACTGTTTTTGCAGGGGAAAAAAAAATCTCACGCAAAGAACTCAAATTCGGTCGCAGACTGGCTATGGATAAATTTGCTCCGAAGAAAATATGTAGTGAGGACATTTGCGATGGACGAAATCACAAGTCAAATTTGGTCGAGATTAGCGAGGGATTTAACTTCATCATAACAGTAACAATGAATGAACTTCATGAAGCTATCTACTCCATTATCCATTTACAACAATCACACACCAAAACTAATCAAGTTCTAACAATGTATAAACATGGATATCCAAAGAAACATGCATCTTAACCCATTATAATCAAAATCATTCTTGTCATATTTAACTTCATCATAACAGTCATAATCAACCCAAACAAATGACTGGACAGCCAGACAAGCCACAAGAAATCAATATAGCTCTTACACAAATTTGTTATTGTTAGCCCCAAATTCGTTCAAAAACCAAGAAGCGACCAATTAACAGCACCACAAAAAGCTAACAACAAATAAATACAGCACCAACATACTCCCAAATAGATTTTGCTACAGACAGTTTATGAACCGATCAAATAACACAACGCACAATCTGCAAGCTCAAAAATAAAACACATGAAATTGATAACCCAGTTCGGTCATAAAAGACCTACATCTGGAGGGTTCCAACCCAGGCATGACTTCACTAAATTGAAAACAAGTTAAACTTTCACAAGCTGTGTTCATCTCCCTCAAGAATTGCTATCTGCAAATCATTTCTATGCAACACCATTCAACAAGATTATCTAACCAACTAAATTCCATCAGAATCTATCTTCTCAACAAATTACTATAAATCAGTATGTTGTTACAACATATTGTCTTTTTCTCTCCATGGAGGGACCAACCATATCTTTAATATGGGCCTGGAAAAATAAAAAATAAATCGCATTTGGGCCTTCTTGGATTTTGGACTTGGACTCTGGAATCCAATCAGCCGCCGCACTTTCCTGCTACATAGATTTAGAAATATCAAACCAGCCATTAGTTAAAAAATAAAATAAGAAACCAATATGAACTACAATCCACCGTATTTTATTTCTTCTGTGGAAAAAAAAATGAAAAAATTCGAAACTTCTTTCGGAAACAATATAACCCATCACATAAATAATATATTGTGTGAAAGGGAGTGAGAGTGGAAGCATGTATGTAGAAAAATAGAAGTATTGTACTTGTACTTACTACATATTAAGGAGAGGAGTCCTTGTTTTGTTAATGTTGAAAAATTGGGATATCATCCTTAGGCTTTGTGTCAACAAACAAGATGGGACTGCTGCTTTCTTGGCTGCTCTTAGTCCACCATCTTTATGAAAATAGCCATGCCTGTCGGACAGTCCATCCAAGAAAATATTCAGCGACGGAGGGGGAAGGGAATAGCTTCAGAAAACATTAGTATTCATTTCTACTCAAGGAAAACAAACAGCTAAACAGACACACCTTCGGTTGCCAGCAACTTTCCCTGCTTTATTGCAACGATCACTGTCTTTTCAGCCGCAGCACTTTCCTGGTACACAGATTTAACAATATCAAACCAGCCATCCGTCGAAAAAAAAAATTTTAAAACTCATAAGAAACTTATATGAACTACAATCCACCAGTTTTTGTTTCTGCCGTGGAAAAAATAAAAAAATTCAAAACTTATTGCGGAAACAATATAACCCATTACAAAAATAATATATAGTGCGAGAGAGAGAGTGAGAGGGAGCATGTATATTGAAAAACAGAAGTATTGTATTGTACTTACTACATATTGAGGAGAGGAGTCCTTGTTTTGTTAATATACTTAGCCTTTGTGCCCACAAACAAGGCGGGACTGGTGCTTTCTTGGCTGCTCTCGCCCACAGTCTTCATGAAATAACTATGCTTGTACATCCAAGAAAATATTCAGCGACAGAGGAGGAAGGGGATAGCTTCAAGAAAACATTAGTGTTCACTTCTATTTTAGGATAAAAAACAGAGAAAGAGACAGACCGTCGGGTGTCTGCAGTTAGCTCTAGATGAGAGGCAGTTGCCAGCAAGTTTCTCTGCTTTATCACAAGGATCACTATCCTTCAGCCGCAACACTTTCCTGGTACACAAATTTAGCAATATCAGACCAACCATCCGTCAAAACACAAAATTTTAAAATTCATAAGAAACCTATATGAACTACAATCCACCAAATTTTGTTTCTGCCATGGAAAAAATAATATATAGTGCGAGAGAAAGCGAGTGAGGGAGCATGTATGAAGAAAAATAGAAGTATTGTACTTGTACTTACTGCATATTGAGGAGAGGAGTCCTTGTTTTGTTAATGTTAAAACATTGGGATATCATCATTAGGCTTTGTGTCCACAAACAAAATGGACTGCCAGCTGTCTTGGCTGCTCTTGTTTCACGAAATAACTATGCCTGTTCGACAGTCCATCCAAGAAAAAATTCAGAGACAGAAGAGGAAAGGAATAGCTCACTTCAACTGAAGGATAAGAAACAGAGAAAGAGACAGACTATCGGGTGCCTGCAGTAAGTTCCCATGAGGATTCTTTGCTTTATCGCAACGATTCAGCTGCAGCATTCATAAGAAAAACAAAATTTTAAAATTCATAAGAAAATAAACAAAAAATAAATTCCAAGCTTCTTTCACATTCGATTTCTTCATGCAAATTGTACTTGTACTTACTACATATTGACGAGAGGAGTCCTTGTTTTGTTTATGTTGTAAGATTGGGATATCATCCTTAGGCTTTGTGTCAACAAACAAGATGGGACTGCTGCTTTCTTGGCTGCTCTCAGTCCACCATCTTTATGAAAATACCCATGCCTGTCGGACAGTCTATCCAAGAAAATATTCAGCGACGGAGGGGGAAGGGAATAGCTTCAGAAAACATTAGTATTCATTTCTACTTAAGGAAAACAAACAGCTAAACAGACACACCTTCGGTTGCCAACAACTTTCCTTACTTTATCGCAACTATCACTATCTTTTCAGCCGCAACACTTTCCTGGTACACGGATTTAACAATATTAAACCAGCCATCCGTCGAAAAGCAAAATTTTAAAACTCATAAGAAACTTATATGAACTACAATCCACCATTTTTTGTTTCTGCTGTGGAAAAAATAAAAAAAATCAAAACTTCTTTCGGAAACAATATAACCCATTACAAAAATAATACATAGTGCGAGAGAGAGAGTGAGAGGGAGCATGTATATTGAAAAACAGAAGTATTGTATTGTACTTACTACATATTGAGGAGAGGAGTCCTTGTTTTGTTAATAGACTTAGCTTTTGTGCCCACAAACAAGACGGGACTGGTGGTTTCTTGGCTGCTCTCGCCCACAGTCTTCATGAAATAACTATGCTTGTACATCCAAGAAAATATTCAAGGGGATAGCTTCAAGAAATCATTAATCATTAGTGTTCACTTCTATTTTAGGATAAAAAACAGAGAAAGAGACAGACCGTCGGGTGTCTGCAGTTAGCTCTAGACGAGAGGCGGTTGCCAGCAAGTTTCTCTGCTTTATCACAAAGATCACTATCCTTCCGCAGCACTTTCCTGGTACACAGATTTAGCAATATCAGACCAACCATCTGTCAAAGCACAAAATTTTAAAATTCATAAGAAACCTATATGAACTACAATCCACAATTTTTTGTTTCTGCCATGGAAAAAATAATATATAGTGCGAGAGAGAGTGAGAGAGGGAGCATGTATGAAGAAAAATAGAAGTATTGTACTTGTACTTACTACATATTGAGGAGAGGAGTCCTTGTTTTGTTAATGTTGAAACATTGGGATATCATCATTAGGCTTTGTGTCCACAAACAAAATGGACAGCCAGCTGTCTTGGCTGCTCTTGTTTCACGAAATAACTATGCCTGTTCGACAATCCATCCAAGAAAAAATTCAGAGACAAAAGAGGAAAGAAATAGCTCACTTCGACTGAAGGATAAAAAACAGAGAAAGAGACAGACTATCGGGTGCCTGCAGTCAGTTCCTATGAGGATTCTCTGCTTTATCGCAACGATTCAGCTGCAACATTCATAAGAAAAACAAAATTTTAAAATTCATAAGAAAATAAACAAAAAATAAATTCCAAGCTTCTTTCACATTCTATTTCTTCCAGCAAATTAACCAAACAATTCACAAGCATAAATGAATCAATCAACTCAATTTGTTTCTTTAAAAACAATTTCGCTCAAGGCGTACCTTAATACTTCCGGGAGCATAATCAACCTCTGAGGCCTAAGGATTGGATCAAGTCTGTGGTTTTTGGCTGGTGGATGATCTTTTCAAACATGTCTTTTGTCATTCCGTGCTTGACCATCGCCTCAAGAATCTTGTCCTCAATCTCCGCCATCGGCTGCTTTGAGATATCTTGCTCATTTGAAGAAGAGCAAAACACTAATTCAGATAGCCGCTCTTTCTCAGCTTGCCGGCAATATTTGTCCGCCTCAGTTGTGGCAGCAGTCATAAGATGGTAGGTATGGACAAACCTATTTTGCCCAATCCTATAAGCTCGACAGATTGCCTGCTGCTGGACAGAAGGATTCCAGAGAACGTCCAGCAGAATGACCCTGGAAGCCCCAACCAGACTAATGCCCTCCGAGCAGCACTTCGTCGATGCCAGCATGATCATGGAATCATTTTCTGGATCGTTGAATGCGTTGATCACATTCTGCCGTTGCTTCTTCTCTAGCTTTCCTTCCAGCCTCAGAATTTCCTTCCCCGCATTCCACTGGAAGGTCGCGGTCAGATGCTCTTCGATCAGGTCCAAGGGGGGAATGTACTGGCTGAAGATGAGCACTTTTTCCTTCAGCGTCATACTGAGGCGGACAAACTCGACGATGAATTTCGTTTTGACTCCTTCGCTGGAATTGAGCTTGGATGCCTCGGCTGCTTGCATATCAATTCCATCATTTGGCACTTGCGACTTGCATCGTTGGATAAGGTAGGGATGAACAGATACCAAAGAAAATACAAAATCTGAACTCTTAATTGTTTTCCTTAATCGTTCCCCTTCCAACAAGTCGATCAGATTCTTCTGCAATCCAGTCGATTTCAAGAGGACCACACAGTCTCTTAATCCGGGAAGACTCTTTTGCAGGATAGAGCCTTTGTGCACATGCACAAACGGCGACATTGAGACTTTAAGTCTCTCCACTGCACGGTTGATGGATTCCGGAAGCAAAGCAGGCCTAGATCTCCGGCGGTTCCTATCTGAATGCAGAATCTCAGTGAATGTCGGGTCCTGCATAGCTGCTTCTGCCACTGTAGGCCTTACGATCTTCAGTGAGTTGAACAGCTCTCTGAAGTTGTTCTGGAAGAGCGTCCCAGACAATATAACACGCTTTTCAGTCTTGAGCTGAACCAGTGAAGTCCAAATTTTACTCCGGCGGTTGCGAGGAGTATGGCCTTCGTCAAGAATCACCAGGCCAGGCATCTCAAGAAGTATCGATCTCAAAACTTCGAAGTTCTTTTCAACACCCGACCTCTGCCCCTCTTCGCCTGCATCTGCTTCCTCGTTTTTCTGCGCCGTCAGCTTCTCAAACAGACTGTAGCTAATCCCCAAAAGGCCTCCCCCTCTCTTCCATGAATATATCTTTACCATCCGGATTGCCTCCATGTCCCTGCATCTGATACTCGTTCCTTGAAAGAGATGATCGGCCGCCGCCATCTCGTCACCGATAATTGTCAAATTGTTCAGGTTGTGGAAATTAAACCCGGAATTCCACTTCCTGAACTCCCCTTCCCAGTTCTGAAGCAATCCAGCCGGGGCGATGATCATCGGCAGACAGTTTGGATACATCTTTAGATATGTCTCGAGGAATACGATCATGAGACGTGTCTTTCCTGTCCCTGGGGCATGAGAAATGATGCATCCGCCCACTCCAGCTAGATTTGAGTTCTTTAAGTCAGCAATATCGGTACTGCCTGCCAAGTTCCTCCAGAGGAACTCAAATCCTTCTTGCTGGTGTTCGTACATACTTTCCCGCACACCAGCCTTGATGCTCCACACTGAGCCGCTAGTCCAGCTGCTTATGTCCGCTGCATCAGCTTCTGGGAGATTAACGGCGCTAAGATCCAGAGCCTTCCCTTTCTCCTGCTTCTTCTTTCCGGAAGCATTACGACCTTTGATCGCCTGCGAAAGGAAGAAGAAGAAGTGGTATAAATAAGGGTAGCCGCACAAATTTTAAATCAACCTAAGATTGCACTGACCTACATTCAGATAACAGATTAATATAGAATTAGGGAGGATGGATAAATTAAAAGGAACAATTTTGATGTTCCCAATAGTTGGATGGTTTTCTGATTTCAGTTATTTAAAGAAGAAATTGATATATACTTACCCACGGAGGAATTACATCCTTCGGTTGAATCGCCACATGCTGACAGCAGATACAAAACCATCCTCGATCATCTTCTAATACCAGTTCATGTAGCCCTCGAGCACATCTGCGCTCCTGACTCTCTTCCTCCTCCTCATCGTCTACTCCAACAACCTGCAGGCCATGAATTGATCATTAATTATCATATCGCATTCTGAATAATTATAATAAAAGTGCCGATTTAGTTCTCAATCCATGTCAAATCAGTTCATGTCTATTCTACACAAGTGCTGGAAGTGATTTACTTACCTCACGGCGGGCAGTCGTTCCAATTTCCTCAACAGCACAGCTAAAGTTGAACTCTTCAAACAAGACGTCCAACTCCTTCTCCCACTCAGCTGGCCTCTGTTCCTTTTCTGTTAGCGGGGCGACATCTTCCTCAAACCGAAACTTCTTGGGAAGAGGAGGGTAGTATTCAGCTCCATCTGCCACTCCAGTTCCTTCACCGGCATGCATTGTTCGAGACGGTTGTCCGAGAATAGATTCCTTTAGGATCTTGGAGATGTCAAATCTTTTAGGCTTAAGCTTCTTCGCTTTAGCCCCCGTCATAAACTTTGTCATCTCCTTAAGCCAATACGGCATATCCTCTCCATCACCGCCACTTTTGCAAATCCGTGTAGCTTTCGGGGGCTGGGCATTTGAGGCTGAGACTAGGTGCGCCCCTTCCTTGACTGTTCTTCGGTCATCATCATTGCCACCCTCCCTCTCCAATCTCTGTTCTTTGCCCTCACAGATTCCCGAGATCCTCCTCTGCTTTGTCTTCCTCTCAGGAGCATTCACTGCCACCTTTCTTTTTGGCATTCGATTGCAGCGCTGCCCTGAAGACTTTGCTGCCGTGCTGTCCCTTGCTGTTTCAGTTCCTTTCTGATTCTTCATTTTTTGCCTCCTCGTCAGAGTGAAGTCTTCATCATCCATCGAGCTCCGAATTTCATCGCCAGACAAGTCACTCAACTCATAGGACTGGCATTTATTGGTCCTACTCAGAGATCGAATACGACCTGCAATGCCAGCACAGTTGTCACTCGCTATCCGAATACCATCATCGTCATTTCCTCGGCAGACAGTATCCCGCAAATCCCCATTAGAATCGGCAACTTCTTCGTTCTTTTCTGCGGGAGCGATCAACCGTGAGGGAGTGTCGGCACTGTCCCCATTGGAGTGGCCCTCTAGTTCAGGGACTGTCAATTCAAGGCCAAATAATCGAGCATAAATATCTGCTCGACTCCTCAGATGCTCCATAGAGGACAGGTCATGGTTCCCATTGGTGTGGCCGTCTAGTTCAGGGCCGAATAATTGAGCATAAATATTTGCTCTATTCCTCGGATGATCCGTAGGGGACAGGTCATGGCTCCCGTCGGTGCACCCTTCAGTTTGAGCTTTTTGAAGCTCTTCATCAACCTGCAGACCATGAAAGTTCAATTTCAGTATCGAATGAAAGATTAGGATTGCATATTTAGTGAAGATATTATTCATAAAGGCATTCAATATCTAATTATGGGAACTAATTGAAACATTGAACTTATTTTTTGAACTTTCTTAATCTATTGGCACCTTATCGTCAAAAGAAACTCGTCTGTCGACACGTCTTTGTACTCTTATCTCTGGAGTGATTTCCGACGGAGGAACTCCGTCAATTCTCAATGACCGAGCCGTTTCCCCATCTCTCATCACAATGGCTCCATCATCCATCCTCGTCATTGACGGAGATGGCAATTCCTTTCTCTTATTCATTGATTTATGATTCTGCAACATAACAATAACAATGAGGTATAGATGGTTAAACATAATAAAATGATTCAAAAAAATAAATATATAAATAAATTGAAAAGAAAAATACCAACCATCTTACTACAAGTCATACATGTCACTATGATTCATAGTTACAAGATAAGCCAAAATATAACGATACATAATAAAAATTCACCCTAAACCCATCACAAAGAAAATGCTTCATTAACACTATATTAAGAAATTGAATTTAAAAATAATTATAAAATATAAATAGGCCTTGTGTTCATCTATCAAATATGCAAGTAGTTTGCTATGTTTAACAAAATTTATAACTATATTAAATCAATATGCAAATACCAACAGCCCATCCTCTTTCAATATAAGCAAGTTCTCTCTGGAAATATAGAAACAATGTTTGGAGACAATAGACTATTAATAAATCTCATACATAACAATGGAAAAATTTTCAAAACCACTTATGTCTTTCAATTCAAAATTAAGGTTTTTTTTCCCTTGTCTGATTTTCAGTATTTCATATTATGTGTTTTTTATTATATTCTTACATACATGACATTTACGTGAAAATTTAAGATAAAGAAGAGAATACTAGGTTACACTTTATCAAATAATATAATACTATCAACATATGTAGTATTTGATCAAACATTTGTTGGAACACTGAGTAGGTGTTGAAAAAGAAAACATGATATGAAAGTTAAGTCAATCATAACTCCAACTTACATAATAAAAATCTACTCAATGCATAGGATTAAGATCAAGGCGGTACTTATGTAGCTAGAAGTTATATTATGAAGAATAAAAAAAATTCCTAGAGTGAAATTAACAACAATGAAAAAAATAAATAAATAAATAAATAAACTTGACAACAAGCTACTTGACAAAAAAGATCCAATGTGGTATATCAATATATGATTCGATTTTATAGGAACTTTATTAAAAGTAAAGGAGTGCATTTAAATAACTAACAATAATAGACCACGTGCGACTAAAAGAGACGTTGTGATTATGTCCGGGGGATCAATAGTTATGTTGGTTGAAGGGTACAAACTAGTTTGCCAAAAGATCACATATTGAAAAATAATAATATTAAAATAAAATAATTTGCTATATAAGTATTAATGAAAGATAATAATTAAGACAGCAACATTGACAGAAATATAAGAACATTGAAAAGAAAGAGAAATTAATATATTAAGTAAAGGAAGATGATTTTTTTTTTTTTTCAAAAAAAAATAAAAATACATAAGCATTTCATTGTAACCCTAGTTTCAATTGTGGAAATCTAAGAGATTAAAGAAAGAAGATTAGATTTGTATACCTCCTTAGATTACCAAATGAAACAAGAAGAGCACGATGGATGGCGACCGAATATCTGCAAGAAATTGAGTTAGAAAACAAAGATATCATTCATTCAAATTCAGAAAAAAGTAGACGAAGCTCGAACAAGTACATCCATGACCACTTGAAAGGGAGATAGATACACATGAACATATACATACCTCTTTACTCCTGCTGCAAACTTTCCTTTGACAAATTGTTGATTTGAAGGAGGACTCCTGAAAGGTTCTTCGATGAGAACGAGAGAGGGGCTAAGACGAAGACAGTGTTTCGAATTTTGTCCAAAATATGACCAAAAAACGAAATTAGGTCGTATCAATTGAAATTGGTGGGGGTTTGATTTGGAGATCAAATATTTTGGGGGTGAAAGAAGTGTTCGTAGAGGAAGGTAAGGGTTAAGAATGGCTTTCTGTTTTCGCCTGCGGAGGAAGCTAAGGATGTTCGGATTCAGGTTCAAGTTCCTCTTCGATATCACCTATGTTTGATGGTCCTTGTCGATGAAATTTGCGTTTTTGTTTGCTTTTTCCGATCGCATGTGCCTTTGATTTGCGGACAGTAGGATTAGCAAGCCAAAGTCGATGTAGTCAAATGAAAGAGGTATGTGATGATTAGGGAAGATATTAGACACGGAATCTTCTCCGGGTGTTTTTGGTTTTGAGTTTTTTATAATTTAATTATTGTTAAAAGCCGATGAATTTTATACAGTTATATAACTTTGTTTTTATTTTTTATTTTTTATTTTTTTGTTGTGTGTGTGGTTGGGTCGATCTTTCTTGGCCAAGTTCAGTATCAAACCTATATAAGGGAGATTCCATTCCAAAAAACTATTAATCACAAAACCTATCATCAGATTTACTATTGCCAGGTTTTTAATGATTAAAACATCAACAAACACCAAGTTAGACCTACTATCTTAACACCAGTAAAGTACCTACCTAATCGAGTATAAACCACATTAGGTTCAGTTTCTTTTATCCGATTGGAACTCAAATAACTCCTTTGTTGAGTAAGGTTTTTAAAGACCACATAGTTTTTTTTTTATAATCTTCGCAATATAAGGTATGGAAAATCTTGACCTCAGAGAAGTCACATGAATTTCCCTCTCAAGAAATCAACTCACCTTTTCCCATCACACACTATGTGACACACGGAAGTTGGTTTTCTCATTGTGTTTGTGTGAATTAAGGTCTTTATTGCACTTGCAACATTGGAGATTCTTTATATATATATATATATATATATATATTCACAATGCAATTATGTTATTTGGCTTCAAACTAAGCCCAATCAAGTTGAAAGATTACACCTAATGCTAGGTTAACCTATAAAAGGAAGAGAAAAATATTGAGCCAACGAGACGCACGGAAGCAAATCAACAAGGGTGTTCTATTGCTTTCTAGATTTGTTTGATGGGTTTGTTGCTAGTCGCAAATCATGTTCTATCTCGTTCCTTCTAGATTTGTTTATTCTTGTTGTAGTATTCTTAATTATTTTGTGACTATTGGGTTGATCATTAATTTTTAGTTATATTTCATATTTAAGAAAATTGGATTGTTGGTCAACTTGGTTAGTTGTTCATTTATTTCTTAGGAACATACTATATTTAGAATATCCCTTTGATTAGTGGAACTTTTAATACTTGTGAATGTATTGTTTTATGCCAAACCCCTTAAGTCATGTCTCTATAATCTTGTAATTTACTTTTAGATTAAAGATAAGATCATCATAAATTGGTTTAGAGCTAGCCATTTTTTCTAGCTTGTCTTCATTCGCAGTTATTTCGTTTGGGCTGATTATGACTGTTTTTAGGGAGTTAAATGCAACAAGAACGATTTTTGATCATGGTGAATTAAATGCATCACATACTTTACTTCTTTAGATATCTAAGGGTTAGCTTAGGTTCCACTATTCATCATATTTGGTCTAGCCAGCAAAATACGTTGTTCATCATGCAAAACAATGAGTTTGACTCATTTTGTTTTTGTTTAACTGTCCGAATTTCGTCTAGATTCGACCACAAGGAGAAAAAAATGAAATAAATTAAGAAAGAGTGGCAAGACTTTGCAATAGTTATTCATATTGAAGTAATGGTAGGATCTTCAAAATAGTAACGTTGGCATGACTATTTCCTATCCATGGTTATTTTGCATAAAAAAAAAAATAGTGAGTTAGTCACCTTTTTTAGTTAGTATTAATTTTTTTTTCCTTTCTACTATTATGTCATCATTCTAATTCTTAGTTTCAATTTATCTAGTTTTTTATGCATCTAATAAGATTTTGATCATGACTAGCAATTCGTTCTTTTTTTAATTTTTTTTTCTCTTTTTCTTTTTTTTCTATTAATTGATCGCCTCTACATCATCGAGCATCTGCTTGGAGTTACATTTGGTTCTGCATTACGAGTTATGAAAATGAACAAACATATTGCTTTTGAAGCTCCAATCCAATGGACTCAATTAGACACTTGATCATTTATATGGTACATGTGATCTTCCCATCTACTAGTTGGCAATCATATATATATTTTTATTTTTTTTCATTAATGTGGTCAAGTAAACATTTGCTTTCAGCAGTTTCCTTTTTGTTGACCTCTTTGTGCTTAAAAAGCGTTTCTCAAAGTGGATACAAAATCTAGATGAATTTTTTAAGAATCTAATGGTTTTACCATTATGTAAAGATTGTTAGGTTTTCAGCCATTGCTCAATATGAAGGGCAATGGAGATCTTTTCTATTGATGCCCACAATTTCAGCCCATTGCAATGGTCCATCCCAAAGACTATCGCCCTCTAGGGAGGCGATCAGAGCCATTCATTTTAGGTTTAGGTGTGTTCAATCTCTCTATCCATCATGTTCCATCCTGAGTGGTTTAGGTACTTTTCGGTGATGTTTCAATTGCCTATGTTGTCAAACAAGTGTTCCACTGTGTATTTCCGAGTGTGGTGAGCCTATTGACAAGTGAAAGGTGTGTAAACTGAGAGTTCACATTGGTGAGCTTGGTGTCATCGGTTTTGTGTGAAGATTTTAGGGTTTAAGTGCCGTAGGATACATATATTCGGGTCTCATTTTTTAGGTCTTGTTCACCTTGTTATAGTGGGACAAAGAGTATGCATTACATTTGAGAAAATTTTGGCTTTGTTTTTGCATTCATTTATGCTTTATTTTTCAATTTGTTATATTTAGTTTTTCGCTTGATTTCTTGGAATATGTTCTTGGTTAATTTATGTGCTTAGCTTTTTACAAGATATGTCATGTTTTAGGTCTGAACATTTGACGGACTTAAGTCCTAATATTTTTTATCATTTTTAAAACCTTAATTACAAAATGTGTCCTTAATTGTTTTGATCAAATAGTACATAAATATGATATAATTTTATATTATTATGTACTATGAATATTTCATTAGTAGGATATCAATATTTCTTTATATTGATTGTCACATTTTAATTTTTCAAAACCACAGTTTTTGGGATTTGTAAGTAAGGGTTCTTTCATCGTAACACTTAACATGAACATCACATGATTTAAGAATTTTGGATCTAAAAAAATGAAAAAAAAAAAAGAGACAAGATATAAATGGAATAATAAAAATAATAATCAAGTATATAACATGATAAAAAGTAACCAGAGTGCATAGTTCGTAGATATTTTGCTATTTTTCATGCACAATAGAATTTGGGTTACTTATGTACCTGGAATGAGAAAAACTAATGAGTATGTCATAATTGAACCTTTACACTTTATCAAAATTTGACATAAAATAATGTTTATAGTCCATAAAATAATAAAATACTTCCAAAATGTGTAATATTCGATCAAACAATTGTCGAAACATAAAGTAGGTGTTGGAAAAAGAAAACAAGATATGAAACATAAGTCGTCATAACTATAACCTTCACAATAATTATCTACTTAATGCATAGGATTATATAACATCAATGAGATAATTATGTTGCTAAAAGTTAGATTTTTTTAACAAAAAAATTCCTAGAATGAAAGGTGGATACAGATGAACATATACATACATACATACATACCTGTCTACACTTGCTGCAAACCTTCCTTCCGCAAACTTTCGAGTTGAACGACTTCTCCTGAAAGGTGTTCTCTGTGTCAGAGCTAGAGAGTGAGAGGGAAGAAATCTAGAATAGTGTTTTCGATGATTGTCCAATAATTAACCAAACAAGAAATTGGGTCATAGCAATGCGGATTCTTCTTCAAGTGTTCTTTGGTTTTTGGGTTTATTGATAATTTTATTATTTTTGAAAGCCCATGATTTTATACAGTTAAAAAGACATTGTGTTTATTTTTTTATGTCTGTGCTTGGGCCAATATCTTTTTCACCAAAAAAGAAATATTATTTAAAATATTTGTTGTAAAAAAATTATTATGGAACTTGGCAGAAAATAAAATAATTTATAGATTTTACAATCAGTTTTTCCTTGATTAATAATAAAAAAAATTTATCCTTGAGATTGATTTATTCTATTTTTAGCAAATCTACTCCAAAAAATGATGATCACAGACAGCCCTTACTGAAACCATTTGCAAGGAAATGGGGAGTGTTCGAAAAGCCACATCATTGCTTCAAAGATTTAATTTCAGAATAAGAAAATGTTATTTTGTCATGTTCCAAACACCTCCTTTCTTCATAATAGTTTATAGAAGAAGCTTCACTGCCGTACTCAATGCACTCCTTTGGAATCATGATTTCTTTTGACTGAATATCAAATAGGCCTTAGTACATTGTGTGTTCCTAAAAGTAATGGGGCTTCTGGTCACTATGCACTGCGCTCATAACTTCGACTAGGATTGCTTCGAAGGTGCCTTTTCTGGTCAATATTTCATAAGGGGAGGACATTTGGTGGAACAAGGAAGCTTTGAGCACAGAAAACCATTATGAAATTGCATCCAGACCCAAGATATATGTATTTAGTTGCACTCGATTATAACTCGAAACTATACGCAGTGTATTCAACAATATATAAGTCGATCAGGACATTATATCATTAGTTGTGAAACTTTCTATTGTCCATGAAAATTGGTAAAATACCTATAATCTATAACTACTTGTGGTTATATATAAAATTGTTTACAAACTTCCAGTCATAGTTATAAATGATCACTATTCAAAATCTTACAAGAATATTCTTACAATTCTAATATACCTATAATCTATCCAATCACAAACGTTAATTAGTGCAAACCTAGAGCAATCTTGAATGAAGAATTGTCAGAAGAAATGAAAATTTCTGAAATTATCATACAGCTATACAATCTTGTGTATATGTATGCAATATAGTAATCTCAAACTAACAATTCGTCGGTAAATAATAAATATTCATGAGAAATCTATATGAACTATAATCCTCCATATTCTATTTTTTTCTTGGAATAAAAAATAAAAAACTCCAAACTTCTTCTAACAAATCAACCAAACAAATCACAAATAAAAATGAGTCAATCAACTCAATGTGTTTTTTCCGGTTCATTCAAGATGTACCTTAATATTTTCGGGAATATTCTTAACCTTTGATGCCCAATGATTGGATCAAGTTGGCTTTCTTCGGCTGGTGGATGATCTTTTCAAAGATACCTTTTGTCTTTGCATGCTGGACAATCTCTTCGAGAATCCTGTTCTCAATATATCCAGCCTCTAACAAACTTGATTACCAACTAATGCACAGAATTTGTACGTAGCATATAAAAAATTCTAGATAGGAACTTTAATAAAATTAAACCAGTGCATTTAAATAACTCACAATAATTTACCTAGTGTGACTAAGAGCATTTTACGGGATCATATCTAGGGTATCAATCAATAGTGTAAGTATCCTAAGGGTAAAAGTCGAATTTGAAGATTGTTTAAGAATTAAATTGAATTATGCTGGAAAAATGATAAAAACTAATTTACCATAAGATCACATATTGAAAAAAAAAATTAACTAAAAAAAATGAAATAATATCAAATAAAGAAAGATAAGTTTATATATATATAAGTAAATAAATAGGGATTACATGTACTCAAATAGTAGTTTTAATTTGTATAAATCTAGAGATTAAATAAGAAAGAACAAATCTGTGTACCTGCTTAGATTAGCCAAATCAAACAATAAGAACACAATGCGACCAAATAACTGCAATAAATTGATATCATTCATATTCGAAAAAAAAAGTGATGAAGCTCGAAAAAGTTCATCCATGACAGGTTGAAAGGTAGATAGATACACATGAACATATATATGCATACATGCCTCTTTACACCTGCCCAAATCTTCCTTTGAAAAATGTTGATTCTCTTTTGTGTGAGAGAAAGTGGGAGGGACAGGGGCTAGGACAGTCTAGAACTACTCTTCTCCATTTTTGTCCAAAATTTGACAAAAAAAATTGGGTCCCATGAATGCTGAATCCTCTTTAGGTGTTTTTTGTTTTTGGATTTACTTCAAATTTTATTATTTTTTTAAAGCCCATGAATTCTATAGTTAAACAATAACTGATTTTTTTGTGTGTGTGGGTCAATTATAAATTCAAATTTATATATTCGCTTAATTATATTTTCTTTTATAACTGCAATTTTTTTAATTACTTTTTTTTATATATATAAACCAATAAAGTAAAACCAATTAAATGATACCTACTCAGTATGTATTACTCAAACTAAATACAACATCATACTAAAATACATAAGCAAATGATGTCATCCATTTTCAGGACTGTTGTATATATATATGCATTGAAGGCTGGAAGTCTGGGGTTCTAGTCCTCTGCGTCTTCCCTACGATTTCGGCCTTCATTCGGTCTATAGCCCAGGAGAATATTGGCGCATCTTCGGGCTGGAGCCAAGGTCATACTTGGTTCCAAGTCTAAAAGAGTAAAAAGGTGATTAAACATAAATTCCATCCTTTGCGCCACGGCCATTTGGCTGAGGGTAGCCGTGGAGGGAAGAGGAATCTGCCTCAAAACATCAATAACTGCTGAAGGTTGGTGCCTAAGTATTAGTTCGCCCCTTTCAACTGTCTTTATGTCGAAAGGCGGTTCGAGGGACTGGCCACGGATGCTCACCTGATGCAGGCTGCAACAATTAACCAATATATAGCGGTAAGTGATGGTCAATTTTTTGGGTTGAATAAGATTGATCCCTATTGTTCTATGTGCACATTTACATGAAGTATTACAAAGGTTGTTTAAGTACCAATGATAGTATAAGTTATTCCTTGGGTCTCTTTGCACCATCCCCAAGAGTTCGATCTTCAAAATCCCTCCCACACATAGAACTGGTTCAGGCAATGTAAATGTTTGGTTGAGGAGACTCTGCCCATATGCAATTCATATTAGAGCAAATGTAAGTTATTATTTTCAATCAAAAGTCATTTTTAATTAGGACAAGTGATAGTTCATATATTCTTAGAGTCATTCAACCATACAGATATAAGTTATGGAGACAATGTAATACAAGGTGGAAACTAACCTGTTCCATGGGGAATTGAGGCGATGTATAACCCCAGACAAAGTGGTCATCCTTCATATCCCCCGGCAAGTTAATGTCCTGGTGTGTTTGATATCTTGGCAACGTACGATGCCCCATGCTGAATTGGACTGACATAGCGGAGAATATATATTGTCTATTACCATAATGCCCTGAAAGGGAATGCAAATAGGATA
This sequence comes from Andrographis paniculata, assembly GCF_009805555.1. Lineage (NCBI taxonomy): Eukaryota > Viridiplantae > Streptophyta > Magnoliopsida > Lamiales > Acanthaceae > Andrographis > Andrographis paniculata. Next base: position 5,214,443 of record NW_026137402.1, read on the forward strand.
GAAGAACTCAGTTAGGATTCCCAACATAAAATAGGATGAACATAAATGTGTCGAGACAATGGAAATTATACTATACCACGAGAAGGTTGGATTTGAATGTCTGATACTATGCAAACTCCGCCTTTGAGTTTGAAAAGTATGGTATCAGACACATTAGCGTCGGTGTGCCCTTTGCTCGACCAATACATTTGGTTTGGGAGGAGTGCATGAATGATGCTCTTTCCTATATAATGGCTTGTAGAAGAAGTTCCGATGACAAACCCAATGCAATTCTCAGGATTAATCATACTTGCTTTTGACAGAATAGCAAGGAGGCTTGAGTACAGTTTGTGTTCCTTCCGAAGATCATTGAATCTTGGAAGATGGTGCTTCTTCCCCTGGTCCATAATTGCGTCACAGTAGCTTGTATTCTTGAGCATTGGAGCTCTCCTTACACAAGCTGTTTTTGCTATGCTATTTTGAACAACTGCAAAAAACAAAACACAATGTGTGTAAAAATGGATAAGAGTAATTTCCCCAACTAAACATAATGATAAGCTGTGTATATTAGTGTTTACGTATTTCATTCTCATTCTGCTTGAATATAACAAAAAAGAAAATCAACAATAGACTTGAAAGGAAAGATAAAATAAAGAATGAAAACAAAAATTTAGTATATGTGTATCCAACGGTGTTGAATTGCAATTAGGGTGTCTTCTTTTCACAAACTTTACAAAAATTTACTATTCTTCAAAATTCATCTTTTATATATTCTTCTAAAAATTAAATTTATATTCAAAACATTATAGCAATACTATTTATATTATATTGTATAACACTTCTATGTGCATTGCATACCATAGTAGATTGTTCAACAAAGTAACCATATCAAAATGGTTGTGAAGCTTTTACATATTAGAAATGTTATTATATTGTCTATGAAATTAGTAAAGTGCCTATAGGCAATAAATTTTGGATATATCTAAACAATATTAATTTTTATTTTTTCTTTTATACTGTGAAAACTCGCAGCTGCTAAATTTTGGGTGCACTTTGGATAAACTCCCAACCGAACATAATAGCCTAAAACTAAGTCCAACAATAAAATTAGAAGTGTTGAAAGATTACAACGACAATAATAAAAAACAAAAAAAAAAAACAAAAACATCATCGTCCTCATCATCATCACCATCTGTAATTCATTGATTTGAAATTAATAAACTTGTAAAACCCTAAAGGAATGAATTTATTACTTACTCGCTTCCAATGGTTGGGATCGGGCTTTTTCATGACAATGATGGACTTGATTTGGTCTGGCAGCTTGGCTTTCCAGCGACAGTAGAGTTTGGTGCCGTGGTGGAAACTGTAGCTTGTTGGTTTAGGATCGAAATCGACGATTTTACTACTGGTGGGAGATGTACCTGTAACCTCAAATCAGAACAATTGCCTCTTAGTCATCAAATTAGCTAATAAATCTACCCAATGAGTTCGCAAGGAATTATATATATATATATGTTATATATGTGGATTTCAAAGACAAGCACACAACCATTTGGCAGCGTAGTAATCGGATTGTTCACTCCGGTGAAACCTCCAGGCTTTCGATAAGGGTCGTTAGGATTCTGAACATCACAGAGGTGGTTTGAGATCAAAGGCCTCGTGTTTTGAGCCGCCATCAGGAACCACTTCCGTTGCCACTGACATCTCCGCCGCCAACTTTGCCGTGACTGCCGCTGCATCATCACAAGAATCGACAAAATAGATTGTGTAGCATAAAAATTGAGAAAGAAAGCAAATGTTATATCTGTGAAACATGAGGCAATCACATGTGGCCACGTGTCTTCTCACTCAGTAATATTTGGCCATGTGTTTTTTCAGTCAACAATCTATGACAATTAGGGTGATTAGAGTATTAATTAAAGAAAAATTAAAAAGTGCGCGGACAAATTTTTAAAAAATTAATAATATTGGGATACATAATAAAAAGCCAGTTAAATATTAGGATAAAATATAAGATTACCCCTCAAACCAGCTATCTGTCAAAAAAAAAATAAAATTTTAAAACTCATAAAAACCTATATGAACTACAATCCACCATATTTTGTTTCAGCCATGGAAAAAAAATTAAAAAAATTCAGAACTTCTTTCGGAAACAATATAACCCACCACATAAATAATATATTGTGTAAGAAGCATGTATATAGAAAAACAGAAGTATTGCATTATACTTACTACATATTGAGGAGAGGAGTATTTGTGTTGTTAATATACTTAGCCTTTGTGCCCACAAACAAGACGGGACTGGTGCTGTCTTAGCTGCTATCGCCCACAGTCTTCATGCAATAACTATGCTTGTACATCCAAGAAAATATTCAGCGACAGAGGAGGAAGGGAATAGCTTTAGAAAACATTGGTGTTCACTTCTACTTCAAGATAAAAACAAAGAAACAGACAGACCGTCGGGTGTCTGCAGTTAGCTCTAGATGAGAGGCGGTTGCCAGCAAGTTTCTTTGCTTTATCACAAGGATCACTATCCTTCAGCCGCAGCACTTTCCTGGTACACAGATTTCGCAATATCAGACTAACTATCCGTCAAAACACAAAGTTTTAAAATTCATAAGAAACCTATATGAACTACAATCCACCATTTTTTGTTTCTGCCATGGAAAAAATAATATATAGTGCGAGAGAGAGTGAGAGAGGGAACATGTATGAAGAAAAATAGAAGTATTGTACTTGTACTTATTACATATTGAGTAGAGGAGTCCTTATTTTGTTAATGCTGAAACATTGGGATATCATCATTAGGCTTTGTGTCCACAAACAAGATGGACTGCCAGCTGTCTTGGCTGCTCTTGTTTCACAAAATAACTATGCCTGTTCGACAGTCCATCCAAGAAAAAATTCAGAAACAAAAGAGGAAGGGAATAGCTCAAAAAAATTAGTGCTTGCTTCGACTGAAGGATAAGAAACAGATAAAGAGACAAACTATCTGGTGACTGCAGTCAGTTCCCATGAGGATTCTCTGTTTTATCGCAACGATTCAGCTGCAGCATTCATAAGAAAAACAAAATTTTAAAATTCATAAGAAAATAAACTAAAAATAAATTCCAAGCTTCTTTCATATTCTATTTCTTCATGCAAATTGTACTTGTACTTACTAAATATTGAAGAGAGGAGTCCTTGTTTTGTTAATGTTGAAACATTGGGATATCATCATTAGGCTTTGTGTCCACAAACAAAATGGACAGCCAGCTGTCTTGGCTGCTCTTGTTTCACGAAATAACTATGCCTGTTCGACAATCCATCCAAGAAAAAATTCAGAGACAAAAGAGGAAAGAAATAGCTCACTTCGACTGAAGGATAAAAAACAGAGAAAGAGACAGACTATCGGGTGCCTGCAGTCAGTTCCTATGAGGATTCTCTGCTTTATCGCAACGATTCAGCTGCAACATTCATAAGAAAAACAAAATTTTAAAATTCATAAGAAAATAAACAAAAAATAAATTCCAAGCTTCTTTCACATTCTATTTCTTCCAGCAAATTAACCAAACAATTCACAAGCATAAATGAATCAATCAACTCAATTTGTTTCTTTAAAAACAATTTCGCTCAAGGCGTACCTTAATACTTCCGGGAGCATAATCAACCTCTGAGGCCTAAGGATTGGATCAAGTCTGTGGTTTTTGGCTGGTGGATGATCTTTTCAAACATGTCTTTTGTCATTCCGTGCTTGACCATCGCCTCAAGAATCTTGTCCTCAATCTCCGCCATCGGCTGCTTTGAGATATCTTGCTCATTTGAAGAAGAGCAAAACACTAATTCAGATAGCCGCTCTTTCTCAGCTTGCCGGCAATATTTGTCCGCCTCAGTTGTGGCAGCAGTCATAAGATGGTAGGTATGGACAAACCTATTTTGCCCAATCCTATAAGCTCGACAGATTGCCTGCTGCTGGACAGAAGGATTCCAGAGAACGTCCAGCAGAATGACCCTGGAAGCCCCAACCAGACTAATGCCCTCCGAGCAGCACTTCGTCGATGCCAGCATGATCATGGAATCATTTTCTGGATCGTTGAATGCGTTGATCACATTCTGCCGTTGCTTCTTCTCTAGCTTTCCTTCCAGCCTCAGAATTTCCTTCCCCGCATTCCACTGGAAGGTCGCGGTCAGATGCTCTTCGATCAGGTCCAAGGGGGGAATGTACTGGCTGAAGATGAGCACTTTTTCCTTCAGCGTCATACTGAGGCGGACAAACTCGACGATGAATTTCGTTTTGACTCCTTCGCTGGAATTGAGCTTGGATGCCTCGGCTGCTTGCATATCAATTCCATCATTTGGCACTTGCGACTTGCATCGTTGGATAAGGTAGGGATGAACAGATACCAAAGAAAATACAAAATCTGAACTCTTAATTGTTTTCCTTAATCGTTCCCCTTCCAACAAGTCGATCAGATTCTTCTGCAATCCAGTCGATTTCAAGAGGACCACACAGTCTCTTAATCCGGGAAGACTCTTTTGCAGGATAGAGCCTTTGTGCACATGCACAAACGGCGACATTGAGACTTTAAGTCTCTCCACTGCACGGTTGATGGATTCCGGAAGCAAAGCAGGCCTAGATCTCCGGCGGTTCCTATCTGAATGCAGAATCTCAGTGAATGTCGGGTCCTGCATAGCTGCTTCTGCCACTGTAGGCCTTACGATCTTCAGTGAGTTGAACAGCTCTCTGAAGTTGTTCTGGAAGAGCGTCCCAGACAATATAACACGCTTTTCAGTCTTGAGCTGAACCAGTGAAGTCCAAATTTTACTCCGGCGGTTGCGAGGAGTATGGCCTTCGTCAAGAATCACCAGGCCAGGCATCTCAAGAAGTATCGATCTCAAAACTTCGAAGTTCTTTTCAACACCCGACCTCTGCCCCTCTTCGCCTGCATCTGCTTCCTCGTTTTTCTGCGCCGTCAGCTTCTCAAACAGACTGTAGCTAATCCCCAAAAGGCCTCCCCCTCTCTTCCATGAATATATCTTTACCATCCGGATTGCCTCCATGTCCCTGCATCTGATACTCGTTCCTTGAAAGAGATGATCGGCCGCCGCCATCTCGTCACCGATAATTGTCAAATTGTTCAGGTTGTGGAAATTAAACCCGGAATTCCACTTCCTGAACTCCCCTTCCCAGTTCTGAAGCAATCCAGCCGGGGCGATGATCATCGGCAGACAGTTTGGATACATCTTTAGATATGTCTCGAGGAATACGATCATGAGACGTGTCTTTCCTGTCCCTGGGGCATGAGAAATGATGCATCCGCCCACTCCAGCTAGATTTGAGTTCTTTAAGTCAGCAATATCGGTACTGCCTGCCAAGTTCCTCCAGAGGAACTCAAATCCTTCTTGCTGGTGTTCGTACATACTTTCCCGCACACCAGCCTTGATGCTCCACACTGAGCCGCTAGTCCAGCTGCTTATGTCCGCTGCATCAGCTTCTGGGAGATTAACGGCGCTAAGATCCAGAGCCTTCCCTTTCTCCTGCTTCTTCTTTCCGGAAGCATTACGACCTTTGATCGCCTGCGAAAGGAAGAAGAAGAAGTGGTATAAATAAGGGTAGCCGCACAAATTTTAAATCAACCTAAGATTGCACTGACCTACATTCAGATAACAGATTAATATAGAATTAGGGAGGATGGATAAATTAAAAGGAACAATTTTGATGTTCCCAATAGTTGGATGGTTTTCTGATTTCAGTTATTTAAAGAAGAAATTGATATATACTTACCCACGGAGGAATTACATCCTTCGGTTGAATCGCCACATGCTGACAGCAGATACAAAACCATCCTCGATCATCTTCTAATACCAGTTCATGTAGCCCTCGAGCACATCTGCGCTCCTGACTCTCTTCCTCCTCCTCATCGTCTACTCCAACAACCTGCAGGCCATGAATTGATCATTAATTATCATATCGCATTCTGAATAATTATAATAAAAGTGCCGATTTAGTTCTCAATCCATGTCAAATCAGTTCATGTCTATTCTACACAAGTGCTGGAAGTGATTTACTTACCTCACGGCGGGCAGTCGTTCCAATTTCCTCAACAGCACAGCTAAAGTTGAACTCTTCAAACAAGACGTCCAACTCCTTCTCCCACTCAGCTGGCCTCTGTTCCTTTTCTGTTAGCGGGGCGACATCTTCCTCAAACCGAAACTTCTTGGGAAGAGGAGGGTAGTATTCAGCTCCATCTGCCACTCCAGTTCCTTCACCGGCATGCATTGTTCGAGACGGTTGTCCGAGAATAGATTCCTTTAGGATCTTGGAGATGTCAAATCTTTTAGGCTTAAGCTTCTTCGCTTTAGCCCCCGTCATAAACTTTGTCATCTCCTTAAGCCAATACGGCATATCCTCTCCATCACCGCCACTTTTGCAAATCCGTGTAGCTTTCGGGGGCTGGGCATTTGAGGCTGAGACTAGGTGCGCCCCTTCCTTGACTGTTCTTCGGTCATCATCATTGCCACCCTCCCTCTCCAATCTCTGTTCTTTGCCCTCACAGATTCCCGAGATCCTCCTCTGCTTTGTCTTCCTCTCAGGAGCATTCACTGCCACCTTTCTTTTTGGCATTCGATTGCAGCGCTGCCCTGAAGACTTTGCTGCCGTGCTGTCCCTTGCTGTTTCAGTTCCTTTCTGATTCTTCATTTTTTGCCTCCTCGTCAGAGTGAAGTCTTCATCATCCATCGAGCTCCGAATTTCATCGCCAGACAAGTCACTCAACTCATAGGACTGGCATTTATTGGTCCTACTCAGAGATCGAATACGACCTGCAATGCCAGCACAGTTGTCACTCGCTATCCGAATACCATCATCGTCATTTCCTCGGCAGACAGTATCCCGCAAATCCCCATTAGAATCGGCAACTTCTTCGTTCTTTTCTGCGGGAGCGATCAACCGTGAGGGAGTGTCGGCACTGTCCCCATTGGAGTGGCCCTCTAGTTCAGGGACTGTCAATTCAAGGCCAAATAATCGAGCATAAATATCTGCTCGACTCCTCAGATGCTCCATAGAGGACAGGTCATGGTTCCCATTGGTGTGGCCGTCTAGTTCAGGGCCGAATAATTGAGCATAAATATTTGCTCTATTCCTCGGATGATCCGTAGGGGACAGGTCATGGCTCCCGTCGGTGCACCCTTCAGTTTGAGCTTTTTGAAGCTCTTCATCAACCTGCAGACCATGAAAGTTCAATTTCAGTATCGAATGAAAGATTAGGATTGCATATTTAGTGAAGATATTATTCATAAAGGCATTCAATATCTAATTATGGGAACTAATTGAAACATTGAACTTATTTTTTGAACTTTCTTAATCTATTGGCACCTTATCGTCAAAAGAAACTCGTCTGTCGACACGTCTTTGTACTCTTATCTCTGGAGTGATTTCCGACGGAGGAACTCCGTCAATTCTCAATGACCGAGCCGTTTCCCCATCTCTCATCACAATGGCTCCATCATCCATCCTCGTCATTGACGGAGATGGCAATTCCTTTCTCTTATTCATTGATTTATGATTCTGCAACATAACAATAACAATGAGGTATAGATGGTTAAACATAATAAAATGATTCAAAAAAATAAATATATAAATAAATTGAAAAGAAAAATACCAACCATCTTACTACAAGTCATACATGTCACTATGATTCATAGTTACAAGATAAGCCAAAATATAACGATACATAATAAAAATTCACCCTAAACCCATCACAAAGAAAATGCTTCATTAACACTATATTAAGAAATTGAATTTAAAAATAATTATAAAATATAAATAGGCCTTGTGTTCATCTATCAAATATGCAAGTAGTTTGCTATGTTTAACAAAATTTATAACTATATTAAATCAATATGCAAATACCAACAGCCCATCCTCTTTCAATATAAGCAAGTTCTCTCTGGAAATATAGAAACAATGTTTGGAGACAATAGACTATTAATAAATCTCATACATAACAATGGAAAAATTTTCAAAACCACTTATGTCTTTCAATTCAAAATTAAGGTTTTTTTTCCCTTGTCTGATTTTCAGTATTTCATATTATGTGTTTTTTATTATATTCTTACATACATGACATTTACGTGAAAATTTAAGATAAAGAAGAGAATACTAGGTTACACTTTATCAAATAATATAATACTATCAACATATGTAGTATTTGATCAAACATTTGTTGGAACACTGAGTAGGTGTTGAAAAAGAAAACATGATATGAAAGTTAAGTCAATCATAACTCCAACTTACATAATAAAAATCTACTCAATGCATAGGATTAAGATCAAGGCGGTACTTATGTAGCTAGAAGTTATATTCTGAAGAATAAAAAAAATTCCTAGAGTGAAATTAACAACAATGAAAAAAATAAATAAATAAATAAATAAACTTGACAACAAGCTACTTGACAAAAAAGATCCAATGTGGTATATCAATATATGATTCGATTTTATAGGAACTTTATTAAAAGTAAAGGAGTGCATTTAAATAACTAACAATAATAGACCACGTGCGACTAAAAGAGACGTTGTGATTATGTCCGGGGGATCAATAGTTATGTTGGTTGAAGGGTACAAACTAGTTTGCCAAAAGATCACATATTGAAAAATAATAATATTAAAATAAAATAATTTGCTATATAAGTATTAATGAAAGATAATAATTAAGACAGCAACATTGACAGAAATATAAGAACATTGAAAAGAAAGAGAAATTAATATATTAAGTAAAGGAAGATGATTTTTTTTTTTTTCAAAAAAAAATAAAAATACATAAGCATTTCATTGTAACCCTAGTTTCAATTGTGGAAATCTAAGAGATTAAAGAAAGAAGATTAGATTTGTATACCTCCTTAGATTACCAAATGAAACAAGAAGAGCACGATGGATGGCGACCGAATATCTGCAAGAAATTGAGTTAGAAAACAAAGATATCATTCATTCAAATTCAGAAAAAAGTAGACGAAGCTCGAACAAGTACATCCATGACCACTTGAAAGGGAGATAGATACACATGAACATATACATACCTCTTTACTCCTGCTGCAAACTTTCCTTTGACAAATTGTTGATTTGAAGGAGGACTCCTGAAAGGTTCTTCGATGAGAACGAGAGAGGGGCTAAGACGAAGACAGTGTTTCGAATTTTGTCCAAAATATGACCAAAAAACGAAATTAGGTCGTATCAATTGAAATTGGTGGGGGTTTGATTTGGAGATCAAATATTTTGGGGGTGAAAGAAGTGTTCGTAGAGGAAGGTAAGGGTTAAGAATGGCTTTCTGTTTTCGCCTGCGGAGGAAGCTAAGGATGTTCGGATTCAGGTTCAAGTTCCTCTTCGATATCACCTATGTTTGATGGTCCTTGTCGATGAAATTTGCGTTTTTGTTTGCTTTTTCCGATCGCATGTGCCTTTGATTTGCGGACAGTAGGATTAGCAAGCCAAAGTCGATGTAGTCAAATGAAAGAGGTATGTGATGATTAGGGAAGATATTAGACACGGAATCTTCTCCGGGTGTTTTTGGTTTTGAGTTTTTTATAATTTAATTATTGTTAAAAGCCGATGAATTTTATACAGTTATATAACTTTGTTTTTATTTTTTATTTTTTATTTTTTTGTTGTGTGTGTGGTTGGGTCGATCTTTCTTGGCCAAGTTCAGTATCAAACCTATATAAGGGAGATTCCATTCCAAAAAACTATTAATCACAAAACCTATCATCAGATTTACTATTGCCAGGTTTTTAATGATTAAAACATCAACAAACACCAAGTTAGACCTACTATCTTAACACCAGTAAAGTACCTACCTAATCGAGTATAAACCACATTAGGTTCAGTTTCTTTTATCCGATTGGAACTCAAATAACTCCTTTGTTGAGTAAGGTTTTTAAAGACCACATAGTTTTTTTTTTTATAATCTTCGCAATATAAGGTATGGAAAATCTTGACCTCAGAGAAGTCACATGAATTTCCCTCTCAAGAAATCAACTCACCTTTTCCCATCACACACTATGTGACACACGGAAGTTGGTTTTCTCATTGTGTTTGTGTGAATTAAGGTCTTTATTGCACTTGCAACATTGGAGATTCTTTATATATATATATATATATATATATATTCACAATGCAATTATGTTATTTGGCTTCAAACTAAGCCCAATCAAGTTGAAAGATTACACCTAATGCTAGGTTAACCTATAAAAGGAAGAGAAAAATATTGAGCCAACGAGACGCACGGAAGCAAATCAACAAGGGTGTTCTATTGCTTTCTAGATTTGTTTGATGGGTTTGTTGCTAGTCGCAAATCATGTTCTATCTCGTTCCTTCTAGATTTGTTTATTCTTGTTGTAGTATTCTTAATTATTTTGTGACTATTGGGTTGATCATTAATTTTTAGTTATATTTCATATTTAAGAAAATTGGATTGTTGGTCAACTTGGTTAGTTGTTCATTTATTTCTTAGGAACATACTATATTTAGAATATCCCTTTGATTAGTGGAACTTTTAATACTTGTGAATGTATTGTTTTATGCCAAACCCCTTAAGTCATGTCTCTATAATCTTGTAATTTACTTTTAGATTAAAGATAAGATCATCATAAATTGGTTTAGAGCTAGCCATTTTTTCTAGCTTGTCTTCATTCGCAGTTATTTCGTTTGGGCTGATTATGACTGTTTTTAGGGAGTTAAATGCAACAAGAACGATTTTTGATCATGGTGAATTAAATGCATCACATACTTTACTTCTTTAGATATCTAAGGGTTAGCTTAGGTTCCACTATTCATCATATTTGGTCTAGCCAGCAAAATACGTTGTTCATCATGCAAAACAATGAGTTTGACTCATTTTGTTTTTGTTTAACTGTCCGAATTTCGTCTAGATTCGACCACAAGGAGAAAAAAATGAAATAAATTAAGAAAGAGTGGCAAGACTTTGCAATAGTTATTCATATTGAAGTAATGGTAGGATCTTCAAAATAGTAACGTTGGCATGACTATTTCCTATCCATGGTTATTTTGCATAAAAAAAAAAATAGTGAGTTAGTCACCTTTTTTAGTTAGTATTAATTTTTTTTTCCTTTCTACTATTATGTCATCATTCTAATTCTTAGTTTCAATTTATCTAGTTTTTTATGCATCTAATAAGATTTTGATCATGACTAGCAATTCGTTCTTTTTTTAATTTTTTTTTCTCTTTTTCTTTTTTTTCTATTAATTGATCGCCTCTACATCATCGAGCATCTGCTTGGAGTTACATTTGGTTCTGCATTACGAGTTATGAAAATGAACAAACATATTGCTTTTGAAGCTCCAATCCAATGGACTCAATTAGACACTTGATCATTTATATGGTACATGTGATCTTCCCATCTACTAGTTGGCAATCATATATATATTTTTATTTTTTTTCATTAATGTGGTCAAGTAAACATTTGCTTTCAGCAGTTTCCTTTTTGTTGACCTCTTTGTGCTTAAAAAGCGTTTCTCAAAGTGGATACAAAATCTAGATGAATTTTTTAAGAATCTAATGGTTTTACCATTATGTAAAGATTGTTAGGTTTTCAGCCATTGCTCAATATGAAGGGCAATGGAGATCTTTTCTATTGATGCCCACAATTTCAGCCCATTGCAATGGTCCATCCCAAAGACTATCGCCCTCTAGGGAGGCGATCAGAGCCATTCATTTTAGGTTTAGGTGTGTTCAATCTCTCTATCCATCATGTTCCATCCTGAGTGGTTTAGGTACTTTTCGGTGATGTTTCAATTGCCTATGTTGTCAAACAAGTGTTCCACTGTGTATTTCCGAGTGTGGTGAGCCTATTGACAAGTGAAAGGTGTGTAAACTGAGAGTTCACATTGGTGAGCTTGGTGTCATCGGTTTTGTGTGAAGATTTTAGGGTTTAAGTGCCGTAGGATACATATATTCGGGTCTCATTTTTTAGGTCTTGTTCACCTTGTTATAGTGGGACAAAGAGTATGCATTACATTTGAGAAAATTTTGGCTTTGTTTTTGCATTCATTTATGCTTTATTTTTCAATTTGTTATATTTAGTTTTTCGCTTGATTTCTTGGAATATGTTCTTGGTTAATTTATGTGCTTAGCTTTTTACAAGATATGTCATGTTTTAGGTCTGAACATTTGACGGACTTAAGTCCTAATATTTTTTATCATTTTTAAAACCTTAATTACAAAATGTGTCCTTAATTGTTTTGATCAAATAGTACATAAATATGATATAATTTTATATTATTATGTACTATGAATATTTCATTAGTAGGATATCAATATTTCTTTATATTGATTGTCACATTTTAATTTTTCAAAACCACAGTTTTTGGGATTTGTAAGTAAGGGTTCTTTCATCGTAACACTTAACATGAACATCACATGATTTAAGAATTTTGGATCTAAAAAAATGAAAAAAAAAAAAGAGACAAGATATAAATGGAATAATAAAAATAATAATCAAGTATATAACATGATAAAAAGTAACCAGAGTGCATAGTTCGTAGATATTTTGCTATTTTTCATGCACAATAGAATTTGGGTTACTTATGTACCTGGAATGAGAAAAACTAATGAGTATGTCATAATTGAACCTTTACACTTTATCAAAATTTGACATAAAATAATGTTTATAGTCCATAAAATAATAAAATACTTCCAAAATGTGTAATATTCGATCAAACAATTGTCGAAACATAAAGTAGGTGTTGGAAAAAGAAAACAAGATATGAAACATAAGTCGTCATAACTATAACCTTCACAATAATTATCTACTTAATGCATAGGATTATATAACATCAATGAGATAATTATGTTGCTAAAAGTTAGATTTTTTTAACAAAAAAATTCCTAGAATGAAAGGTGGATACAGATGAACATATACATACATACATACATACCTGTCTACACTTGCTGCAAACCTTCCTTCCGCAAACTTTCGAGTTGAACGACTTCTCCTGAAAGGTGTTCTCTGTGTCAGAGCTAGAGAGTGAGAGGGAAGAAATCTAGAATAGTGTTTTCGATGATTGTCCAATAATTAACCAAACAAGAAATTGGGTCATAGCAATGCGGATTCTTCTTCAAGTGTTCTTTGGTTTTTGGGTTTATTGATAATTTTATTATTTTTGAAAGCCCATGATTTTATACAGTTAAAAAGACATTGTGTTTATTTTTTTATGTCTGTGCTTGGGCCAATATCTTTTTCACCAAAAAAGAAATATTATTTAAAATATTTGTTGTAAAAAAATTATTATGGAACTTGGCAGAAAATAAAATAATTTATAGATTTTACAATCAGTTTTTCCTTGATTAATAATAAAAAAAATTTATCCTTGAGATTGATTTATTCTATTTTTAGCAAATCTACTCCAAAAAATGATGATCACAGACAGCCCTTACTGAAACCATTTGCAAGGAAATGGGGAGTGTTCGAAAAGCCACATCATTGCTTCAAAGATTTAATTTCAGAATAAGAAAATGTTATTTTGTCATGTTCCAAACACCTCCTTTCTTCATAATAGTTTATAGAAGAAGCTTCACTGCCGTACTCAATGCACTCCTTTGGAATCATGATTTCTTTTGACTGAATATCAAATAGGCCTTAGTACATTGTGTGTTCCTAAAAGTAATGGGGCTTCTGGTCACTATGCACTGCGCTCATAACTTCGACTAGGATTGCTTCGAAGGTGCCTTTTCTGGTCAATATTTCATAAGGGGAGGACATTTGGTGGAACAAGGAAGCTTTGAGCACAGAAAACCATTATGAAATTGCATCCAGACCCAAGATATATGTATTTAGTTGCACTCGATTATAACTCGAAACTATACGCAGTGTATTCAACAATATATAAGTCGATCAGGACATTATATCATTAGTTGTGAAACTTTCTATTGTCCATGAAAATTGGTAAAATACCTATAATCTATAACTACTTGTGGTTATATATAAAATTGTTTACAAACTTCCAGTCATAGTTATAAATGATCACTATTCAAAATCTTACAAGAATATTCTTACAATTCTAATATACCTATAATCTATCCAATCACAAACGTTAATTAGTGCAAACCTAGAGCAATCTTGAATGAAGAATTGTCAGAAGAAATGAAAATTTCTGAAATTATCATACAGCTATACAATCTTGTGTATATGTATGCAATATAGTAATCTCAAACTAACAATTCGTCGGTAAATAATAAATATTCATGAGAAATCTATATGAACTATAATCCTCCATATTCTATTTTTTTCTTGGAATAAAAAATAAAAAACTCCAAACTTCTTCTAACAAATCAACCAAACAAATCACAAATAAAAATGAGTCAATCAACTCAATGTGTTTTTTCCGGTTCATTCAAGATGTACCTTAATATTTTCGGGAATATTCTTAACCTTTGATGCCCAATGATTGGATCAAGTTGGCTTTCTTCGGCTGGTGGATGATCTTTTCAAAGATACCTTTTGTCTTTGCATGCTGGACAATCTCTTCGAGAATCCTGTTCTCAATATATCCAGCCTCTAACAAACTTGATTACCAACTAATGCACAGAATTTGTACGTAGCATATAAAAAATTCTAGATAGGAACTTTAATAAAATTAAACCAGTGCATTTAAATAACTCACAATAATTTACCTAGTGTGACTAAGAGCATTTTACGGGATCATATCTAGGGTATCAATCAATAGTGTAAGTATCCTAAGGGTAAAAGTCGAATTTGAAGATTGTTTAAGAATTAAATTGAATTATGCTGGAAAAATGATAAAAACTAATTTACCATAAGATCACATATTGAAAAAAAAAATTAACTAAAAAAAATGAAATAATATCAAATAAAGAAAGATAAGTTTATATATATATAAGTAAATAAATAGGGATTACATGTACTCAAATAGTAGTTTTAATTTGTATAAATCTAGAGATTAAATAAGAAAGAACAAATCTGTGTACCTGCTTAGATTAGCCAAATCAAACAATAAGAACACAATGCGACCAAATAACTGCAATAAATTGATATCATTCATATTCGAAAAAAAAAGTGATGAAGCTCGAAAAAGTTCATCCATGACAGGTTGAAAGGTAGATAGATACACATGAACATATATATGCATACATGCCTCTTTACACCTGCCCAAATCTTCCTTTGAAAAATGTTGATTCTCTTTTGTGTGAGAGAAAGTGGGAGGGACAGGGGCTAGGACAGTCTAGAACTACTCTTCTCCATTTTTGTCCAAAATTTGACAAAAAAAATTGGGTCCCATGAATGCTGAATCCTCTTTAGGTGTTTTTTGTTTTTGGATTTACTTCAAATTTTATTATTTTTTTAAAGCCCATGAATTCTATAGTTAAACAATAACTGATTTTTTTGTGTGTGTGGGTCAATTATAAATTCAAATTTATATATTCGCTTAATTATATTTTCTTTTATAACTGCAATTTTTTTAATTACTTTTTTTTATATATATAAACCAATAAAGTAAAACCAATTAAATGATACCTACTCAGTATGTATTACTCAAACTAAATACAACATCATACTAAAATACATAAGCAAATGATGTCATCCATTTTCAGGACTGTTGTATATATATATGCATTGAAGGCTGGAAGTCTGGGGTTCTAGTCCTCTGCGTCTTCCCTACGATTTCGGCCTTCATTCGGTCTATAGCCCAGGAGAATATTGGCGCATCTTCGGGCTGGAGCCAAGGTCATACTTGGTTCCAAGTCTAAAAGAGTAAAAAGGTGATTAAACATAAATTCCATCCTTTGCGCCACGGCCATTTGGCTGAGGGTAGCCGTGGAGGGAAGAGGAATCTGCCTCAAAACATCAATAACTGCTGAAGGTTGGTGCCTAAGTATTAGTTCGCCCCTTTCAACTGTCTTTATGTCGAAAGGCGGTTCGAGGGACTGGCCACGGATGCTCACCTGATGCAGGCTGCAACAATTAACCAATATATAGCGGTAAGTGATGGTCAATTTTTTGGGTTGAATAAGATTGATCCCTATTGTTCTATGTGCACATTTACATGAAGTATTACAAAGGTTGTTTAAGTACCAATGATAGTATAAGTTATTCCTTGGGTCTCTTTGCACCATCCCCAAGAGTTCGATCTTCAAAATCCCTCCCACACATAGAACTGGTTCAGGCAATGTAAATGTTTGGTTGAGGAGACTCTGCCCATATGCAATTCATATTAGAGCAAATGTAAGTTATTATTTTCAATCAAAAGTCATTTTTAATTAGGACAAGTGATAGTTCATATATTCTTAGAGTCATTCAACCATACAGATATAAGTTATGGAGACAATGTAATACAAGGTGGAAACTAACCTGTTCCATGGGGAATTGAGGCGATGTATAACCCCAGACAAAGTGGTCATCCTTCATATCCCCCGGCAAGTTAATGTCCTGGTGTGTTTGATATCTTGGCAACGTACGATGCCCCATGCTGAATTGGACTGACATAGCGGAGAATATATATTGTCTATTACCATAATGCCCTGAAAGGGAATGCAAATAGGATAGAAGAACTCAGTTAGGATTCCCAACATAAAATAGGATGAACATAAATGTGTCGAGACAATGGAAATTATACTATACCACGAGAAGGTTGGATTTGAATGTCTGATACTATGCAAACTCCGCCTTTGAGTTTGAAAAGTATGGTATCAGACACATTAGCGTCGGTGTGCCCTTTGCTCGACCAATACATTTGGTTTGGGAGGAGTGCATGAATGATGCTCTTTCCTATATAATGGCTTGTAGAAGAAGTTCCGATGACAAACCCAATGCAATTCTCAGGATTAATCATACTTGCTTTTGACAGAATAGCAAGGAGGCTTGAGTACAGTTTGTGTTCCTTCCGAAGATCATTGAATCTTGGAAGATGGTGCTTCTTCCCCTGGTCCATAATTGCGTCACAGTAGCTTGTATTCTTGAGCATTGGAGCTCTCCTTACACAAGCTGTTTTTGCTATGCTATTTTGAACAACTGCAAAAAACAAAACACAATGTGTGTAAAAATGGATAAGAGTAATTTCCCCAACTAAACATAATGATAAGCTGTGTATATTAGTGTTTACGTATTTCATTCTCATTCTGCTTGAATATAACAAAAAAGAAAATCAACAATAGACTTGAAAGGAAAGATAAAATAAAGAATGAAAACAAAAATTTAGTATATGTGTATCCAACGGTGTTGAATTGCAATTAGGGTGTCTTCTTTTCACAAACTTTACAAAAATTTACTATTCTTCAAAATTCATCTTTTATATATTCTTCTAAAAATTAAATTTATATTCAAAACATTATAGCAATACTATTTATATTATATTGTATAACACTTCTATGTGCATTGCATACCATAGTAGATTGTTCAACAAAGTAACCATATCAAAATGGTTGTGAAGCTTTTACATATTAGAAATGTTATTATATTGTCTATGAAATTAGTAAAGTGCCTATAGGCAATAAATTTTGGATATATCTAAACAATATTAATTTTTATTTTTTCTTTTATACTGTGAAAACTCGCAGCTGCTAAATTTTGGGTGCACTTTGGATAAACTCCCAACCGAACATAATAGCCTAAAACTAAGTCCAACAATAAAATTAGAAGTGTTGAAAGATTACAACGACAATAATAAAAAACAAAAAAAAAAAACAAAAACATCATCGTCCTCATCATCATCACCATCTGTAATTCATTGATTTGAAATTAATAAACTTGTAAAACCCTAAAGGAATGAATTTATTACTTACTCGCTTCCAATGGTTGGGATCGGGCTTTTTCATGACAATGATGGACTTGATTTGGTCTGGCAGCTTGGCTTTCCAGCGACAGTAGAGTTTGGTGCCGTGGTGGAAACTGTAGCTTGTTGGTTTAGGATCGAAATCGACGATTTTACTACTGGTGGGAGATGTACCTGTAACCTCAAATCAGAACAATTGCCTCTTAGTCATCAAATTAGCTAATAAATCTACCCAATGAGTTCGCAAGGAATTATATATATATATATGTTATATATGTGGATTTCAAAGACAAGCACACAACCATTTGGCAGCGTAGTAATCGGATTGTTCACTCCGGTGAAACCTCCAGGCTTTCGATAAGGGTCGTTAGGATTCTGAACATCACAGAGGTGGTTTGAGATCAAAGGCCTCGTGTTTTGAGCCGCCATCAGGAACCACTTCCGTTGCCACTGACATCTCCGCCGCCAACTTTGCCGTGACTGCCGCTGCATCATCACAAGAATCGACAAAATAGATTGTGTAGCATAAAAATTGAGAAAGAAAGCAAATGTTATATCTGTGAAACATGAGGCAATCACATGTGGCCACGTGTCTTCTCACTCAGTAATATTTGGCCATGTGTTTTTTCAGTCAACAATCTATGACAATTAGGGTGATTAGAGTATTAATTAAAGAAAAATTAAAAAGTGCGCGGACAAATTTTTAAAAAATTAATAATATTGGGATACATAATAAAAAGCCAGTTAAATATGAGGATAAAATATAAGATTACCCCTCAAACCAGCTATCTGTCAAAAAAAAAATAAAATTTTAAAACTCATAAAAACCTATATGAACTACAATCCACCATATTTTGTTTCAGCCATGGAAAAAAAATTAAAAAAATTCAGAACTTCTTTCGGAAACAATATAACCCACCACATAAATAATATATTGTGTAAGAAGCATGTATATAGAAAAACAGAAGTATTGCATTATACTTACTACATATTGAGGAGAGGAGTATTTGTGTTGTTAATATACTTAGCCTTTGTGCCCACAAACAAGACGGGACTGGTGCTGTCTTAGCTGCTATCGCCCACAGTCTTCATGCAATAACTATGCTTGTACATCCAAGAAAATATTCAGCGACAGAGGAGGAAGGGAATAGCTTTAGAAAACATTGGTGTTCACTTCTACTTCAAGATAAAAACAAAGAAACAGACAGACCGTCGGGTGTCTGCAGTTAGCTCTAGATGAGAGGCGGTTGCCAGCAAGTTTCTTTGCTTTATCACAAGGATCACTATCCTTCAGCCGCAGCACTTTCCTGGTACACAGATTTCGCAATATCAGACTAACTATCCGTCAAAACACAAAGTTTTAAAATTCATAAGAAACCTATATGAACTACAATCCACCATTTTTTGTTTCTGCCATGGAAAAAATAATATATAGTGCGAGAGAGAGTGAGAGAGGGAACATGTATGAAGAAAAATAGAAGTATTGTACTTGTACTTATTACATATTGAGTAGAGGAGTCCTTATTTTGTTAATGCTGAAACATTGGGATATCATCATTAGGCTTTGTGTCCACAAACAAGATGGACTGCCAGCTGTCTTGGCTGCTCTTGTTTCACAAAATAACTATGCCTGTTCGACAGTCCATCCAAGAAAAAATTCAGAAACAAAAGAGGAAGGGAATAGCTCAAAAAAATTAGTGCTTGCTTCGACTGAAGGATAAGAAACAGATAAAGAGACAAACTATCTGGTGACTGCAGTCAGTTCCCATGAGGATTCTCTGTTTTATCGCAACGATTCAGCTGCAGCATTCATAAGAAAAACAAAATTTTAAAATTCATAAGAAAATAAACTAAAAATAAATTCCAAGCTTCTTTCATATTCTATTTCTTCATGCAAATTGTACTTGTACTTACTAAATATTGAAGAGAGGAGTCCTTGTTTTGTTAATGTTGAAACATTGGGATATCATCCTTAGGCTTTGTGTCAACAAACAAGATGGCTGCTGCTTTCTTGGCTGCTCTCAGTCCACCATCTTTATGAGAATAGCCATGCCTGTCCGACAGTCCATCCAAGAAAATATTCAGCCACGGAGGAGAAAGGGAATAGCTTCAGAAAACATTAGTATTCATTTCTACTTAAAGAAAAGAAACAGCCAAACAGACACACCTTTGGTTGCCAGCAACTTTCCCTGCTTTATTGCAAGAATCACTGTCTTTTCAGCCGCAACACTTTCCTGGTACACAGATTTAACAATATCAAACCAGCCATCCGTCGAAAAGCAAAATTTTAAAACTCATACGAAACCTATATGAACTACAATCCACCATTTTTTGTTTTGGCCGTGGAAAAAAAATAAAAAAAATTCAGAACTTCTTTCGGAAACAATATAACCCACCACATAAATAATATATTGTGTAAGAAGCATGTATATAGAAAAACAGAAGTATTGCATTATACTTACTACATATTGAGGAGAGGAGTATTTGTGTTGTTAATATACTTAGCCTTTGTGCCCACAAACAAGACGGGACTGGTGCTGTCTTGGCTGCTCTCGCCCACAGTCTTCATGAAATAACTTTGCTTGTACATCCAAGAAAATATTCAGCGACAGAGGAGGAAGGGAATAGCTTTAGAAAACATTAGTGTTCACTTCTACTTCAGGATAAAAACAAAGAAACAGACAGACCGTCGGGTGTCTGCAGTTAGCTCTAGATGAGAGGCGGTTGCCAGCAAGTTTCTCTGCTTTATCACAAGGATCACTGTCCTTCAGCCACAGCATTTTCCTAGCACACAGATTTAGCAATATCAGACCAACCATCTGTCAAAACACAAAATTTTAAAATTCATAACAAACCTATATGAACTACAATCCACCATTTTTTGTTTCTGCCATGGAAAAAGTAATATATAGTGCGAGAGAGAGTGAGAGAGGGAGCATGTATGAAGAAAAATAGAAGTATTCTACTTGTACTTACTACATATTGAGGAGAGGAGTCCTTGTTTTGTTAATGTTGAAACATTGGGATATCATCATTAGGCTTTGTGTCCACAAACAAGTGGACTGCCAGCTGTTTT
This sequence comes from Andrographis paniculata, assembly GCF_009805555.1. Classification (NCBI taxonomy): domain Eukaryota; kingdom Viridiplantae; phylum Streptophyta; class Magnoliopsida; order Lamiales; family Acanthaceae; genus Andrographis; species Andrographis paniculata. Next base: position 5,235,276 of record NW_026137402.1, read on the forward strand.
GGCTGCTCTTGTTTCACGAAATAACTATGCCTGTTCGACAGTCCATCCAAGAAAATATTCAGAGACAAAAGAGGAAGGGAATAGCACAAAAAAATTAGTGTTTGCTATGACTGAAGGATAAAAACAGATAAAGAGACAAACTATCGGGTGCCTGCAGTCAGTTCCCATGATGATTCTCTGATTTATCGCAACGATTCAGCTGCAGCATTCATAAGAAAAACAAAATTTTAAAATTCATAAGAAAATAAAGAAAAAATAAATTCCAAGCTTCTTTCACATTCTATTTCTTCCAGAAAATTAACCAAAAAATTCACAAGCAAAAATGAATCTATCAACTCAATTTGTTTCTTCAAAAACAATTTTACTCAAGACGTACCTTACTACTTCCGGGAGCATACTCAACCTCTGAGGCCTAAGGATTGGATCAAGTCTGAGGTTTTTGGCTGGTGGATGATCTTTTCAAACATGTCTTTTGTCATTCCGTGCTTGACCATCGCCTCAAGAATCTTGTCCTCAATCTCCGCCATCGGCTGCTTTGAGATATCTTGCTCATTTGAAGAAGAACAAAACACTAATTCAGATAGCCGCTCTTTCTCAGCTTGCCGGCAATATTTGTCCGCCTCAGTCGTGCCAGCAGTCATAAGATGGTAGGTATGGACAAACTTGTTTTGCCCAATCCTATAAGCTCGACAGATTGCCTGCTGCTGGACAGAAGGATTCCAGAGAACGTCCAGCAGAATGACCCTGGAAGCCCCAACCAGACTAATGCCCTCCGAGCAGCACTTCGTCGACGCCAGCATGATCATGGAATCATTTTCTGGATCGTTGAATGCGTTGATCACATTCTGCCGTTGCTTCTTCTCTAGCTTTCCTTCCAGCCTCAGAATTTCCTTCCCGGCATTCCACTGGAAGGTCGCGGTCAGATGCTCTTCGATCAGGTCCAAGGGCGGAAGGTACTGGCTGAAGATGAGCACTTTTTCCTTCAGCGTCATACTAAGGCGGACAAACTCGACGATGAATTTTGTTTTGACTCCTTCGCTGGGATTGAGCTTGGATGCCTCGGCTGCTTGCATATCGATTCCATCAGTTGGCACTTGCGACTTGCATCGTTGGATAAGGTAGGGATGAACAGATACCAAAGAAAAAACAAAATCTGTACTCTTAATTGTTTTCCTTAATCGTTCCCCTTCCAACAAGTCGATCAGATTCTTCTGCAATCCAGTCGATTTCAAGAGGACCACACAGTCTCTTAATCCGGGAAGACTCTTTTGCAGGATAGAGCCTTTGTGCACATGCACAAATGGCGCCATTGAGACTTTAAGCCTCTCCACTGCACGGTTGATGGATTCCGGAAGCAAAGCAGGCCTAGATCTCCGGCGGTTCCTATCTGAATGCAGAATCTCAGAGAATGTCGGGTCCTGCATAGCTGCTTCTGCCACCGTAGGCCTTACGATCTTCAGTGAGTTAAACAGCTCTCTAAAGTTGTTCTGGAAGAGCGTCCCAGACAATATAACACGCTTTTCAGTCTTGAGCTGAACCAGTGAAGTCCAAATTTTACTCCGGCGGTTGCGGGGAGTATGGCCTTCATCAAGAATCACCAGTCCAGGCATCTCAAGAAGTATCGACCTCAGAACTTCGAAGTTCTTTTCAACACCCGACCTCTGCCCCTCTTTGCCTGCATCTGCTTCCTCGTTTTTCTGCGCCGTCAGCTTCTCAAACAGACTGTAGCTAATCCCCAAAAGGCCTCCCCCTCTCTTCCATGAATATATCTTTACCATCCGGATTGCCTCCATGTCCCTGCATCTGATACTCGTTCCTTGAAAGAGATGATCAGCAGCCGCCATCTCGTCACCGATAATTGTCAGATTGTTCAGGTTGTGGAAATTAAACCCGGAATTCCACTTCCTGAACTCCCCTTCCCAGTTCTGAAGCAATCCAGCCGGGGCGATGATCATCGGCAGACAGTTTGGATACATCTTTAGGTATGTCTCGAGGAATACGATCATGAGACGTGTCTTTCCTGTCCCTGGGGCATGAGAAATGATGCATCCGCCCACTCCAGCTAGATTTGAGTTCTTTAAATCAGCAATATCGGTACTGCCTGCCAAGTTCCTCCAGAGGAACTCAAATCCTTCTTGCTGGTGTTCGTACATACTTTCACGCACACCAGGCTTGATGCTCCACACTGAGCCGCTAGTCCAGCTGCTTATCTCCGCTGCATCAGCTTCTGGGAGATTAACGGCGCTAAGATCCAGAGCCTTCCCTTTCTCCTGCTTCTTCTTTCCGGAAGCATTACGACCTTTGATCGCCTGCGAAAGGAAGAAGAAGAAGTGGTATAAATAAGGGTAGCCGCACAAATTTTAAATCAACCTAAGATTGCACTGACCTACATTCAGATAACAGATTAATATAGAATTAGGGAGGATGGATAAATTAAAAGGAACAATTTTGATGTTCCCAATAGTTGGATGGTTTTCTGATTTCAGTTATTTAAAGAAGAAATTGATATATACTTACCCACGGAGGAATTACATCCTTCGGTTGAATCGCCACATGCTGACAGCAGATACAAAACCATCCTCGATCATCTTCTAATACCAGTTCATGTAGCCCTCGAGCACATCTGCGCTCCTGACTCTCTTCCTCCTCCTCATCGTCTACTCCAACAACCTGCAGGCCATGAATTGATCATTAATTATCATATCGCATTCTGAATAATTATAATAAAAGTGCCGATTTAGTTCTCAATCCATGTCAAATCAGTTCATGTCTATTCTACACAAGTGCTGGAAGTGATTTACTTACCTCACGGCGGGCAGTCGTTCCAATTTCCTCAACAGCACAGCTAAAGTTGAACTCTTCAAACAAGTCGTCCAACTCCTTTTCCCACTCAGCTGGCCTCTGTTCCTTTTCTGTTAGCGGGGCGACATCTTCCTCAAACCGAAACTTCTTTGGAAGAGGTGGGTAGTCTTCAGCTCCATCTGCCGCTCCACTCCCTTCACCGGCATGCATTGTTCGAGACGGTTGTCCGAGAATAGATTCCTTTAGGATCTTGGAGATATCAAATCTTTTTGGCTTAAGCTTCTTCGCTTTAGCCCCCGTCATAAACTTTGTCATCTCCTTAAGCCAATACGGCATATCCTCTCCATCACCGCCACTTTTGCAAACCCGTGTAGCTTTCGGGGGCTGGGCAGAGTCTGAGACTAGGTGCTCCCCTTCCTTGACTGTTCTTCGGTCATCATCGTTGCCACCCTCGCTCTCCAATCTCTGTTCTTTGCCCTCACAGATTCCCGAGATCCTCCTCTGCTTTGTCTTCCTCTCAGGAGCGTTCACCGCTACCTTTCTTTTTGGCATTCGATTGCAGCGCTGCCCTGAAGCCTTTGCTGGCATGCTGTCCTTTGCAGTTTCAGTTCCTTTCTGATTCTTCATTTTTTGCCTCCTCGTCAGAGTGAAGTCTTCATCATCCATGGAGCTCCGAATTTCATCGCCAGACAAGTCGCTCAACTCATACGACTGGCATTTATTGGTCCTACTCAGAGATCGAATACGACCTGCAATGCCAGCACAGTTGTCACTCGCTATCCGAATACCATCATCGGCATTTCCTCGGCAGACAGTATCCTGCAAATCCCCATTAGAATCGGCAACTTCTTCGTTCTTTTCTGCGGGAGCGATCAACCGTGAGGGGGTGTCGGCACTGTCCCCATTGGAATGGCCCTCTAGTTCAGGGACTGTCAATTCAAGGCCAAACAATCGAGCATAAATATCTGCTCGACTCCTCAGATGCTCCATAGAGGACAGGTCATGGTTCCCATTGGTGTGGCCGTCTAGTTCAGGGCCGAATAATTGAGCATAAATATTTGCTCTATTCCTCGGATGATCCGTAGGGGACAGGTCATGGCTCCCGTCGGTGCACCCTTCAGTTTGAGCTTTTTGAAGCTCTTCATCAACCTGCAGACCATGAAAGTTCAATTTCAGTATCGAATGAAAGATTAGGATTGCATATTTAGTGAAGATATTATTCATAAAGGCATTCAATATCTAATTATGGGAACTAATTGAAACATTGAACTTATTTTTTGAACTTTCTTAATCTATTGGCACCTTATCGTCAAAAGAAACTCGTCTGTCGACACGTCTTTGTACTCTTATCTCTGGAGTGATCTCCGACGGAGGAACTCCGTCAATTCTCAATGACCGAGCCGTTTCCCCATCTCTCATCACAATGGCTCCATCATCCATCCTCGTCATTGACGGAGATGGCAATTCCTTTCTCTTATTCATTGATTTATGATTCTGCAACATAACAATAACAATGAGGTATAGATGGTTAAACATAATAAAATGATTCAAAAAAATAAATATATAAATAAATTGAAAAGAAAAATACCAACCATCTTACTACAAGTCATACATGTCACTATGATTCATAGTTACAAGATAAGCCAAAATATAACGATACATAATAAAAATTCACCCTAAACCCATCACAAAGAAAATGCTTCATTAACACTATATTAAGAAATTGAATTTATAAATAATTATAAAATATAAATAGGCCTTGTGTTCATCTATCTAATATGCAAGTAGTTTGCCATGTTTAACAAAATTTATAAGTATATTAAATCAATATGCAAATACCAACAGCCCATCCTCTTTCCATATAAGCAAGTTTTCTCTGGAAATATAGAAACAATGTTTGGAGACAATAGAGTATTAATAAATTTCATGCATAATAATGGAAAAATTTTCAAAATCATTTATGTCTTTCAATTCAATATTAAGGTTTTTTTTCCCTTGTCTAATTTTCAGTATTTCATACTATGTGTTTTTTATTATATTCTTACATACATGACATTTATGTGAAAATTTAAGATAAAGAAAGAGAATACCAGGTTACACTTTATCAAATAATAAAATACCATCAACATATGTAGTATTTGATCAAACATTTGTTGGAACACTGAGTAGGTGTTGAAAAAGAAAACATGATATGAAAGTTAAGTCAATCATAACTCCAACTTACATAATAAAAATCTACTCAATGCATAGGTTTAAGATCAAGGAGGTACTTATGTAGCTGGAAGTTATATTCTGAAGAATAAAAAAAATTTCTAGAGTGAAATTAACAACAATGAAAAAAAAAAAAAAATAAATAAATAAACTTGACAACAAGCTACTTGACAAAAAAGATCCAATGTGGCATATCAATATATGATTCGATTTTATAGAAACTTTATTAAAAGTAAAGGAGTGCATTTAAATAACAAACAATAATAGACCACGTGCGACTAAAAGAGACGTTGCGATTATGTCCGGGGGATCAATAGTTATGTTGGTTGAAGGGTACAAACTAGTTTGCCAAAAGATCACATATTGAAAAATAATAATAATAAAATAAAATAATTTGCTATATAAGTATTAATGAAAGATAATAATTAAGACAGCAACATTGACAGAAATATAAGAACATTGAAAAGAAAGAGAAATTAATATATTAAGTAAAGGAAGATGATCTTTTTTTTTCAAAAAAAAATAAAAATACATAAGCATTTCATTGTAACCCTAGTTTCAATTGTGGAAATCTAAGAGATTAAAGAAAGAAGATTAGATTTGTATACCTCCTTAGATTACCAAATGAAACAAGAAGAGCACGATGGATGGCGACCAAATATCTGCAAGAAATTGAGTTAGAAAACAAAGATATCATTCATTCAAATTCAGAAAAAAGTAGACGAAGCTCGAACAAGTACATCCATGACCACTTGAAAGGGAGATAGATACACATGAACATATACATACCTCTTTACTCCTGCTGCAAACTTTCCTTTGACAAATTGTTGATTTGAAGGAGGACTCCTGAAAGGTTCTTCGATGAGAACGAGAGAGGGGCTAAGACGAAGACAGTGTTTCGAATTTTGTCCAAAATATGACCAAAAAACGAAATTAGGTCGTATCAATTGAAATTGGTGGGGTTTTGATTTGGAGATCAAATATTTTGGGGGTGAAAGAAGTGTTCGTAGAGGAAGGTAAGGGTTAAGAATGGCTTTCTGTTTTCGCCTGCGGAGGAAGCTAAGGATGTTCGGGTTCAGGTTCAAGTTCCTCTTCGATATCACCTATGTTTGATGGTCCTTGTCGATGAAATTTGCGTTTTTGTTTGCTTTTTCCGATCGCATGTGCCTTTGATTTGCGGACAGTAGGATTAGCAAGCCAAAGTCGATGTAGTCAAATGAAAGAGGTATGTGATGATTAGGGAAGATATTAGACACGGAAACTTCTCCAGGTGTTTTTGGTTTTGAGTTTTTTATAATTTAATTATTGTTAAAAGCCGATGAATTTTATACAGTTATATAACTTTGTTTTTATTTTTTATTTTTTATTTTTATTTTTTTGTGTGTGTGGTTGGGTCGATCTTTGTTGGCCAAGTTCAGTATCAAACCTATATAAGGGAGATTCCATTCCAAAAAGCTATTAATCACAAAACCTATCATCAGATTTACTATTGCCAGATTTTTAATGATTAAAACATCAACAAGCACCAAGTTAGACCTACTATCTTAACACCAGTAAAGTACCTACCTAATCGAGTATAAACCACATTAGGTTCAGTTTCTTTTATCCTGTTGTTACTCTAATAACTCCTTTGTTGAGTAAGGTTTTTAAAGACCATATAGGTTTTTTTTTTATAATCTTCACAATATAAGGTATGAAAAATCTTGACCTTAGAGAAGTCACATGAATTTCCCTCTCAAGAGATCAATTCAACTTTTCCCATCACACACTATGTGACACACGGAAGTTGGTTTTCTCATTGTGTTTGTGTGAATTAAGGTCATTATTGCGCTTGCAACATTGGAGATGCTTTATATATATATATATATATATTCACAATGCAATAATGTTATTTGGCTTCAAATTAAGCCCAATCAAGTTGAAAGATTACACCTAATGCTAGGTTAACCTATAAAAGGAAGAAAAAAATATTGAGGCAACGAGACACATGGAAGCAAATCAACAAGGGTGTAAAGATGCAGAGATGTGGTAGCTGCCTACTATAGTTTGTTGTTGTCAGGCTAACATCGACGTGCAAAATAATTCTGATTGCATATTGTTGCCATTGCAGAATTTGTTTGGCTCTTGTCAAATCTGTTTGTTTATTTCTATTTTCGTGTCTCTTAATTGCTGATTGCAGTAGCACACACAGGGAATAAAATTATGGGATGTTGCATGTTTCTATTTCTTTCTAGATTTGTTTGATGGGTTTGTTGCTAGTCGCAAATCATGTTCTATCTCGTTCCTTCTAGATTTGTTTATTCTTGTTATAGTATTCTTAATTATTTTGTGACTATTGGGTTGATCATTAATTTTTAGTTATATTTCATATTTAAGACAATTGGATTGTTGGTCAACTTGGTTAGTTGTTCATTTATTTCTTAAGAACATACTATATTTAGAATATCCCTTTGATTAGTGGAACTTTTAATACTTGTGAATGTATTGTTTTATGCCAAACCCCTTAAGTCATGTCTCTATAATCTTGTAATTTACTTTTAGATTAAAGATAAGATCATCATAAATTGGTTTAGAGCTAGCCATTTTTTCTAGCTTGTCTTCATTCGCAGTTATTTCGTTTGGGCTGATTATGACTGTTTTTAGGGAGTTAAATGCAACAAGAATGATTTTTGATCATGGTGAATTAAATGCATCACATAATTTACTTCTTTAGATATCTAAGGGTTAGCTTAGGTTCCACTATTCATCATATTTGGTCTGGCCAGCAAAATACTTTTTTCATCATGCAAAACAATGAGTTTGACTCATTTTGTTTTTGTGTTACTGTACGAATCTCGTCTAGATTCGACCACAAGGAGAAAAAAAATGAAATAAATTAATAAAGAGTGGCAAGACTTTGCAATAGTTATTCATATTAAAGTAATGGTAGGATCTTCGAAATAGTAATGTTGTCATGACTATTTCGGTTATTTTCCATAAAAAAAAATATATAGTGAGTTAGTCACCTTTTTTAGTTAGTATTAATTTTTATTTCCTTTCTACTGTTATGTCATCATTCTAGTTCTTTAGTTTTTTTAGTTTTAATTTATCTAGTTTTTTATGCATCTAAGAAGATTTTGATCATGACTAGCAATTCGTTCTTTTTTTCCCTTTTTCTATTAATTGATCCCCTATACATCATCGAGTGTCTGCTTTGAGTTACATTTGGTTCTGCATTGCGAGTTATGAAAATGAACAAACATATTGCTTTTGAAGCTCCAATCCTATGGACTCAATAAGACACTTGATCATTTATATGGTACATGTGATCTTCCCATCTAGTAGTTGGCAATCATATATATATTTTTTGATCTTCCCTTCTAGTAGTTGGCAATCATATATATATTTTTATTTTTTTTATTAATGTTGTGATAAATTATGGAGGAAAATAATGTGATTGTCTTATAGACTCAAATCTAAGTAATCTAATTTATGAATAAGATCAAATTTAGAATAGTCTTTTCGATGATTGTCCAATAATTAACCAAACAAGAAATTGGGTCATAGCAATGCGGATTCTTCCTCAAGTGATCTTTTGTTTTTGGGTTTATTGATAATTTTATTATTTTTGAAAGCCCATGATTTTATACAGGTAAAAAGACATTGTGTTTATTTTTTTATGTGTGTGCTTGGGCCAATATTTTTTTTACCAAAAAAGAAATATTATTTAAAATATTTGTTGTAAAAAAACTATTATGGAACTTGGCAGAAAATAAAATAATTTATAGATTTTACAATCAGTTTTTCCTTGATTAATAATAAAAAAAAAATATCCTTGAGATTGATTTATTCTATTTTTAGCAAATCTACTCCAAAAAATGATGATCACAGACAGCCCTTACTGAAACCATTTGCAAGGAAATGGGGAGTGTTCGGAAATTATAAATAAAGCCACATCATTGCTTCAAAGATTTAATTTCAGAATAAGAAAATGTTATTTTTTCATTTTCCAAACACCTCCTTTCTTCATAATAGTTTATAGAAGAAGCTTCACTGACGTACTCAATGCACTCCTTTGGATTCATGATTTCTTTTGACTGAATATCAAGTAGGCCTTAGTACATTGTGTGTTCCTAAAAGTGATGGGGCTTCTGGTCACTATGCACTCGCTCATAACATCGACTAGGATTGCTTCGAAGGTGCCTTTTCTGGTCAATATTTCATAAAGGGAGGACATATGGTGAAACAAGGAAGCTTTGAGCACAGAAAACCATTATGAAATTGCATCCAGACCCAAGATATATGTATTTAGTTGCACTCGATTACAACTCGAAACTATATGCAGTGTATTCAACAATATATAAGTCAATCACGACATTATATCATTAGTTGTGAAACTTTCTATTGTCCATGAAAATTGGTAAAATACCGATAATCTATAACTACTTGTGGTTATATATAAAATTGTTTACAAACTTCCAGTCATAGTTATAAATGATCACTATTCAAAATCTTACAAGAATATTCTTACAGTTCTAATATACGTATAATCTATCCAATCACAAACGTTAATTAGTGCAAACCTAGAGCAATCTTGAATGAAGAATTGTCAGAAGAAATGAAAATTTCTGAAATTATCATACAGCTATACAATCTTGTGTATATGTATGCAATATAGTAATCTCAAACTAACAATTCGTCGGAAAATAATAAATATTCATGAGAAATCTATATGAACTATAATCCACCATATTCTATTTTTTTCTTGGAATAAAAAATAAAAAACTCCAAACTTCTTTAGGAAACTATACAACCATTGACATTTTGTTTCTTCTAACAAATCAACCAAACAAATCACAAATAAAAATGAGTCAATCAACTCAATGTGTTTTTTCCAGTTCATTCAAGATGTACCTTAATATTTTCAGGAATATTCTCAGCCTTTGATGCCTAATGATTGGATCAAGTTGGCTTTCTTCGGCTGGTGGATGATCTTTTCAAATATACCTTTTGTCTTTGCACTGGATGATCTGTTCAGGAATATATATCTTGCCTCTAACAAACTTGATTACCAACTAATAGACAGAATTCGTATGTAGTATATAAAAGATTCTATTAGATAGGAACTTTAATAAAATTAAATGCGTGTATTTAAATAACTCACAATAATTTACCAAGTGCGACTAAGAGCATTTTACGGGATCATATCTAGAGTATCAATCAATAGTGTAAGTATCCTAAGGGTAAAAATCGAATTTGAAGATTGTTTTAGAATTAAATTCAATTATGCTGGAAAAATGATAAAAACTAATTTACCATAAGATCACATATTGAAAAAAAATTAACAAAAAAAAAGGAAATAATATCAAATAAAGAAAGATAAGTTATATATATATATATAAGTAAATAAATAAGTATTACATCTACTCAAATACTAGTTTTAATTTGTATAAATCTAGAGATTAAATAAAAAAGAACAAATCTGTGTACCTGCTTAGATTAGCCAAATCAAACAATAAGAACACAATGCGACCAACTGCAATAAATTGATATTTTTCATATTCGAAAAAAAAAAAAAAAAAAAAAAAAAAAAAGTGATCAAGCTCGAAAAAGTTCATCCATGACAGGTTGAAAGATAGATAGATACACATGAACATATACATGCATACATACCTCTTTACACCTGCAGCAAATCTTCCTTTGAAAATTGTTGATTTGAACGAAGCTCTTTTGTGTGAGGAGAAAGTGGGAGGGACAGGTGCTAGGACAGTCTAGAACTACTCTTCTCCATTTTTGTCCAAAACTTGACAAAAAAAAAAAAAAAAATTGGGTCGCATCAATGCTGAATCCTCTCTAGGTGTTTTTTGTTTTCGGATTTACTTCAAATTTTATTGTTTTTTTAAAGCCCATGAATTTAGTTAAACAATAACTGATTTTTTTTGTGTGTGTGCATAGGTCAATTATAAATTCAAATTTATATATTTGCATGATTACATTTTCTTTTATAACTGCAATTTTTTTAATTACTTTTTTTTATATATATAAACCAATAAAGTAAGACCAATTAATTACTCAAACTAAATACAACATCATACTAAAATACATAAGCAAATGATGTCATCCATCTTCAGGACTGTTGTATATATATATGCTTTGAAGCCTGGTAGTCTGGGGTTCTAGTCCTCTGCGTCTTCCCTACGATTTCGGCCTTCATTCGGTCTATAGCCCAGGAGAATATTGGCGCATCTTCGGGCTGGAGCCAAGGTCATACTTGGGTCCAAGTCTAAAAGAGGAAAAAGGTGATTAAACATAAATTCCATCGTTTGCGCCACGGCCATTTGGCTGAGGATAGCCGTGGAGGGAAGAGGAATCTGCCTCAAAACATCAATAACTGCTGAAGGTTGGTGCCTAAGTATTAGTTCGCCCCTTTCAACTGTCTTTATGTCGAAAGCTGGTTCGAGGGACTGGCCACGGATGCTCACCTGATGCAGGCTGCAACAATTAACCAATATATAGCGGTAAGTGATGGTCAATTTTTTGGGTTGAATAAGATTGATCCCTATTGTTCTATGTGCGCATTTACATGAAGTATTACAAAGGTAAAGGTTGTTTAAGTACCAATGATAGTATAAGTTATTCCTTGGGTCTCTTTGCACCATCCCCAAGAGTTCGATCTTCAGAAACCCTCCCACACATAGAACTGGTTCAGGCAATGTAAATGTTTGGTTGAGGAGACTCTGCCCATATGCAATTCATATTAGAGCAAATGTAAGTTATTGTTTTCAATCAAAATTCATTTGTAATTAGGACAAGTGATAGTTCATATATTCTTACATTCATTCAACCATACAGATATAAGTTATGGAGACAATGTAATACAAGGTAGAAACTAACCTGTTCCATGGGGAATTGAGGCGATGTATAACCCCAGACAAAGTGGTCATCCTTTATATCCCCCGGCAAGTTAATGTCCTGGTGTGTTTGATATCTTGGCAACGTACTATGCCCCATGCTGAATTGGACTGACATAGCGGAGAATATATATTGTCTATTACCATAATGCCCTGAAAGGGAATGCAAATAGGATAGAAAAACTCAGTTAGGATTCCCAACATAAAATAGGATGAACATAAATGTGTCGAGACAATGGAAATTATACTATACCACGAGAAGGTTGGATTTGAATGTCTGATACTATGCAAACTCCGCCTTTGAGTTTGAAAAGTATGGTCTCAGACACATTAGCGTCGGTGTGCCCTTTGCTCGACCAATTCATTTGGTTTGGGAGGAGTGCATGAATGATGCTCTTTCCTATATAATGGCTTGTAGAAGAAGCTCCGATGACAAACCCAATGCAATTCTTTGGATTAATCATACTTGCTTTTGACAGAATAGCAAGGAGGCTTGAGTACAGTTTGTGTTCCTTCCGAAGATCATTGAATCTTGGAAGATGGTGCTTCTTCCCCTGGTCCATAATTGCATCACAGTAGCTTGTATTCTTGAGCATAGGAGCTCTCCTTACACAAGCTGTTTTTGCAATGCCATTTTGAACAACTGCAAAAACAAAACACAATGTGTGTAAAAATGGATAAGAGTAATTTCCCTAACTAAACATAATGATAAGCTGTGTATATTAGTATTTACATATTTCATTCTCATTCTGCTTGAATATAATAAATAAATAAATAAATCAACAATAGACTTGAAAGGAAAGATAAAATAAAGAATGAAAACAAAAAATTATTATATATGCATCTAACGGCGTTGAATTGCAATTAGGGTGTGTTCTTTTGACAAACTTTACAAAAATTTACTATTCCTCAAAATTAATCTTTTATATATTCTTCTAAAAATCAAATTTTTATTCAAAACATTATAACAATACTATTTATATTACATCGTATTATTATTTAGCTAAATTTATAAATATTCAAATCCTAAACCAAAATCCAAAATCCCTGGCAAACACACTTCTATGTGCATTGCATACCATAGTAGATTGTTCAACAAAGTAACCCTATCAAATGGTTGTGAAGCTTTTACATATTAGAAATGTTATTATATTGTCTATAAAGTGCCTATAGGCAATAAATTTTGGATATATCTAAACAATATTAATTTTTATTTTTTCTTTTATATTGTGAAAAGCCGCAGCCGCTACCTTTCGGGTGCACTTTGGGTAAATCCCAAACCGAACATAATAGCTTACAAAATAGGCTCGACAAGGCAAGTCACACTAGGTGAACCATGTGTGGTAGGAAAAACCTAGAGGCGTCGAGGTTTGATAAACAATAGTAATTTTATATATCGTTTATTTGAGTATTCGTGACGACCATGCTTGATTTTTTTTTTTAGTAATTTTTTTATTATATTCTTAATCATGTAATATTCATGTCAAGATTTAATAATCACGTGATAATCGAATTGGAATGCTTCAAATCATAATATATTACCAAACATATGTCATAGAAACGTTGAGTGAGTGTTGATAAAAAATAAAAAAATAATTAAAAAAAAATAATGTAAAGGTTAAGTTGTTTATCACAAAATTAAGTGCTTAGTTGATGAAATCGATAAAAAAGACTTGATCGCCAGCTACCAGATAAGAAGATCATATGTAACATATAATTATCAAGTGTGTTTGTTGAGTCTATTAGATAGGAATTTCAATAACAAGGAATGTGTGCATTTAAATTACTTACCAAAATGGTACCAAGTACGACTCACGGCTAACATTCGCATCATGTCAACAGGATCAATCAACAGCGTAAGGATCGTAATAATGATCTCCATTGGTAGATAATTTAGAAAGTCTGCCATTGTAATATTATATTCACTGTAAAGGTAGTCGGCGTCAAAATCTTGTAAGATAGATTGAAATGATTATTGGATAATTTGAAACTAAAAATTCTAAGAAATAAATAGCATGACAGGATGACATATAAGTAAAAGAGATAAAAAAATTAAAAAAAATTAAAAAAAACACTGACAAATGACTGTCATTCAGACAATAATGAACAATAAGTGTAAATAGATGTTAGATATTTAAAAGAATGGCCAAATTTTATACCACAAAGGACTTTTTTTAAGAAATAATATGAAATAGAGGAGAAGGAGTTTTCGTTTAAAAAAATAAAACAGAAAAAGAAAAAAATATGTCATCTACCAAACCCTAATTTTAGTTTGTGAAATCTAGAAATTAAATAAACTGTGCCAGATTTGCTTAGATTAAATAAATCAAACAAATAAATCAAACATGAAGAAACAAGGGCGAAATCTGCAACAAATTAAGCTAAAAATGAAATATGTTAATCATTAATTCGGATTTAGAGAAATGAAGACGAAGCTCCATAAAAGTTCCACCATAACAACTTGGAAGGTAAATAGATACGAAAAAACATATAAATACATACCTTACGCCTGCTGAAGGAAGAGGAGAGGGAGAGGGAGAGTGAGAGTTCCGACAGTCAGAATCGAGAGGCTGCGATGTGGAGATTTGAAGAGAGAGGGAGCGAGCGAGAGAGATTAGTTGACCGAAAGAGAAAATTAGGGCTTTGGATTGTAACGGTATGAGAAATATTAATTCTTTTGTGTGTTTTCTATTTTGGGTTTATTTATAATTATATTTAAAGCCCATTAACATTATTAATCAAATATTGAGATTGAGATATTGATGATGTTTTGCTTTAATTTTTTAAAAAAACAAAACATAAACAAAAAAAAAAAACAAAAACTAAAACTAAAACTTAAAAAATGTATTGTTTATCATGTGTTGTATATTTCTTTCTAAATTAAGAATAAGAAGACAAGAAAAGAAAACCATTGTTTTGCTTCCGCAATTTAGAGGTCTCTATTGTTTTTGTTCTTTATTAAATTTATTTTCCATTGTGTATTATAATCGAATTAAAATTTGATGAAATATTAAAAATCAGTTTACTAGGAAAGGAAGAAAGACTCAAAATTGTAGTAAAAGTTATTTACCGAAAATAGTATGAGCTGTTCATTGAGTTTCTTTGCAATAGTGAGAAACCCTCCAATGCATAGAATTGGTCCACGGCAGCGAAGTTTTGCAAATTGTAGCCCTGTACATATGCAATTGATATCATAGCAAAAGCAAATTATGTCTCAATGAAAATTAATAAAGAATTGGGACAATGGATGTAATACCGATGGACACAATCTTTTTAAAAGAAACAAAATTGACCTGTTGGATGGGCAACCGTTACAACGGTGTTTGATACTTTTGATGGAATAAAATTATGTCGCCAATTAGGGACAAAAATATATTCCGTCTCCAATTAGTAACGGAATTTGAGATGGAACAAAATGACGTCACAAATCTAAATTCCGAGGTGCTCCAGGTGATGGCGGCAGCTTCTCGGTGGGGGACGGGGATAGCTACTGGATATATTTTCTTCCTTCAGCGATTATTTTTCTTTAAGTTTGGCAACATCTAAAAGTGATAGATGTATGCGAAACTATAAGTACGAACATTGTTGGAAAATAATAGAATTGTGGAATATTATTAAGAGGTCAACTCCTAGTCTAGTTTAAGGGGAAATATGAAACCACAATGGATTTGCACGAGTATGAACTGAGCTATTGTTCCATGGTTATGATGAGTGAGTGCGTCTAATATATTATTCACCTATCGCTGGTCAAGTGCGGAATTAAAAAACTACACAGAGTTTGTTGGCCAAGTTCCGTATCAAACCTATATACCATTCAAAAAAATATTAACCACAAAACCTATCATCAGATTTACTAGCTATTGCCATGTTTTAAAAACATCAACAAACACCAAGTTACAACCACTCTCTTCTACCTCCTTTCTTGCAACACATTGCATAGGAAGTTGATCCTCATACCGCTGTAATGACACCAGTAAAGTATCTACTAGTCGAGTGTAGGCGACATTAGGTTCAGTTTCTCTCATCCGGTTGGAACTCTAATATCTCATTTGTTGAGTAAGGTTTCTAAAGACCATAAGTTTTTTTTATAATCTTCACAATAGAAAGTATGGAAAATCTTGACCTCAAAGAAGTCACATGAATTTCCGTCTCAAGAAATCAACTCACCTTTTTGCACTACAAACTATGTGACATACAGAGGTTGGTTTTCTTATTGTGTTTGACTGGATTAAGGTTATTAATCACAATGTCTTTTTAACTGTATAAAATCATGGGCTTTCAAAAACAATAAAATTATCAATAAACCCAAAAACAAAAGAACACTTGAAGAAGAATCCGCATTGCTACGACCCAATTTCTTGTTTGGTTAATTATTGGACAATCATCGAAAAGACTATTCTAGATTTCTTCCCTCTCACTCTCTAGCTCTGACAGAGAGAACACCTTTCAGGAGAAGTCGTTCAACTCGAAAGTTTGCCGAAGGAAGGTTTGCAGCAAGTGTAGACAGGTATGTATGTATGTATATGTTCATCTGTATCCACCTTTCATTTTAGAAATTTTTTTGTTAAAAAAATCCAACTTTTAGCAACATAATTATCTCATTGATGTTATATAATCCTATGCATTAAGTAGATAATTATTGTGAAGGTTATAGTTATGACGACTTATGTTTCATATCTTGTTTTCTTTTTCCAACGCCTACTTAATGTTTCGACAATTGTTTGATCGAATATTACACATTTTGGAAGTATTTTATTATTTTATGGACTATAAACATTTTTTTATGTCAAATTTTGATAAAGTGTAAAGGTTCAATTATCACATACTCATTAGATTTTCTCATTCCAGATGCATAAGTAACCCAAATTCTATTGTGCATGAAAAATAGCAAAATATCTACAAACTATACATTCTGGTTACTTTTATCATGTTATATACTTGATTATTATTTTTATTATTCCATTTATATCTGGTCTTTTTTTTTATTTTTTTCATTTTTTTTGATCTAAAATTCTTAAATAATGTGATGTTCATGTTAAGTGTTACGATGAAAGAATCCTTACTTACAAAACCCAAAAACTGTGGTTTTGCAAAATTAAAATGTGACAATCAATATAAAGAACTATTGATATCCTACTAATGAAATATTCATAGTACACAATAATATAAAATTATATCATATTTATGTACTATTTGATCAAAACAATTAAGGACACATTTTGTAATTAAGGTTTTAAAAATGATAAAAAAAATATTAGGACTTAAGTCCGTCAAATGTTCAGACCTAAATCATGACATATCTTGTAAAAAGCTAAGTACATAAATTAACCAAAAACATATTCCAAGAAATCAAGTGAAAAACTAAATATAACAAATTGAAAAATAAAGCATAAATCAATGCAAAAACAAAGCCAAAATTTTCTCAAATGTAATGCATACTCTTTATCCCACTATAACAAGGTGAACAAGACCTAAAAAATGAGACCCGAATATATGTATACTACGGCACTTAAACCCTAAAATCTTCACACAAAACCGATGACACCAAGCTCACCAATGTGAACTCTCAGTTTACACACCTTTCACTTGTCAATAGGCTCACCACACTCGGAAATACACAGTGGAACACTTGTTTGACAACATAGGCAATTGAAACATCACCGAAAAGTACCTAAACCACTCAGGATGGAACATGATGGATAGAGAGATTGAACACACCTAAACCTAAAATGAACGGCTCTGATCGCCTCGCTAGAGGGCGATAGGCTGCGGGATGGACCATTGCAATGGGCTGAAATTGTGGGCATCAATAGAAAGATCTCCATTGCCCTACATATCGAGCAATGGTGAAAAACCTAACAATCTTTATATAATGGTAAAACCATTAGATTCTTAAAAAATTCATCTAGATTTTGTATCCACTTTGAGAAAGGCTTTTTAAGCACAAAGAGGTCAACAAAAAGGAAACTGCTGAAAGCAAATATTTACTTGACCACATTAATCAAAAAAAAATAAAAATATTTAAATGATTGCCAACTAGTAGATGGGAAGATCACATGTACCATATAAATGATCAAAGTGTCTTATTGAGTCCATAGGATTGGAGCTTCAAAAGCAATATGTTTGTTCATTTTCATAACTCGTAATGCAGAACCAAACGTAACTCAAAGCAGACACTCGATGATGTAGAGGGGATCAATTAATAGAAAAAAAAAAGAAAAAAAGAACGAATTGCTAGTCATGATCAAAATTTTATTAGATGCATAAAAAACTAAAGAACTAGAATGATGACATAATAGTAGAAAGGAAAAAAAAAATTAATACTAACTAAAAAAAGGTGACTAACTCACTATTTTTTTTTTATACAAAATAACCATGGATAGGAAATAGTCATGCCAACATTACTATTTTGAAGATCCTACCATTACTTTAATATGAATAACTATTGCAAAGTCTTGCCACTCTTTATTAATTTATTTCATTTTTTTTCTCATTCGTACAGTTAAACAAAAACAAAATGAGTCAAACTCATTATTTTGCATGATGAAAACCCTATTTTGCTGGCCAGACCAAATATGATGAATAGTGGAACCTAAGCTAACCCTTAGATATCTAAAGAAGTAAAGTATGTGATGCATTTAATTCACCATGATCAAAAATCATTCTTGTTGCATTTAACTCCCTAAAAACAGTCATAATCAGCCCAAACGAAATAGCTGCGAATGAAGACAAGCTAGAAAAAATGGCTAGCTCTAAACCAATTTATGATGATCTTATCTTTAATCTAAAAGTAAATTACAAGATTATAGAGACATGACTTAAGGGGTTTGGCATAAAACAATACATTCACAAGTATTAAAAGTTCCACTAATCAAAGGGATATTCTAAATATAGTATGTTCCTAAGAAATAAATGAACAACTAACCAAGTTGACCAACAATCCAATTGTCTTAAACATGAAATATAACTAAAAATTAATGATCAACCCAATAGTCATAAAATAATTAAGAATACTACAACAAGAATAAACAAATCTAGAAGGAACGAGATAGAACATGATTTGCGACTAGCAACAAACCCATCAAACAAATCTAGAAAGCAATAGAACACCCTTGTTGATTTGCTTCCGTGCGTCTCGTTGCCTCGATATTTTTTTCTTCCTTTTATAGGTTAACCTAGCATTAGGTGTAATCTTTCAACTTGATTGGGCTTAGTTTGAAGCCAAATAACATAATTGCATTGTGAACATATATATATATAAAGCATCTCCAATGTTGCAAGCGCAATAATGACCTTAATTCACACAAACACAATGAGAAAACCAACTTCCGTGTGTCACATAGTGTGTGATGGGAAAAGTTGAATTGATCTCTTGAGAGGGAAATTCATGTGATTCTCTGAGGTCAAGATTTTCCATACCTTATATTGTGTAGATTATAAAATAAAAAACTTACATGGTCTTTAAAAACCTTACTCAACAAAGGAGTTATTAGAGTTCCAACCCGATAAAAGAAACTGAACCTAATATGGTTTATACTCTAACTTGGTGTTTGTTGATGTTTTAATCATTAAAAATCTGGCAATAGTAAATCTGATGATAGGTTTTGTGATTAATAGTTTTTTGGAATGGAATCTCCCTTATATAGGTTTGATACTGAACTTGGCCAAGAAAGATCGACCCAACCACACACACAAAAAAAAAAAAAAATAAAAAAAATAAAAACAAAGTTATATAACTGTATAAAATTCATCGGCTTTTAACAATAATTAAATTATATAAAACTCAAAACCAAAAACACCTGGAGAAGATTCCGTGTCTAATATCTTCCCTAATCATCACATACCTCTTTCATTTGACTACATCGACTTTGGCTTGCTAATCCTACTGTCCGCAAATCAAAGGCACATGCGATCGGAAAAAGCAAACAAAAACGCAAATTTCATCGACAAGGACCATCAAACATAGGTGATATCGAAGAGGAACTTGAACCTGAACCCGAACATCCTTAGCTTCCTCCGCAGGCGAAAACAGAAAGCCATTCTTAACCCTTACCTTCCTCTCCGAACACTTCTTTCACCCCCAAAAAATTTGATCTCCAAATCAAACCCCCACCAATTTCAATTGATACGACCTAATTTCGTTTTTTGGTCATATTTTGGACAAAATTCGAAACACTGTCTTCGTCTTAGCCCCTCTCTCGTTCTCATCGAAGAACCTTTCAGGAGTCCTCCTTCAAATCAACAATTTGTCAAAGGAAAGTTTGCAGCAGGAGTAAAGAGGTATGTATATGTTCATGTGTATCTATCTCCCTTTCAAGTGGTCATGGATGTACTTGTTCGAGCTTCGTCTACTTTTTTCTGAATTTGAATGAATGATATCTTTGTTTTCTAACTCAATTTCTTGCAGATATTTGGTCGCCATCCATCGTGCTCTTCTTGTTTCATTTGGTAATCTAAGGAGGTATACAAATCTAATCTTCTTTCTTTAATCTCTTAGAATTCCACAATTGAAACTAGGGTTACAATGAAATGCTTATGTATTTTTATTTTTTTTTGAAAAAAAAAATCATCTTCCTTTACTTAATATATTAATTTCTCTTTCTTTTCAATGTTCTTATATTTCTATCAATGTTGCTGTCTTAATTATTATCTTTCATTAATACTTATATAGCAAATTATTTTATTTTATTATTATTATTTTTCAATATGTGATCTTTTGGCAAACTAGTTTGTACCCTTCAACCAACATAACTATTGATCCCCCGGACATAATCGCAACGTCTCTTTTAGTCGCACGTGGTCTATTATTGTTTGTTATTTAAATGCACTCCTTTACTTTTGATAAAGTTCCTATAAAATCGAATCATATATTGATATACCACATTGGATCTTTTTTGTCAAGTAGCTTGTTGTCAAGTTTATTTATTTATTTATTTATTTTTTTCATTGTTGTTAATTTCACTCTAGGAATTTTTTTTATTCTTCAGAATATAACTTCTAGCTACATAAGTACCGCCTTGATCTTAATCCTATGCATTGAGTAGATTTTTATTATGTAAGTTGGAGTTATGATTGACTTAACTTTCATATCATGTTTTCTTTTTCAACACCTACTCAGTGTTCCAACAAATGTTTGATCAAATACTACATATGTTGATAGTATTTTATTATTTGATAAAGTGTAACCTGGTATTCTCTTCTTTATCTTAAATTTTCACGTAAATGTCATGTATGTAAGAATATAATAAAAAACACATAATATGAAATACTGAAAATCAGACAAGGGAAAAAAAACCTTAATTTTGAATTGAAAGACATAAGTGATTTTGAAAATTTTTCCATTGTTATGTATGAGATTTACTAATAGTCTATTGTCTCCAAACATTGTTTCTATATTTCCAGAGAAAACTTGCTTATATTGAAAGAGGATGGGCTGTTGGTATTTGCATATTGATTTAATATACTTATAAATTTTGTTAAACATGGCAAACTACTTGCATATTAGATAGATGAACACAAGGCCTATTTATATTTTATAATTATTTATAAATTCAGTTTCTTAATATAGTTTTTATGAAGCATTTTCTTTGTGATGGGTTTAGGGTGAATTTTTATTATGGATCGTTACATTTTGGCTTATCTTGTAACTATGAATCATAATGACATGTATGACTTGTAGTAAGATGTCTGGTATTTTTCTTTTCAATTTATTTATATATTTATTTTTTTGAATCATTTGATTATGTTTAACTATCTATACCTCATTGTTATTGTTATGTTGCAGAATCATAAATCAATGGATAAGAGAAAGGAATTGCCATCTCCGTCAATGACGAGGATGGATGATGGAGCCATTGTGATGAGAGATGGGGAAAGGGCTCGGTCATTGAGAATTGACGGAGTTCCTCCGTCGGAGATCACTCCAGAGATAAGAGTACAAAGACGTGCCGACAGACGAGTTCCTTTTGACGATAAGGTGCCAATAGATTAAGAAAGTTCAAAAAATAAGTTCAATGTTTCAATTAGTTCCCATAATTAGATATCGAATGCCTTTATGAATAATATCTTCACTAAATATGCAATCCTAATCTTTCATTCGATACTGAAATTGAACTTTCATGGTCTGCAGGTTGATGAAGAGCTTCAAAAAGCTCAAACTGAAGGGTGCACCGACGGGAGCCATGACCTGTCCCCTACGGATCATCCGAGGAATAGAGCAAATATTTATGCTCAATTATTCGGCCCTGAACTAGACGGCCACACCAATGGGAACCATGACCTGTCCTCTATGGAGCATCTGAGGAGTCGAGCAGATATTTATGCTCGATTGTTTGGCCTTGAATTGGCAGTCCCTGAACTAGAGGGCCATTCCAATGGGGACAGTGCCGACACCCCCTCACGGTTGATCGCTCCCGCAGAAAAGAACGAAGAAGTTGCCGATTCTAATGGGGATTTGCAGGATACTGTCTGCCGAGGAAATGCCGATGATGGTATTCGGATAGCGAGTGACAACTGTGCTGGCATTGCAGGTCGTATTCGATCTCTGAGTAGGACCAATAAATGCCAGTCGTATGAGTTGAGCGACTTGTCTGGCGATGAAATTCGGAGCTCCATGGATGATGAAGACTTCACTCTGACGAGGAGGCAAAAAATGAAGATTCAGAAAGGAACTGAAACTGCAAAGGACAGCATGCCAGCAAAGGCTTCAGGGCAGCGCTGCAATCGAATGCCAAAAAGAAAGGTAGCGGTGAACGCTCCTGAGAGGAAGACAAAGCAGAGGAGGATCTCGGGAATCTGTGAGGGCAAAGAACAGAGATTGGAGAGCGAGGGTGGCAACGATGATGACCGAAGAACAGTCAAGGAAGGGGAGCACCTAGTCTCAGACTCAAATGCCCAGCCCCCGAAAGCTACACGGGTTTGCAAAAGTGGCGGTGATGAAGAGGATATGCCGTATTGGCTTAAGGAGATGACAAAGTTTATGACGGGGGCTAAAGCGAAGAAGCTTAAGCCTAAAAGATTTGATATCTCCAAGATCCTAAAGGAATCTATTCTCGGACAACCGTCTCGAACAATGCATGCCGGTGAAGGGAGTGGAGCGGCAGATGGAGCTGAAGACTACCCTCCTCTTCCAAAGAAGTTTCGGTTTGAGGAAGATGTCGCCCCGCTAACAGAAAAGGAACAGAGGCCAGCTGAGTGGGAAAAGGAGTTGGACGACTTGTTTGAAGAGTTCAACTTTAGCTGTGCTGTTGAGGAAATTGGAACGACTGCCCGCCGTGAGGTAAGTAAATCACTTCCAGCACTTGTGTAGAATAGACATGAACTGATTTGACATGGATTGAGAACTAAATCGGCACTTTTATTATAATTATTCAGAATGCGATATGATAATTAATGATCAATTCATGGCCTGCAGGTTGTTGGAGTAGACGATGAGGAGGAGGAAGAGAGTCAGGAGCGCAGATGTGCTCGAGGGCTACATGAACTGGTATTAGAAGATGATCGAGGATGGTTTTGTATCTGCTGTCAGCATGTGGCGATTCAACCGAAGGATGTAATTCCTCCGTGGGTAAGTATATATCAATTTCTTCTTTAAATAACTGAAATCAGAAAACCATCCAACTATTGGGAACATCAAAATTGTTCCTTTTAATTTATCCATCCTCCCTAATTCTATATTAATCTGTTATCTGAATGTAGGTCAGTGCAATCTTAGGTTGATTTAAAATTTGTGCGGCTACCCTTATTTATACCACTTCTTCTTCTTCCTTTCGCAGGCGATCAAAGGTCGTAATGCTTCCGGAAAGAAGAAGCAGGAGAAAGGGAAGGCTCTGGATCTTAGCGCCGTTAATCTCCCAGAAGCTGATGCAGCGGACATAAGCAGCTGGACTAGCGGCTCAGTGTGGAGCATCAAGCCTGGTGTGCGTGAAAGTATGTACGAACACCAGCAAGAAGGATTTGAGTTCCTCTGGAGGAACTTGGCAGGCAGTACCGATATTGCTGATTTAAAGAACTCAAATCTAGCTGGAGTGGGCGGATGCATCATTTCTCATGCCCCAGGGACAGGAAAGACACGTCTCATGATCGTATTCCTCGAGACATACCTAAAGATGTATCCAAACTGTCTGCCGATGATCATCGCCCCGGCTGGATTGCTTCAGAACTGGGAAGGGGAGTTCAGGAAGTGGAATTCCGGGTTTAATTTCCACAACCTGAACAATCTGACAATTATCGGTGACGAGATGGCGGCTGCTGATCATCTCTTTCAAGGAACGAGTATCAGATGCAGGGACATGGAGGCAATCCGGATGGTAAAGATATATTCATGGAAGAGAGGGGGAGGCCTTTTGGGGATTAGCTACAGTCTGTTTGAGAAGCTGACGGCGCAGAAAAACGAGGAAGCAGATGCAGGCGAAGAGGGGCAGAGGTCGGATGTTGAAAAGAACTTCGAAGTTCTGAGGTCGATACTTCTTGAGATGCCTGGACTGGTGATTCTTGATGAAGGCCATACTCCTCGCAACCGCCGGAGTAAAATTTGGACTTCACTGGTTCAGCTCAAGACTGAAAAGCGTGTTATATTGTCTGGGACGCTCTTCCAGAACAACTTTAGGGAGCTATTTAACTCACTGAAGATCGTAAGGCCTACAGTGGCAGAAGCAGCTATGCAGGACCCGACATTCACTGAGATTCTGCATTCAGATAGGAACCGCCGGAGATCTAGGCCTGCTTTGCTTCCGGAATCCATCAACCGTGCAGTGGAGAGGCTTAAAGTCTCAATGGCGCCATTTGTGCATGTGCACAAAGGCTCTATCCTGCAAAAGAGTCTTCCCGGATTAAGAGACTGTGTGGTCCTCTTGAAATCGACTGGATTGCAGAAGAATCTGATCGACTTGTTGGAAGGGGAACGATTAAGGAAAACAATTAAGAGTTCAGATTTTGTATTTTCTTTGGTATCTGTTCATCCCTATCTTATCCAACGATGCAAGTCGCAAGTGCCAACTGATGGAATTGATATGCAAGCAGCCGAGGCATCGAAGCTCAATCCCAGCGAAGGAGTGAAAACAAAATTCATCGTCGAGTTTGTCCGCCTCAGTATGACACTGAAGGAAAAAGTGCTCATCTTCAGCCAGTACCTTCCGCCCTTGGACCTGATCGAAGAACATCTGACCGCGACCTTCCAGTGGAATGCCGGGAAGGAAATTCTGAGGCTGGAAGGAAAGCTAGAGAAGAAGCAACGGCAGAATGTGATCAACGCATTCAACGATCCAGAAAATGATTCCATGATCATGCTGGCGTCGACGAAGTGCTGCTCGGAGGGCATTAGTCTGGTTGGGGCTTCCAGGGTCATTCTACTGGACGTTCTCTGGAATCCTTCTGTCCAGCAGCAGGCAATCTGTCGAGCATATAGGATTGGGCAAAATAGGTTTGTCCATACCTACCATCTTATGACTTCTGGCACCACTGAGGCGGACAAATACTGCCGGCAAGCTGAGAAAGAGCGGCTATCCGAATTAGTGTTTTGCTCTTCTTCAAATGAGCAAGATATCTCAAAGCAGCCGATGGCGGAGATTGAGGACAAGATTCTTGAGGCGATGGTGAAGCACGGAATGACAAAAGACATGTTTGAAAAGATCATCCACCAGCCAAAAACCACAGACTTGATCCAATCCTTAGGCCTAAGAGGTTGAGTATGCTCCCGGAAGTATTAAGGTACGTCTTGAGTGAAATTGTTTTTGAAGAAACAAATTGAGTTGATAGATTCATTTTTGCATGTGAATTTTTTGGTTAATTTTCTGGAAGACATAGAATGTGAAAGAAGCTTGGAATTTATTTTTTCTTTATTTTCTTATGAATTTTGAAATTTTGTTTTTCTTATAAATGCTGCAGCTGAATCATTGCGATAAAGCAGAGAATCCTCATGGGAACTGACTGCAGGCACCCGAGAGTTGTCTCTTTATCTGTTTCTTATCCTTCAGTCGAAGCAAGCATTAATTTTTTTGAGCTATTCCCTTCCTCTTTTGTCTCTGAATTTTTTCTTGGATGGACTGTCGAACAGGCATAGTTATTTCGTGAAACAAGAGCAGCCAAGACAGCTGGCAGTCCACTTGTTTGTGGACACAAAGCCT
This sequence comes from Andrographis paniculata, assembly GCF_009805555.1. NCBI lineage: Eukaryota > Viridiplantae > Streptophyta > Magnoliopsida > Lamiales > Acanthaceae > Andrographis > Andrographis paniculata. The sequence continues at coordinate 5,261,302 of NW_026137402.1, forward strand.
ACTGATGATATCCCAATGTTTCAACATTAACAAAACAAGGACTCCTCTCCTCAATATGTAGTAAGTACAAGTACAATACTTCTATTTTTCTTCATGCATGCTCCCTCTCTCACTCTCTCTCGCTATATATTATTTTTTCCATGGCAGAAACAAAAATTGGTGGATTGTAGTTCATATAGTTTTCTTATGAATTTTAAAATTTTGTATTTTGACGGATGGTTGGTCTGATATTGCTAAATCTGTGTACTAGTAAAGTGCCGCGGCTGAAGGATAGTGATCCTTGTGATAAAGCAGAGAAACTAGCTATCCCCTTCCTCCTCTGTCACTGAATATTTTCTTGGATGTACAAGCATAGTTATTTCATGAAGACTGTGGGCGAGAGCAGCCAAGACAGGACCAGTCCCGTCGTGTTTGTGGCCACAAAGGTGAAGTATATTAACAAAGGACTCATCTCCTCAATATGTAGTAAGTACAAGTACAATACTTCTGTTTTTCAATATACATGCTCCCTCTAACTCTCTCTCTCGCACTATATATTATTTTTGTAATGGGTTATATTGTTTCCGAAAGAAGTTTTGAATTTTTTTTATTTTTTCCACGGCATAAACAAAAAATGGTGAATTGTAGTTCATATAGGTTTCTTATGAGTTTTAAAATTTTGCTTTTCGACGGATGGCTGGTTTAATATTGTTAAATTTGTGTACCAGGAAAGTGCTGCGGCTGAAAAGAGAGTGATCCTTGCGATAAAGCAGGGAAAGTTGCTGGCAACCGAAGGTGTGTCTGTTTAGCTGTTTCTTTTCCTTAGGTAGAAATGAATACTAATGTTTTCTGAAGCTATTCCCTTCCTCCTCCGTCGCTGAATATTTTCTTGGATGGACTGTCCGACAGGCATGGCTATTTTCATAAAGATGGTGGAATGAGAGCAGCCAAGAAAGCAGCAGCTTGTTTGTTGACACAAAGCCTAAGGATGATATCCTAATGTTTAAACATTAACTAAACCAGGACTCCTCTTCTCAATATGTAGTAAGTACAAGTACAATTTGCATGAAGAACTAGAATGTGAAAGAAGCTTGGAATTTATTTTTTTTTTATTTTCTTATGAATTTTAAAATTTTGTTTTTTTTATGAATGCTGCAGTTGCGATAAAGCAGAGAATCCTCGTGGGAATTGACTGCAGGCACCCGATAGTCTGTCTCTTTATCTGTTTCTTATCCTTCAGTCGAAGCAAACACTAAATTTTTTGTGCTATTCCCTTCCTCTTTTGTCTCTGAATTTTTTCTTGGATGGACTGTCGAACAAGCATAGTTATTTCGTGAAACAAGAGCAGCCAAGACAGTTGGCAGTCCACTTGTTTGTGGACACAAAGCCTAATGATGATATCCCAATGTTTCAACATTAACAAAACAAGGACTCCTCTCCTCAATATGTAGTAAGTGCAAGTACAATACTTCTATTTTTCTTCATACATGCTCCCTCTCTCACTCTCTCACTCTCTCTTGCACTATATATTATTTTTTCCATGGCAGAAACAAAAAATGGTGGATTGTAGTTCATATAGGTTTCTTATGAATTTTAAAATTTTGTGTTTTGACAGATGGTTGATCTGATATTGCTAAATCTGTGTACTAGGAAAATGTTGCGGCTGAAGGATAGTGATCCTTGTGATAAAGCAGAGAAACTTGCTGACCGCCTCTCATCTAGAGCTAACTGCAGACACCCGACGGTTTGTCTGTTTCTCTGTTTTTTATCCTGAAGTAGAAGTGAACACTAATGTTTTCTTGAAGCTATCCCCTTCTTCCTCTGTCGCTGAATATTTTCTTGGATGTACAAACATAGTTATTTCATGAAGACTGTGGGCGAGAGCAGCCAAGACAGCACCAGTCCCGTCTTGTTTGTGGGCACAAAGGCCAAGTATATTAACAAAGAACTCATCTTCTCAATATGTAGTAAGTACAAGTACAATATTTCTGTTTTTCAATATACATGCTCCCTCTAACTCTCTCTCTCACTATATATTATTTTTGTAATGGGTTATATTGTTTCCGAAAGAAGTTTTGAATTTTTTTTTATTTTTTCCACGGCAGAAACAAAAAATGGTGAATTGTAGTTCGTATAGGTTTCTTATGAGTTTTAAAATTTTGCTTTTCGACGGATGACTGGTTTGATATTGTTAAATCTGTGTACCGGAAAGTGTTGCGGCTGAAAAGACAGTGATCCTCGCAATAAAGCAGGGAAAGTTGCTGGCAACCGAAGGTGTGTCTGTTTAGCTGTTTCTTTTCCTTAAGTAGAAATGAATACTAATGTTTTCTGAAGCTATTCCCTTCCTCCTTCGTCGCTGAATATTTTCTTGGATGGACTGTCCGACAGGCATGGTTATTTTCATAAAGATGGTGGACTGAGAGCAGCCAAGAAAGCAGCAGTCCCATCTTGTTTGTTGACACAGCCTAATGATGATATCCCAATGTTTCAACATTAACAAAATAAAGACTCCTCTCCTCAATATGTAGTAAGTACAAGTACAATTTGCATGAAGAAATAGAATGTGAAAGAAGCTTGGAATTTATTTTTAGTTTATTTTCTTATGAATTTTAAAATTTTATTTTTCTTATGAATGCTGCAGCTGAATCATTGTGATAAAGCAGAGAATCTGTTTCTTATCCTTCAGTCGAAGCAAGTACTAATTCTTTTAAGCTATTCCCTTCCTCTTTTGTCTCTGAATTTTTTCTTGGATGGACTGTCGAACAGGCATAGTTATTTCGAGAAACAAGAGCAGCCAAGGCAGCTGGCAGTCCATCTTGTTTGTGGACACAAAGCCTAATGATGATATCCCAATGTTTCACCATTAAGTAAGTACAAGTACAATACTTCTATTTTTCTTCATACATTCTCCCTCTCTCACTCTCTCTCGCACTGTATATTATTTTTTCCATGGCAGAAACAAAAAATGGTGGATTGTAGTTCATATAGGGTTTTTATGAATTTTAAAATTTTGTGTTTTGACGGATGGTTGGTCTGATATTTGGAAATCTGTGTACCAGGAAAGTGCTGCGGCTGAAGGATAGTGATCCTTGTGATAAAACAGAGAAACTTGCTGGCAACCGCCTCTCATCTAGAGCTAACTGCAAACACCCGACGGTCTGTCTGTTTCTTTGTTTTTATCCTAAAGTAGAAGTGAACACTAATGTTTTCCGAAGCTATTCCCTTCCTCCTCTGTCGCTGAATATTTTCTTGGATGTACTAGCATAGTTATTTCATGAAGACTGTGGGCGAGAGCAACCAAGACAGCACCAGTCCCATCTTGTTTGTGGGCACAAAGGCTAAGTATATTAACAAAACAGGAACTCCTCTCCTCAATATGTAGTAAGTATAATACAATACTTCTGTTTTTCTACGTACATGCTTCCTCTCTCTCTCTCTTACACAATATATTATTTATGTGGTGGATTATATTATTTCCGAAAGAAGTTCTGAATTTTTTTAATTTATTTTCCACGGCCGAAACAAAAAATGGTAGACTGTAGTTCATATAGGCTTCTTATGAGTTAAAATTTAGTTTTTTGACTGGATAGCTAGTTTGAGGGGTAATCTCATATTTTATCCTCATATTTAACTGTCTTTTTATTATGTATCCCAATATTATTAATTTTTCAAAATTTGTCCCTTGAATTTATTAATCAGTGCACTTTTTAGATTTTTCTTTAATTAATACTCTATTCACCCTAATTGTCATAGATTGTTGACTGAAAAAACACATGGCCAAATATTACTGAGTGAGAAAACACGTGGCCACATGTGATTGCGTCATGTTTCACACATATAACATTTGCTTTCTTTCTCAATTTTTATGCTATACAACCTATTTTGTCGATTCTTGTGATGATGCAGCGGCAGCCACGGCAAAGGTGGCGGCGGAGATGTCAGTGGCAACGGTAGTGGTTCCTGATGGTGGCTCAAAACACGAGGCCTTTGATCTCAAACCACCTCTGTGATGTTCAGAATCCTAACGACCCTTACCGAAAGCGTGGAGGTTTCACCGGAGTGAACAATTCGATTACTACGCTCCCAAATGGTTGTGTGCTTGTCTTTGAAATCCACATATATAACATATATATATATAATTCCTTGCGAACTCATTGGGTAGATTTATTAGCTAATTTGATGACTAAGATAGAGGCAATTGTTCTGATTTGAGGTTACAGGTACATCTCCCACCAGTAGTAAAATCGTCGATTTCGATCCTAAACCAACAAGTTACAGTTTCCACCACGGCACCTAACTCTACTGTCGCTGGAAAGCCAAGCTGCCAGACCAAATCAAGTCCGTCATTGTTATGAAAAAGCCCGATCCCAACCTTTGGAAGCGAGTAAGTAATAAATTCATTCCTTTAGGGTTTTTCAAGTTTATTAATTTCAAATCAATGAATTACAGATGGTGATGATGATGAGGACGATGATGTTTTTGTGTTTTTTTTTTTTTGTTTTTTTATTATTGTCATTGTAATCTTTCAACACTTCTAATTCACATACCAATTTGTCACAGGAAGCTGTTCGATCGAGTTGGACAAGTACGATTTTGGCAGCATAGTGCAGCAGTTGATCTGCTAAGAGCCTGGGCTGGGCATACCTCCATCCCTAGAGCGCCTTATGAGGTGGAAGCTCCACGTACGGTATAAAAAAAGAGATGGGCAACTATTCGAACTCTCCATACATGAGTAGCATCACGACCTCATGCAGGCAAGACTGGCGAGACCTAGCAAGGCAACTCGATTGTACGTCAGAGAATCCATAGTAGAGGAACTTATCGGTCACCATATCATCGGGGTACCTGGTATAGATAACAGAGGGCGTGATGTCTCCCTGGGAGCTGGAAATTCCGACAAGAATGTTCCTAACTGGTACAAGAGAGCGGACTACATACGTACACCTTCAATGTTAGTCGACCTCCTGGATTCCACAACCGACAATCAACGACTTTGAATCTAGACAATCTCCTCAACCCTAATCATCATGCAAATCTGTAAGAGAATATGGCAGTGCAGTAGAAGGTTTATTATTAGGAGAGAGAAAGTATAATGAGAAAAGTATTTAATATAAAGAGAGAAAATAGTGAGAAGAGAAAAAGTAAGTGAGAAGTCAGCCACACAATTAGAATGTTAATTTAAGAATTAAGATCTTAATTAAAGAAAAAATAAAAAAATGTGCTAATTAGTAAATAATAGAGATACATAATGAAAATACGGTTAAATATGAGGACAAAATATGATATTACCTCTCTGGTTTGATATTGTTAAATTTGTGTACTAGGAAAGTGTTGCGGCTGAAAGGACAGTGATCGTTGTAATAAAGCAGGGAAACTTGCTGGCAACCGAAGGTCTGTCTGTTTCACTGTTTCTTATCCTTAGGTAGAAATAAACACTAATGTTTCTGAAGCTATTCCCTTCCTCCTCCAATATTTTCTTGGATGGACAGGCATAGATTTTTCATGAAGATGGAGGACGAGAGCAGCCAAGACAGCGCCAGTCCCGTCTTGTATATTTATTTCTGTTCTTGTGTACCAAAATAATTGATTGGGATAGCACGCAAATAATAAATTATGGGATGTTGCATGTTGGCTCTTGTTGCATTTTTCGATACCATTTTGGGGAGTGGCAGCCAACCATGGTTGGGAAATGTTCCATTTAGAGGTAAAAACTAAAATCTGCAGTTCTAAATGGTGATCTTGAAGATGTTCATGAAAAGTAAGGGTTTGGTATAGTAATTTATTGAAAATGGCTTTCGGTGTAGTTGTAATGAGCATACACTTTGTGTGGAATTTGAAGGTGAAGATTTTTGCTCACTTTGATAGTACATTGATGATATGATTTATACAGGAAACTCTCCAAGAATCATAAAGAAGGTGAATAAGTCCATGATGCAGGCTTTTGAGATACTTGATCTTGGTTAGCTACAATACTTTTTGGGAATCCTAGTTATTCAAGATGAACATATTATTTTTATTTGTCAAAAGAAACATGCTGCAGATTTATTAAAGAAAGCTGGAATGGAAAATTCTAATGTTGTTCAGAATCCACTAATCACAAATGAAAAGATGCAACTTAATGATGGTGTTGGGAAGGTCGATGAAAAGAAATTCAGAAGCATTGCGGGTTTCCCTCGTTATCTTACACATATAAGGCCTAACATTGTTTATGCAGTAGGCCGTATCTCTTGCTTCATGCATATATACTACAAAAAAATATCATTTTTGTAGCGGGGTTTTTCGTCCCTAAATTCATTTTTTCGGTTACTAACGTCATTAGAGATGAAATTATGGATGAAATTACATTAACTACGTGAACTTTAGGGACGGAATTCCGTTACAAATATACTATTTTTTTTTTATAGTGAAAATCCAAGCAAGATCCATCTAGGAGCTGCGAGGTGTGTTCTTCATTTATTACAAGGACAATGAAGTTTGGAATCAGGTATTGAAATGGAAACAAGAATATACTCATTTCCTCTGCTCTTAGCTAGGCCTTGTGTAAATGATAAGAAAAGTACCAATGTTACTTTATTAATCTTGATTCAGGTCCAATCTCATAGTGTTTGGTGAAACAAAAGATAATGGCGCTTTCAAGCACGGAAACTGAATACATAATAGTATAATATAAGACTGAAATTTTTACATTTTAATCATAAGAATACGTATATATTTATAGTGAGAATCTACGAATCTTTTAAATAAGACAACTACTATAAATATAATATATTGCTTCTAAATATATTTTAACACCCCTCCTCAAATTCAAGATATAATTGAACAAACTTGAGTTTGTCTGAAGTAACCAAAAAAGATATAGTTGAGATCTTCAACGAACAAACTTGAAGTTTCCATTGACTAAAAGTGGTGTAGTCATCCATTAAATCAGAGTCAGAATTAAAACTCAAGACCGAGTTGAAAATAGGACTCGCTCGTTCACAATGGAACTAGAGTCGAAAACAGGACTCGCTCAGGCTTAATAGAGCTAGAGTCGGAAAGAAGGACTCACTCGCTCACAACAGAGCTAGAGTCGGAAACAGGACTTGCTAGCTCACAACAGAGCTAGAGATGGAAATAGGACTACTTCGCTCTCGATGGAGTTAGAGTTGAAAATAAGGCTCTCAACGGCATTAGAGTCGAAAATAGACTCTGTCAATGGAGTAGTATAGACGGAGATGACATGGAAATAACATGATTGTGAATAGAAGTAGATACATCAATAAACTATAAAAATACATATGGAATATAAAGGGTCGTGGATATACCCGAAAAAAATTTGACTCTGATACCGTATTAGAATAATAAACTGAAATTTTCTATTTCAATCATAAGAATATGTATTTATATATAGTGATATCAAATCTTCTAAATAACTTAATAATCCTACGAATCTTTTAAAATAGACAACTACCATAAATATAATATATTGTTTCTAATATATTTTAACATAAAGATAATAGTAAATTAGATGTAAATATCGCAATTCGAAAAAAATATTTTCCAGCTCAAAATAGATAACACATGTTTCATGCCACACTTCTAAGAACAAACAGAAACCTCTGTTTAGTATTAGAGCTCTTTGTTTTATAAGTTATATAATTGGGAAAAAATCATAAATGGCCTTGTTACTATTAGAGCTCTTTGTTTTGTTGTAGTCTGTATTATTTTTAATGTAGACTTGAATTATTAAACATGCTAAGTTCCTGAATGATACGATCAATTTCATTACAATGCTGATTCAAAATTGTGAAATTGAAATAAAAATTTAGAGTGTGTTTGTTTGGGGGTTTGAATTTTGAGTTGGAATTTGAATAGTAAAAATTTTGAATTTGAATGTAAAATTAATTTTTAGTATAATATAAAAAATAAAAAATAAACGTTTGATTTGATGTTTTTAGGGAAAAAAAATTGGATGAATAGTGTAAATGAATATTCAAAGTGATATTGTTAATTGAAATATAATTTGCAATATAATAATATTAAATATAATAAAAGAATTCTTTTTTTTTTAATTGGAAAATAATAAAAGAATTCTTAATTTTATGTATAAGGGAGCAGCCAGAACTTAGAAACAAGGTCAACAACAAAATAATAATAATAACAATAATCATAATCATAATATTAAATAAATAAATAAATTTCATTCGACTACTATCATAACAATTCTGGTAAAGCAAAGAACAGAGCCAAATATTGAGGAGATGAGTCCTAGTTTTGTTAATGTTGAAATATTGGGAGATCATACTTAGGTTTTGCGTCCACAAACAAGACAGGACTGCTGCTGTCTTGGCTGCTCTCGTCCACCATCTTCATGAAATAACTATGCCTGTCCGACAGTCCATAAAAAAAAAAAAAAAAATTCAGAGACAGATGAGGAAGGGAATAGCTTCAAAAAAAATTAATGTTTGCTTCGACTGAAAGATAAGACACAGAAAACAGACAGACCATCTGGTGTCCGCAGTCAGTTCAGGGTGAAAGGCGGTTGCCAGCAAGCTTCCCTGCTTTATCGCAACAATCACTGTCTTTTCTGCGGCAGCATTTCCCTGGTACATGCAGATTTAGTAACATAATAATTAGCACTCAACTGTTTCGAGGTGCATTAGGGAGTTGCAAACTAGGACAGGAAAGTCTTCGTATTGTGTTCACTACTACATCACAATAATTCATATGCTCAAAGATAAAATGCAATTTAGTGCAAGACAAGCCATGATACTGCTACCTCGAACATAACTCTATCTCGTGCTGTTCATGGTACCGCATTTATAACTTTTCAACCCGTAGGCATCATCTTAAAAAGATCTTTAAATCTTTAAATTCTACGGCATTGTTCATTAGATTAACATGTCAGTTGATTTCTGTCGAGACAAAATAAAATAGATAGGACCGACGAGGCTATAGGCTATAGCTCCAAGTTATCATGAAAGCATCACATACTTTAGTTCCTCAATAAAATACGCTGCTCGATACAATTCTCAAAATTGAACTTACAAGATATATATATAGTAAGGCAACTTATGGAGAATATCTTTAGATTTTTCTACTATGGCAAACCATACTTTCAACCAAGTTTCATATAGACAAAAAAATTGCGTGAAGCAACATAAACACACAACTCACACGTATACAAAGGAACTCACCATTAATGGCTTAAAAATGACAATTAATAATAATAATAATAAGATGTCCACGAAGAATAAATTGGAAGATTTAAACCAGAAAATAGAATGATGCAATCTTTACTGAAAGTATTATTGAATTCTCCAGCCCCTCCAATGGAAATGATAAACCAAGGACATATATATATATATATATATGCATCAAGCAACAATGTGAAAAAACAAAATTTACCTCTACACTTTCAACAGCAGCATCAGCTAGAGCCGTATTCCCAGATGGAACAGGAACTTCTGCCAACACTTCAACTTCAGGGCCTACTTCAAGGATTCCTGGGGCACGAATAAACACAGCCCTGAAGCTAGGTGGACCTCCCTCTTTGGCTGCAACATCAGGAATTGAAAGCTCTGCTTCAAAGCTTTGAATCTGATGCACGGCAGCAATGTTCATTTACATAAAGTATTGTTGTCAAAATAATGAGGGAAAGGAGGAAAGAACAATAACTTGAACCTTGGGGCAGGAATATATCACTCTATCTGAGGACTAGTTTATAGTTTATAGTAATGTAGGATTAGTTTATAGTCTGCAAGTAGAAAATGCATTCCCATTTTATGTATTAAATCAACAGTCATCCATGAACCTAAGTAACACTGTTATCTCTGTCTCAATATAAAGAGAAGTTAAATATCAATTCATAAGAACTCTGTCCTCAAGTGAGTATATAAGATTTATACCTTTTCTCAACAACACACATGCATATTAGTCCTTGAAATATGCGATACTAGTGCAAGTGCAGTATAATTGCTCCGGAGGGTTAGACAATGAACTAAAATCCCAAAAAGAGGAGTGAGATTCTTTAAAATATAATAAGAGTTCCTAAACCTTTTTAGAGATACTAACAAAAACATGTGAATTTGATATTTTGCAATTTACCTATACAAATGATCATAAACCCCATGATTTTAGTGCCCAGACATAATTATCAAATAAACAAGAATAAACTTACATACAATGGAGACATGGTATCACATGCAGGAGTGCACACAACAACAAAAATTAAGAACACCATAGGTTGTATGTGGAAATTGAAAATGCCATTTGTTATACCTGACTGCCAAAGAAGTTTCGGTGAACTGTACAATTTAGGCCACCGACAAGTTCCTGTCCACCAGATTTCTGACCTGAAACAAATTATTGCCCATGAGCTTATAAACCAAAATACAAAAGGGATATCTTTCACAAAACATGATTGAAGTGTCATGGAGACAAATATGAAAGCTTAAATTTTTCACAATATATACAAAAGTATGTAATTATCAGCAAAACACATATATGACAACAGGTAAATACCTACCAATTGCTCTGTCAGCCAAGAATATAAGACCAGCACAGGTTCCCCAAACTGGTTTTCCCATTTTGACAAACTCCCGTAATGCTGGAAACTGCAGTTGCACCAAATAAAACACAAAAGGATGTTATCTCTATTTGTTCACAGCATAGCATGATACTGTACATTCAGAATTGTTAGAAATATCAAAATCTTGATCTCTGTAGTTTGTATTCCAACAGAGTGAGGACAAGCACAAACACAAGACACACATTGAGGGCCCTGAAACTAAATTCATAGTGCCATAGCCATATCGGGAAGTAAGAGCATTCTCAATGAGCCTAGAGAGGAATTGTGTGATCTATGTTAGCACTCTTCCAAAGCCTACCTAGTACCTACAAATTTCTGACTTCTTATGGACTCCACAAAAACTAACTAGCTTGTTTCTTTTCACCCACTATAATCTTCATTTTTATTATTGACATCTCCAGAGCAAAAAACCACTAAAATCTGTACTTTAAATCTTAATAACACTTAGTATCAAAACAGTCACCTGCATCAAAGTTGAAGGAAGATACTTGGAACTAAATTTTTTATCTTGTTTGCAATTATATCCTTCGTTAAAAAGGGTTGCGAGGTTCCAACTTAAAACCAATCGGTATTAAGTGGAATAGCCCTTTCACCCTTATAACCTAAGGGAGTTTCCCAACATTTTCCAATGTAAGACAATATTAAACACTTCCTGAGATGATATCCATCTTGAAACCAAACCCCAATCAAGATTATTACCCCATACAGCCACCACGGCTCTTATACCATGTTAAGAAGGATTCCGGATTCTGAACCCTTCTTAACATCCATCACGAAGATCTGGATACAACTCCCAGGCCCAGGCTCAGCACCAGACACCAAAATCACACAGGACAGAAAGCAAACTAAATTAAACACAAATAAGAAATCAAACAAACAAACTTTGGGAAAGAAAGGGATCATTCATAGTTTATTCAATAAGAGAGCACATAAATGGGTTATGAACTATAGGATTTTCTAGTTTCCACAAAGAATTGATTGCCAATTATTAAAGAATACTAGTACATAAATATGTGAGAGATACATTCACTGTTCATCACCTGTGTAAAACCAAAATTCAGACTCTTGAATTCAAGAACTAAACCACTCAAATCCACAGGTAACAATAAATTTTCTTGCTGATGCCCAAACTCAGACACAATATTAGTTTTATACCAACTCTTCTCCACCATTAGATACAATCATTCCATTCCCAATTTACAATACAACATTTAAACACATAAAAGCATTAACAGAATCCCCCAATCGAATCATCCCCAAAATTCCACAGCCCTTGATTCACGATTGCTTAATAACCATCAAAAGCAGTTAAAAAAAACACGTACGAGATTGTGATATTCCGCAAGCTTGGCCATGGTTGTGCTCTCGCCTCCGGGTATAATAAGAGCATTCACATTCTGCAACTGCTCTGGCTTTTTTATCTCCACCCCCTTCACCCCAACCCTTCGCAACGCTGCAAAACCGACGCACACAAATTCATTACTTCAACAAGCTTACGTACACGCAGTTAGAACGCAATTACACATACATAGATGCAGACACGCAGAATTGAAATGGCGGCAGAATGAGACAATACCCGCAATGTGTTCGTTGAAAGATCCCTGCAAAGCTAGAACACCAACCACCATCGTTTCGAACTACAATCGAGGAAGGCAGCTTCGTGGGCCTTGCAAAACCACAGTCGCCAGAACCCCTCAGATGTGTGACGAATGATTGGACTCTCTCCACACCAAACGATAATGGGACAAAACAAGGATCGACATAACTTTTTAAGATTCTAAATCTAGTTTCACCGATTTTTCGCCCTCTCATGTTCCGTCTCCAAAAATTCTTTTTGATTTTGCAATTTAGCCTGTTATACTTTTCTGTATCTAAGTTTCGGATCAAAATTATTTCATATTTACATTTCTGCACCTATATTGGACTCAACAATTGTATGTCGATTTAAATCAACACCGGTTAATTAGTACTCACTCCGTCTCAAATACCATGTCTGCTACACATTAAGATAATTAAGAATGTATTAGTGAAAATAATTATCCTATAATATAAATAATTATAAATTGTGTAATATTTAAAAAAAAAGGTGACATGGTACGGACAGAAACGTCAATATGGACATGGTATTTGAGACGGAGGAAGTATTTATGAATAAAGTAGCACCGATAGAACATTTGTTATAATTTTTTTTAATTATTATTTATTATCTCTCGTTATCTTATTAGTTTTTATTATAATAAAATTTGTTATTTCGAGCATCTTTTACAATTAATTATTATCTCTCGCATTATCTTATGAGTTTTTATCATTTCTCTCACATGCAAGAACCCGGCTTGGACAAGGTTTCACCCAGCCTTGTTGAGGTTTCAATAAAATTATATACTTTCTCCCTCGTATTGAAAGGTTACCATTTTTTATTTTTGTTCGTCTAAAATAAAATTACAATTTCTCAATTTAATAAATGTACTATCGAATAATACTTTTATTTTTGAAGTAACAATGTAGATAACTCCATAAATGAAGTTAAAAATGAAATTGGATTGGAGTCCAACCTGCCAAATTCAAGCTAACCCACTGCATAAATACAGTGAGTTGAAAATAGTCTAATACTCTTTTTATCCAGCTCTTAGTGCTATATTTATATTTTTAACTGTTAATATTTGAATATTAATTATTATATCAAAACGAAATACAAATAAATAAAAAAAAGAAAAGTAGTTTGTATCTTATAATAAACAAAGGAATGAAGTGTAATATATGGCCTAATCATTCTAGGGTGTATTCGTTTAAAGCATTTTGACAAAATTGTACTATTCATCTAAATTTCTTTCAAACATTAAATCAAACGTCCTATTTTTTTATATTATACTAAAAATTAGTTTTACATTCAGAATATCATATCAACCCCTATTTATTTTGCATCATACACTGTTACAATTCAAAATTTTTACTGTTCAAATCTCAATTCAAAATTCAAACTACCCAGACAAACATATCCTTAAAAGAGTTTGGGTACCCGTTCTTACCATTGGAATTCCGTACACATAAGACCTTACCCCAAAAAGCTAAAAGCATCCACACACGATCTAAACATAACCACCTTTGGGCCTTCACAAAATAAAATAAAACACTAGAAAGCACAATATCATCATCATTCGAAATTAGGTAGGAAAGGGACCAACTTCATGCCATTATCACAACCTCCATTAGTTATCTTTTACCACTCTTAAGTGTATACATATATAACCATGTATGGAGAAATCAGTATGATTCTAATTCCTTACCGCAATCAACACATAAAAAATGAAAAATAGGTATACTATTATTAATTATCACATATTGTATTAATTGAAATTATGTTCTAACCGTTCATATTTATAAGATGTGTTGTATGAATATATTTCGTGTACTTAGATCAATGGTTGTGTGTAGAACGGACACTTGTTATGTTGCTGTCAGTTTATCTGTTGTATATTTATTATATTAACATAAATCATGCGTCAGCATTCAGTACAACTATAGCCATATATATGTATATATATACATATGTATGTTCATTCTTCTTGTCTTATTTAACTTCTCTTGAGATTGAATGGCAATGGAAACCCTCATAATAATTTTAATCTTGATTTCATTGTTCAACATCATACAAAATTAAAAAACCCAAACAACTCAACAACTCACTCTTCGAAATGTAAGTATAACAAAGCTCAAGTTCTACATCCATCGTGTGTGGATAGGAGGCAACCAGACTGTTTTCAGTGTGGCGAGGGCAAGCATATCCGAACAGTTGCCGTCAAGATTTGGGATCTTGTATGCAGAGGATATCCTTGTAACAGATGGACCTGATCCTGAATCCAAAAAATTGGGCAGAAGCCAAGGAACTATTGCAACTCAGGACTTGAAGGAGATCAGAACCTTAGGTGTGATGATCAATGTAGTTTTTACGAACGGCGAGTACAAAGGGAGCACGCTCAGCTGTATGGGAAGGATTCTATTTATAAACCAAGTAAGAGAGGTCCCAATCATTGGAGGCTCGGGAGCCTTCAGGAGGGCGTGGGGCTATGCACTTCTTACGACTTATTCTGTCGACGTGTATGGGAATAGTTATGTTGTCGAATACGATGCAGTTGTGTATAATGAGACATACACATAGGTCTAGATTGTTGCAAATCCTGGACTTTGTATGGTTTGGAATTTAAGGATGAACAAAATAATATATGAGATGTCATAAAACATTTCACAGTACATTATGTCTTGAGTATGCTTAATTGATTTTATTCCTAATATAAAGAACATTATGAATTGTTTTGTTTGCTTATGTTCTTATTTTATGTTATCTGCTTTGTTTTTTTTTTTTTTTTTTTTTCTTTTTTAAAGGTAAACATAGTTGTTAAATGATATTTTTGTATTGAAAATGGATATCAAAAGTGATTATAAGTTGTTACCGATTATGTTCTGTAGACATGATGCACTAACTTTTGGTATGGAAATTATATGCAATGTTTGTTTTAGATCCCAGATTCAAGATATTAAGTTTTTTTTTTTTTTTTTTTTATTTTATTTTTTGTGATAACCGCTAAATGTCGGGTCGAACTTAGAAAATTTAACATTGAAGGAGAATTCTGACGTTAGTGCGCATGAATATGTGAGATCGAGAATTGAAAATTGATATGTACTAAAACTAAATTTACACCAAGAATTTAAACTACAAAAAGTGAAATGATGTCGTTGAAAGTATTTGAATCGTGGCTGGAAATCAGTGTTACATGATGTGTTCAACAAGCCTTTCTCCTTGTCGCTCACGACTAATTAATTAAGCAACAATGTGCTTCCTATCAATATACTACATTTCATAAGTTGAATTAAGTCCTCCAGCTACTTTCGCCGACACCTCTATAGTCCACCTAGCCGAGTAGCAATTTCTACGTTGTCTAACTAATTGAGTAATAGAATCATTTTGTGGGAGGCTCCGATGCCTTCCCAAGGGCGTGGGGCTATGCTGTTATCACAGCTTCTGTCGACGAGTATGAGATGATTATGTTAACAAATAGGATGTAGTATTGTATAATGAGACATATGCATAGGATCCTGTCTGAATTCTCAAATTGTTTTTCCTGTGTCATCTGTCAAAAATGAATTTACACAAGTTACTGAATTTGATCAAGACTGAGTTAAATTATGGAGAAAAAAATATTTGATGGAAAACTAGAAAAAAAAAATGAAACTAAATAAAATGCAATGTTTCTTTCAAAATATGAATTTTGGCAACAGAGTGGAGTTGTACCTGATGCCCAATACATTTACTAATTATTCAGGAAGTGAAGTTGAGATCTAATGCCTGAAAACTTATCGAATAATAATATCTTATCGATTCTAATGACACCACCCAACCACACACGATTTAAACACTACTTCATTTGTGCCTTCACAAAATAAAATCAAACCATTAGAAGCAAGCCATAATTTTATAAAAATAAGTAACAAAGGGACAAAACTTCATACGTCTTTATCATTTATACGTCTAGAATATTTATTACTTATTTTGCTTGTGTGGACAATCTCCATTTGAATTCTTACAGTTCTTATGCATATATATATATATATATATATATATTCATACATAGGTATATCCATTTTCCTCATCTTATTCAACATCTCTTGAGATTGAATGGCAATGGAAAACCTCAAATTAATTTTAGTCTTGATTTCATGGCTCAACATCTTAGCAAATTCACAAACCCAAACAACTCGACAACTCACTCTTCGAAATGTAAGTATAATCAAGCTCACATTCTACACCCATCCTACGTGGATAGGGACCAACGAGACTCTTTACAGCGTGGCAAGGGCGAGCATAACCGATCAGGTGCCATCAAGATTCGGGGTCCTGGAGGTATGTGATGTCCTGGTGACATATGGACCTGAAAATGAGTCAAAAAAATTGGGTAGAATCCAAGGAACTGCTACATCGGTGGACTTAAAGGAGACGGCCTTTGGTGTGATGCTCACCGTAGTTTTCACACAGGGGGAGTACAAAGGGAGCACCATCAACCTTATGGGAAGGAACCCAATTATGAACAAAGAAAGAGAGCTAGCCGTTGTTGGAGGTTCCGGTGCCTTCCCAAGGGCCTGGGGCTACGCCATTACGTCGACTTATTCTACTGATGAGTATGGGATTAATTTTGTTGCCAAATATGATGTTGTATTGTTTAATGAGACGTATGCATAGGACCTGTTCGTCGCAATTCTTGGACGTTATTGTTTGGAATATTGTAGACGAACAAAATAATATATGAGATGTCATAAAACTTTTCACACAAACAACAATAATAATACTAACACATTGCTTCGCCAATAATCCTCTCTGCACCATATCTTCCACCCCACAAATCAAGGACCATATCTTCCAATGTGGGCTTCCCCTTTCGAACCAAGCTCTAATACCAATTGTTAGGATTAGACAATTCAAAACTAATATGATATTGTCTGCTTTGTGTCGAGCTTGCACGGCTTTGTTTTTTAACTTCTTTTAAAAGGTCTCACACTAGTAGAGTTAATTATAAGATATGACTTCTTTCTTATAATTTTTTTTTGAATATTGTCTCACATTGCTAAACACGTGGGAACTCCCTTGGTTTATAAGGATGAAGAGCCACTTTATCTATTACCAATTAGTTTTAGGTTGAAAGTCCGGATCCATTCTATAAATATTATGCATGCTCTGGAATTACAAGGAGATCAAACTCAAAATCTGAAGCTACAATGAGATTGATATATGGAATTAAATCAGATTAAGTTCTATATCCATGTAGAATCTCTAAAAATCAAAATTAATTCCGATTTATTCTATTTTATAGGTATCTTTAATTTCTTATCTATTAAAATCTTCGAATTTTTATTCTTAATTTTGTTGCAAGATCAAAGAAAGTCATCCCTATAAAAACTTCTTAATACTCGGCAGTAAGGTCCAGATACAATTTTTGGAGAGTGTCTAATTATGATCCGATATGAAAATTCAAGTCATTACTCTTTTTACCTTTTCCGGTTTAAATTTTTCCAAACAAAGATGCATGTCAGGAAATTATAAATATGTAGTAGTTAGTATACTCTATACACATATATTGAGTGGATATTACATTTGTTTCAATTACTCAACAATATTATTATATATGGATTGTACCTACATAAAGAATAAACATTACATTAGTTTCAATTACTCAGCAACCTTTAGAATTCTTTTATTGATTGTAGGTTTTTTTATTTCTATCAACAACATTAATATATATGAACAACACCTTTAGAACTTTGGGTCAACAATTAAAAATATGAAATGATCAATATATGTGAAATTAGTAAATTAGCTTGATCAAAGATGGTGCTTTTAATTTTTGACGTGTTTGATCAAATAACTGGTAATAAATCAATATTGGACTGTAAATTAGACTTGAGAAAAATAAGGTCCTTTTGATTTTCTTAGCCTATGCTCAAACTACCGATAATTAATCCACATTTGACAGTAACTAAAAATGATGGTTCAGACCAGATTCGCCATTTTTGAATCGCGAAACACTCTTAGTCTTGAGAAAATAAGGTCCTTTTGATTTTGTATGTGTACATTAAACAACACGTAATTAATCAAAATTGGACAGTAAATTAGCCTTGTAAAAATACGGTATTTTTTATTTTTTTTACGTGTATGATCGAACAACCTGTAATTAATCAACATTGGACAATAACAGCCCATCAACAAGCTCAAAGCATCCATTCACAATTTAAACACTACCTCATTTGTACTTCCACAAAATTAAATAAACCACTAGCAAGAAGCTATACGTTCATTCAAAAAGTAGTAAGAAAGGGACCAACTTTATGTCTTTATCATTTATACGTCCAATATTATCATTGCTTATTTTGCTTGTGTATGGACAGTCTCCATTAATTCTAACTATTAAAACTCTATCGGAGAAATTGTTCATAGCCAATATATAGTTTAAAAGTCTATATTATTATTCCGTATAATTTTAAAAATTGGTATTAAACTTCCTTGTTTTCTACGGGACATTACAAAAAAATATCTAGTTAGCTATAATATTTTTAACTATAACATTTTTGTAGTTAAAACATATCATTTAGCAAACAAAATTAATTTCATCACTACAATAAATTATGTACTACAAAAAGGTTTTAGCTACAAAATTATTTTTTCATAGCTAAAATCATTTGGCTAAAAAAATCATATACATTTTGTTGTTTAAAACTCTTTTGTTATGAATTTTAATTTATAGCAAAAGAGCTTTAACTAAAAAAAATCATATTTTCATAGCTGTATCTCTTTTCTTACTTAACTTTCATTGTAAAAAACTTATTTTTTATTACGAAAGTCATATTTATTGCCAAAGACCTTTACTAAGGTGGTATAGACGACGAAATGAGTTTAATCATAAAATTACATTTTGCTATGAAATTCTTTTATAGTTTTTTTTTTTGTAGTGGGATTATGTGTAATATTTTGGAAATAAAATCCTGTGCAATATTTAGTAAATTCTGCATAATATTTTCTAAAATACAAAATAGTCTTATACAATTTCTAAATCAGTAATTAAGTAGTATATGAAAACACAAGTAAATTATAAGCGATTTTTATTTCCCAACTCTATATGTTTGGATATATCATTCATATATATATATATATATATGCATGCATAAGTATACCCTCGATCCTTGTCTTATTCAACGTCTTGTGAGATTGTATGGCAATGGAAACCCTCAAATTAATGTTATTCTTGATTTCATTGCTCAACATATTACCAAATTCACAATCCCAAACAACTCAACAACTCACTCTGGGAAATGTAAGTATAGTCAAGCTCACATTCTACACCCATGCTGTGTGGATAGGGGGCAACCAGAGTGTTTTCAGCGTGGCGAGGACCGGGATATCTGATCAGCGGCTGTCCAGAACCGGGGTCATGAGCATAGTTTATATCCTAGTAACAGATGGACCTGAAGTCGATTCGTTTAAATTGGGCAATATCCAAGGACCTATTGCATTTGCCGACTTTGAAGAGACTGCCTTCACTATGATGAACAGCGTAGTTTTCACAGGCGGGGAGTACAAAGGGAGCACAATGAACATTTTGGGAAGGAATCCTATTCTGGATGATGTAAGAGAGGTCTCCATTGTTGGAGGATCCGGTGCCTTCAGCAGGGGATGGGGATATGCTGTTGCCTCGACTTCTTCTACTGATGGGATTGATTATGTTGCCAGATATGATGTAACTTTGTACAATGAGACATATATATAGGACCTGCTCGTCACATTTCTTGGACGTTATGGCTTGGAATTGAAGACGAACAAAATAATGTCTAAGATATTGTGAAACTTGTCACAGTACAGAGCTTCCTGCAGGAAGATTGTATGTAATTTCCACCATGGAATAATGTGTTGTTTCTATTATGCTCACTTATGTTTGTATTTTTGTTGCGATCGGTTTGTGACGACATACTAGTATGATATTGTCAACAAATTCTTCCCTCAAAATCAAGGATTAGTTTGTTGTGATTGATCTAACTCACATTATTATGATATTGTCTGTGTTTTGTCAAACTCAAATTGATGATTTGTTTTTGAACTCTTCCGAAACACTCATGCTATGTGGAGTTAGATATTAACTTATAACTAACAATTTCTTTTTTCCGGATGTAGAACTTGAGTTTATCCAATTTTTTTCCCAAATTTTAGATTTTGTTGTTTTATTATCTTCAAAACAATTTTTCTTTTAAAAAGGAAAATTTGGATATTGAATGGTAAAACATATAAATAGCAATAAAAAACGTACGTGATCACAACTACATCTTTTAATGATTTTAATTTTGGAATATTATACATAACTGTAACTAAAGATGGTGTACCCATCTAATTTACCATTATACTGTCATATTAAGATAACATACAAGCCAATAGTTTCAATTTTTGGATTATCATAAAAATTATAAAAGGACACACAAATTCCGTACACACAAAAACTTATCCTCATTAAGCTCAAAGCGTCCATATAGGTACAATCTAAACACTACCTCATATGTGTCTTTATAAAATAAAATAGATCACTAGAAAGCGACCATAATAAAAAAAAAAAAAAGAAAAGGAAATAGTCCGTAAAGGATGACCTAGCAGTGCGAGGGTGGACTCGGGTCATGATTTCAAACCTCCGATGTCTCCGGGTCTTGCCTGTCATAAATAGTTCGTCTAATTTGATTTGTTTTGCTGGATTTAATTAGTTTCTACACTGTTAAGTTCAACCGGAATTTACCTTCACAAGATGATGGGTTCAACCGGTTATTGTACTCAGAAAGAACAAAGCATCACTATTGGGATATCACTACAAAAAAATGGTATATTAGTAACGAAGTTCCGTTCCTAAAGTGTGTGTAGTTAACGCAATTCCGTCTCTAATGTCTTTAGTAACGGAAAAGGGGGATTTAAAGACAAAAATAAAAAATTAATATTTTTTTGTATTGTATATTTTATCTTAACAGGAAAAGAGTTTCCTAGAATCCATTTATTCCTTATTTAATAGCTTTAGTAATATAGCATTTTCCTATTCAATGCATTTCTCCTCAGTTTCAACATCTCCCTACTTGGTTGCTGTTTTCTTTAATAGAATTATTTTTCACAATTTTATGGGAGTGGATCATATGTACATATAAATTAATTTATCATATGCTAAATTCATCTTACTCATTAATGTACATCTAATCTTAATTAATAATTAAGAACAATTTAGAAATGAATAGTTGTGATTAAAATTCATTAATATTCAATTTGTAAAATGAACATTCTATCCTTCCTGCAATTTTCTTTATCTATTTTTGCATTAAACGGTTAATTTTTATTATTCCAACACCAATTTTCTTTACTTGTGTGTGCACAACTTAAAATTTTCATTCTTACAAGTTTTAAGTGTATATATACATACAACATATATACATAATTACAACCATTTTCCTCGTCTTATTCAACATCTCTTTAAGTTGAATGGAAATGAAAACCTTTCAATTAATTTTAATCTTGATTTCATTGCTCAACATCTTAACAAATTCACAAACCCACACAGCTAAACAACTCACCCTGCGAAATGTAAGCATAATCAAGCTCAAATTCTACGTCCATTCCGAGTGGAGAGGGGGCAGCCAGAATGTTTTTAGCGTGGCGAGGGCGAGCATATCCGATCAGGTCCCGACCAAATTTGGGATCGTATATGCATACGATGGCCTAGTGACAGATATAAACCTGAAACCGATTCGAAAAAATTGGGCAGAACCCAAGGAGCTTTTTCCAATCAGGACTTGGAGAAGACGGCATTCGGTATGATGGTTAATATAGTTTTTACACACGGGGAGTACAAAGGGAGCACACTCAATCTTATGGGAAGGAATCCAGTTCTAAAGGAAGTGAGAGAGATCCCCATCATAGGTGGCTCAGGTGCCTTCCGAAGGGCGTGGGGCTACGCCATTACCTCGACTTATTCTATTGACGAGTATACTAACTATGTTGCCAAATACAACGTAGTTGTGTACAATGAGACCTACACATAGGACAAGTTCCTCGAAATTCCTTGCATTGTTATTTCATTTTGAATATAAGACGAACAATGTAATATATATATATATATATATATAAAAGATGATAAATAATCATTTCACTTAAAAGCTAAAAACTTTAAATTGATAGGTAACTCCATTATTAATTAGGGTCTTATATAGTCTTTCAATTAGCTAGGGACTTACTATTTTAAAATATGTTAAATGATAATCTCACTTAAAAATTTAAGATGATAGAATAATGCATCATTAATTGCATCTTATATAGTCTTTTGATAAGTGTCACAAAAAAATTTCACGCTATAACATTGAAAGCTAATTAAGTTCTTCCTATGGAGAAGATTGTACGGATCATTTGCCATGGAAGAGTATATGCAAGATATCGTAATGGTGTATACATCTGGCTGATCAGAATATTGTACGATCAACTAGAATAAAAATTTACAGAGAATAATTGAAGTAAAGGAATTAAGAAGATTTCAAAATTCTAAATTAATGTTTAATTATGAGGATTCATTGTATAGAAAACATGTAAGCTAATCATTTCAACAAAACCTTATCCTCAATAAGCTCAAAGCAAAATCTAAACACTACCTCATTTGTGTCTTCATAAAATAAAATAAAACACTAACTTATTTGTGGAAAGCAGCCATATTATCATTCAAAAATAAGTAACAAAGGGACAAATTTCATGTCATTTTCATTTATATACTTCCAAAAAATTTTGATGCTCTTTTTTTTTTTTTTTTCTTGTGTGTGGGAAACTACCATTCTCTTTCTTACAAACTTTTTGAGCGTGTACATATATAGATATAAACATACATACATATATCAATTTTCCATGTCATATTCAACATCTCTCTTGATATTGAATGGCAATGGGAACCCTCAAATTAACATTAGTCTTGATTTCATTGCTGAACATCTTCCCAAATTCACAGTCCGAAACATCTAAACAGCTCACCCTGAGAAGTGTAAGTATAATCAAGATCAAATTCTACACCAACCCTCGGTGGACAGCGAGCAACCAGAGTATTTTCAGCGTGGCGAGGACAAGCATATCCGATCAGGTGCCATCCAGCTTCGGGACCGTGTATGCATGTGATATCCTAGTGAAAGATGGGCCTGAAATCGAGTCGAAAGAATTGGGCAGACTACAAGGAGCTTTTGCGCTTCAGGACTTGAAGGAGACGACCATGGGTGTGATGCTCAATTTAGTTTTTACACACGGGGAGTACAAAGGGAGCATACTTAACATTATGGGAAGGAATCCATTTCTGAAAAGAACAAGAGAGAACGCCATAGTTGGAGGCTCGGGAGCATTCCCGGGGGCGTGGGGCTATGTCATTTTAACAACTTATTCTATCGACAAGTTTGGGTATAATGATGTTGTCGAGTGCGACGCAGTTGTGTATAATGCAACATTCAATTAGGGAGTGCATGTTGTGATTCTTGGACGTTGTGGTTTGGATGTGAAGACAACAAAATAATATATAAGATGTCATAAAACATTTCGAACTCGATTGTTTGTACCATGTATGTGCAAAATATCTTATTATTTTGTGGACGTATACGTTTTATTTTGAATTTTTGCTTTGATAATTTTAGATTAAAAAAAAAAAAAAAACAAAATTGTCGTATAATCTTTTGCATAATTGAATTATTGAATATAAATTGTTATGAAAAATAGTTAAATGGCAAAACATGTACATGTACGTTTTAGTCATTTTAATTTTGGGCCCTTTTTATATATAATTAACAAAAACAATATGGAGTGGGTTTGTTTGGTTTTAAGTTTTTATTTAACTTTATAAAATAGTTTATTTAATATGATGTTTTAGAAGAAAAAATAATAATATATTTTTATTTAAAATTAGATTATAAAGTGAAAAAAAGTGGCTTAAAATATTTGAACCCAAACAAACCCCTTGATGAGAATCCCAATACGTTGATCTGATTAATATATTGAGTGAAAAATTAATATATATATATACATATAATTGTGGGTGTGTTCTTTTTGTGAAAATTTCACATATCTTTTTATAAAATATCAATTCTCGTGATTACAAATTCATTTCCCACACCACCAAATTATTTCTTGCAGGACATTTGTGTGGTGATAAAAGAGCTCAATAGGGTGTTGACATTACTTTGAACACAATCATACAATATATTATAAATAAAATGAGAATACAAGATTTATGTTAATATAATAAAAACTTAGTATGTGACAATAATTCATATATCATTGAACTCAACACAATAGATATGTCCATACAATTCACCCTATAAATATGCACCGCAACATGTGCTGTATACCATATGTGTTGGCGTTCTATTTTTTATGTGTTGATTGGTGCAAATCTGTTATTTGACTCATCAACACTCCAACCTCCCAGTGTTAATATATATATATATATTTCAATTTTCCTTTTCATATTCAACATATCTTTAGATTGAATGGCAATGGAAACTTTCAACTTAATATTAGTCTTGATCTCATTGCTCAACATCTTACAAAATTCACAATCCCAAACAACTAACCAGCTCACCCTGAGAAGTGCAAGTATAATCAGGTTCACATACTACACCCATCCTGTGTGGAAAAACAGCAACCAGAGTATTTTCAGCTTGGCGAGGACAAGCATATCCGATCAGGTGCCGTCCAGATTCGGGATCCTGTATGCATGTGATATCCTTGTAAAAGATGGGCCTGAAATCGAGTCGAAAGAATTGGGAAGACTCCAAGGAGCTGCTACTACTGAGGACTTAAAAGAGACGGCCACGGGTGAGATTTTCAATTTAATTTTTACGCACGGCGAGTACAAAGGGAGCACAGTTAGCTTTATGGGAAGGAATCCAATTCTAAACAGAGTAAGAGGGACCTCCATAGTTGGAGGCTCTGGAGCCTTCCGGAGGGCGTGGGGCTATGTCATTATAACGACTTATTCTGTCGACCAGTATGGGTATAATGATGTTGTCAAATGCGACGCAGTTGTGTATAATACAACATACACTTAGGGCGTGCTTTTCGCAATTCTTGGACATTGTGGCTTTGAATTGAAGATGAAGTAAATAATTTATAAGAAGTCACAAAACTTTTCTCACTCGATTCATGTATATATATATGTACCATCCACCATGGAAGAGTTTATATGTGCAAGATATCTTAATGGTGTAATTTTAGGTTCTTACATCCCTCAACCATGCTCTCACAAACAACTAACAAAAATTTATACGAAAATCTACAGACTAATAATTGAAGTTCTGTCTGGTCTATATTACAGAATATATGAATTAGTTGTTAGGTATGATGTATTTGTATAGAAATGAATATTAAATGTTATGTCTTTTTTTTTTTTTACTAGAGTTTTCAGAATAAATAAATAAAAAAGGACTGTTGTCGGAGCTATGTATATTGTTATTTTGTAAGTTAATGACTTTATCAAGAAAAAGTCTCTGTCTAAATATATGTTTTTGATGTAATACTTTATTAGAAAAAATATATTTGATGTATTCTTTTTAAAATTTTCTGTTGATAAATAGTGACAAATGTTTCAAAAGTGTCTACATGCATCCTTAAGGATTATCTTGTATTGAAAATTTATGAATTTGTTGAATGAACTTCTTACTATTCAGGTGAATGAGTTCAGTCTCTTTTAACTAGAGTATAGTGATTTGTTTTGTGGATGTGATTTTGTTAAATTCACCCTTTTCAGTGTATATGCCAATTTTCTTGTCATATTCAACATCTCTTGAGATTGAATGGAAATGAAAACCCTCAAATTAATTTTAGTCTTGATTTCATTGCTCAACACCTTACCATATTCACAATCCCAAACAAGTCAACTACTCACTCTTCGAAATGTAAGAATAATCAAGCTCAAATTCTACTCCCATTTTATGTGGAAAGGAAGCAACCAGACTGTTTTCAGTTTAGTCGAGGGCGAAAGTATCCAATCAGGTTTCGTCCAGATTCGGAATCTTGTATGCATGTGATATCATAGTGAAATATGGGCCTGAAATCGAGTCGAAACAAAATTAGTATTTAATCTAGTATTTTGTTAGGGAAAATAAATATTTCATTTAATGTTTTTTGAAAAATATATATATAGTTGATAACTACTAGAATTTTTATTTTTATTTTTTTTTAAAAAAATGTATATGTAAACAAAGTCTTAGTCGCTATGAATGCATTGTAAAGAGATAACGTATAAGTTAATCATTTCAAATTATTGGATTATTAGTTCTTACTAGTGAAATGCCACACTAATGAGTCTTTCTCTGACTTAATCCTCAGCAAGTTTAATTTCGAAGTGATCTAATTAAATATTACCTTCTTAGTGTCTCCGCAAGATAAACTAGAACTCTTGAAAACAACAAAATATTTATTCAAGAATAACCAAGAAAGGGACCAACTTCAAAGTCTATTTTATTGCTCATTATAGAAATTTATGAAATGGAATTGCAAGGCATCTTATGTCATTATCATTATACGTCCAAAAATCTTATATCTAATTATTTTTTTGGATGACATGGAAATCCGCAGCCGCTACCCGAAAGTGCGCACTGAGTAAACCCCCGGCCGATCCTAATACCCTCCAAACCAGACCCGACGGAAAAGTCACACTAGACGAACATGGCAATCCAAAAATCTTATATCTTGTGTGGGTTGTGTGTGGGTAACCTCCATTTCCATTCTCATAGCTTCCTTTTTCTTTCAGGTTTCAGCTCAATTTTGCATTATACACTAGCTTCCTCCATCATTGTAAAAGTTAACTAGATTTATTTTGTATACAAATTTTAATGTAGCGTATATTTTTTATCATTGTAATAAAAAATAGTAAAAAGTGATATGATTTTTTGCTAAAAAAAATAGAAATAAGTTTTTTTTTTTTTTTATGACAGGAAAGTATTATTTTAGGTATAAAACGATTCAATTGAACAATTGTTTTTATCCAAAATATATAAATAATTAATTTTATCATTTAAAACATTATATTAAATAACATATTTTAATAAAATATATATAATCCTGTATTTTATATATTATATAAAAGTTCTAATATTATCATAAACTTTGCTTCAAATACTCTTTACATTCAAAAATAACTAAAACCCGGAAGCCTATTATGCATATTACTTTTGAAAATGAACACATGATATTTATAAATTTTTTTAGCCAAGATTAAGAAAACAAAGGGTCAACATTGTTTTTTTTTTTGTTTTGTTTTTTTTTAATGAATAAAAACTATAATACAACTTCACAACATTGATTTCTATGTAATATGAAATTTTCCGTATAATAGTCCCATCGTTCTTAGAAAATATATAATATAATTCACATAATTTCTTAAATAAGATAGAAAAATAAATAGTCAACATTATCTATTTTATTTCTTTTTCTTAGTAGAACTTATATTTTAAATTTTACAAAGTTCATTTATATTCTATACTGAGATCATTTCCATATATTGTCTCACCTAAAAGCTCGAACTATTAGAAAAACTCAGCCATTATTTATATATTCGCAAACGAGAATCTCAACAAGGTATCCCATTCTTAATCCTCATTATTTTGAACCAAAAAAAAAAGATAAATTATCCCATTCTTAATCCTCATTATTTTGAACCAAAAAAAAAAAATTATAAATTATGCTGATTAAGTGTTAAACATAAGAGTATTTTATGCAATAAATAAAATATAGTGTTTACTATAATTTTTTTCATAAAATACAATTTACCCAATATTTATTTTGATCATATCAAATTCCTATTTTAACTCCAATTTTTACAATTTTCAAACTTCAAACCCATCCCCATATACCTATATATATATATATATATATACACACATACATATACATACCATGACGTATTTAGTTGCTCATTGTCTTGTTCAACATACCTCTTGAGGTTGAATGGCAATGGAAAACCCCAAACTAATTTTTCTCTTCATTTCATTGCTCAGCATCATTCCATGGCCTTCACAGTCATCATCAAATTCAACCTGCCTCGAAACGGTTAACGAAATCCGATTCACTTATTACGTTCAAGATAAAACCTTAGGCGACGGCCAAAGTGTTTATGCCGTGGCGAGGTCGATCATTACAGATCAGGTTCCGTCTGGATTCGGGGCCGTGTACGTAGTTGATGTTCTAGTCACATATGGACCTGAAATCACCTCAAAAAAATTGGGCAGAATCCAAGGGGTTACTGTGTCATCTGACTTGAGAGAGGTAGCCTTGGAAACGATTCTCAATCTGGTTATTACAGAAGGGGAGTGGAAAGGGAGCACACTCAGCATTTTTGGAAGAAATCCACTTTATGACGAAGTGAGAGAGGTCTCGATTGTTGGAGGCACCGGCGCCTTCAATCTCGCTTGGGGCTACGCCACAACCTCGACTTATTATGTCAACAAGTATGGGACTCGTGCCGTTTACAAATACGATGTTGTTGTTTATAATACGACATTCGCGCTATAGGATGAGATTCATCGCAATTCTTCGCCGCTATAATTGGGAATTAAAGACCATGAGAAAATACAGTATGTCATAAAATTTGTCACGTTGCAATAATGGAAGTTCATGTGTGTATCAGATGCCATGGATGTTTGCTTTGATATTATGTATCGAGAATTATTACTAAGGAATTTGGGATTTAGTTGTTTACTTTTTGCTGTTGACATTAATAACAATGGTAACATGGTAATCTAATTCATCATCTTAATGGAAGCTCACGTGTTACTTGTCTTGTCGGGCCTAGTTTGTAGGTATTAGGTTCGATCGGGAGTTTACCCAAAGCACACCCGATGATTAGCGGCTGCGAATTCTTATATTATCAAAATAAAATAAAATAGTAATACATCGTGTGATAAAAATTATTCACTAATTGCCCCGTATAAGAGACGGTGGTGTGGAGTGACACTGAGGTCATGGGATAAAATTCTTGACGCCTCCGGATCTTGTGCACTCGAAGACTAATTCATAGTTTGCTTTTTGCTCTTCTTCTCCTTTCTAATTATTAAAGTTGTTATTACACATAGACAAAGTGTGAGAGTGAGTGAGTGAGAGTCTGAATATCTCGAACCGGGCAGAAGTATTATATATATATATATATATATATATTGCACTGTTCTGGACCGGTTCGGTTCAGCTCGGGCGGTTCAGCATCAGATCACCGGTTCTCAACAGAACGGGTTTGGTTCGTGATTACAGAATTTGGATTTCGGGTTGTGCGGGTCGGGTTTGTGCATCACCGGCCTCACATGTCATTAGCCAAAAATAACTCCACAAAAGTGATATCATAGCCTTGTCCAGCTTGTGTGGCTATCCCGGCTATTTGTGTTTACCAATAAATTCATATTCAATTTATTTTCTATCAAATATATTAAATTAATATTTTTATTTTTACATCATCATTCACCTGCGCGCAAACTGTGAATAAGACAATAAAATTGAGGCAATTTTGAAAATATGAAAAATTTGGACCACTGTGGATTTTGTACAGTTTTTTCTATTTATAATTTAGAAATTCATCCAAAATATCTTCAAAATTTTTATTTAAGCACCTCTGAAATCCCAATATTATTTTCTCAATTTAAGAAAATTCATATCGTAAAATTTACAAACTAAAATAACATCTAAAAACTCTTGTCGAAACAAAATCTTTTTCTTTCAAACATCCTCAACTCACCAATGCAAACAAAATTATTAAAATTAGGCACTTTGTATGAAAACTAATACTTGGTCCACAATGATGAAGCTTTGTCGACATCAAAGAAAAAATATGGTGATTTTAATTCAAGACAGACAGTGGAGATCACAACTTTTTTGGTAATGTATATTATGTCTCGTAGGTGATTATAATAATTTTCTTAGTATTGGTTAACTTTTGAAGAGTTGCTTGCAGTAGATTCCCTTTGGACAATGATTTTGGATTTTTTTTTATCGAAACGATTGGGCTTCTTCTACTTTTTTATATTAGATTCTTCTATTTATACTTTTTTCTTTTCTTTTGAATTTGTTAGTGACAATAGTTAGCAAGAAGTTCAACATACTTCTAAGAAGGTGGAATATTGATTTGGGTATCAGCTATGTGATTAAAATGGACAAAATTACTTATCCAAAACAAATTAAAGAAAAAAAAATGGACAAAGTTACTTGAAACACCTGATTGATCGATTGAGTAACAAATTACCAGTGTCTGTCCTTTCTTACCTTTTCGTAGATGTGTTATCGAGACGTATAAACTACCGATTACAATTTTGTTAATTAGCATTTCTACATGAAATTCCACACGCAAAAAACCCTAACCTAAAGAAGACTAAAATCTTCCCAAATGATCTAATAATATAGAACTTTGGGAAGCAACTACATTTGGATAAAAATAAAATATAGCTAAGAAAGGGACATATGTCAATGCTCTCTTTTTAAATATTCTTTATGAAAATATATGGAAGGGATAAGCAACACATGCATTTATCGTTCATAAGCTCAAGTTGGAGCCTGGGAGGAATAGTATAGCCATTTTGTCGGTACAGTTTATTAGCCGCAAACTAGGATTTTTTCGGGTATACTATATTTGTTGTATTCTCCACAATTTACACCTGATAATACTAGTGAAAACATCTTGTTTGGCCGGCCCAGACCTAAATTATCCTGATTAAACTAAGTGTAATAAATCTTTGCGCTATTGTGCAGTTTGTTATTTTTCTTTATTTCCTAATCTCCGCGACAGTACATCCATTAATTGTACATTAATTCTGTACATAAATTGAAAAAATTCATATTATACAGACCTTTCTTTAAGGTTTCTCCTAATGACCATAAATCCTAATACAATCATGTATCGGCAACCTCCATCACCATTCTTACAGTTGCTTGTTCAATTAACATCTCTTACCATATGTATATATATACATATGTGTGTATGACATATATACATCTCTCGGCGCCATTCAATAGAAATGGAAACCCTAAAATTATTTCTGGTCTGTATCTGGTTGCTCAAAATCATATCAGGGGCAAGATCGGAACCCCAATCACCTGATCAACTCTGCTGGGGAAGAGTAAGTGTAATCAAGCTCAATTTCTACAGCCATGACATATTCAGAGGGAATAATCAGACAGTTTATAGCGTCGCAAGGTCAATCGCAACAGATCAGGTGCCGTCCAAATTCGGGGTTGTGTACGTAGGTGATGTTCTAATGACATCTGGACCTGAAATCGAGTCAGGCAAATTGGGCAGAATCCAAGGGCATGCTGCATTTTCCGACTTTGAGGAGACGGCGTGGACTATGACCTTCAACGTGCTTTTTACACACGGGGAATACAAAGGGAGCTCGCTCACCATTGTCGGAAGGAATCCGATTAATGAAGAATTAAGACAGCTCTCCATTGTTGGAGGCACCGGCGCCTTCCAGTTGGTGTGGGGCTACATCTTAGTTAAGACTTATTATGTCGTCGACCCTGGGGCTTATAGTGTTACCAAATATGAGGCAGTTGTGTATAATGCTACGTTCACGGATTAGGCTGTGTTCGCCCAAGATTCTTCTTCGATCAATGTTGTCACTGCGAATTAAACATGAAACAGAATAAATTTAAGCTGGAATAAAGTATAAAATTGTCACTACAATTTTGAAAGTGTTGATTTATGTTGTTGTTTTGTCATTTCCAGACTGATCATTAGACTACCTACAAATCCTTTCTTTATGACCCGGTAAAGCAAGTAACATTAAGTAAACTATGTGCGGCAAACAAGACCTGGTGGAGGCGTCGGGGTTTGAACAGATCATGATTTCACGGTCACGAATTCACCCTACACCACCAGGTCATCTCTAATGAGACGACTATCTACAAACCTTGGTCTTATGTCTGCTTGCTACTTTTGAAGATTTTCAACTCTGTCAATTTTCTCACAAGTTGATGCAGAAAGAACATATCCCTTAGTGCATATGGGAACTCCCAAAGTCGTTAAAGTCTTTTACAAATTAAGGACGTGACAAGGTATGACTAGTGAACAAAAAGATGCTAAAAATGGCAACCTTAAAGTTGTCCTTTTCCGGTGAGTGCGTGGCTGACTCTACTGGTGATGTTATTGATGATTCATGAGCTGAAAGAACTACAAGAGGTAAATGTATAATTTTTTGTGAACTTGTTGGATTGAACTATTATATTTCAAAAATGGAGGTATGGAACATAGAGGAAGCCCTAGATAACAAATATTGGACAGCCCCTATGCAAGATGACCAACTATTGCAGTTTTAGCAAAATCAGATATGGTAGTTTTCCGAACTACCATGGCCAGCTCATAAGAGAAGCAAGAAATTAATTGCTTAGGGTCTCTTACTTAAGAGGGCATTTTTTTTTTTTTTTAGTCCATTATTATTAATACGTATGTTGGGTTTTAAAATTACTTGGAGATATGATCATGACTAAAAATTTTTTCCACAATTGACTGTGGCTCGAGAGAACTCATATTGTTGTTATTATTATTAGAAAATTAGTTTTATAATAGTTAAAATATTATTTGGTTTTTATTAATGATATTAGATTTTTACTCTGTGGAATTTATTATTATATTTCTTGTTGATATTATTTTGAATATAAATTTAATTATTTTTTATAGAATTTTCTTGGGCTCTGAAAAAATTCGAGACGGTCTGCGGACCACCATCATATGATGAAAATGGGGCTCTCGGCCATGATTAGAATTAAATATTGGCTCAAACCTTATTGACATGATATCTATCACAAAGGAAGATATATAAGGAAGAAGTTGGCAAAGTTGGTGAGTTGGTAATGGCTTTTTAGTTATTTTTACTACTTTCCGGTAAAATGAAATTAAATGCTCGCGCTTGGATCGAGGGAGACACGATAAGAAAAAATCATTTTTTAACAAAATTTTTTTATTTCTAAATCTACTTTTTCTGTTACTAATGACATTAGAGACGGAAATAAGAATGGAATTATATTAGCTATTTGAACTTTAGGGACGGAATTCCGTTACAAATATATTATTTTTTTGTAGTGAGAGTTCTCGATTTCTATTGCTCTGCTTATTTATGCTATGGCGTGTAATAGTTAGACTAAATTGGGTGATACATTTGTGACATGTAATAGCATCGGCTAGCATTTCTTTTTTTTTTTTTTTAATAAAAAATGTTTATGTAAGCAAAGTCTTAGTCACTATCAATGCATTGTTAAGAGATAACGTATAAGTTATTCATTTCAAATTATTATTGGATTATTAGTTGTTATTAGTGAAATGCCACACTAATGAGACTTCCGACTTAATCCTCGGCAAGTTTAATTTTGAAGCGATCTAATTAAATAATACCTTCCTTAGTGTCTTCACAAGATAAACTAGAACTCTTGAAAACAATAAAATTTTTGGAAGGGACCAACTTCAAAGTCTCCATTTTTTTGCTGATTATGGAAATTTATGAAATGGAAAGGCAATGCATTTCATGTCATTATCATTATACGTCCAAAAATCTTATTTCTTGAGTTGTGAGGGTTGTGTGTGGATAACCTCCATTCCCATTCTCATAGCTTCCTTTTTCTTTCAGGTTTCAGCTCAATTTTGTATTATACACTAGCTTCCTCCGTCATCGAACAAATTTTAAACGTAGCGTGTATTTTTTATCATAATAAAAAATAAAAATTAGTAAAAAGTAATATGATTTTTTGCTTAAAAAAAATAAGTCTTTTTATTTTACAACAAAAAAATAATTATATTTTTTATGACGGAAAAAGCATTATTTTTAGCTTTAATACCATCGAATTAAACAATTATTTCTATCCAAAATATATATAAATAATTAATTTTTACCATTTAAAGCTTCATATCAAATAACATATTTTATTAAAATATATAGAATACACTTGTATTGTATAAAACTTCTTATATTAGCATAAATTATACTTTATATACTCTTTACATTCAAAAGTAACTAAAAACCACCAGCCTATTATGCATATGACTTTTTAAAATGAGCACATGATATATGTAATTTTTTTTAAGGCGAAATTAAGAAAATAAACTGTCAACATTGTTTTTTGTTTATAAACAAGAAACTTCACAATATTGATTTCTATGTAATTTAAAATTATCCTTGTATAATAGGCACGCCGTTTTTAGAAAATATATATACTCTTCGTAACTAAGTATCAATTTACTTTTTTATTTGTTGATATTTGAATATTAATTATTATATCAAAATGTATTACAAATTAAAGAAAAATCGCAAAAATACTTATATTAGTGTCTTATTATAATATTAGTATAATGGCATTTATCCAAAAATTATACAAATATAATAATATTTTTAATATTAAGTACAAAGACGTAAATTGATATTTT
Source organism: Andrographis paniculata (assembly GCF_009805555.1). Taxonomy (NCBI): domain Eukaryota; kingdom Viridiplantae; phylum Streptophyta; class Magnoliopsida; order Lamiales; family Acanthaceae; genus Andrographis; species Andrographis paniculata. The sequence continues at coordinate 5,295,823 of NW_026137402.1, forward strand.
ATTATAAGACGAATGAAGTAACAAAATTCACATAATTTCTTAAATAAGATTGAAAAAAAAAAAAATAGTCAACATTATCTATTTTATTTCTTTTTCATAGTAAAACGTTATATTTGAAATACAAAGTTCATTTATTTTCTATACGAAATCATTTCTATAATAAGTATCCGATCCTTAGTCGTCATTATTTTGGACGAAAAAAAAAAAAAAACAAACGTAATTTATGCAGATTACATGCTAAATGTAAAGATGTTTTATGCAATAAATAAAATATAGAGTATTCGATGTATTTTTTTTTTCATAAAACACAAAACTGTATTATACAATTTACCCAATATTTATTTTGATCATATCAAATTCCTAACTCCAATTTTCAAACTTCGAACCCATCCCCATACCCTCAACCAAACAAAACCCTATGCATCTATATATATATATATACACACACACCATGACGTATTTAGTTGCTCATTGTCTTGTTCAACATACCTCTTGGGATTGAATGGCAATGGAAAACCCCAAACTAATTTTTCTCTTCATTTCATTACTCAGCATCATTCCATGGCCTTCACAATCATCATCAAATTCAACCTGCCTCGAAACGGTTAACGAAATCCGATTCACTTTCTACACTCATGATAGATCTCTAGGCGACGGCCAAAATGTTTATTCCGTGGCGAGGTCGATCATAACAGATCAGGTGCCGTCCGCGTTCGGGGTCGTGTACGTAGTTGATGTTCTAGCCACATATGGACCTGAAATCACCTCGAAAAAATTGGGCAGAATCCAAGGGGCTACTGTGTCATCTGACTTGAGAGAAGTAGCCTTGGACGTGATTGTCAATCTGGTTATTACAGAAGGGGAGTGGAAAGGGAGCACACTCAACATTTTTGGAAGAAATCCACTTGAGGATGAAGTGAGAGAGGTCTCGATTGTTGGAGGCACCAGCGCCTTCAAGCTAGCTTGGGGCTACGCCACTACCTCGACTTATTATGTCAACAAGTATAGGACTGATTATGTTTTCAAATACGACGTTGTTGTTTATAATACGACATTCGCGCCATAGGATGAGATTTGTCGCGATTCTTGGACGCTATAGTTGGGAATTAAAGACGATGAAATAAGACAGTATGTCATAAAACTTGTCACGTTGCAATGTTAATGGAAGCTCATGTGTGTATCAGATGCCATGGAAGTTTGCTTTGATATTATGTATTGAGAATAATTACTATGGAATTTTGGAATTTAGTCGTTTACTTTTTGCTGTTTACATTATTAACAATGGTAATATAGTAATCGCATTCATCATCCTAATTAAGTTGGTTTCGACGCCTTCAGGTCCATCTGTCACATATGGTTCACATGTGATTTGTCTTGTCAGGCCAAGTTTACAAAGTATTAGGTTCGACCCGAGATTTACCAATAGTGCGCACTCGACGAATAGCGACGGCAGATTCTCGCATTATCAAATAATAATAATAATAATAATACATCGTGTGATAAAAATGATTCCCTAATTGTCCGGTAAGAGATGGTGGTGTTGAGTGAACTATTGACAGTGAGGTCATGATTTCAAATTCGCCGCACCTCCACATCTTGTTCACTCGAAGACTAATTCATAGTTTGCTTTTTGCTCTTCTTTTCCTTTCTAATAATTAAAGTGATATCATAGCCTTGTCCGGCTTGTGTGGCTATCCCAGTTATTTGTGTTTGCCAACGAATTTAAATTCAGTTTTTTGTCTATCAAATATATTAAATCAATCTTTTATATATTTTCACATCATTTATCATATTTATAGTTTAGAATTCATCCAAAATATCTTCAAATTTTCTATTTAAACACCTCTCAAATTCCAATATTATTTTTTTATCTAAGGAAATTCAAATTCTAAAATTTACAAAGTAAATAGCATCTAAAACTCTTGTCTGAACGGAGTCTTTTTCTTTCAAACATCCTCAACTCACTAATGCAAATACAATTATTAAAATTAGGTACTTAGTACAGACACTAATACTTGGTGCACAATAATGAATTGTAATTGATCAAAAAGGAAATCCAAGGAGAAGCTTTGGTGTCAATATAAGAATCGACATAAAGGAAAAAAAATGGTGATTTTATTTATAGACAAATAGTAGAGATCACAATTTTTTTGTTGAACGTGACTAATAACATTCCTAGTATTGGTTAACTTTTTAAGAGTTGCTTGTAGATTGGGCTTGGACAAATTTGATTTGAGATTTTCTATCGAAACGATTGGGCTTCTTCTACTTTTTCATATTAGATTCTTCTATTTATACTTTTTTCTTTTCTTTTGAATTTGTTAGTGACAATAGTTAGCAAGAAGTTCAACATAGTTCTAATAAGGTGGAATATTGATTTGGGTATCAGCATGTGTAATTAAAATGGACAAAATTAATTACTAGAAACACCTGATTGATCGATTGAGTAACAAATTACCAGTGTCTGTCCTTTCTTACCTTTTCGTAGATGGGTTATCGAGACGTATAAACTACCGATTACAATTTTGTTAATTAGCATTTCTACATGAAATTCCACACGCAAAAAACCCTAACCTAAAGAAGACTAAAATCTTCCCAAATGATCTAATAATATAGAACTTTGGGAAGCAACTACATTTGGATAAAAATAAAATATAGCTAAGAAAGGGACATATGTCAATGCTCTCTTTTTCAATATTCTTTATGAAAATATATGGAAGAGATAAGCAACACATGCATTTATCATTCATAAGCTCAAGTTGGAGCCTGGGAGGAATAGTATAGCCATTTTGTCGGTACAGTTTATTAGCCGCAAACTAGGATTTTTTCGGGTATACTATATTTGTTGTATTCTCCACAATTTACACCTGAGAATACTTAGTGAAAACATCTTGTTTGGCCGCCCCAGACCTAAATTATCCTGATTAAACTAAGTGTAATAAATCTTTGCGCTATTGTGCAGTTTGTTATTTTTCTTTATTTCCTAATCTCCGCGTCAATACATCCATTAATTGTACATTAATTCTGTACATAAATTGAAAAAATTCATATTATACAGACCTTTCTTTAAGGTTTCTCCTAATGACCATAAATCCTAATATAATCATGTATCGGCAACCTCCATCACCGTTCTTACAGTTGCTTGTTCAATTAATATCTCTTACCATATGTATATATATATACATATGTGTGTATGACATATATACATCTCTCGGCGCCATTCAATAGAAATGGAAACCCTAAAATTATTTCTGGTCTGTATCTGGTTGCTCAAAATTATATCAGGGGCAAGATCGGAACCCCGATCACCTGATCAACTCTGCTGGGGAAGAGTAAGTGTAATCAAGCTCAATTTCTACAGCCATGACATATTCAGAGGGAATAATCAGTTTATAGCGTGGCAAGGTCAATCGCAACAGATCAGGTGCCGTCCAGATTCGGGATTGTGTCGTAGGCGATGTTCTAATGACATCTGGACCTGAAATCGAGTCAGGCAAATTGGGCAGAATCCAAGGGCATGCTGAATTTCCGGCTTCGAGGAGACGGCCTGGACTATGACGATCAACGTGGTTTTCACACATGGGGAATACAAAGGGAGCTCGATCACCATTGTCGGAAGAAATCCGATTTATGATGAAGTAAGACAGCTCTCCATTGTTGGAGGCACCGGCGCCTTCCAGTTGGTGTGGGCTACATCTTAGTTAAGACTTATTATATCGTCGACCCTGGGGCTTATTTTGTTACCAAATATGAGGCAGTTGTGGATAATGCTACGTTCACGGTTTAGGCTGTGTTCGCCTGAGACTCTTCTTCGATAAATGTTATCATTGCGAATTAAACATGAAAAACAAAATACTCCCTCCGTCCCAAATACAGTGTCTGCTACACTATAGACAAGGTATTTTAGGAGGGTGTAATTAGTAGATAATTAAGAATGTATCATTGAAAATAATTATAAATTAACATTAAGATAACTAATTAGTTTAATTAAAATTAAAAAAATTTAAAATTTAAAATGAGATTAAAGTGTGTTATCATTTTAAAAAAAAAGGAAAGTGACATGATATATGGGACGGATAGAAACGGAAACGTAGACATGGTATCCGGGACGGAGGGAGTAAAATAAAAGCTGGAATGAAGTTATAAAATTGTCAGACTACAATAATGAAAGTGTTGGCATCGGTTTTTGTTGTTGTTTTGTCATTTCCAGCCTGATTATTAGACTACCTACAAATTAGGCACGGTAAGACAAGTCACACTAAGCGAATCATGTGTGGCAAGCAAGACCTAGAGGCATCTCTCGGCCACGAGTTCACCCCATATCACCAAAGCATCCCTAATAAGAAGTCTCGGAATTTCTAAACCTATCCGAGACTAAAAGTCTCAAAATTTTCGAGACTAATCAAAATAAGTTCGGAAATTCCGAAACTAATCAATATAATAAATTGTATATTTAATATAGTTTCGAAAATTCATACGCAAAAAATAAATAAATAAATAAAATAATTAAGATTTATTTGATAGTCTCGGAATTGATTCCGAGGCTAATTGAGAATAAACAAATTTTTGGTAGTGGGTGTGGTTTACAAAACTTGCACATGCATATGCCGCAAATAGGGACGGTTAGCCAGGCTCTGATACCATGTCGAATGCTGAATGACACGTCTCACCTAAAAACTCAAACTGTTAGGAAAACGTAGCCATTAATTATTTATCCGCAAATGGAAGTCCCAACATAAGTCTTTTACAAATTATATAAGGAGGTGACAAAAGATATGACAAGTGAACAAAAAGATGCTAAAAATGGCAACCTTAAAGTTGTCCTTTCCCGATGAAGGTGAGTGTGTGGCAACCTCTACTGGTCATGTTATTGGCGATCCATGAGTTGAAAGAACTACAAGGGGTAAATCTATAAATTTTTGTGAACTTAATGAACTGAGCTATTTTATTTCAAAAATGGAGATATGGAACATCAATGAAGTTCTAGATGATATAAATATTGGACAGCCACTGTGCAAGATGATCAACTATTGCAGTTTTGGCGAAATGAGATCTGGGAGTTATGCAGACCGCATGGCCGACTCTTAGGAGGAGCATAGAATTGTCGGCCTCTCGCCTAAGAGGCTAATATTTTTAGGTCTTAGTCCATTATTATTTATAGATATATTAGGTTTTAAAATTACTTGAGACATGCATCATGACTAAATTTCTTCTTAACAATTGCCTCTAGCCCAAGAGGGCTGATAATAATTTTGTTATTATTATTAGATTATTAGTTTTATAATAATCGAGATATTATTTGTTTTTTTATTTGTGATACACTTTGTGCGTATGCTCTTTATTGGATATATGATTAAAATAATTTTTATTAGATAATTTATATGTTGTGGAATTCATTATTATATTTGTTGATATCAAATAATTCTTCACATTCAAATATTTACTATTCAAAAATACAAACTTCAAATCCAAATCCGCAAACAAACGCGGATCCCTTACAAATTTGCCAAAGGATATGACAAGGGCGATCATTTTTATGAAGGTGAGTACATGTTTGTTAAATTGAATGATCTAATTTTATTAATGAAATAGTATATATTTATGGTTAAAATACAAATGTTTTAATTAAATAAATATAGTAATATCTTAATTACATCTAAAGTAGTACAATTTTTTTATGTAGTACGAATTTTGACCGTTTCAAAAAGTTGCAACACAAATAGACTTTTTTTTGTTGCAGCGAAAGATTAGATACTAAAAATATTAGGAAAAAGATCATATACATTGTTTTCCAAGGTGATCGGAAATCTACCGGAAGAAAGAGAAAATAGAGATCCAATCAGAGATATTAACCTCGAAGATAGTTTTACTCTCATCTAGAGATAGAATATCTATTGGTGTTATTATTGCGGTGTGACAATCATCAATTATCTGTACATAAGTTTGCAATGTAAGCAATAGGAAAGACTGATTGTGTTGGATGATTGTTGCTGTTTTTAGTCCTTGACCTTGTAACCTGATGAAATATGGTAGTAGACTAACTTCTCGATTGGTATTCTTCAGAAGTAGATTTTGATAACAAAAATTGGTTAACAACCTTGTTGCGACCGATTAGAGTTAATGATCGAAGAACAAATAGAAAACGTAAAGAATACAAAAATTTAAGTGGTTCACAAAAATGAGTTGGCTACTTCCACGAATATAAATGAAAAACAGATTTTATTGCAGGATTTGAACTGATTGGCCACATGGCCCAGCCATATGGCAACCTGTTAGAATGGGAATACATGTTTATATCTCTAAGATATATACCTAATATCCAAATTATATCTCTAAATTCAAAGTATATCAATGAATTTCCGCCTTGATTTGAATCTCAAATCCATATGCATCATTACAATGTCAGATGAACAAATTCTTCTATTCTGCCTCAAATTTGCTCCTCCTCTGACAACTACCAGGATACATCATTAGTATGACAGATGAACAAGTGACAAACTAGTTTAAAAGTATATCAACAAAATACAAAATAAATAAGATAAACTACATCACTTTAGTAAGTTGTATGTTTTCTAAATATTCCTAGCACTTGATGAATTCATATTTGTCCAATTACAACTTTTAGTGCATAATAATGGATTATGTTCCAAACCATTTTTTATTGATTTGAAGATCATAAGCACAAACCAAATCTATAATAAGAAAGTTGTATGGATACGTACACATCTATAATATTCATTCTAAATTAATATTCCCAAATCATTATGGACTAATTAATAATATATTATATATGTGAGTCCATGTCGATGTGAATTATTTAGCTAGGGCCCCTCCAATCGTCATGCTTGTCGACCACCACATCCAATATATATATATATATATATATATATATATATGTCTATCTGTCAGGGCAAATTTCATATGGGCAATTTAGAAATGATCAAAACATACCTATTTTGGACGATGTCGACAAGAACCTCGTGAATCACTCTCCTTACATAACTTGTCCATTCTCGGTTTCGTGCTGTCATAAGCTCAGAATTCTTTTTTTATAATGTATCCATCTCCTATAACCCTTCTAAAGAGGGCTATCATATATACAAACATATAGACATATATATTACTTAGATTCTTAGTATATATTTTATTACATAATATCTATGAACATATCTATGGAGATATTGTGTATTTATGTTGTGATTTGTGTACAAATGAGTTTGTTTACTTTTTTACCATTTTATTATTATTATTATTATTATTATTATTATTATTATTATTATTATTATTATTATTATTTTAAAGTGAAATAATATATAGATATTTGCATAGATATTATGTATTTATGGTGTGATTATATTTGTGACTCAATTCGAGATATATAATTCGATCATACTCTCATAATATTTTTCACAATTTATTGCAAGTCACAATTCAAACACTCATAATATATTTGTGACTTATATCGAAACAATTTCCACTCTTGGTGGTGTTTTGAGGCAAATATGGAACTATCCATTATCATGAAATAAAGGTTCAGATTCCCGTCAAGAAAATTTGTCATAGTTATGTCTTAACAACATTAATTTGTCTTGAAGAAATATTTTGTGTTTTGAACAATTGACAATTTCTTGGGAGGATGTATATAGTAGTGGTTGGAAAATGTACATATTTAGCAACCAAATATCATTTTTATAGTCTTGGAATTTCGTGATGATTTTGTGACATATGGAACTTTCTTAGAAATTTGAGACATCCCTACTCTCGGCTAATCGTGATAAATTTCGTAGCAAATGGAAATTTTCTCGATAATTTGACACATTACTATACAAACTCATACTCTTGATTAATGTCATGGAATACTCCTCAAGACAATGATACTCACGAATTTCGGCAACCTCAACTTTCATTCAGACAAAATCATGCATCTTTGATGACATGTCACAATTCCTTCTCTCGAATTATTTTCAGGACAAATCTCAAGGGAATTTCAAGACAAATATGCAAAAAAACATTGACACGAAAAAAATTTTTATATAGGAAATTTACTTATAATCCACTTATAGCTTAAAAAGTTCACACTATTTTCTTCTCACGATTTAGAAACTACATAAGCTTCTTAGTATTCTAAAAATCATTACACGAAAAGGAATCTCTCGTGTTTTTTGAAAATATTGAATAAAATTCCCTTAAAAAAATGATTTAATCATGGAGTTTTCAAATCATGAATGACAATGATACAGATTTTTAAAACTATCAATAAGTTATGAGCAATTTTACTTTTAAAATAATAGCCGAGACAAATGATAACGGTAAAAATGATTTTTTATCTGGGAGAAGAATTCCGTTACATAATATTATCTTAAAAAAATTGGTACACTATCATGATTTGATCTTTTGTAGCAGTCGAACTTCCTTAACAAAAACTCTAACTTTCATCCAAACTACCGTTTTGTGTTGAACTTGCTACGAATTTTGACAGCTTCGAAAAAATTGCAACACAAATAGACCTTTTTGTTGCAGCTAAAGATTAGATAATAAAAAATTATAAGGACAAGAAAGCCAACAGTAAGAAGATAAACTTAAACCAGATCTTATATATTATTTTCACCATCACAAAGTGAGCAATTTGAGTATAATGTAGATACCAATAAATGCTATTCCATATATCCAAATGTATCGACTTTACTGATCAATAGGGTTAAAAAGCAGAGATGGAATCCTGTTCTTGATCTGAGGCTGTTTCTGAGTTCCATGGCCATCTCCATGTTGGTACATATACTGCGCCATTCGCCCGAGATCCATTGCGCATCGCACAAAAGCTCGAGGAAATTGTGGAGAGTCCCCCTGTTGTGTTCTTGCAACTTCTTCATTCATATGTTTCCATGTCTCCGCAATCATTGCCATGATATGCTCCTTCGCCTCTTCTCGACTAGCGCCCCTTTCATTCATGTAACACTCGATCGATTTTGGCACATCACCTCTCGCCATCTCATCCTTACAACATATTTATTGAAAATTAGAAGGAATTGAAGATGCGTCGCAAATTTTTTACCCCCTTCATCTCCAAAAAAATACACTCATACTTTTGGACACAGGTTTTAATGTGATGTATATTGTTTTTAATTTTTCGTTAGTTTTTGTATTTTATAGTAAAAAAAAAATAGAAAAAATAGTAAGATTTTTTACTAATAAAGAAATGAAAGACGTTTTTAAGAGACATGCAAAAAAATAAAAGTGAGCATATTTTTAAAAGACAGATGGAGTATTTATTAGTGTTTCGTAGAGAATTACCGGCGACGTTCCCATATCATTGGCAAGTCGTAAGAGCATCCCGGAAAAACGAACTAGGTTGTGATACTTGCACACTTCTTCCATGGCTTCCTTCTCTATTGGATCGCCGGTGGTGAAATATATGTTTGTAAGTATCGTAATTGCGGATATTGACATCCATGCGTTGGCTATGTATTCCTCGAGTGTTGGTGTGTGTCCCGCGGAAAACCACTCAGCTTCTTGTAGATAACTTCGAGATAAGTCCCGCCACTGCCACCAAAGAGGTATATAAAAAATTTACGACTCATCAACAAAGTTATACAATGTATAAAGGCTAGTGTAAATGGATAAACATACTGATTTTCTTAAATGTTCGATGACGAGGAGTCGTTGTTCTTTGAGGACGCCGTATGCGATTTCGTCAATGAGGCTATTGAGTACAAGATGACACATTTTCATATAGTGTGGGAGCTTCTCAATCGCTTTGACATCGCCTCTGATGAAGATCGTCTTAGAATTATTACTCGAGAAAATTAACGGTAAGATATGGTAGGTAAGAAAGATAAAAATTTAGTCATTTATCTATAATCAATTATCAAAGTTGTTAGGTTGGTTTTTCATCTATGTTTTGATCATAAACGTTGCAAAGAAAAAAAAAAAAAAAAAATCCTATTTATAGAGGAGGGGGAAAAGTAACTTTTTACGATGAATTCAAAGGTTAAAAGGACAATATATATATATATATATATATATTGTGTGCTACAAGATAAAATCCAATTGATGAAATATGGGAGAGATAATGGTAATAGTTGATGAATAAATGATTTTTAGTCTCGAATGTGTTACCTTCTCATTTTATTCCTTATCTAGAAATAATCCTCTATGTCTAGTCCATATCAACCTTCAATGCTGAAAATGGTCACGCGACTAATTTATATCAAGGTGGCGGTTGGTACAATCTATTAGATCGAACACGGATTTTAAGAAAAATTAATAAAAATATAATTTTTTTATGATAAAAAAAATAAAAAAATAGTATTTCTTTTTACTAAAAATAAAAACGAGAATAAATTTAAATTACAATAAAAATAATAATAATAAAACACACCTACAAATCTAAACAGAAATCAAATAATTTTATTTTGCACTGCATGTGATATCTATTTATTCTATATGTAGTATATGATTGTTTTATGTGTGTTGATTGGAAAAATCAGCATGTTGTATAATAAATATTCACGTATCAATACATGTAACAATATTTCAATATAAAGATATTTTAAGGGATTGCATTAAATAATGTAAAATTATCTATAGGTGAATTTTACTTTAATAACTAAAATAATAAAAAGGTGTCACGTACCATATTTAAAAACACTTTAACTATAGATAGATATGAATGAACTTTGCAAGTTTTCCTTATTTCTTTAACTTACCTTTCGAAGGCTTCATCGAAGAGTTTTAGCTCTTCCAAGGTTCCGTACACATCGAATATATCGTCGATCACCGTAATCAAAGTATTGACCTTGGTAATTTGCATTCTTGTGTAGCCATACTCCGGCCGGAAAAGTCCTCCGAGCGTCCAGAAGTAGCACTCCACCAATCTATCCCGCGCAAACGGCAGCACCTCCGCTAGCTCAGTTTGTTTCCACCACCTACATGCATCGCAATATCGAATAAATTAACAATTTTATAAAATTACAAAAAAAAAAAAAATACAATTTTGATCGCGTAAATAACACTTATTTTTAAGTAAACCTATTTGAAAATTGTATTGTATATATCTCGCTCGTGTTCGCTCTAATGATCATAATGACCACATGACTAATTAGGACCATTAGAGCGACGACGAGTGACATATATGCAAAACAAAATTAATAAAAGAAGACATATATATATATAGATATATTTGGAAATTTTAATATGTCCGAATATGTACATTGAAACATGTTTCAACTCTTGTTGATGTTTTGCTTGGAGGATGTTGAAATTGGTTTTCGCAAGTTCTAGCAAAACCGGGTTCATGTCGAGTCTCCGGCCGTATGCGTCGATAAACCATCTCGCATTCGGCCATTGAATCCTCCAATGAATGGGGAGCTCCAAAGCACTGCGAACCGATATTACACGATTCTCATCAACCCCAAGTGATCCATCATCGAGCTTTTCCTCGAGCAAACCTTTGGAAAATCTTGTCGCCTCCTCCAACTTCCATTCGCCCGGTCTCAACAAGAAAGAAGCTTCATAGAGTTGCAACAACCCCAAAGTATCGTTGCCTAGGCTCGGGTTGAAATCTCCCATTTCATTCTTGAAGCAATCGAATACATCTACAACAAGATCAACCACCTTAAACGCAACAAACATATATACACTATAAAAAATAGTATATTTGTAACAAAATTATGTCTCTAAAGTTTACGTGTTAATGTAATTTCTCCCTAATTACGTCTCTAATATCATTAGTAACTGAAAAATTAAAGTGGATTTGAGACGAGAAAATCCCGTTAAAAATATGACTTTTTCTTGTAGTGGTACTGAATTTGTGACCGTAAGATCATGATTTTCAAATACTGACGCTAGGTCTTTCCTGTCAAATGAAATTTTTCTGGTGTGACTTTCCTTGACCAGTACACGCTCGAAAAATATAAATAAATAGATAAAAGGGTAGAATTTCCTTAACAACCTTGACCAACAATAAATCCATGTTGTCTAAAGAGTCTGAATTCGAGAGCCGTCGAGTAAAGCGACCTCTTTTCTTCATCCTTACAGAATCTTTCGGCATACAAACGATCCAAGATTCGATGGATTTCATCCTCCATGAGATAAGATACTCCGAGTCTCTGCAAATCATCGATCAACTCCAACTTTTGAACTGTGTCGATTTCTTCATTCAACGCCATCTTAACTTGTTTCACCAGCTCAGAAGCCCTTTCCAAGTGCCTATTCTCCTATACATACACAATAAATCGAAATTAATTTCTTCGATCGCGATGCAATTCAATCCAATCCAATTTAAAAATACATACCCCATACTCGCTGCTTAACGACTGAATATAATCGAAATTATACAACGGGGGGTTGTAGTTTCCCGATCGCCGTTCCGCCGGCATCTGAACACGTGTCTCCACGCCGCCGACGCCGACATGTGCCGTTAAAGAAACACAGATGGGTTTCGAAGCTTTCCTTACAGCATAGGCTTGAACAGGGCAATAAATTTGCCTGTGAAGAAAACAAGAAAAACGCATAGCCATGGTTTCAGACAGTTATTTCAATAACGAAAAACTGTCCAATATATATATATATATATATGAATCGAATATCTTCTAAATGACAAAATAATGTGGCTTCGATATATACTGCAATCAATATGTCTGCAGGTATATATATATATATCACGTGTATGTTGCAGCCTTGCAGGTATGGTACTCATGTCCGAATTCATGTGATGGCATAATTTATCATAATGCATTCAGCACAAGTTAAGTGTTGACTTAAAACAAGCACCTAATCCACATTTTTTAATTTTTCTAAATTAAAGTGGAACTACATTGTTATTTTTAGAGTAATTAACACTACTTTTGGAGTAACTATTCTGAGTTTGTTTACCCAATTAATTTTTTTTCTAACTTGATTTCTGTTGAAAATTTTGGTTATTCGAGGTCTAACTCGAGAAGTTCCTCGATAGCCCACTCCATAGCCCGACCACTGAATTGGCCGAATCCTTTAACCCAAATCCAATTCTCATACCCATACCTCAAACCCTATGCCCATTTGCCCACTTGGTTATAACCATGTGTGTGTGATTTTTTAGCTAGAGGAAGTTATTTTTAGGGTTATATTAGATGGAGTTTCTTGGGAATGGTTAGTGAGTTAAGAACCAAAACGGATAGAGAGTTAGAGAGTGAAGGAAAGGGAGAGAAACCGATAGTGTTCCGATGAGTGATTCCGGTGAGGGTTGAACCTTTTCCGATGGTCAATTCTGGTGGGTGTCGAGGTTTAGAGTGATGCGCCGACCTCCACTTTGAGGTGTGGTTACCTCGGCCGTTCTCGCACCATGGGGCTGAGCCGAGAACAGCCGTCCCTTAGCCGGTGTGATAGATCGGAGTAGATCGGGAAGGAATTGCTGGACTGGACGCTTTCTTGAGAAAAGGATTGTCGCTGGAATGGTTGGACGTTGCCGCTGCCGGACATGGTGCAGACGCCACGGATCTGTTCTGAAGAAGGTCGCGCGCCGCCGGAGCTGCTTGAAACTGCGCTGGGTCTGTCGTGGGTTCGTCGGAGAGGCATGACAGAAGCGCGTTGCCAGAAGGAGCTGCCGCTGGTCGCGCACTGCCGGAGAAGATGACCGGATTCGCTGAACGCATCGTCGCCAGACGCTTGAGGAAGATGACCGGAGCTGCCAGACGCAACTAGAAGTCCGTCGTCTATCGCCGCGGCCTGGATCCCAGAACGAAGCAGATTGCTGCTTGCTTCATTCAACTTGTCAATCCATGTCGTCTTCAACCTTGGAGGATGAGGGACGCTACGAAATTGAGATTAATTTCAGAGACTGACAGATAAGAAATCAACGAATTGATTTCCCGTAGTCGGTTGCAGACACTGGAAAGTGTTTCGATATAATCAATTCAATTTAAGGGTACTGTTTGCTTTTGATTTTCTGAAATTCCTTTTTGTTTTGCCTGATTAATTTCATTTCGATTCTGTATTTATTTTATTTGAATTCGCTTCCTAATTCATTGTTGTATATTGATATACGAAATTTGTTCGACAAATTCAAAAAATCCAAAAATAAATTTACAATAATTTCAATATATATAATATTTATATTTATATTCTCACAAAATTTAATAATTTAATATAAATATTACAGTATTTTTTATATTATTGACACTAAACTAGTTCACATATCTCACACCAAAAAAAAAAAAGAAAAAAAAATATTCCACACTAAAACATTAAACAAGAAAACTATATAATTTTTTATATAAATACTAATTTATACAATTTTTAAAATTTATTGTAATTAAAATTAATATACGTAATAATTTGTAGTAATATTTTTACTTCATCCATATATAATAAATTATACTATATGTTTGGATGATAATATAAAAAATAAATACATTTAAAATTTGATGTTATAGTATAGTAGTATTGTTTGTTTCTTTTGATTTTTTATTTAACTTTAAATTTTGAATAAAATAATAACTTGATTTAATATTTTGTAGATATATATATATATATATTATAGTAAAAATTAAAGTACTAAATAGTTAGAGTGGATTAAGTACATAAATACTTTATTGGCAATATATTTGGAATTATCGAAATTTAGCCTCTAACTTCAAGAAATCAACCTTGATCACAAGAGTGGACAATGATGAAATTTAGCCTCTTACAAATATATTTGGAATTATTGAAATTTAGCCTCTAACTCTATTAGATTTCAAAAGATGAATGGCATGCGTGTGTTCAATATATTTCATTCGTCTCAACTCAAAGTATTATTTTTATTATTTTTGCGTGTTTCACTTCAAAGTATATATTTCTTATTTTAATAGAAGTAATTATACACTAATACCAAAATACCTTTAACTTTGACCTAAATTACAAATATATTATTACACATACAATTACTTTATATATATATATATAAAGTCAAGGGACAAAAATTTCAAATTTCTTACACACTTCCACGTATCAATAAAATATTATTATTTTTAGTCTATTCTAAAACTTCAAATAATACTTTGATTTGAGACAGATGAAGTACTTCATACTAGAATTATAATTATGGCGTATTTCCCTAACTAGTGCATTTTTCTTTTGGAATTAAAAAGAGTGGACAATAGAATTGGTGGTATAAAATGAGCCACGTCCATAATTTGTTTGTCCATGAAATGGTTGCACCTAATTAGATGCATAATTTTATTATTTGAGTGATGACATATATAGCTTTAATTGTATAATAATGCGATATTAAAAGAAATCAATAGGTGTAATCCCTATGAATTGTTCTAAATAGGAGGGAAAAAAACTATTTTCCCACCCTACACAATAATTTTTTTTAGCGACATAACTGTTAAAATATATAATATATTTTATTCTTTTATAAAAAATAAATAAAAAATCATTATTATTTATATTATCAATATAAATTTTCATATATTGTATAAAGAAAATAATTATTATATCCCAAACTAAATCACTTAAAAAACCGGAGACTCAAAATAAATCTTAAAATTGTTATTTTAAATTTAATTGAAAATTTGACCTGAAAAGTTTGTTCACCTGTGTTTGCATGTTTGTTATATACAATGTGTTTTTTTGAAAAATTAGCACGGTATCCTTCCTATTATCTAAAATGTATCAAATCTTTTCTTTTTCCATCTACTTTATCCATTTAAATTTATACAATCTACTTATTTCTTGCCTTTCTTTCATTATACTTTCCTTCTTTATATATTTTTTTTGTCAAAAATTTATTTTTATTTTTATTGTTCATCCATCTTTGAGCCCGTCGGGAAATCCTAACTTTTAGCCTTTCGACGGGCCTAACACAATTTGGCTGTTCGAAAGCTGTAGTCAATTCAGTGATAACAAATTGGCACGCTCAATGGGACACGGCGTGTCTCGCTTCGTTTACTCATTTTTCGAAGTCAAATGTTGGAGAATCTGATGTTGTCCGGAAGAAGAATTCTGTGACATAATATATATTTTTTTTTGTAAAGATAACTTGTTAAGACAAATGGACTTTCTTTTGTGGTAATGAAAGATTAGATAATAAATAAATAAAAAAGAAAGAAAAAGAACACCACCGGTGAACAAACTCAAACCAGTTCTTATACATTATTTTCACTATCACAAAGTGAACTATCGAGTAAAATGTAGATACCAATAAATGATATTCCCTATATCCAAATGTACTGTGTCGAATTTACTGATCAATAGGGTGAAAAAGCAGAGATGAAATCCTGTTCTTGATCTGAGGCTGTTTCTGGATTCCATGGCCATCTCCATGTTGGTACATATACTGCGCCATTCGCCCGAGATCCATCGCGCATCGCGCGAAAGCTCGAGGAAATCGTGAAGAGCACTACCCCTGCTGTATTCTTGCAACTTCTTTATTCATTTGTTTCCACGTCTCCACGAGCATAGCCCGGATATGCTCCTTAGCCCCTTCTCGACTAGCACCCGTTTCATTCATGTAACACTCGATTGATTTTGGCACATCACCTCTCGCCATCTTGTCCTTGCAATTTATTTAATTGAATTGGGTTCGACAATGTATCTAATTGAATTAAGGAAGTCTGCAAGTCTTCTATTGTTTAAGTCATTGATTAAATAATTCTTGTGTGCAACTATTGATACGTTGATTGACTAATACGTCTATGATGCATATATATTTAGAATATGATGTTTAGAAAATAGGTATATAATGTAATAAAAATTCGTCAATTTACTTGCGCGATCCATAAAAAAACTTACCACATTCTATAATTTCTAAAACGTTATTTTCGTCCACAACACACTCGAACTGACCGAAATCCACATCATTTTGCTTCATCTTGTTCTACGTACCAACTTCTTTACAATTTATTTTCTTAGATGGATGTGGGTGAAACAAAATGTAGTTATTTTTTCTTATGTGAACCGACTAAAATTATGAATACCACCTGCATCCCCTTCATTTATGCTAAAACAAAGTATTAACTTATTGAAATCAAATTACATATCTACCCCTAACTACAATTTCATCCGTTGCTTAAGATTTTGATCGAACGGCTGACATTTATTCAGGATGGTCCTGAATACCCGGATTGCATTGTTATATTCTAATTTATTTTAGGAAACGTTGGATTTAAATTTTAATTAGTCTTGTGTTTTAGTCTGTATTGAATAAATATCGTTGATCACTTTTATATATTCGGTCAAATCAACACTCTACTGACTTGACTTGACCATGCACAACTGAAACATAAACAAATATTTGAAAATTGAAAAGAATAAAGATCAAAACGAAAAACTAAAAAATAAAAATCTACGGACGATGAAAATTCACTAGATGAATCGAATGGATGCAATAATTACAATCAATGATTCTCACTCTCGGAACTTCAAAAACGTTCCCTACATCATAATCGATCCAAAGGAAAAGTTTAGACCTTCTAAAATTGAAGGTATATCAAATCAATAATAATCCACAATATATGAAAGATTGTAGATGTAATATCTATGAGTATCGCTTCTAGATCGTGTCCATGATGTTAAGTTAAACTTGACATCTTTGTAATGCCCATGATTATCATCTCCGAGATCTTCTAGATTTGGCACAATTCATAAATTCAATTCTAAAACGAGAAAGTCCACTTAGTTATGGTTATGACTAACCGTCAAGAGCTTTTGAAAAAATTTCGCCATAAGGAGAAGTTGAGTCATATTCCCAACGAACTCCACCTTGGCACTCGAATTGGATTAATAAATTTGCGGGTCATGAAATGTAGAAACATCACTAGCGGGTTTGTACATCATCGGAAACTTCACTTTCTCCCCACCTTTCTACTGGTCATTAAAAGATGATGTCGAACCAACAGCTGAATCATTTTATAGAAGACAACATAAAATTTTCATCAAATATAATATCTCAATTCAAAACCACATTATGTGATTCCCCATCCACGTTCTACAAACGATAATCATTCGACTCAACTGAATATTCGAGAAAATACACTTCACAGCTCATGAGCTAATTTTTCATCGTCAACATACATGTACGCGCGACATCTAAAATGCGCAAGGATGAGCAGTCGATAAAGTTACTTGACCAAATTTCTTCTAAAATTTTAAAGTAAATATGGGAGTGTAGACATCAATTTACCACGTAGCAAAATATCGAAATAGCTTTAGCCCCCAAATAACACCGATGTCATAATCCTGCATTCAAAACCATACGCCGAGCTCTCCAATAAGGTTCGATTAATATTGTTATACTACACCATTCTGTTGGGGCTTTCTTGGAAATGTTTGATGTCTCATTACCATGTGATTCGTCGAACTCGTTGAATTTACCATTGCAAAACTCTAAGCCACAATCAGTTTTAAAAATTTTTATTTTTCTTACCTATAAGATTATCTATAAGAGCATTCCACTTCTTGAAAGTGCCAAATGTTTTATCCTTTCGCCTCAAGAAATATATCCAAATTTTTCAGAAAAAGACATCAATCAATGTTATAAAGATACATTTTCCACGGTAAATGACGAACCTTCAACGCCCCTCACAAATCTGAGTGAATATAATCGAGCACGTCGTATGTAGGATGCGAGGTTGTAAAGAAATCGACCTTCGTTTGCTTTTAAAAATTGCAATGTTCAAAAATTCCAATGTGGTGATGCTTTGATCACCGAAAAGACTTCGAGAAATTAATATCTTCCTTCATTTTTTTACTCATATGATCCAAACGCAATTGCCATAATAAAGTGAAATCTGAATCACTCATTGATGATAAAACCACTATTGTCAAACCCAATACAGTATGGCCTTGTAGAATGTATAAACATCCGACCCAATTTACCTTCATAATTGTTTAGAGATTGTAGAAACTTTTAATACTTCACCTTCAACCGAGAACTTATAACCTAGCGAGCAAAAATACTGAAATATATAAAATTATTTTTACATAAGAAGCATATTGAACATTTGTAAGATTACAGATACAACCGTCGTGAATTTTTATTTTAACTGAACCAATGCTAAAAACCGAGCATTAGGCATCATTTTCCATAAGTACTACATTGTCGTTCTTTGATTCATATGTAGTAAACCAATTTTGGTTGAGACAAATATATTCATATGTAGTAAACCAATTTCGGTTGAGACAAATATAAAATGTGCATCCGAAGTTTAAAATCCATGCATTCATAACACGTGATTCTAATATCACTATCAAAACTATAATACCATTTGAATCGAAGTACACGACATCAACTTCTGTTGCCTCTACAAGTTTCTTTCATTTCTAGAAATTTTCTTTTTTATTTTTCAACTTCCAGCATTCACAACAACATGGAGTCATTCCGACTCTTATTTGCATTTGGTCCCCTCAACTTATATCGAGATTTTTATTTTATTTTATTTTTTTCTCACCGCCATTACCTTTATGCATTAACCTTACACCTCACAATCAAACATTCATCCAGGTTATTCGATTGACAACAAAAACTAAAATTTTCTTTCAATAACAAATTTAATTTAACTTCGTCAAATTGAAGAGATTCTCTAGAACCATAAAGTATTGTTTCTCCAAAATGTTTGTAAATGAGATAACAGACAATCAACAACACGATTTTATCTTCATCATCAATTGTAACATCCAAAATTTCTAAATTCATAATGATTGAATTAAATTCATGTAGGTGGGATTGAATGGGAGTACCTTCAGGCATTCAAATTGTATAAAAGTATTCATTCAAACAAGTTTGTTTGCAAGAGACTTTGTCATTTACTGCATCTACAGCTTCAACCACAACTCTTGTAGGTAGTCTCATGAGCAACTTTACGTAGAACTTCTTTCGACAATATTAATTGTATTGCAGTCAACACCTTCTTGTCTATATTAGCCCCCTTCTTGTCTATATTAGCCCAAGCAACATCACCGCGCGCATCTGAATTTTCCAAAGAGCAAATAAAATCTTGCCATCAAACTTCTCAATTTTGAAATTTGTGATCGACATCTTGTTGAACGCTCTGATACCAATTGTTAAGGATTATGTGCCTAAAAGTGTGTTAAAATTTTGGAAACGGGTTGAAGCACAACTAAAACATAAACAAATATTGCAAATTATGTAAAGGACAGAAAATCCAAAAAATAAAAATAAAAAAACACTACATGAGGTGAGAAATCCACTAGATGAATCAAATTGTTACGATAGAATGATTCTCACTCTCACGCCAGGTCTACAAATTTGATGTCAACTCAAACTTGTCTTCTTTGTCATGCCGTAATTAACGCCTCTGATATATATGAATTTGGCACAATCCACAAAATTAATTCTACAACGAGAATACTTATGTATTAAGTTGGAGCCATGGAGATTTTCATTTGTTGCTACTTCGCTGGAAGATCGAAGGGATCATACAAGCCTAAACAAGAACCATAGTCAACTAACTCGAGCTTTATTTCCTAAAGCAATTTGACTCAAATCTTCCAAATAAAGCCCTAAGCAATAGGTTTGAGAGATCGAAGGCAAGATGGTCAACAAAGTAATAATCATGGCAGATTTAAACATGGTGTCATAATAATGATAAGGGATCATACAAATCCTCGAACTAGCTCAATGAGGAACAAAAGAAAATTTACAAAACTTAATGTCACCGATGCGACAAAGGGGGCCTAGATTGTATGCCTACCGAACAGTCAAATAAATACCATGTTGATTTGTACCAACCTTCATTGAAAGAAAAGAAAGTCTACGAAAGTAAATCTCACTAATCAAATATTCTTCTATTCTTCATCAATCCAGAGGCATAACATTTATTGAATGAGAACCCAAATCAAGCAAATAAATAAACAAAGAACATCTAAATGAGAACTAGTAGCATAAGCAAAAACCAAAACAAAAGAACACCAAAACATGTTTATAGTCAAAAGAAAATGCCATAGTGATTAGATCAAGGAGATACTACAAGAGAACGGCAGTACGTACAGCACATAATATTAGAACAAAAACCACAAGTTACCAGCTCACTTCTTAACAGTGGCAAATATCAATCTGTATGAAACTTAAGTAACAAACACAAACTAAACTAAGGCTTAATACAAAATTCCAGGTGAATATAAACAATATATGTATACAAAACTACAGTAAAGTCACAAGAATATGAAAGTAATCTGGTGGTATTGTAATGGATGGAATACGTTGGATTAGGATTTACCGAGAGGACCTGCGCATTTGCCTGTGTTACAAGATCTCAACAGCCGACAACAGCCAAGGATCCAAGTTATGAACTATGTCTCCCCTGAACTCAAATGGTTAAAGATAAAAATAGATAAACCAAAAAGATGTGGAGAACTGTTCAGATCACACAATTAATGGAGATTTACAAAGACCCCAAATTCTGGTCAGCCTCTAATATTAATAGGACGTAGGCTTACAATTCAGGATTTAGGCTTTAGCAGAAAGTGATTCTCTTCCACCAAGTGTCTGAATTATAGCTTCCAGAAGTTTTATCTCTTCATCTTTCTTAAAGATCTCATCTTGCTTTGCACGTAACTCTTCCATGTGCAGTTGAAATACTTCTGCAAAAGAAAAGATGGCTTTAAGTGCGACATACTTGCAAAGCCCAAGAATCCAGCTCCATTTAGATACCAATTTTGAATTTTTTTGGCACTACTCATCTACAATACCTTTTAAAATAAACATCAAATCAAATGTCAATTTTCATTTAAAATATTACATCAAATACATATTTACATTATATCAAAACTTTTTACTATTCCAAAATATTTTTAAAACTCTAATAGCTTCAGGGATCAGAATGATCAATGCATAATCCCTCAAATCTAAAGGTTACTTGTGAGACTGACATACCACATTCAGCTATAGCTCCTCCTCAGGTTGACAATCTACCGGCCTCAATATAAAGAAGACATGACACTAGATACGATAATCATTTTAGTTTAGTATAAGCTGTAGAATGGGAAGCTATTGTTGCTCGCATGATCATATACTACTATAAATGGAATGATTCGATACACTGATTCAGATAGATTCAATTCTATACAAGTTAAATCACCATGAATCCAAAAATAATACAAAACAAAAAATCCTCAAATTAAGAAAATGCACAACAAGCACAATAAACAAAGAAAGCACCTAAAATTTTCTGCGAAAATCAACTATAGCAGAAAGTTTGACTAAATCCCAAAAACAACTAAGAATTTAGCAGAAAGTTTGATTAATCCTTGAACCGAAAGGAAGAAGAGAAAATGAGAAGCAAAGATGCTGGAAGTCCATACACATAAATGCCGAAACCATAGCTTATATAGAATGAGGCTACACAAAAATTTGGAGCTGCATAGATTGGACCAGGATTTGCCTATACTAAATGCCATGGCCAACTCAATAAATGGAATCATTCCATATCTTGTTCCAATTCTAGCACTTAACTAAATTTGTGTAGAGACCTGGTCATGTCAATGCCTTCACTCCTCCTTTACAATGGATTATTTTAGAAACTTTCTGTTTATCAACCAGGGTTTTTTTTTGTATGCACATTAGGTTGTTTTCTATCTAACAATCATCGCTTCACATCTTGTGTCCTATTATTGTGATCATGTTTGTCAAATTCAAGTTTCAATGTTAGCACAGAAGTGGGGTCAAATCATAGGATCGTGACACGATTCATAAGAATTAACAATAATGTAATTTATTTTATAAATTCAACTGGAATATAATACAAACTCTTCAAATTTTCATCCAATTGTTAAATACTAATTATCTAATCATAAGACAAAGTAATGCAATTTTATAAAAATCAATCTTTTCAAACCATTTAAGCTATCATTATTTTCTACAGGTTGTTTTTAACACGTCAGGAGTTTGATGCACCTTCCACTACATTCTGCTGAAATAAAGTTCTGGTTGTTATTTTTGATGTAGTGGTAATACAATGAACTGCAAAATTGTAAGTTTCAACTAAGTTGGAACGAGATATTTAACAACACTGATTGCAATTATTCTCTGTAAATCAAGTATTTTATGTAGGGCCGCATATATCATTCATTATTTCAAAGCTAGAATCACCCTTGTCGCCCTCTCCTACTGCCTCTTTCCAGCAATCCTCAGCTTATCATTCCCCAATGACTTTCCATCGTGCTTAGCCTAACATCTCAAATGGTCCCTTTCTAGTGGTGCTCCTCCAACACCAACATTAGCTCCATATAACATAATATCACATGTCTTCCTTTTACTCTTCTACTTCACTCACCCATTCAAGCCACCAATATGCATATCTACATTAATTTGCTCATGGATTTTCTTTAGCATAATTGTTCTAGAGGTTATTAACCTTGGTGCCATGGTTGTTATGTGATGTACTTTTAGTTTGTTCTGTGATGCTTGTGATGCATCGCTTAGTCAAAAATAAGTGTGGACTGTGTGGGGTACTAGATTACCATTTGTGCTGTATCAAAGATTTGCAATAATATTTTCCTATCTGTATTTTCTACTTTAAAATAATGGTAGAATTACGATCTAATTCTCTTTTCCAGTTACTATAGGTACTAAAATGTTCCATCAAACATAATGATCTTAATTTCTAACAAGCTGAAGAAAGGATATGCTTTTACTAGGCCACAGTGGTCCTAATCATAGCTAATTAACTTTCGGCTCAATTCTAACCCATTCACTAGAATTAGAAATTTGAAAGAACTAAAAACAAAAAATGTATGCATGATATTTTTCTATTCCACATGCTCTGTGGATTAGGCTATCAAAGAGAGAATAATCAAGAACTGAAAACAGCATACAACAATTTGATTATCATTATTCTATGAACTGCAGGAAATAACCTGTCAATACTCACTGGCAAAGAATTCAAGTAGACGAAAATGGTTGTATGAGAATATATAACATACTTGAAGTGTTCTCTAGTTCTTTTGTAATTTCTAGAGCACGTAGTTCTGCTGCTTTCTGTGCTGCTTCAGCATGGCGTTTTTCGGTACGTGCACGGGCAGCAGCTGAAATCGCATTATCCAGTTCTTTTTCTAAAGTCTCCACCCTTTGCTCAAGAACCTATTGTTATCAAACTGTCAGGATCATGAAATGCCAATACCACTCATGCCTGCTGAGTAGTTAAAGACAGCATTACGCAATTACAAGCTATAAAGTGCACTAGATGGATGAGTTAGCATTATAATTCTACAAACTTCAAAGAGAAACTATATAATCAAAGAGAAACTAAAGAGTGGATCAACTATATATATATATATAATATATATATATATATAGGAAAGAAAAACTTTCGAACTGCAGCTTTCAAACGATGTAAAGAAAACCGATCGTGACCACCTTCTAATTGACCATAACTATGAGCATCCATCACTACGGTTCAATCCATCACAAAGAAGCTTCTCTCCCCAGATCAATATCAAGTATAATCAGAAACACAGAAGAGATTGTATGTTTCGTATCAGGACCTCGCCACTGAAAGCTGATAATGGCGCAACATTTTTATGTTACACATGACAACGCACACGGAAAATCCAATTATCAAAAATCCCTAGAAATCGAACTCAATCAAAACCACCCGCAGAGCGAATCTCAAAACATCAAGCATAGCAAGGAATTAGCGCAGCACTTTGGAGGCAGTTAACCGATGGTAAATCCGAAACATATATAAGCAGAGGTATACGACCTTGATTGCCCGAGCTTGTTCGGAGCTGAGGGAGGCCTTGGCGAATGTATCGTCGTCAACATAAACAGCTTTCTTTATCAGTAGCTTCTGTAAAGAATCGAGATTTGACGACATCTCGGTGAGATTGGCGATCGCTGCCGGCCATCTGTCGCCCCCTTTCCCCTTTTCTTTGGCTCTGTCCTCCTCCATTTTCCCTTGATTTCTCCTGTTCTTTTTTTCTTAAAAGATACCAACAAGAAGAAGCAAGCAAATGTGCATAGTTACCACTAAAAGCGTGCTTCTTCTTTAGTTCGACAATACTAAAATCGTTGTTTAGGCACTAGTCAGTACTCGCTGTCGTAGATCAATTATTTAAATAATATTAATATAAATAATACGGCAAAAATAGCCTTAAACTTTGGGTTTCTTTGATTATTATTTTATTGATACAAAATTGATTTTTTTTTAAGTATAATATAAAAAGTATAAAATATAAATGTTCTGATTGAATAATTTTGAAGAATAAATGAAATGAATAATATTTATTAAATATGTGATTGAATTAAGGTAAATTGTTTTATTTGAAAATAAAAAACAAACACAACACAGTCGGGTTATGTATTTTGCAAAAACGCACCACACGGTCAAATCACTGGCCACGCCGCTGCTTCGATGCTTCTCACCATCTCCGCCGTCGCCGGCGCTGCTGTGTAAACTGTAATTGTGTAAGTTTAGAATTTACTTTGCTCCATTAGTTCTATTTATTGTCGATCTTCTGTTTCTGGGTTTGATGCCTATAATGTGTTCGATGAAATGCCTCTTTGAATTTTATCTTTTACTTATTTGTTATTGTTTGTGATATAAATAGAGCTATCCATTGAAAGCTTCTTTTACGATATTATTGTAAGTTTGCTACTTCACTGCCGAGCTTTTTTGTTGAATTGCTAATTAAGGAACACATTAGTATTTTAAAAACTCTCCAAAAAAGAAGTATTTTAATTTCCACATACTATTGTTCTAGCTTATTCTACATATTATAGAACTTTTTCAGCTTACTATTAATTTGCAGCATTCATGGTGCACTACTCTTTTAGTACACCGTTAACTGAAATAATGCTTTCCTCCGAATATGTTCACTTGTGCTTTCCTGAGGTTGCTATGATTTCTTTTTACAGGAACTCTTGGTTTTTAGTTATAAATCTAGATTCTTGTTTTCATATGTTTTCTTGATGCTGGTATTATTTGATGTTGTTCGGTCAATTTGACAAAATTATATATCAGCGAGTGGAAATTCGAACTGAAACAGTGAGTGATGTTATGTTTTGCTTTTAAGATGAAATAGCATATTTCAAATGAAAAATAAATTTTGGATGAGATGTTTTTTTAGAGAGAATTGAGTGATTGCACATGCTTCTTATTACCAAATAAAAGTGAATACATTTTGTTAACAAAGTTGTGCTATCAATCCCATTTGCAGCACGGCCACAGAGGAAAGCCCCCTAACACAAGTGGCGTACAGTTAGCCGCAACCCACAAAAATTACTCACAGTTTCACATTAGTTTAGCATTTCCCAACTACCTGCCTATCCACTGGAAAAGGGGTGCACAGCTAAGTTTTCATATGCCCAATCCATTAATATCAGGTTTATGGAAGATAATTTCCGGGAGTGCCACCACTAGAAGGTAAGCAAGACGTTATCAATATTGGCACTGGTGCAGGATTTAAGTTTATTTCCCTTGATTGTTTCAGCTTTAAATCCAAGCTTTTAAAGTGAATTAGGGTGGAAAAAACTCCTGTTCTGTTACAGTTATATTTAAATTTTTTGAATACCGTTATTTATGTATACATGCCCGCTCTGTAATGAGCATTACTTACAATGTTGGTGAATTTTGTTGCTTCAAAGGATGTGTATTTATGTGATGAAGTGGATTTTCAATGCCAAAAATGTGTTTCTGGTGCTTTGAAATCAGAATTATTTGTGAAAACTTTGTACTTGTATTTGTATTTGTATTTGCATTTGTGTTTGGTTTTGCTGTTCTATTAGGTCAAATAGTTTTTGGTTGTGATATTATGAACAGAAAATGGATTTATTTTTATTAGGAACAGTGAAATTCCATTGAAAAATTATATATATATATCCATATTCAAAATTATTCTGAAAAAATGGATGTGATGTGATTGCAGTGTCTCCTACAGGGAATCTCCACATTGTTACAAATGGCTGGTGAGAAGAATTTCAAATCCTGCTTACTCAGTAGAAACGGCTTTGCCTGTTCGTTGTAAGGGTTGCTTTGGGTTTAGGAACCATGGAATGATCATGTATAGATCAAGTTTACTGGGTGCTCAGCCTGATCGAAGATCATGTATGTTTGAAGTTCGAAGTATGATAAGAGGATATGCTAAAGCCACTGCGAATGCAGCTATTGTGCTGAACACCAATGAAGATGTTATCCGATTTGATGTTGGTAATGAGCCTGGTGGAAGAAGTTCTTTGAAGGAAGCGAATAAAACTGCAAGAAAGGCTGAGATGTCAAGGAAGGCAAAGTTGAATGAACTTCGATTTTATCGATTGAAAGCAAAGAAGAAAATGAATTCTCCTAACCCTGAAGTGAGAATAAGATACAAACTTGAAAAGGTTAGCAAACAGTCCTTTGGAAAATTCAATTCCTTTGGGGTGCATTTTCTCATACGCTAAGTTAGTTCTGCACATGGTTATCCCTTTTACATTGCTTATTTTCCGAGTATCTTTTATTCAGGCAAAAAGGAAGGAAACATGGTTGATCGAGAAATTGAGAAAATACGAGTTTCCGAAAGCACTGCCCGAAACCCATGATCCTGAAATACTGACTGAAGAGGAAAGGTTTTACCTGAAGCGTACTGGTGAAAAGAAGAAACATTATGTTCCGGTTGGGAGACGAGGTGTCTTCGGAGGTGTTGTTCTTAACATGCATCTCCACTGGAAAAGACACGAGACGGTCAAAGTCGTTTGCAAGCCTTGCAAACCTGGGCAAGTCAATCAATATGCCGAAGAACTTTCTAGGTTGAGCAAAGGCATAATTATTGACATAAAACCCAATAATATCATAATATTCTATCGGGGGAAGAATTACGTTCAGCCCGATATAATGTCGCCTCTCGATACTCTGTCTAAAGCAAAGGTATTATTTTTCTGACTGATTACGGGTTACCCATCTTGCATTTTGTGTGTAGTGTCAATGATGTTCAGATAAAAGTTTAGATCTTTAGCTACGGCTGCAACTATTGGGATTTGCTAGATATAATCGATACCTGAGATAGAACAATATTTTATAATTAAGTGGGAGATACTATTAGGAAATCTAGTTAGTCATTTAACGGCCATGACCTGTGTATATTGTGATTTGATTTCATTCACATATATTTATGGCATTTGCAGGCCCTGGAAAAGTATCGATACGAGCAGTCCTTAGAGCATACAAGTATGTTCATTGAAAAGTTGGAAAATGAACTCGAAGAATATTATAAACATCGTGAGAGATATAATAAAGCTAAAAGTTGATCGACATTGGGCTCCAAAAGTCTGCAGTAAGTATGTCAACATTTTGAGTGAAGCTACTTTACAGCGCGATCGATACTTGTGATCACTCATCAATGAAATAGAAGTCATATCTGGTTCGATTATTAAGGGATAAGATCAATCCTTACTAGCATCGTAATCTATGCTTGAAGCTTTTGCATTACAGATTCTTGTGGATTCCTAGCATTCAATTTTCATCTTACTCATAATCTTTGCTAGGTTCGCTCATTTCAGCCATTTTTATTCTCGAGAAGCTTTTAAGATTTCACAGAGATTGGATTGATGGCGCCAATTGTACCTGCTATCACTATCTTTGCAATCTTCTTGTTTCAACTCTGCTTGTGACAATTTTCTTGTACGTTCGATTCTCTATTTGTTCAGTGGATCTGTACATAGTGCATCTATGGTGATATAGGAATGAAAACTAGATTTTGACATCAGTCACCATTACAACAGTTCTTTACAGCAGCATATCTGTGTTCTTCTCTACATTCCCCTTTGTTGTAATGAAGTTAAGGGATGTTTTACTGTTAGTAGATTTCTTGTAATATCTGTTTGTTCTGGGGAGTCGCCTCATTTGTTGAGTTTAAACTCCGGTTCGATTTGTGCAAAAACCTTTTTACATATGTGCGGGTGAGAAAATTTTAGCACTTGAACAATGTACGGATAATGGCAAAATTGTATATGATAGTTGCAGTACTAAACCGAATGTACATTTTCAATTCAAGATACAGGGAGAGCTCAAGCACAAGCCCAGAAAAAAGACGGCAAAAATTGTGCGAGGGCGAGGACGTGTGCTATGATGTTAGTGGGCGCAGCTTTGATCACTGTTCTTCCACAAGTTAAGGTATCATCTGAGTTTTCCAATTATTTCCTTTTTCTTCCGTAACACCTTCTGCCCGTGGTAAAGGAAGGAATTTACAATCCCGGCAACCGTGAATACACCTGCGCGAAGGAATAAAAGGTCAGCAGCACGTAATTAGTGAACCTCTGAAAATGCACGCATCCATGCTCGTTTAGTGTAGTGTAGTGTTGTTTTGTGACCTCCGACTATGGCGCAGATATGCGTGACGAAGTGAAGGAACGGCGTCCGTGTCTCTGTGAAAGTCACCTGCGACGAACAAAACACAAACACAGACCTAATCTCAGCGGGCATCGATCAAATTGAGCTGTACAAAGGTTTCTTTAGGCTAAACCAAAATTATGTCGAACGAAGTATAAAATATGACTGAATGTTTCTGTTCACAGCTACAGGAAAACGTTAGCGCGAACCTGTATAGGGGAAAGATCGTAATAGAAGAAAACTCCCGGAGGTGACTCGAGACGGTCTTCAGAACTCATGTAGTGCTCAGTCACAGAGAACTGGATGAGCCGAATTGAATCGAACCGAATTGACATTAATATAAAACCAAAAATACATTTCCCATTAGTAGAAGGTACCAACCTGATTTGAGTGGATAGTATGGCCTATGATGTTGGTGTACACAGTTGGAACCACCTATATATATATAATATTAACGATTGACTGTGAATTTCTACGTCATAAAAAGAAAAATGGACTGCGAATTTCGTGGTCATAAAAGAAAAATGGATGAAGAGAGAATTCTCACCTTGGTGAAGTATTGATAAACTCCACTAGGTGTTGGTTGCTCCCATTGTGCCCTAAACAATAAAATTTATTAGATGATCAAAATAATTGTTTTATCTAAAAGTTTAAATTTTTAGAAATATGCATCATTAATTATTTTTCTAACATAAGGGAGTTTTTTTATAAGAATTCATCAAGAGAAGAGATAACATGATCGGGAAGACGAAGAACAAATAAACTAATACGACCATTGTTAAGAATGCCCTACCCATCCAAGGGATTTACGACTCCCGGAATGAAGTCGCCGAATGATAACTTGTTGATCCTATGGCTTATCTGCGCGAAATGTTGTGTTTAGATATACTTTGGAAGAGTTTCGATGTTTTGGGTTGCTTTGACAACAGTAAAAAGTTGAATAGAAAATAGATGACGAATAAAAATTGGGATCATAAGAAGATATATATTGTATCAAGAAAAGTAAAATTGGTAGTTTCTTACATTATAACTATCAGCTGGAAGAGCCGGCAAATTGAGCTCGATGGTACTTGGTTGGCGCAAGCTTTTACCGGGCACGAAATGGAAGTTTCCGGCCACTTTGTTAACCTCGAGAGTTCCATGTATGTTGCATCCTTCGCCGACTTCTTCCTTCAGTTTTTGCACGAAACCTTCTCTTACGCACTACAAGACATAAACCACGAGCGAGAAAAAGTACTTATTCGAATGCAGAAATGGAGGCGAAAGCAGAAGGCGAATGTTTAAATAAAAATGGCGTAATGTAAACCTGATCGATCATATTTGGATTTGCCAGCCACCAACCTTTGGTTCGATACGCTTCGCGGACATCATGGCATGAATTGCAACAGTCATCGTCAGACTGCAAAAGAGAAGTGTAAAAAAAATATTAGATGTTTAAGCAAAATCGTGCGCGAATATGATTATCTTTGGCTGCATAACAATGGCTGCGTGTCAATAGGCCCAAGTACCTGTTCTGCTCCATAACACGAACCACAGTATGTCTCGTTGTGCTCAAGCCGACCACCGTGTCTCTGCAATGGCCTCCCGATCTGGGATCAACACATTCGATCAAAACAACGAGTAAGGCAACAATTAGAACCAATATACTCATGAACACTTGTAATTCTCGACGAAAAATTATAAGCATAATTTAAAAGGTCTGCATAATTCTCCCTAATAATCATTCTCTTGTATCTTCGAAAATATTGCAAATAATTCTGTTTTTAGAAGATTATTTGCAATATTTCTTAAAGCATACAAAGAAGTCTCGTGAAATTTATAGGGCATTCTATATAATCTTTTCTAATATATAAGGAATTTCATACAGTTTTTAAATCATGGAAATACAAGGAAGCCTAACTGAATTTTTAAAACATTTTATACAATATTTTCTAAAATAAAAGAGTGTCATACAATTTCTAAATTATGAAAAATACAGAGACTCACGGAATCTTTGGTAAATTTTATGAATTAATTTTTTAATTACAAAGGAACCTCATACAATTTTTAAATTATGAACATGAAAAAGAGTCTTGTATAATTTTTAAATTATGAAAACACAAGAAAGCCTAATGGAAACAGAAGTATAAGATAATTTTACATGCAGTTTCTAAATCATGAAAAAATAGCGTATGATGTAAATTTTCCAAAATACAGGCTTTGATTATAAGCAATTTTGTCTTTATTATAATATTATTCATTAATCAAGTAAATCACAAAAAGAATATCAAAAGCAGCTCACGGTTGCGAACCTTGGGCGCGCCAATACCGTCTTGTCTCACTTCAATCGCATTCCCGTAGGAATCAATCCTTGTCTTGAATATATTATGCCTCTACAAGTTTCAAAACATGATGAATGCAATCAACAACAAAGGCACAATTTAGTATATGCACACGATCAAAATATTTCCTCGATCATTCAAAAACTCTGTATATGAAAAGATTCAAACATTAACATACTACGTCCCGATGCTCCTCTCCACTAACATCTTCGGCATCAACGCTGAGCAACGTACATGGAGTCGCCGGAAAGCTTATATCAAACTGCAAAGGTCAAAAATATATTAGTAAAAATAGCTATTAAAATATTCTTTTTAGTGATGATCGCGTGCTCGTAGAACACTAAGATCAAACGAGCTAATACTATTCAATGAATTTTTTTGGACTGTTTTTTTTTTTTTTTTTCTAAGAAAAAAACAAAGAAAGAACTTATGACAAATATGATGGAGAAGCTATATATATATATATATATCTTACATTGATTTGTAATTTGCCTCCTCGCGATGTATCTACGACGAGCTTTGTATCCGTAACTGTGTTGAGATACAACCCTGCAAATTAACCAGCAATGCACCAAATTAAAATTGAAAAGATGGAACAATTAAAGCATTGAAAGAGAGATCTATCCTTCAAAGTAGCAATCCAAATCAATATAATTGAAAATTGAAAACCTAAAAGTTGAAAGAAGGAATTAAGAAAGCCATAGACAAACACATGGACATACTGAGCTCAGAGACAAAAAGCAAAGCGATGAAGAGGGAAGAGACGATGGTGACGAGGCCACCAGTTAGGGTTCGGCTGTAGAAATCCTCATTCACTTTTGGGTACGCGTCGAGACTCCTCAGCTTTCTGAATAACCTATTCATCTTGGAATTCAATCGATTAATTAAGGCTGTAATTGGCTATTGCTAATTTGCAATTGGACACACACAGATCAGATCAGATGAAATCAAAATCAGATGAGATCAGACGACATGAATTGGATTATAAGTAAGGTCGAAGAGCCAGCCAGCCAGCCAACCAACCAGCAGGCACAGAATGAACGATTAATTCGATTCTTCTGCGTGGGAGGAAGGCTGGCAGCGAGGGAACTTAATTAGTTTTTCAAATTATTTTTTCGATTGATAGATATATATATATATATATATATATATATATTGATCTTCTTCTATGTGTGCAATATTTTGTTTCTTCCTAATTATTTATTAATCATCTTCTCATATCTGTTTACATATATATATGTATAGATATATATATATATATATATATATATATAGGGCTTCAAATTTCGATACCTCACTTTGTGCATTGCCATTAATTAATTCCCATCGTAGCATGCAAATTACGGTTATTCCGCTCAAGCGCTACCATGCAAACCCCCACCAAAAATATTCTTCTATAAACTTTCTTTCGAGTTTTCAACACAATTCTTCGTACCTTACATTACATTACGTATTTTTTCAACTCCCACTAGTTATCATTTTGTTTTTTTGTTTTTTTTTTCAATTTTTAAAATATATAATATTACATCCGTCCTGCTTTAATATTTCATTTACTTTTTGTTTATTGATCTTTGAATATTAATTATTATATCAAAACGTCGTAAAAATACATACAAAAATACAAAAATACTTCTATTAGTGTCTTATAATACTAATAAAAAGACATTTGTACAAAAAAATTTATACAAATATAAAAATATTTGTAATGTTAAATACAATAACGCAAAAAGTAAACGTAACACGGAGAGAGTATTAAACAATCTTTTTTCATTTATAATATTATATTAACTTCGTTATGGATATAATATTTCATACTTTTATAAACCATCACATCTAACAACTTTAGATAATTAATACTCCCTCCGTCTCATATCTATATATTCATTTGTTTTTTACACGGAGTTTTAGAAATATTAGTATTATATTGGGATAAAGTAGAAATAAAAGTAAAAATACTAGATTAACCCTATTAGTATTGTATGAAATAAAGGTAATGACATTTGTGTAATATATAGTAAATTGGAAGGGTATTTGTAATATTACGTAGGTAGTACAATTACTAAAAAAAATTGATACTTTGTTATAGGACAGACCAAAATGAAAAAATGAATAGATTGTTAAGGGACGGAGAGAGTATCATTTTTATTTGAAGTACAAATTTCTCAATTGGTATAGTGTTTCTTCTATTAAATTTGTTATTCAATTCCATTGCCAACAAAGTTTACAAGGTGTGTTTGTTTGAAGGATTTTGGAGGATTTCCACTATTCATCCAATTTTTTCCCCCCAAAAATATCAAATCAAACACTTATTTTTCATTTTTTATATTATACTAAAAATCAATTTTACATTCAAAACATCACATCAAACCCTATTTATATCACATCATACAACTATTCAAATTCAAAATTTTTACTATTCAAATCCCAATCCAAAATCCAAACCCCCAAACAAACACACCCAATCCAAGAAATTAACTCCACTGTGATTTAAGCAAGATCAAGCTGCAATACACCTCACAAAAATGAGTAAAAATATACACAACACTGAATTTGTTTTTCTAAATTTGGCCTCCATCAAAACCTACATTTGGGGTTTCAATTCAAGCAACTCCACTATGATTTCAGATAGGATCAAGCTACAATACATGCCGCAAACCTAATCGCCTGTAAAATTACTGTAGATCCTATGCTGATCCGGCCAAGTCAATATGGTGTTTATTTGATCGGATTATCATATATTATATAAATAACCAGTATATATTTATATATATATATATCTCAACATATATTGTTTTATAAAATAATGTATAATTCATATAAGTATATACTGACCAATCAGCCATGTTGATTTGACCTGATCAGCCGTTGATCCATGCCCCTGTAAAATATATTAGTACTATTATATATATATATATATATATAGCAAATAGTCCTATAGATTAGTATTGCTTAGAGTATGTTTTGAAACAATCTCATTGCTAGACATATATCTACATGCAACACAAGCATTCATTTTCAAACTGTGCTTTAAGCTTATTTGATTTACATAGGAACATTTTATACAATTTTCCTATATAGAGTGTATGGTAACAATTCATTCAAAATACAATGAATCTAATATACATTAATTTGATTTGGCTGGCAACACTTTTATAAAATTATTCTAAATTTCTATCTACCAATCACCAATTCAGATTCGTTTCATATTTGATCCTAGAAGCAGCAGTCATTATATAACATGTAATTATAATAGTGACAAATTTGATCTTAAAAGCAATTTTGACAATTTGGTAAGATATAATTACGAAATATTTGTCCAGAAAAAAAATATATATATATATATATATATATATATACAAAACAAGACAAAGACAATAGAGACTGGAGGAGTGAGTGCATGTGCAGCAGAACGCGTGCTTCTTAGAAACGCGCTTTTACTGAAATTTCAAACCTCAACTAATCTCCCCTCCCCTACCTAATAGCGTAACTACCTTTATATATTTTTCTCTTTTCTTTACCAGGTGGGAATCCGCAGTCGCTATCCGAAAGTGTGCACTGGGTCAACTACCTTTATATTGTGTTTTATATTGTGTTAATATATTTTTATCATGTAAATACGATTATACTTCCTCCGTCCACTTAATGAGCTTACATTTATATTTTACGTCGTTATATTTAAATTTAAAAATATCCTTATATTTGTATAATTTTTTATACAAATGTCATTATATTTGTATTACAAGATATTGTATTTTTATTTTTTTTCCTTAATTTGTACTTACGTTTTGATATAATAATTAATATTAAAAATCAGCATGCAAAAAGCAAATGTCAACCTTCTAAGTGGGTGAAGGGAGTATTATTTTATCTTATAAAATATTAAATCAAATTTTATTTAAATTAAAATTCAAACTCAAATACAAATCATGCATTGGATGAGCATATTTTACAGGGAATGATATTTTTCTATATCTAAAATTGTTAAGCTTTATTGTTTATATGTATTTATTTTTTATCTAGTGATATTTATAATCCGTGTTAAGCATGAATTATTTTTATATTAAATTATATACGGATTTAATATTTTTTATAAATAATACTTAGAATTTATAAATAATAATAATAATAAAGACGTTAATCACGTAGCTGCATGAGCCTCTAGAATCATTAATGGAGCCCCACCTGCCTGCATGCATGCTGAGACAAAATTAGTTCTGTATCAACCAACTATATATATATATATATGTATGTATAAGTCTACTGTCTATAACCATAACAATAATATATATATATTTTTTTTTTAATTAGTTATAATCCATATATACCTCCAAGCCGATTTTTCATACTCCTTAAATCCACCACTTCAATATTTCAATTCCATCTGTATAAAATTTGATCCTTAGCTTCATCAATTTTATATAAGGAAATATATAATTTGTAGTAGTTTCGTTCGGCTCGTTTATTTTTTGCGTGTTAATATTTGAATATTAATTATTATATAAAAACGTAACACAAATTAAGAAAAAATTGCAAAAATATTTTCATTAGTGTCTTATAATACTAATAAAAGAATATTTGTTCAAAAAATTGTACAAATATAAGGATATTTTTAATGTTAAGTACAATGACGCAAAAGATAAATATGACATTTAGAGGCTGACGGAGGGATTATAATTTATTACTTCCTCCATCGTCCAATTTCAGTATTCAAATATTTGGACAAGAGTTAAAAAAGAAAAAATATATATCTCTTACTATTATATTTTTTAAATGTAGGAAAACCATTAAACATTTTCAAATTTTCTTTGTTTACACAATATATTAAGATAAGTTATGATAAGACAAGTAGACGAACCATGTGTGGCCGATGATCTGAAGCATCGAGGGTTTGAACCATGACCCTACGATTACGAGTCCACCCCTACACCACCAAATCATCCCTTACGAGATAGCAAAGTACTATTTTATCTCTATAACTGGAATTCAAATTTCGAAGGCTGATCCGACGCCGTTTTATTCGATTCTCTGTATAAACAATTATAGTAGGCGAAGAAGAAATAAATAAAATAAAATAATAATTAAAAAAAAAGTAATATACTCCTTTTGTCCCATTGAAAAGTTTCTATTTTTCATTTTCGTCCGTTCTAAAATAAAGTTATAATTTCCTAATTTAGTATTCTTCCAATTTACACTATATTACACAAATGTCGTTTAATATTACACAATACTCACAGGGATATTTTGTCTTTTTCACTAGAATCCATTATAATACTAATATTCAAAAATATACATACAAAAAATAACAACAACTTTACACGGGGACGGATGGAGTAATTATATATATAATTATAAAAAAAAAATTAAAAAAAAGATGGAAGGCAAAGGCAGGCCCCCAAATGCATCCGCCACTGCCTATAAATACTCCAACTTGTCTTCCCTATTCCTCTCACACACACTCGATCATTTAATTATACACTCAATATCAATATATATATATGATATATCTCGATCGCTTAAGATTATTAACTTAATTAAAACCATAGCATCGATCAAATTAAAACTATGGATAGAGTGTGTGTTATTGCGGCGTTGCTAATAGCAACGGCGGCATCTTTGCCGGCGCCGTCATCGGGACAAGCCACAGCAGTGGCGACGAGGGTCGGATTCTACTCGACGTCATGCCCCCGTGCCGAGTCCATAGTTCAATCAACAGTCCGTTCCCATTTTGGCGCCGACCCTACGGTGGCGCCGGGCTTGCTCAGAATGCACTTCCACGACTGCTTCGTCCAGGGCTGCGACGCCTCCATTCTTATCGACGGCGCTGCCACCGAGAAGACCGCCGGCCCCAATCTGCTCCTCAGAGGGTACGAAGTCGTCGACGACGCCAAGCAGCAGCTCGAGACCGCCTGCCCCAGTGTTGTCTCCTGTGCCGACATCCTAGCATTGGCTGCTCGCGACTCTGTGGTTCTGGTTCGTCTAAATCAAATACTTATTTTTCATTTAATATATGATTTTTAAGGATAAATAGATTTTTTAGTTTCATAATTGGACTATTTATCATTTAGTCCCGTTGCAAACTAATCTCTTAAGTAAAAAAATTTCACAATTTTAATTCTCCGACGCTGGAGATGCCTACGTGGCACTCACGTGGCTCGCAGGGGACACGTATCCATCAAATCAGCAACATCTAACGGACATTTGAATTTTTATTTGTTTTACTTTCTTCATTTTTTAAAAAGATTTTAAATTAAAATTAATTAATTAATTAAATTTTTTTAAAAAAAAATCTACGCGTCAGCCGGGTGTAGCTGACCTGGCGGACACATATCTTCTGGCGAGCAAAGCTGGTGCCATGTAGGCATCTCCGGCACCGGATGACTAAAATTAAGGGTGTCAAAAGTAAACCCGACCCGAAAAACCGAACCCGTTCGACCTGAAATTTTTCAGGTTCGGGTTTGGGTATTTCGGGTTTAAAAAAATCGGGTCGACCCGAACCTGAAACCCAAAAAAAATTTGTGTCGTGTTCGGATCGTGTTTCGGGATGACTTGATAACCTGAAATATCAAAGTCAGGTTAGGTTTTCGGTTTCGTGTTTCGGGTTGACCTGAAATTTTTATTATTATTATTTTAATTTATAATATTTATATTATTTTATAATTAAAATAAAAATGATATTTTTTTAGGTCAATTTAATTTTTTTTAAATTTTCGGGTCTGTTTCGTATCGGGTTTGTTCGGATTTTGGGTGACCTGAAACTAATTCAGGTCAACCTGAACCCGACCTGAAAGAATTCGTGTCGTGTTCGGGTCTAGAATTTCAGGTCAGATTTCGGGTTCGGGTCGGGTTCGGGTTGATAGTTTTTTGTTATCCCCATGGCTCAACCCGACACGAATACGACCCAAAAATACGAATTAACACCCCTAACTAAAATTGAAAAAATAAAAATTCACTTACGGGACTAATTTGCGACAAGGTCTAGTTACAGGATTAAAATTTAAATTTTTTAGTGAATGGACATTGGTTCAGGCCGGCGGGGCGAGCTGGGCGGTGCCGACGGGCCGGCGCGACGGGCGGGTTTCGGTGGCAAGCGAAGCTGCGAACTTGCCAGGGTTCACGGAGTCGATAGCCTCGCAAACGCAGAAGTTTCTAGACAAGGGCCTCAACGTTCAGGACCTTGTCACCCTTGTTGGTATTTTATTTTAAAATTTTTAATAGTAATTTGAATGTATATTTTATAGGAAAAATAAAATTAATCTCTCTATTCTCAATCTACCAAGGTTTTTACTACACTTTTATTCCCTTTGCAAGAAATATGATTATTAATTGCATGATAAAAATTAAATTAAATTTAAGAAAACCTAATTTTATTAGAAAAATAAAAGAAAATTCATGAAAATCATGTGCTAATTCGGCCAAGCTGTGGTGTTAATTAAGTTGACCGAGTTAGCATATGTTATATGGACAATCAATATATATTTATGCATATGTTAGAACATATCATCTTATAAAATAGCATATGAATTATAATATAATATTTCTTTTCTTTCAAATCAAATGGATATTTTGAATTTTGTTAATAAATTAAAAAATAATGGTATTTTATTCGTTAATGAAAATAAGTAAAAATTTGACATTTTTACCATCTGATTTTATTTATTAACTGAGAAAATAATAAAAATGATATTTTGAATTAGTACGGATGAAGTATATGTTATTATAAATATGTTAAAATATAGGTTAGTCACTTTTACAACATATGTTGATCTAATTTAATTGTTGACGATATGGACACCAAATTAGGTGCACACACTATTGGGACGACGGCGTGTCAGTTCTTCAGCTACCGGCTATACAATTTCAACTCGACGGGCAGCCCGGACCCGTCTATCGACGCCACCTTCCTTCCGACGCTCCTGTCTCTCTGCCCGCAGGGCGGCGACTCGTCGCGGCGGGTGGCGCTCGACAGCGGCAGCGAGGCCCGGTTCGACACGTCCTTCTTGGGCAACCTGAGGGACGGCCGCGGGGTCCTGGAGTCCGATCAGAAGCTGTGGACCGACCCTTCGACGAGAGCCGTGGTGCAGCGGTACCTGGGCGTGAGGGGCCTCGCCGGGCTGACGTTCGGCGTCGAGTTCGGGAGGTCGATGGTGAAGATGAGCAACATAGAGCTCAAGACTGGGACTAATGGCGAAATCCGCAGGATTTGCTCGGCCATTAATTGATCGATTCATGATCCAGTTGATCCTACCTTATATATAAATTGAATTTTAAAAATTGTAATAATACATATATATATATATATATATATAACTGTATGTTGTGTTTGTTGTCTTTGTCATATTGTCTGTTGAATTTGTGGGTTCGGATATGAATCTAAGTGTTAAGTGTGTTGAAATGTTGGTCTTCTTTTGATTAATCTTTCTATCTACTGATTAATATTTTCAATTTTTTTTCATAAATATTTATTACTTATATAGGAAAAAATGAAAAAAAAAAAAAAAAAAAAAAAATGAGGGGGCGTGAGGAATATATATATTCTACTTTGGAAAAAAAATGTCGGAATTTTCTTAGTTTATAAAAGTGAATAGAAACTCCACTCGTCACCAACTACTTTTTCTAGTTTTTCTTTCTTCTAAAAGGTAAAATTTTATATTTTTACCTAATTTTTTAAAACTCGTGTCTATCAAATGAGCACTCAATTGAACGACGGAAAAAGTTTTTTTTGTTTAAAATATAGATAATTGTATTGATAATAAATATACATATATATTTGTTTTTTAATTGTTGATTTTTTATTTTTTTTTGTGAGAAAATATAATATATATATCGTATTTATATTATGTGAATATATATACCTATTATAATTTATATTAATACTCATTAGAAATCATGTAAAAAAAAAAATTATTTGGTGAACAAACCCGCCATTCTTTTTTTAAAAAAAGAAAAGTTTCTACCTCAAACATGAAATTTCATTATCTTCCATCCGGGCGGGAATCCTCAGCCTCATTTTCGTCTAGTTTCATCTATATTATGTATATATATCACTTTGCGTGAGTGAATTTGACGGGGCTAAGCAAAAACTGGGCCGGTGATCTTGTGCCCTTCCATCCAACATTCATTTATTTTAAAGATATATGTATACTTAGGTGTATTTGTTTGAAAGTTTGGATTTTGAGTTGGGATTTGAATAGTAAAAATTTTAAATTTGAATAATTATATGATGTGATATAAATAGGTATTGATGTGATGTTTCGAATGTAAAATTGATTTTTAATATTGATTTGATGTTTTTAGAGAAAAAAAATAGAATAAATAATGTATTTAAAATTCAATCTCCTAGTATAAAGAGAAGAACTATAGTATGTTTACTCGAACCATATTTAAAAAGTAGAGGTTGCATTCATGTCATAAATATATATATATATATATATAGAAACTATAGTGAAGAAAAAAAATTTCTAAATATCTCAAATTTAAATATTTTTTTCAAAGGAGAAATTTTATTATTTATTGATTTAAGAAAAATACAAAAATTAATATTTACAATATATAATTATTGAGGTTGTTGTAGTTAATTATTTTATAATATTTTCAAAATATGACAATAAAATGTGAGACCTAGTGTTGCAGAGTTTAATCTATAAGCTCACTGTCACGAATTTATTCGACACTATCATGTCGTTTCTTAGTGACTAACACTCATCTTCTTCATAATTTCACATACATGTGGCTTAAACATAATTTAATTAAAGAAAAACTGTTTTTTAGTCCCGTAACTGGACCGCTTTATCATTTTAGTCTCGTAAGTGGAGCTTGTCGCAAACTAGTCTTATAAGTGAAATTTTGTTGTTGTTTTAGTCCTCCGGCGCCGGAGACGTCCTCGTGGCTCGCCGGAGGTGACGTGTCCTCCAGATGTCCCGACACCTGGCGGACACATCGATTTATTTATTTTTTTCATTTTTTTAAA
Source organism: Andrographis paniculata (assembly GCF_009805555.1). Lineage (NCBI taxonomy): Eukaryota > Viridiplantae > Streptophyta > Magnoliopsida > Lamiales > Acanthaceae > Andrographis > Andrographis paniculata. The sequence goes on from NW_026137402.1 coordinate 5,337,393, forward strand.
TTTTTTTAATTGGACCAAATAAAAAAATAAAAAAAATACAAATAAAATTAAAAATAAGTTTTAGAAAAAAAAATTTAAAAATGAAAAAAAAATAAAAAAAATTCACGTGTCCGCCAGGTGTCGCTTACCTGGCGGACACGTCACCTCCGGCGCCGGAGGACTAAAACAGCGAAAATTTTCACTTATGAAACTAGTTTGCGACATGCTCCACTTACGGAACTAAAATGACAAGGAGTCAGTTAAGGACTAAAAAAACAGTTTAGCCTTTAATTAATTACCATATATGGGATTTAAAGCTCTTCTTAATGTGTTTTAATTATTAATATACCAAAAAGCATGAAATCTAAACATTCTTCATGTTTCCAATGTAACCTCCTTTCTATTCCTACTTTAAATGTCATTAAATTTTGTAAAAATAGTTATCACATTTCAATGAATTGAATGCCAAATGATAATACATATTCCCTCCGTCCCAATACAATAGTCTTGTTTACTATTTTTGTCCGTTCTAAAACAATAGTCTTATTTTCATAAATAACCATATCACCGTAAAACTATCCATACTTTTTCATTTTTATTATACAATTGTCACTACTTTTTATACTAATACACCCACATGGACAAAAAAAGTCTTTTATCCATACTTTTTATCCACTACTAGTATAATATCAATATTTCTTAAATCTCGTGCTCAACATGGGGACGGAGGGAGTATATAAATTTCTATTGGCAAAATAAAAAGAATATAAGTTAAGCATATAATATTGAGATAAAGTAGAAACACATATCTTAGAATTTATATACACCATATATATATATATATATATATGGAACATTTTCTTGTATATTCCGTTAAGAAAATCAACTTGTTCGATCGAATATTTACTGTAAGTAGATTGTTGATTTTTTTTTACTAATAAAAGTTGTCAAATTCGGTATAAAATATATTGAGTTTAGTAAAAAAAAAAAAAAAAATTAACTAAATCGCACAAGAAATTTATTAAATAACATAAGAAAAAAATAAACAATTTATATATAACCATCGAATAGTGTTGTTTAGCACATGATCGGAAAATAAAGGTTTTGTTTATTTAATATCTTTTGTTTGGCATTATTTTTCATAAATATTATTTAAAAAAATATAATAACATACTTTAACAACAAATTCTACTAATACTGAAATTAAATTAATACATCCAATTAACTGAAATGGCATAATAACAACATCGTGCATATATAATCTTTAAGAAATCTCACAAATTATTACCAACATAAATACATATATGGTCCAATCATAAAACTGTTATATATAATTCCAACAAATAAACTTCCATTAATTACACATAAATTTTTTATGTTTTTTCGATCAAAAATAGGCAATGCAGCTGTAGCCAAGATTGGGATTACCAGCAGAACCATTATTAGCAATACTATCCCTGTTACTATTATTATTATTATTGTTATTATTATTACCAAAATGATTAAGAACAAGCCCTACAGCAGGTTTATCCTCAAACTGATCAAAAATGGCAGCGCCGGTGAAAAAGGGGTTCGCCGGCGGCGAGGGGGCGATGAGGGTTGCAGTGTGGTGGCAGACGGTCTTCTTGAGGTCATCCATGGCGTCCCAGAGCTGGTGGAGCTCCTCCAGGCCCAATTTTCCGATGGGGGCCTCCCACCAGTACTGTCTCTGGCCGGTCTTGAGTAGGTTGTCGAGATTCTCACCTTTCGTCCTCTCCATGTCCAATTGGGTCAGAATTTGACCTAACTGGAGGTTGAGCTCTCGGACATTGACGTTGCGGTGGGCGTCGATGAGGTGGAAGGGGTCGTGCGGCGGCGAGGGGGTGCGGGAGAGGAGGCGGTCGACGACGGAGTCGACGTTGGGGTGCCCGAAGGAGAAGACTTTTCCGGCGGGGGAGAAGACGACGACGGCGATGTCGGCGCCGCAGAGAGTGCAGAGCTCGCTGGCCTTTTTGAAGAGCCCGGAGCGGCGCTTGGAGAAGGTCACCTGGAGGTGGTTTTTGACCACGATTTTCTCGATTTTGATTTTCCGGCGACCCATGCTCGGCTTCTTCGCCATGGCTGTCTGCTCTGGAGAAGAAGAAGAAGAAGAAGATGATTTTGGGAATTGATTTTGTTGGGGGAAGGGAGGTGGGATTGGGGTATTTATAGGGTTTGGAATGATGGGTATTGTCAATTAATTAATTTATTGATTATCAGGGCATTATAGTAATTTAATTATTGAGGGTATCAAGATTATATATGTGGGTTTCGATTTTTATTGTACTTGATTTGGGGGTTACAAAATCTTGATGACTTAATCAACGTGGAAACGTCTCTCAATATACATACATATATATATATATATATATAGATAGCTTTGATTAGCATAATAATTGGAAATTTATAAGTACTATTTTATTTCAATCAACAAGTAAAAATATTAAAAATAACATATAAAAATATAGGTTTAGTTCAACACAGTGTTTTAAAATGAATTTGATTTTTTTATGTTTGGTATAAGAATTGTGTGAAAAAGTATAAAATGTATTATTATTTTAAATTGAATATTGATTTTTTGTAATAAATATTTGAATTTATTTTTTTTGTAATAAATATTTAAAGTTTTTTTGACTTTGCGATTTTTGTGAAAAGAATAAAATTACTCCCTCCATCCCAGAAGCGTGGGTATAAAATAGAATCTAAAATGCTAAAATGTTCTTACTTTTTTAATGATGGGTTTTAAAAAGTAGGTTAGAGTAATAATTAGGGATAGTTTGGAAAAGTACGAATAATTTTGTTATAAAGTGGAGATCAGGATTACTAAATAAAGAAACAAGACAATTGTTTTAGGACGGACGAAAATAGAAACACAAAACAACTCTTTTGGGACGGAGGGAGTATATGTTTATTATTATTTTTTGAAAATTGTAATTGGGAAAATAAAGTTGGAAGAACAAAGTGTTACATGTACAATAAATGTCGTACTTTTTTTATTATAACTCAATATACTATATTCATCCGACTCTAAAGATTTTATTTACTTTTTTTTTCATATCGATAACTAAATAGTTTAATTAAGACTAAAAAAAATTATAAAAATTAAATTTTAAAATTAGATTAAGGTGTATAATTATATTTCAAAAAATGGAAATGACAAATTATGTGGGACGGACGAAAATAGAAAATAGAGACAAATTATGTGGTACGGTGGAGTAGTTATTAGAAATATTTTTCTGTTCTTTCTTATATGTTATATATATATATATATATATTAGTATATAATACTCCCTCCGTCCACTTACAAAGTTTACATTTACTTTTGACAGTAGTTAAAAGTAGTGTAATGACATTTTTATCTTTACTTTTTTTTTTGTGTAAAAGTAATGATGTGATGTAAAGTGAGAGTATTTGTGAAAAAAAAATAGAATATTTAATGAAATGTTAACTTTGTAATTGGACTTCCCAAAATAGAAATATGTAAACATTGTAAGTGGACGGAGGGAGTACTACGTTGTTATTTTAAACCATGAATGGGTACTTTTGTATTGGAAACGTAGGAACTTGCAACAATTTTGAGTGAATGTGAACTTTATCTATTTTATGATTATTATTATTATTATTATTATTATTATTATGATTATTATTATTATCAAGAAACGTAAGTATGATCCAAAATTTGATACTATTATAATCATTAGTTACCCAAATATACACGAGTTAAACAATTTCAATGCTTTATTTGTAACATAAAACTTTAAGATATCTTATATATATAAAAATATATAATTGTCCAGATAAACAATCGTTATCAATACGACCTCCGGTAAAGGTAAAAATTATAAAATTGAAATAAGTTTCTTGTAAAGACATCGATTGATTCGCTTCGATTCAATTATTTCTTTCCTTGGGTCCAAATCTTCTTCTTTTAACAATAAGCTCTTCTCCGTGTTACGAGTTTTATTTTAATTAATTTTATACATTCTAAAAAACATACATTGCAAAATTTTGAAATTAATCATTTAGAATCCTATTTAATTTTATTAAAATTTCAAGCATGTCAAAGAAAAGTTATAATAATGATAATTTTGCATATAAAATGTTATCATATTTTTTGATATATATAAAGAGATGGGCTTGTTATAATAATATATTCACATGTCACATACAATAATAATTCACAGCTTTAGATGAAATTATACATAATAAGAAAAATATCATAATTAAATGATGAATAATAACGTACTACTACTATTTATTAAAATACAAGTCAGGTGAAGTGTGTAAATTTTTAAGGCAAGTTGTGATTTTACCATATGGGGAACACAAGTACACCAATTATACCAAATTATAAATGTGTTGCTAAATAATTAATAAGATATTATTACCACTATTAAATAACAATATCAGTTACATGGTTTTATGAAATGATTTATTCATTTTTTATTTTTTTATTTTTTATTTACGATGTGAGAATTCGCAGCCGCTACCCGAAAATGTGCACTGGATAAACCCCCGGCCAAACTTAATATCCTGCAAACCAGGCCCGACGGAAAAGTCATACTAAGCGAACCATGTATGATACAAATCCAATCCCTACACCACCAGACCATCCCTTACGGAATATTTTCTATTTTTATTTTAAGTATATGAAAGAAAGAACTTGGTTGATTTGTGGTGAGAATTTTACTCTCTCGTATCAGCTCAAACTATCTCTTTTTTCTTTATCATTTTTGTCTATCAATTCAAAAATATTTCTTTCTATATTTTAATTAAAGTAATTATATACTAATATCAAAATACTTTTAAGAGAAATATATATTTATATATAAAATTTTGAATATGAAAATTTTAATCTGTATTTTGTATTTAACAATATTTGAATCTAAAATGCATGATTCAAATAATAAAATTTATAATATTATCTGTCAAACTAATAGTTTATAGAATTTATTTTATTTTTTTTAATAAATTAAAAAATAATAACATTTTATTAATTACTGTATAAAATAATTTTAATATTTTTACTTTTATAAATAGAAAAGAAACAAATATTTTATAAAAATTTAAAATATGTTGTATATATGCTTGGACAACTATGATATTTTCTAATGAAAATCAAATGGAACATATACAAAGTTTTTTAACCCAATTCTCCAACCCATTGCATGTAAGAAAATGGGGGGAGAGGAATATACAAGAAATATACTTTTTAGTTGAAGTTTATGGTTCCCGTAGATCATCTGCCATTTTGTCATTTTTATTGTAACAACTGCAGAAATAGAGTGGAAAGTTGGAACAAACTTGTACATTCCACAAATATCACATAGGAATTAACCAAAGTCTAACTAGGCTAATGCTTCATAACACACCTCCAAATCTAAGGATTATTACACCAACCTACAGTTCAAGTTGTCCTAACTGAGCATAGGGTGTCGATAATCGAGCCCGAAAGCCCTGAAGCAAGATACAGAGCCTCATTTTTTCGATACTAAAAGCGTTTATATAATTGAAATGAAAGGCGTATTCTTTTAATAGAATGTAGGATAACTCGAAAACAAAAAACTTCATTCGAGATTCGAATAATTAACCTTCAAAGGAAAACCATCCGCAAAAGATAACCGATTATCCCTGCCACGAAGCCGAAGCCCCTACTTAACCATTAACTCAATGAACTCCTTATGCATCTATAGTCCTATTTACATAGACTCATGACACTAAATTCAAAAACCCGAAAATAAAATAAAATAAATACAAAAACCGGCTATCGAGTCATTAACTCTGTGCTACTATCAAAACTAAACCTTAATATTATCGGATATCACATCATTTTTAACTTACCATTGCCACTTCGAAACCACTTCCAATGCAAGAGCATCAATGGCAACCCGAAAGGGCCGGTTTTGCATCTGAAAATGACAAGCAATCAAACCAAGTATACTGAAGTAGTTATAATCAAAATTTGAGAGAAATATCTCCAGATTCTGAAAAGAGAAGAAAATTTAATCAACATACCAGCCACAACGTTACTGACAATCCCCAAAGATTCAAAAACTGGCCTTGAAGCTTGAACATGTAACACATATTCTGAAGGTCAAAGGAACCAATACACACAGCCATGGCTCATGTGAAGAACAAAACCACAAATGTCCCGACACCAATGGTATAATAGATTTCTTGGGTTGACAACGGCCACAATTGTCCACACATTTTTGCAGTTGTTTAGGAAGATTGTCTCACAGTGCACTGGATCCCAATCAACTTGATCCAAATAACCACGAACATACAAAAGCATATGCAGTCTACTACCAAATTAGTTTACAACCCAAACATCGTAACTCATCTTTAGTTTCAATCTTTTTTCAAAGTTACAACACCTCTAATGTATATAAATTAGTTGCCCCGACAGAATGGAAGCAAGGAAGAGCCCAACTGAAACCTACAAGATCTACAAGGTTCTCATCTTTTTGTTGCTACATACAGTAGAGAGGCCATTGACTATTAAAGGATAATTCACTCGTAATTATCCTAAGGATAGCTATCATAACAAAAACAACAGTTTTCTGGTTTCTTTTACCCAAATATGAAGACAAATATATCCTTGCAATATGAACAAAAATATAAGGATCACATCATTTGGATTTGTAGTTCTCTGAGCAATGTATACGAGGTGATGATAGTCGTCATACATATAAGCATCAACATTGTAAGAAAGAAAATCTTACCGGTAGACAACTGCACTACATGATAGGCAAGTAAAAACACAAGTGAACGCTAGAAATACAGCTATTCCTCCCTCGATATTGGGCAGTAAAAATAGAAAAGAATACATTACTGGTTACAAGGTTCAAAAAGGACTTAGTCTCATTCATAAAGAATCGACAGAGAGCTGTAGCAAATCGCATAAAATAAGCAATTGAATGCACATGTTTTCAAGAAAAGAACCTAAAGAAAAAGCAATACCAACAAAAACAGGACATCACAGAAAAATAGCATTTCTTATCAAAAACAGCCAGAATCGAACTAATATTGATATACCTCTTTACAAGGAATCATGAGGGACATGTCTCTTCAATCCAACACATTCAAAGTCACAGACAAGATATAAATACAAACAGTTATACTCATAAATCTACAATAAAGCACATGCATTCTCCAAATGATTAAGCCGACAACAAGTTAACAAAAGCTTACACACTCATATAGCCTCTTCTTGATCACTTAGAAACCAATAGTATCTCAGGTTTCTTAGCCTTACTAGGAGTGTTGGCATTCGAACCTGAACCTGTAGCAGTAGCAGCAGCAACTGTAGCTGCTGCTTTCGCAGCTTCGCGTGTGCTTCTATCGAGTCGGATCAAGCTCCTCGTCGCCAGAATCGCTTGTGGATCTAAATCGTGTGATGCTCTAGCATACAATCGTCGCGCCGCAATGGCTGCAGCATCCTTCACCTCATCCACATTGAGAGGCCCCAGCAAACAATGCCCCAATATCCTCAAAACCGGCTGTAACAGTTCCCAGGGCAGCAGAATTCTCGCATCTTTGCCTCCCAATTTGGTTGAATTCTCATCGCCATGGATGTGTAAATCGTTGACTCTTTCAGCAACATTGTCAATCTCATCAGTCTCTACACTGATATCCTCCTCAAACCCATTGCTATTGCCATTGCCATTGCCATTCTCATGTCTGACATTTTCCTCGGAGAAATTCACTGGTTTTTGGTCGTCCAAATCTGAGGTGCAAGGGCAATCTTTCCCAGCCCATACCGTGGTGGACTTACAGAAATCGACCTTTGACCAGCTAGGCATCTGAGAGATCTGTTTGTAATAGCAATCTAAAGCAACGCCGACAATGCAAGCGCGTTTGGTGGACTTAACGGCGATCTGCGGCTCCAATGGAGGCGAAAGAACCCCAACCAGAGGCTTAGTAGGCTTTAAATTAGGGTTTGGAGATTTAACCGGGTTGCGCGGAGCGTGGTAAAGCGACGGCTGAGATAGATCCGGAATCGAAATTGTGATAGGCTTCCCATTCCGCGCTTTAGTCTCGGCGGAATAAATTGCGAGCAGGACGGCCTCGAAGCCGGAGAGGGAGACAGGCACATCCGCCGGCGGGTAGTGGATGCGGTGGAGGTAGATGGCGGAGATTAGAGGGATGAAGGAGAGTACGACGAGGCGCAAGTCGGGGTCGGAGGAGAGATAGGTGTCGTAAAGCCAGTGACAGAGCGGGTCGTCGCTGGAGCCGGAGGATTCGGCGGAGAGGGCAGCGGAGACGGCGGAGTAGGCGGCGGCGGAGAGTAGGAGTGAGCGAGCGGGGCGATCGGTGTCGGCTAGGGAGGAGAGAGGATCGTCGGGGGAGGAGGGGAGCAGCGAAGAGAGGAGATGGATGCGGGAGCGAGCCTTGGAGATGGACTCCCACCAGGAGTGCATAGGGTCGGAGGTGTGGCCGTTGGTGGGATGAAGCGAGGAATTGCGGTTGGGATCGGTGGAGGAAGCGGAGGAGGAGGAGGGAGAAGCGCCGTTGAGATGGAAATCCATGGCGGGCGACGGCGGCGGCGGTGAGGAGTAGGCGTTTCCGGTGAAGAAGGGATTGATAGATTGATTGACTGTCTACGGCGTTAAGTATGTGCTGTGGGTTGGTTGGACTTGGTATTTGCTTTTGAGTACACACTGGACCGGACCGGACCAGACCGGACCGGACCGGACCGGTGCTCCGTCTTTTGAGTATGGTGTTTGTATGGTTTTTATGAGAATTTATATGATTTATGAATTTTTGTTTTAAATATCAAATAAAATGAATACTCCTTCCCTCCTAAAATAATAGGGATATTTGAAATACGCATTTTAAGAAATAATAATATTATACAGATACTATGAGTGAAAGTGTTTTTAAAAAATTAAAATACTTTTATTTTATATAATTATTATAAAAAAATTTGAATAATTTTATAAAAATGCAAAGATAATTTTATAAAAAAATAATGGAAAATAATTCTATTGTTTTGATCAGGCAAAAATAACAAAATAAATTATTTTTTTAAATAAAAATAGCATTTTTATTTTTTATATTATAATAAATTTTATTTTTTAATTTTAAAATATTATATCAATATTTATTTTATAATATTAAATAATTATCAAATTTTAGAACTTAGTATTCAACATTCTAATTTACTCTAATATATTATACTCATTGTTTCAAAACAATAGAAATTTTTTGGATGAGTACCAGAATTAAGAAATAAGAATATTATATTGATTCTTAAATTACTGTGAATGATTTTATTATTTTAAAAATAAAAATCAATTTAAGGGGACTTTCGCAACAGGTGTTCTATCGTGTCCCCTCTGCATAGCAGCTTCGACACTTTGACAATATCGCAGAGTTAACGAGGCAACGAGGTCTCAGGCCGCGAGATACCTAACTCTTCGTTACGCAGTTATTTGATATTCGAATCGAATGGAATAAATATTCGAAATTATGAACTGTATTTGAATCGAAAATTTGGATTAACTGAATTTTCAATTAATGAAAAATATTTGCAAATAATTCGAATCGAATCAAAATTAAAAAAATATATATTAAAAAATAATTAAAATTCTAATTAAATAAAAATATTTACAAATATCCAAATTCAATCAAATATAATTATTAATATAAATTTTAAAATATAATAATATAAATATATAAATATATTCAATTTCGTTAACCTAATCGAATCAAACAAATACCATATATGCAGAATTGGTATTCGAATCGTATTTGTTCAATTAATCGAAAACTTAGTTTGACTAAATTTGATTTAGTTCAGTTCATAGTTTCGACTGTTGAATTCAATTTTTTTGTCCACTCTCCTGGTTATAAGTCATTTTTTTTATTATTATTGTTTTGGCTATTCTACATGCTCTTGTAAAGTGAATCCAGTCGTAACGTGATGATTTGACGTACAATTATGTCCATTTTCCATTAAAGTACAGTACAGCAGCGTTTACATCAAAAAACCAAAACTACAACGTGCGATAGCAGACAGGGCCGGGGTGGGGGGGATCGATGAGTTTGGTTTGGGAATTGGGATGGATATCCACACATGGCATGACATCACCGCACCATATTCCACCTCTCGAACCCACCCAATCATTCATCTTCTTCTTCCACAATTCATTCCCATTTCCCATATCACCCACCCGGCCATGGCCGATCATTTCTGCACCTTCCTGGATTTTCGCCCTCTCACCACGGAGTCCAACTTGAATCTGTTGTTTTTGCCTTCAAACCGCTGTTACGCTTCGGCCCTCGCTCGCTCCCACTGTGCTACTGTTAAGGGATTGAAAAGAAGCTCATTTCATCGCAGCCTGCTCTCCAGGGCTTCCGCCTCGAGCTCGAGGCCTTCGTCGTCTTCTTCCGATTTTGATGTCATTTCTACCCACGGTATGTATGCAGCGCAGCGCTGCACTCACAGTAGGAATGGCGTCACATTGTTCTTATTTCGTGTTGTCAGCAATTGATTTTCTTTCCGTCTGATACGATTGTTATTTTGTTTGTATGTTCTCTGAAAAATTAAACTTCAGTTTTGTAGCTTCTGCTTCGTGCAAATGTTCAGTCTCTGCGTTAGGGTTAGAATGGTGGATTTACAATTTTTCTCTTTGATGGTTATGCTGGCAGAGCATTCTGATGGCAGTCTATTGTTTCGGTTCGGAAACCCTAGCGAGGTTGCGGAGAATGTGAAAATTGAGGAGTCCAGTGCAGTAGTGGAGATGGAAACTGAAGGCACAGATGAATATAGTCAAGAAGATGAAATGTCGAATCATATGGAAAACAGTATTGAAGCCGAAACTAATTCAGCTCCTATCAACAGTAAAACCATTATTGCTGTTGAAGAAGAGAATATCTCGATTGAGGATTTATCCAAAGGTTCCGATGATTTTGAATTGCTTGTTTCAATTGCAAATGAAGAAGTTGAAGTTGGTGTTGAGGAAGAAGATGCTGGGGATTTGGAGAATGGAGCGGATGAAAAACATGTGGATTCATCTCCAGCAGACACTGCTGTTCTTGATAAGCATTCCGAAGAAGAGAATACAGTCTATGTTGAGGACTTTTCGAGAGATGAAACTGATGATGTAGCCAAATTGGATGTTGATGTTGCCGAAAATGATGTGTTTCCGGAAAGCCAGGAGAGCATTGTTAGTTTGGATAAATCTTCAAGTTCTGAGCTTAAAAATGCAGAAACTGTAATAATCAGTGAGTTCGATGAAGGCAGTACTGCAACGGCTGAAGGTGATCCAGTGCCTTCCGACCTGGATATGAATCCTTCTGACGTGATTGAGGAGCAGATTTTGCAATCCGGACAAGATTCAATAGCTGGGGAGGGTTCCGGAAGTGTCAAGATTGATCACATAAGTCCCAATGAGCAAAATGTGATGATTGATGGACCCAAAATTAACAAGGCTGAGGAAACTGAGCCTGTTTCAAACTCCATAGTTGCTGAGGATCAGGCTTCAGGAGCCGACACTGAGTTACCGAGTGTAATTGCTGAGGATATAACAGAGAATGGTGAATTACAGTCACCAGTTGTGCTTTCTCAAATGGAAGCTGTACCAATACTAGAAGACACCATGAACATGTCCACGGAAGACAATGGAGAAGAGAGCCACATATCGGTTGGTTGGATTATTTTTCCTTAAAATTATCATTCATATGTTTATGCGATAGTATAATCTTTCAGAAAGACTTAGAAATACATATATGAATAATAAAAAAAAATACTCCCTATCTTAAATTGGATAGGGAATGATAACCAAGATATGGTGGAAATAAGTGTCGAATTGATTAATGACTTCGGTAGTAACTAGTAAGGAATTTTTTGATAGTCTTGTTGAGCATATGCACATTCACAATAACCACTTTACGGCATTATTCAGAAATCAGAACCTTATCCTAGGAACAAGTACTGAAGTCTATAACAATTTGCAGAGGGATGATCTTGTAGAAGCGTCTGCATATGAAGGGACAGAGATAAAAGCAGCCGAATCTGCTCCAATGAGGTTATATACCTTATTAACATTTTACAGTCATTCTTTGCAGTTTTTATTTCTTGGTAGTATTCCCTTAATGTAATTACTTGGTGCTTTTGTTTGTTATATTGTGTTTGTTCGTTGTGGCGCGATATATTGTTTGTCAGCATTGGCAAAATCTTGTCTGTGTTTGTGTCAATCTTCATTTACAGAATAAGCATTTGAACTCATTTATAAAGTGTTCATTAAAAATGGTCTTGCTTGTGTACAATTAAATAGGCATTTAACTAACATTAATAATAGATTGATGTGTAATGAAACATAATCAAACCGTAAACAAATCGAAGATCGAAGACATCAACTAAATATATTATATCTACTTGTACAAGCATTAACTTCAACCAAGGAACAATATATGAATATATGCACTTGAAGAAAATACACATAATTAATTAATTTCAAGTTTGTTTAATAAATAAACAAATTTTTGTTTATACTTGCTTCATTGCTTAATCGAGTAATATAAACAAATCTCCACAGCTTATTGGCGTTACTGCTTATTTGAAAGTTTAGAGGCATAGAACCATTATTTCAAAAGAGTTTCATAATATGGTTGATTGTATTCTCTGTTGAAATTACAGCTTATGAGGTATGAGCGTACCTGATACATTTATTTTTTCTTAATCTACAGCGAGGAAGTCTTTGTGTCTGATCTTGCTCTGTTTTCTGGTGCTGCCCTCTTGCCACATCCTTCTAAGGTAATCAATCCACCAAACTTAACCGAGTTTCATAGTAGTTTATCACAAATTTCCACTTTTGTTGATTCCTCTTGACTGCAAGAAATGCTGTGTCATCTCAGTCTGAAATTTTGTCCTTGATATGATAGGCCTGCTAGTTATTCCCGTGAAGAATCAGATGTATTTCTGTCAAACATATACTAACCATAAACTAGTAGCCATGACGGTATTCCTCTAAGAGTTTTATCTTGCGCCTACAATGACAAGGCAGCCCTTACTGTACTGAAACCTTGTTACAACAGGAGTGATATGTGAATGTTGGTTGCCATTCATTTCTTTTTATTTCCTTCACCCGGTTAATAATTGGAGCCTCAGTTTCCTAGGAGAAACTTTTTAGTAATCGTTGATTTTTTGTAGATGTATCATACACAAAGATACAGTTTTTGGAACTTTGATGGCCACTTTATCGAGAAATTTAGTTGTGGCCATGTTTGAGTTTGTTTGGTGTAAGTTAAAGAGGAATTGAAAATCGGGAATTATTGAAGTTGTATCACCCAATTCTGGCGCCGATATCGGCTTCATCACAACAATAGTGGTTAGTAATTCATAAAATAATAAAATCCAGGTGTTGTCAGGTGGAGAGGATGCATATTTCATTGCCGGCCAAACATGGATGGGTGTAGCCGATGGAGTCGGCCTCTGGTCGCTTGAAGGTATTATTTGTTCACACCTTGAAAAAGTTTTCTTTGTTCTGTTTACGTTTTCCACATCACTTCCTCTGATGTCCTAAATGCTATGTAATGGACATTCTTACATTCAGGGACCCGTCCAGGGGTTTTCGCCAAGGAACTTACCCGAACATGTGAAAGACTTGTCTCTGTTGGCAACATAAACAATCCCGTGGAATTGCTTGATCTTAGCGCCTCCGAAACACACTGCCCTGGATCCTCGACAATTTTGATTGCTCATTTTGATGGTCAGGTACTGAAATTTTACAGAAATAGGATTCGAAAACGCGATAATTAGGACTGACAATGGTTGAGACTGATGTGAATTTTCTCACAGACTCTCAACGTGGCTAATGTCGGGAACTCAGGTTTTATCATTCTTCGGAACGGTACCGTTTACAAGAGATCTTCTCCAATGTTCCACGCGTTTTACTTCCCATTGCAGGTCGAAGGAGGTGAGGAGCCGTCTCGTATGGCAGAGGTACGCCGTGCATGTTAAGTTATTATACAGAACTGCATTCACGAAAAAGCTACGTATGTATACATTAGATGTATATTATTGTCACGTTGTGTTTTGTTCGACTTCAGCTCTACAGAGTCGATTTGGAAGACGACGATGTGATCGTCATTGCGACTGATGGGCTTCTCGACAACTTATACGATCTAGAAATTTCGTCTGTAGTTTCCAAATCACTTGCTGCTGATAAAAAGCTGGAGGTACAGAAGTTACATGATGATGGATCCCGACTGAATTTGACATATGTAAATTGTTTCGAAGAAGTTCATTCCTTATGGTTTGCAGGAAATAGCGAAGTTGTTGGCAGAATCGGCGCAGGAGAGAGGCAGATGTGCACACGGGAGAAGTCCATTTGCTGACGAAGCGCAGGCAGCCGGGTACACCGGGTGCACTGGCGGCAAGCTTGACGACGTGGCTGTGATTCTGTCGGTCGTTCGGCTACGGCGGCCGGAAGCCGGTGAGGGAATATATTTGTAGTTAGCATATGTATATGTATGTATGTGCATGTACATACTTGGTTCGTCCCCTCTCTCTCCATTCTCAATATTTTCAGCGTCTACAAATTGGTTGGCTTTACAATTCTATTATGTTTATTTTTAAGGTATAGATGTGGCTATGACTTTAGGGTCTATTTTTTTTTTTTTTCTTTTGAGATTTTCATTATTTAGTCCTTTTAAGTTTTCAATAAAAATATAAATAACCATGGTGCTGAAATTTAAAATTCAGCAGCTCATTATGTTATAATAAACAACACAATGTATTACTTCGGACAATATATTCTTTAGATTAATATAGTACAAGTACAACACATAAATTATTAGTACAATACATTGTATTATTTCTGGCAATATATAATACAAATATAGCGCATGCGCTAGTCATATACAATATGCTCTTATACAACACACATATAATTATGAGTACATATCAGTACATATGCTGTTTGTATATATTATAAATATTGATTTGAAAAATCACGGTGCTGAATTTTTTCAAATGAGTACCGTAACCATTCTATATATATATATATTTATACATACGTATGGCAAATCCAACGATCCAAATTCGGTCTATAAAAGGCACGGATTGGCTAGTCGGGCCGGACAGGTAAGTAAGCTAACAGCTCACCGGGTCATGGGCCACTTATTTTGGGCGAGTTTTTGTTTCCGTTGGATAAACATAATAAGATCCAAAATTAGTTGGACCACAAATACAACATACCCTCCGCCTCATTTTGGTCCAAGTAATCATCGCCTACTTTATTGTTTAAAATATTTTTCCTGCACAAGACCGCCACCATTAACATGTTGTTAAGACGTTAATGTGTTTATAAGACCTATAATTTAATAATGTCTTTACAAGATCCATAATTTATTTCAAAAAATATATTTTAATCATAGCGTTTAGAAGCCAGTAATTTATTTTTTATATATCACCCAAAAAGTCCGAAACAACCCTTACTAAATTTGAGAAGTATGGAATTTGCGAAGGATCCAAAGCAATCCATTAGGAGAGTTTAAGCTATACAAGAAAGTCAGTATACTCTCTGTTTTCATGTATATTAATAGAAAGCTTTGCCGAAAATAATTATTAGACAAATACAGCGAATTAGAGGCCCAAAATTTTTAATTCCAGGTTAAGAAAAAAAAAAAAAAAGAGAAATGAAATTTTCTCACGTAACTTTTAGAAGATTTTAAAAGCATAGATATTCCAATTATTTCGTAAATTGCAATCTTAAATAATACTCTCCCCCTCATTCAAATCTATGCTCACTTTCCTTTTTGGGTTGTCATTAAAAAATATTGTCGTTACCTTTAGAGTAAAAGATTATTATATTTTTTAATTAAAACTCGTGTTCGATCAAATAAGCACACATTTTACCTCACAGATGTAGCATATGGTTAGCTGTTTTAATTAATTTTAGAAAATCTCTTAATGAATCGCATTAAATGTATTCAAAATGCAAATTTTAATCAACAATTGTAATGTAATCTAAACAAATCTTTTTATTTTTTGCCTCTTTTGAAATTGGCATATAGGAATAATTACAATATTTAATTCAATAGGATTACGATTCCATAAATAATTTTATAATATTCAAAAACATATAATTAAAATAAATAGTAATTTCTCAAAATAAAAATTTATTTTATTTGTTTTACATGTAATATTTATTTTACTTTCAGAATTGTAGAAGTAGATTGACTTGTATTTTTTGAAAATATTAATTGGAGTTTTTTTTTTTAAAAATATATAATTATCAGAGTTAATATTTTTAATAAAAATAATATATGGAGTAATATTTTTTCGAAAATAAATATAAATTAAATAGTTTAAAATGAATAAAACAACACACATATATACAAAATTTTGATATTTAAAAAGGAAATAATTAATGGATGCAATAGCTGAAATAAAAAAAAAAATGATGCAAAATATAATAATTTAAGTAACATATAATATAATTAGTAGTAATTAAAAGTATATTAATAAAAATAATTATAAATTAAAATTAAAATTTAAAAATTTATATATTAAAATAAATGTATAATTATTTTTTAAAATAAAAAATGATAAATTATGTGTGAATATCTTTTTAACAAGGATGTAAGTAAAAGGAAAAGCAAGGAAATAAATGGTAAGAAATAATTATATATATAAAAAAAAGGAAAATTAATTAAAAATAACGGAATAAAATCTCCAATATGACAACAATGAAAATACAGCATTGCATCAGCAGAGTATCTGAAACGACAGAACGGGCGAAATCCGACCCTCCACGTGTCCCCGCACTCCATCTCTCAATCTCAGCCGTTCATCCATTCACGCGTCCCTTCAATATTACATACAAAACACATAACACTCACCGCTGCATATTTTGCCTTCCCCAAAATTCCAGCAAACGTTCGCCATTTTCGCCGCTTCCACTGCTCCACTGAAACTCCGCCTGCAGTCGATCTACGATGCTCTCGCGCAGCCGTCCGCCGCTCCTTCCTTCCATCTTCGCGCTTCTAGTCGCCGTCGCCGCGTCGGCGACTCCATCGGCGCCGCCTATTTCAGGTGACTGCAACGGCCTGATCGTTAATCTGGCCGAGTGCCTACCCTACGTGATGATCGGAGGAACCGCGACGAAGCCGGAGGCGAAGTGCTGCTCCAACCTGAAAACGGTTATCGATACAAACGCGAAGTGCCTGTGCGAGGGGTTTAGGAACAGCGCGCAGTTAGGCGTGAAGATTAATGTGACCAAAGCCTTGTCTCTGCCCGCTGCCTGCGATCTCAAATCGCCGCCGATCGGAGACTGTGGCCGTAAGTTTGGATATCCGATTCAGTTTTAGCGATTTCTTGGGTTTGTTGTTATTCAGTTACTGCTTTTTATTTATTTTTTGAATTTTATTTTAATTTATTTCTTTATCTTTTCCTACAGTGAGCAATGCTCCCGGAGGAAGTCCAGGTATAAATCATACATTCATTTAGTTCTTGCAGATTTCGTACGAAAGTGTGTTGTAAACTTGTATGGATTATTGTTGGTTGATTTCATCAGTTGTTCTGCTTTCGTTGTACACTGCATTACTTGCTTGTTGTTTTCTTTCCATGATTTATTTAGGATTCACTCTAGGAGAAGGTCTTTTTTGTTTGTATTTTGAACCTAAAAAGATATATATATATACATATAGTCTAGTCCTCAATTTTATCATCCCCTGGATGCGTCAAAAGACATTCCTGGATCATGTGATTAATTCCTGGTGATTCTGTTATATTGATGGTGTCTCTTTGTGTGATTTCTGTTGTGAACAGTAAAAAGTTAGATTATTTTATGTCATGTTTTGTGAGGAGAAAACTATTTGATGTAAAGTTTTTAAAAAAGTTATTGTTGATTCCATGAATAGTATCAAAAGTTGGTATATCTGTGTAAAAGTTTTGTTAAATCCTACATAACCCTTTTCCTTTATGTGATGGTATGATCTATTTTTATGTGGTGTTTGTGAATTTGGTGCAAAGAATTGAGCATTCTTCTGGAGAATGTTTCTTTAGGGAAAAATGCCAATGTTTGTACGTTTCGAATAAACAATCGAGCTTTGCTTTTGGAAGAATAGATGATAAATAGAATATATGTTCTTATGGTGTATGTCCTAATGCAATAAACTCTGTTGATTTTGAAGGGCTTCCACCATCGCCGACCTCTCACCATGGAGATTCTCCGGCAGCGGCACCAGCCCCCGGGCACGAAGGGCATTCGGAGTCTCCTCCGCGGGCGACATCAATGGAACTGCTGCTAAAAGGGTCTGTAATGGCAGGTGCAGCCATGTCATTTGTTCTGTTTTGAATGTTGTTCTAACATGAAGGAAAGGTGAGGTTGGTTGGTTGGTTGGTTCTGTTCTGTTCTGTTCTTATATGTAGTAGTAGTAGTAGTGTGTGTATCTATAGAGAGAGAGAGAGAGAGAGAGTATTTGGGTAGCAAGATATGATGATGATGATGATGGTTTGATGATGGATGATACATACACTACCAGCTACTACGTTTCTTGTCTTTTTTTCTTACCTGATAATAATAATATGATAGTAATGATAATGTGTGTGCATATATTGTTTGTTTGCATAGAGTTTTAGAATGTTGTACTGCTTCATGCTTTGCTGATTGTTGATAATAATTTTGTTAATACGTGGGCTTTTTTTGTAGGTAGTGAAGCATGTCGATAAAATAAAAAGGATTAATATTTTGTGTTGAATGATTAATTTTTTTAATTGATAATGTATGCAATTATCCATATTATGTATTTTATATGAATATGTAGATATATATTATATTTTTTATAATATTAACTGAGAAATATGTCAGAAATATTTTTGGTGGAAGAATACACATCTATAATTTTTGTAGGGAAAATGGTGTTGGATGTGTAGGTTTTCTTGAAGAAAAATTGTCTATTTTAGTTTATTATTATTAATTTTTTTGTGTTTCTGTTTGTTTGTGTATTTGATGATGTGGAAATTCACATATTCATTATTCTCGATTGAATTTAATAGTATGCAAACTATTAGGATTTACAAATTCTTCAAAACTTTTCTTATATAAACAAAGCTTTGCAAAACTCTAACATTGATCAAGTAATGAAATTCAAACTTTTAGCTAGCCGGGGCGAAGGCAAAGATGCCCGGCCCCGCCCCGCCCCAATACAAAACAAACGATCGATCAAAAGAAATGAAAATAAAACAAGGGAACCTAAGATAGATTCGACTAGCTAGATGATGTCTCCGTATGTACATCGCGTGCAAGCAGTCCGAATCGAAGATTAATTACACAAACTTAACATGATTTTTTCATCCCAAGATGGATGGATTGATTGATCAATCACTTGGAGATATCGGTAAGAACTAAGAAGAAGAAGATGATGACGACGACGACGACGACGACAAAGGAATGATGTAATGTGATGGACTTGTTCATGGCTCCAATTTAGGTGCCAAAGCTGTGACAGCATCTGCAACAGTGAGGAAAATCTTGTCTTCTCCGATTTCCCGGGCAAAGTCCGACGAATACAGCTTGTCCAGCACCACCTGCCCCGGGTTCGCTAGAACGAGCTGTCCCATTTCGACACAAAACCAACCATTAATTATAATCAAGAAGTTCGGATTTTGGTTTGAGATTCGAAAATAGTAAAAATTTGAAGGAAAAATAGTTTATTATATATAATACACATTTATTATTTAAAATTGTCACACTTAAATAATCTGTTTTCATTTAGTCTTTTCTACTCAATTATCAGTTTACTTTCATTCTTACTTCTATTTATTAGAACATAATCTCGCAATATACATTTTAAACCCACTAAATTTATAATACTTCATCAATCCAACAAATTTATGTCTATTTTTTTAATCTACAAAAAATAAGACATTTTATTTATTTACAAATATTCTATATCCATTTAAGCACTCCATTTATCTAAATTTTTAGGATGGAGAGTATTATTTTTACTTAATCTACTATAAAAAAAAGAAAAAATTCATTGAAACAATACATATGGTGAGACAATTAAATATTATTTAATATAATGTAAATAAACATAGGAAATTCTACTTTGAAACAAAAAATTAGTTTTTCTTTGTAATATATTAAATAAAAAATTTTAAAATTTGATTTGATAATTTTAGAAGAATAAACTATGAACATCGCAATAACTAAAATCAAATCTAAAATAAACAAATCAGTTTGATATTTTCGAATATGTATCATGAGTTCGTTACCTCCAAATCTTTCTTTTTTAAGCTCTTGTGTAGCTCTTCTAGCGCATGAATCCCGCTAGTGTCGATATCGGTCACAGCTGAAACACAAACCATCGAATTAACTACTACAAAACTTCCATATTCGATCCATTATGATAATTTTTAGCTAGTTCTTACGCGACATTTCGATTATCAAGTACTTGATTCCTTCTTTGCTGTGCTCCTTGAGTTGTTCCTCTTCCTCGCGAATCAATCTCAACACTCTACATCGTATATACGCAAAAAATGGCGATCAAGATCCTACACCCGAACCCCACTATTTATACGTAAATATATATTGATAGTAATACATACCTCTCGCGAATATAATTAGAGTTTGAAAAGTAGATCGCCGAGTCGACTCTCACAATCACAACGCCGGGAACCTTAGTGGCTTCCGGATATTGCATAACGTTTCTATAGACCGTCGTTCTTGGAATTCTACCGAGCACGGCTGTCCGAGGCCTCGTCACTTGGAGAAGAATTTTCGCGAAGGATATCACCACCTGTTTGAGTGATTGAAAATCATTAGGCCATTGAGTTTTTTTTTTTTTTTTTTTTTGAAAAATGAATGGATCGCAGCGACCATGATTATCTTATATATACGTACGGCGATTAGAAGGCCTATTTCAACGGAGGCGAAAATGACTCCAAAGAGGGCTCCCATACAAGCGAGGAAATCGAACTTGTCGATCTTCCATATAAGCATCATTGCTTCGTAGTCGAATAGCGGGATGACGGCAGAGATGATGATGGAGGCGAGGATGGCGTTGGGGGTGTAATGGAACAGTGGGGTGATCAGTTCCAGCGTTAGGAAGACGACGCAGGCCATCACGATGTTCGACACGGCCGTGTTGCACCCCGCCATGAAGTTCACAGCCGACCGAGAGAAGGATCCTGTTGTGATGCATTTTGCGGGGTGTTAATAGTTTATTAAACAAGTTGGATGCATCCTTAGCACGGGCGTGTTGGCCATTTCTAATCGACATATATGTAATTTAAAAATGTGACAGACAGTAAATGATTAAATTTAACAGTATTGAAGAAATAAAATATTTTTAGGCCCAGCATATATACTTCATTTGTCCGGAATCAATTTATTTTCATCATTTTTTGATCCATCTGAAATCAATTTATTTATTTTCATTTTTAATAATTTTATTTTCTATAAAATTTATTTTAGAAAAAATCTTATACCTTATATATTACTCCCCGTTACAAAATTATTATTATTATTATTATTATTATTATTATTATTAAAATATAGAATCCGCGGGCGCTACTCGTAGAATATCAAATATTAATATCAAAGCAATTTACATGCAAATTTTATGCTTATAAATACATATAGAATGAAAAGAGTATTATATATTGTATGTATAAATAATTTTATTTTAAAAAGTAATTGAACTAATTTTGCAGAGACCCCGTCGTATATTTTCATTTTTAGTAAATGTTACAAACTGCTCGTTCCTAATGAAAATCTTTTTTTTTTTTAAGTGAAAAAAAAAAAAATTCTATTAAAATTGTAACAAAAAGATCGTAAATTTGCATAAATAAATTCATTTAAAAAGAGAAAGAAAGGAAGAAAGAATTATATTACCGGTGGCTACGTAGCAAGAAGTCATAGAGCCGATGATGTTCATGGTGCCTAAGGCCACCATTTCCTTATTCCCATCCAACTGATAGTCCTTCATCGCTGCAAATGTTCTTCCGATCGCCACCGCTTCCTACAACACACATACACACACTCACTATACATACATATATACATATATATATAATGCTGATTGGGAGGTTTCTCCGGCGGTGGTGGCGTACCGTAAGGGCAATCATTCCGGCCACCACGCCGATTCGTAAGCCCTTGGTAAGGTAGCTCCCCGTGAAATGGATTTCGCTGAGCGACGGAGGATTGA
This sequence comes from Andrographis paniculata, assembly GCF_009805555.1. NCBI lineage: Eukaryota > Viridiplantae > Streptophyta > Magnoliopsida > Lamiales > Acanthaceae > Andrographis > Andrographis paniculata. The sequence goes on from NW_026137402.1 coordinate 5,359,557, forward strand.
TCCCTTTATGAATTTCGCCGACCTTCCAAGTGCAAGAAATGTTCGTCAAGAGACTTATACTTCTTTCGTCATTCAAATTTATATTTATTTTTCTTTTTATATTGTTATAAAAAATATTTTCGTCTTTTTAGCGAAAAATACATTACTTTTTTTTTTTTTTTTATTTCTACTAATAACTCACTTTTATTAAAAGATGTGTCTGAACATTTAAGCACACACTTGGACGACAGAGAGAGTAGTTCGCTTGTATTTTTATTGTGTTTTGAATGAAAAATAATCGTCACATGTGATGTTTTATTTTTAGAGAAGATGGTAGATTGAATACTTCAAAAAAGAAGTATCGTATACTTACAATTTGCACGCCTTTCTTATCCGCGTGGAAGATGTAGACACAGAAAGTCGAAATGATGACTGAAATCAATGGAGTCATCGCCGGAACCCAGAAGTATTTCTTGTTTCTCTTCCCCTGATTTGTCGAAGTTATTAGGAAAAAAAAATAAAAATCGAGTACATAGGTATGGAATGCTTAAAAGATCGAGTTAGGCTTCTTACGATGTACTTGGCTAAGAGAAGCAAGATCAAGAATGAGACGCCTATTAGTACCGTTTGTATATTCCACTGTAATTCGACAAAAGGGGAAAAATGTTGGCATGTGATCGATCATGTCGAAAAAATTAGCAGAGAAAAAGGAAAGGAAACTCGATTATATATATTTGCTCCTCACCCCGTGATGCACGTGACTCCACACGGCGCGCATGACATGAATGATGTCGGTTTTCTTGGTGAATTTTTTTATGCCGAGCAAACCTTTGAGCTGTTGAAGGCCAATAGTTATGGCTGCGCCGGCCATGAATCCAACGATCGCGGCGTGGGACAAGAAGTCGATCAAGAACCCCAATCTGTGAAAATTTTATTAAGAGTGTGTTTACTAAGAATGATTATATCGGAATGTATAATATTATTTTATTCAATCTAATCGTACGTTTACTTTAAAAGATTAAGAATCGGGATTAATTAAAGCAATTGTAATAATACACTATTTAAGGATTATTAATCCCCTTAAAGGTGAGATTAATTTATTTCAATCAATAGTTGTAACTAAAGTCTATATTATCCTATATTTAATCAAACAAAAGTAAAAATGAAATTAATCAATATTATGGTTATATAATCTATTAAAATAATATAATTATACGAGACCTGAAGAAACCGAGTATGAACTCTGTCATCCCCGCGAAGAAAGTAGCCGTAAACATGAGGCGCTCGTATTCGTGCCTGTTCTTAGGATCGATCTCGTCCTGCACTAAACTTCCGAGCAAGAGAGACACCACGGCCACCGGGCCGATGGCAATGTCCCTCGAGCTACCCATCGCGGCATAGATTAGGGGAGGAACAAAACTACTATCTGCATTTATACATACATATATATATATATATATCAGATCGATCTCAAAAGTTTAGGAGCCTTGTGATATTAGGATACTTACATAGCCCAAATTGAGGTTTCAAATTTGCAAGGCTTGCATAGCCAATGTCCTGTAAGAAACCATCGACATGTAAAGGATAAGAACAATTAACAAATAGAGAAGGCGATATAACTGTTTGTGGAGTTTTAGTTTTGAATTACTATTTTTATTATCATTTTCTCAATATTCGAACTATAAGACATTCTCGATTGACCTCAAGAGAGATATCATGTCAAATATTTATTTTTCATTTGAACCATTACATTCAATGTTCATTTTGATCTTCAAGATTTTAAAATAACTTGAACAATTGTAAATATGCCCTAAATTTCTCATTTACATGAGGGATGCAATATTCAACTATAGGGTTTTCTCATTTTCTTTTCAAAAATATATTACATTACATATTTATTTTTCATTTAAAACATTAAATTTAACCTTTTAAAATTTTCAAAATCTTAGAATATGTATAGAATTAAAATAAAAGTATGATGTGATACAAACAACAACTTAATTAAATATTATGAATATAAGTTTGAAAGTTAAGAATTATAAAATTTGGAACTAAAATAAAATTTTGATGTGACACAAATAGAACTATATTGAATGAAAAATTTATTTTTAGAGGTAAGATTTTAAATAATAAAGTGTTTTATACGTAGAAGAAAAAAAAAATGAACAGTACGATTTTATTGAAAAACCTGAAGTTCTAAATTTCTGATTACCTGAGGAATGCAAAGGCTTGCGATAGTTAGTCCGGCAATCAAATCTCCTTTAAACATCGAAAGCTTGTACTTCCTCCCCCACTCGAGTATCGGGAAAACTCCTTGAATCCCGAGGATGAACTTCTTCCAACCCGATTGATCTTTGAAATGGCGCAAAGGATCGTCGTGGAAGAAAGTCTCCATGAACCCAAATTTGAGCTCCTTGGCGAGGCTTGCCTTGGGGGGCTCTCCCACCCTATGAACATTCGAGGGGGCACTCTCCGCATGGCCCCCTGAATGCGCGCTGGCGTTCTTGATCTCTTCATCGGATATCCGACGACTCATTGTCTACAATCACATAATTAAATAAGCCGATCAATCAATCATCGATCGATCAACATAAAATTTTCATGCATGCATAGATACTTACACACATTATACAAATTTGTAAGAATATGCAACAAACGAATTCAAAAAAGGAACAAAAAGAAGCACCTGGAATCCTTATTGAGATACTCACTAATTTGCAATATGATAATTTATGATAACCTCAGGCTATATATAAGCTACAAGAACACACACACACACATATGATATATATATATATATAGAGAGAGAGAGAGAGAGAGAGAGAGAGAGAGTCAACTCTAATGTTAACTCAGTTACTGCGTTATTTTAATGAAACATTGAAGAAATCAATTGTAGGATATTTATAATTTTTTATTTCTTAGAATTTATAAATTTAGTGACAGAACATTATGGATAAGTCAATCTGAAGGGAATGAACCTGGATCGTATCACGGCTCTATTCAATTTTGTGAAATACTACATATAATATGTTAATTACGTAGTTTACATGGCCGTAGAGCGTGTTTGTTTTCATTTTTTTACTGAATTATTGAAATGACAAACTAATAAGGAACTACATTAAACTATTCTTGTGGATAAGTTGACTCTATAAACTTTAGAGCTAATATCATCGTGTCTTTTAGTTGTTTTGGGGGGCCATTCTATTAATTTCAATGATTTGTTGTCATCTTAATTATTTTCGAAGCCGAAAGAAAATGTTTCAAGATAGCTTCGAAAGTTTTTTTTTTTTTTTTTTTTTTAATCGAAATTACAGGTAAATGAGTCATTGCAATTAATATATTGTCCGACATTCATTTCTTGTTTTAAGCTACTTTTGTCAGCTATTTTAATTAGTTTAGAAGTTGTTTGGACTAATGGTACAAAAAATATCACAAAAATCAAATAAGAAAACTATACGAGACACAATTGAATAGTTATGGGCTTGTGAGGAAGAGTCAGGTTTAAATCTACATATATTTTACTTTCTATTGTTTTTTCTTATGTAAATTTTTTTATTTCTTTTGTCAAAAAACATTAAGTGAACTTATTTTTTTCGAATTGAATAATCAATTTTTCTTAAGTTCCATCATTTGCTTTTACTTTTTGCATTTAATTCAATAGCATAATATATTTTCCTTCTTATTATTGCAGGAGGTCTGTATTTAAGAGGTTGATGTTCGATGAGGGTCCGGACGCAATCGCATGCATATGCAAAACAAAGAACTATTAAAAGAGGGCCCAATATTAAGGTCACCAGATCGTTCGAAAGCATTGGGTGTGGACAATAAGAAGGATCGTAGATAATCAAACCCCAAGCAACGGTAGTAGAAGTAAAGATTGTTTGTAGGAGATGGATTTGGACCATCGCTACGGCTTATCAGACTAATATCACCACTAAATCGATGCGGTAAACTCATGTGGTGAAAGAAGAGGAAAGATGGACTATGACTCGGACCCTTCAAGGTCGCAACAAGGGGACTTACTAGGACGCAGAAAATGCAAGCTCAAAGAAATTTTTTTTATCAAATATAATTTATTTTAGTCATTAATCTTTAATCTAATTGAAATATATGGCAACAATATCCAACTAAATCAAATATTGTTAAATATTAAAATTAGAAATTACACAAATATTTAGAAACCAAGAAATAATATAAATTTGAACAAATTTAATCTCACAAATTCCTAAATTAGAAAAGTAATATACTCGTTAATCATCGAAGAAAGAACAAAAATAACAAAAACAAACAACGCCTTAGATTATTCAGATTGATGGGACGAACTCGAAATTTCATTGAAAGAATATTTTTTCTTCTTGTCATTACGACGATTTCTCTCTTAAATATTCTACACAGTGTTTTCCTCCCTCCTATGAAAAGTGGGGCCTCTTCTTCCTCTCTTTCTTTTATTTTTTTGCCCAGATGAGTTTTTGGGTCTTTAATTAATTTCTAAGAGGTGTAGTTAGTTATGTAACTAACTAAGTGGTTCAAACCTGATTTTTTTCACTTTTTCTTCCAATTACGTCAAATTTGATATTTGTCATTTGCATATCGCAAATAAACAATACACATATAAATTAAAATTCAATCAAAATTAACCAAATATCATATATAATATAAATATTTAACGCATATGATTTATAACTATAAATATTTTTTACTATCAATGTTTAGAATATCCTATATTGCTTTTTTAGAGAAACTAGAAGAAGGAACAAAAAAACTATAAGAATCAAGGGCTTGTTCACTTTGTCTTTTTTTATAACATGATTTTTTATAAATATTACAAATAAATATATGATATACACCTATTAATGTAATATATTCTTTCTCGTCTATTTTAAAAGTAAATATTTACTTTTAGTGCAAATTTTAAGAAATAATAGTATTTTATTTGTAGAATTAGTTAAAAGTAGTATAAAGATAATTTTGCTCTTACTTCTTTATATAAAAATAATAATATGATCATAAAGTAAAAGTATTTGTAGAAATAAATTGGTCCATAGTTACTAAAAAAAAAAAATATTTACTTTTTAACTAAACTAAAAATAGAAATGTATATATTTGTGATTGGACGTAGAGAATATATAATATACATTTTATCCACTTAAAAAAAATCAATAATTTAACACAAAATATTATTTTATATATTATCAACATAATATCTTCATATCTAACATAAAAAAAAAAAAAAACAAAACGACATCTATTAAAAAATACAAATGAATACATCCAAATTTATAAGTTAACAAGGGAACGAAAGAAATTTGTATAAGTATATAAATAAATTGCAAGTTGAATGAGATGATAAAAATTAATGATAACAATAAAAACCTAAACATCACCCTATATATAAAAGACACTAAATCTAACCTAGTAAAAGTAGTATCAACAAAATATTCTAGTGTGACTTGACTTGACGGGTCTTGTGTATCACACGTAGTTAATTTGTCTTGTCGGATTTAATTTGCAGATTATTATATTCGATCGAAAGTTTACCTATAGTACACTCAAAGAGTAGCAACTATAACATTTTTACGACATAATATATATATATATATAATTACTTATTTGCTAAGTTGCCCTAGGGCATCATCCATCCTCTAGGGATGAAAATTGTTTAGGGTGTATTTGGTTTTTTGTAGCATCGATAATTATTTGAAACTGAAAATAATAAAAATTTGAATTAAAGTATGTATTTTATACGATATAAATATCTATTTAATATAATGTTTTAAATAAAAAATAATGATTACTATAAAATAAATATTTGATTTAATTTTTTTATTGCCAAAAAAATAATAAATAGTGAAAATTTTAAACAAACCTACAATTATTTTGTCTTTCTTCTTCTTCTTCTTCTTCTTCTTATTATTATTATTATTATTATTATTATTATTATTATTATTTAAAATCTCAATTTAATTTATTTATAAAAATCTATATAATGACTTTGCTATTTTCTGTCTTCATACTTCGGTCACTCGTTATATCAATCTTAGTCGACATATATATCTTTAATACATTAAATTGATTGAACACTACAAAAAAAAAATAGTATATTTGTAACAGAATTCCGTTCATAAAGTTCACGTAGCTAACGTAATTTCATCTCTAATTCCGTCTTTAATATCATTAGTAACGGAAAAAGTGAATTTATGAACGGAAAAACCTCGTTACAAAATTGATAATTTCTTACGGTAGAAGAATTGAAAATGAATTTTCAGAGTAGTGTTCAATATTTGAAAGATATGTATGTAAACCCTATATGAATTAATTATCTCACCTGGAATGTCATATATAGGCACAAATCTAATCATTGCAGAATTATTATGAAGTCAATGAAAACTTAAGTTGGAATGAACCTGGATTACATCCCGACTCTATTCAACTTTGTCAAGATTTCTGATTATAGAGTTCATATATAGTTGACTAGACGTGGAGTGCTCTTTAAAAAATATATATTAAAAAAAATAAAATAGATGAGTTGACTTTATAGATTTGAAACCCTAAAGAAAATGTTCTATATGATTGTTTTTCATTATTTTCAGTAATTTTATTTTAATATTTTTAATAAGTTTCTATATAATCTTTTGTAGAATATATACAGAATAATAAAAAAAAAAAGTACTTTACTTAAAAGAAAATTACAATTTGTTATAATATTTTTACAATTTTTAATAACTAATAACAAAAAAATTCTAAAAATCCAAAAAAATTTAAAAGAAGAAACCCTAAAATGGTGTCGCTTTGCTTTATTTTGTTTTCTTTTTAAAGCGATCGAGAATCACTACAAAAAAAAATAGTATATTTGTAACAGAATTCTGTTCATAAATTTCACGTAGCTAACGTAATTCCATCATTGTAGTGAATTTAGGAACGAAAAAGTGAATTTAGAAACGAAAAAAACTCGTTACAAAATTGATAATTTCTTGTAGTGAATTTGTGTTCTAATCAACACTTATTTATTAATGGAAGTAGTTTGTTGTTGTCCATAACATCAAACTAGACATTTGAAGGAATTAAATATTTACATTCACATTATTCATTTTGTACCGTTTTTAATAAAAATGTATTATTTATTTTCATAAAATATGAAATAAAAATTTCAATTTCAAAATTCAATCAAAGTACATATTTGTGAATTTGATGTTTCTAATTAAGTTACAAAAATAATAATAATAATGAAATAAAACAAAATTGTAATGTCATTCCATGAGAGTTAAAATCAAAATTAACAATATTCATTTGATACCATTTTCAATAAAAAAAAATATACATTAATTTTTTACAAAATATCACATTAAAATATCATTTAAATAAAAATTCAAATCAACGCATTATTTTAAATCAATTTCAAACAACAACAAAACAGACTAAAGTTGTAACTACTCTGTTTTTATGTGTAATTAATTAACAAAAAAAAAATCTTATGTTTTAATCATTTCTTTATTTTAAAGAACTCAAATTCAAGATTGGTTAAACTCTTATTTATATATATATATATATAATACGATTAATATACTAATTAGAGATAATTAATTATAATTATATAGGTGAGATTAATTTATCTCAATTAACACTTGCACTAAAATTTGTTAATATTATATATTTAATTAAGTAAATAAATATGATATTAATTAATATTTCAATTATATAATCTATTAAACTAATCCTATCTAGTATTTATTACTGTTTCCGTCGACTCAAATGTGTATATTTTGTCATTTTCATATATCCAAATCAAAAGTATTTGTTTCTCTTTTTTTTAGTAAAAATACATCTCTATTAAATATTAAAATACCTCTTACTTTATTATTTTTATTCTTTTAATTTCACCAATGTCAAAGGTAAAATAAATTTTACACTACTCTATTACACTACACCGTTTGTTTAAGGGTTTAGATTTTGTGTTTGAAATTTGAATAGTAAAAATTTTGAATTGAAATAATTATATTATACGATATAAATAAGTGTTGATGTGATGTTTGAATATAAAATTAATTTTTAATATATATAAAATAAAAAATAAATATTTAATTTGATGTTGATAGCAGAATAATTTAATCAATAGTAAAATTTGGATAAAATTTTATAAAAGAACACACCTACATATCTATAAAATAATAATATACTTAATTTGTGTGTTAAAAATCAAATGAGTATTTTTGACTTGGAAAAAAAAAAAAAAAAAGCATAATTATATTCTTCAAATTAAACACACCACATACTTCCAAAGCCCATGTGGACAATAATTTGAGCATAAATTTATCTTGAATTTATCACTTAAACAAAAAGGAGAAAATGATTGAATTGAAAGGCATGAATTTTATATGTCAATAATTATATGTCGACTTTGAACAAGGCTTAAAAAAGTAATTGTATGAATTTAGTGCATGCATGCATCCTACATCAAGAGCAAATTGGGATTGTGTGAACAAAAAAAAAAAAAAAAAAAAAAAAAAATTGGATTATATATATATATATATATATCCTTTGATTATTTGATTTATTCTCATGTATTTAATTATTTATTTATTTTTCACTTACAAAGTCACTAGTTTTAATTTATTTTTTTTTTTTTCCTTTTATACTATTGCAAAATTAAGAAATCATTTGGGAAGAATAATTGCTATTATTAATTGTGCCTAATTAGTGTTAATTAATTGTCAACTCATGATTTAAAAATATATAAGTATATTTATGTGCATCCACACACAAGTCGTTCATTTGTGTAATTTAAATATTTGGTCCGATTTTACGTATAAAATATACAACAATTAAACAACACGAAATCATAAATGGTAATTTATTGTCAAATTTCCAATTTCGAACTAATATTAGGTGTTTTAGGTTTGTCTTTTGTATTTATATTTGTATTTGTATTGTTGGTGAACTCTTGTTTGTAGATAAATAAGTAAACTATGTTTATTCTAATAGTTTAAGCTTTTGGATGAGAGTCATCTAACATGTATAATTGTTTGATTTAATATTTTGTATGCACGTGAGGAGGCACGTGTGAGACAGTCATTTATATTTTTTAATGTATATACTGGATTGATTTAATATTTTGTGTGAGAGAATAGTAACAAAATAGGGAAAAATAAAAAATAAAAAATAGTTTGCTATAAGAACGGTTAATATTGAGAAGCTTGAAATTTAAAGCCAAATTAAGTAATGAACAATGTCAACTTGTTTGTATGCAAACAAACCAAAAACTAAAACCTATATATATATATATATATATCGTCATCTTGGTAATAGATGCCGACATCTGAACATCGGAAAAAATAAAATAAAATTATACAGGGTGTTTTGGCCGCAAGTGTGAATGCGTAAAATAGTGAGCAAAATATCTAAATTCAAATATTCAATTCGAATTAAACTGAAATTTATAATTTAGTTTTGATTTTTTGAATTTTCTAATTGAATCGGATTTCATATCTTATATATTTTTGTATTCTCGGATTGATCCGAATTTTATTATAATAAATAAAACAACAAAAAAGAAAAAAAAAACAAATTATCTCAAATTATTATAATTTTTCAATATATTTCTCAAATAATTTCATAAAAAATTATCAACGATTGCTTCAAATAGAAATACTTTAAACATTAACAAAATCTCAAAAATAAATATGCACCTATTAAAATAAGTAAGCTTATAAAACCTTTTGAATTTAATCTACAACCAAGATTTCATTTGAAAAATAGCATAAAAGGAAAATAACTCGAATAATCATTTTAGGGTGTATCTAAACTTAGGGTGTGTTTGTTCGTGGGTTTTGAGTTTTGAGATTGGATTATTCAATAGTAAAAAATTGAATTTCAATAGTTGTTTGATGTGATATAAATAAATAATAATATGATGTTTTAATGTAAAATAGATTTTTAGTATAATATAATATATATATATATATATATTTGATTTAATAGTTTCTTAAGATAAAAAAAAAAATAGAATAGAAAAAATTTGTAGTAGTACACACAAAAGAACACAAATTTAGTGTCTTTTATATATATATTCCCCGGCCCAAAATCTAAGGACGACGAGCTAATTTTGGAGGCTTAGTCCGAATCTCAAACAAGGTCCAATACCAAAGTCATTGAAATTAAGAAAAAAAAATTCAAATTTGCGAAAGTCTATAGCCTCAAACCCCAGACGCCTCAGGTCACCTGCCACACATAGTTCGCCTAGTGTAACTTTCTCGTCGGGCCTGGTTTGCAGGGTATTAAGTTCAAAGGGGTTTACCCAGTGCGCACTTTCGGGTAGTAGGTGCGGGTTTCCACGTCATCCAAAAAAAAAAAAAAAAACTTAAAAAATCAAAATCAAACATTTTTACTTATTGGGCTAGAAGTATATGGTCCAGTGGACCAAAAAATTTAATTGAAATTGAAGAAGAAATTGTAGTCCATAATTTTGGAGCAATTTAATTATATTTGATAAGATTATAAATAAATTTGTGACACAATTCAACCTCATGCATGGGAGACTTTATGGAAACATTTTGTCTATCATGAATGTTACAAAAAGAATTAAACATGGAATTATGGGATGAATTAGAGAAAACACTTATCAATTTTTTCGTCATTTTTTTTTTTAATTTTATTATATATATTTGATTCAATATTTGTGAGCCCGGAAGCTTTCTTGGATTAATTAATACTTTTTTCTTCTCATATATATCTATCTATTTACTTTTTCATAAAATTTTAAAAATATTGATATTATATTGAAGGAGGGTCCTCTCTGTCCCTTCCTGCACACCTATGTATAAATACATGGATGTGTGATGATGCTGAGAGTGGGGTAGAGAGGGGTGATGCCGAGAATCTTCTCCCTGTATTAGGATATAGTAGAAATAAAGATAAAAAGACTAAAATATTCTTATTGATATTGTATTATATAAAAGTAATGACATTTGTGTAATATATTGTAAATTTGAAGGGTATTTAGTAATGTTATATAGATAGTACAGTTAGTAAAAAAAAAAGAAATAAATAGAGGACAGATCGAAATAAAAAAATAGATAGATTGTTAAGATACGGATTAAGTATTTTACTACATATATTTTGATTCAATATTTTCAGTAATAATAATAATAATAATAATAATAATAATAATAATAATAATAATAATAATAATAATAATAATAAGCTAATTAAATTAATGAATTAATTAATTCAACGGAATGAACATATCTCTTCATAAATGAAGATTAATAATCTCCATTAAATGTTTGGGTTCAACAACGCAAGTCAATGGGCTGGGAATTAATGAATAATACACACGGCCAATTAATAATAAATATTTAAGTTAATTTAATTTAATTATGGGAGAGGTCAAAATCATATAAAGAAGTAATATATATATATATATATATATAATTATTGGGTCATAAACAGGGCCAGAATTCGGCCTTTTTCACCTTTGATACACTCTCCAGAACACCAGATGGTGACACGTGTCCCATGACCGTTACCCTCTTGCTCTCCAGATCAATGCTGAATGACGTCACCCCTTCATTTAATATGAAACCACCCAACGGTAAGTTATCATTTGGGGCTATTAATTAATTAATTTGGGGAATTATAGCTCTAATTATATTTATATTTTAGAAATTTTAGTATTATTTGCTAATAATCATTTCTTTTTAGGTAATATAGATTGTTCTATTTGAAATTTTAATTAAAAATTGTATATTTTTCTCTAAAAATAATTGTTTATAAGATATTTTTTTCAATGATTATTTAATTTTAAAAGTACAAAATTCAAAATTCACTATAAATATTACTAAAAAAATATAATATATATATATATTTTAAAATAATATATATTTATATACTCATAAAAAAAATTAATAATTCAATACAAAATATTCATATATATATATATATATATAGATATATCAAAATTATAACATCTAAAAAAAAAAAAGAAAAAAAAAAAGAAAAGAAATTGTTACGTGTATCATTATCTTCTCAATTTTTTGACTTGTTGCTTTTATTAAAAACATATAGATCTTACACACATATTATATTTTCTAATAATTTATTACCTCTAACAAAAATGATTAAAAATTTAAAAATTAATTATTATGTTCTAATATATTCATCAAGTTAGTCAGAATAATTCTCTAGTATTTTAAAATAACAAAAAATTATACTCCGATATTCTTATAATGTATATAATTTATAAAAATATGAGTATTTAATATAATATTATGTAAGAAAAAAATAAGTATTTTTTATAGAAATTATTAATATTAATGAATAATCTTAAAATGATTTCAGAGGATACATACAAAACTATAATATTCAATTAAATTAAAATATAACGAATGAAATAAATAAATATATATAATTTACTAGAGTGAGAAAGAGAGATGTAGAGAGAGAGAGAGGATGAGCAGTCCGTACCTTCCATTTTGGAGAGATGTTTCTTGAGTTTACCAGCACAGCCACGGCAGTGAATCGACACTCTCATCACAACCACCTACAACAACAAACTTACAATTATATATATATATATTTATATAATATTTACTCACTTATTATTATTATATTAATCATGTATAAATATTCTTTTTTTTTTTTCTAATAACTATCCCGATAATTATGAATTTAAGCGAGGGAGGAATTGAGCTGAACAACCTGAAAGACACTACTAGACGCGGCAAGTGAAGGTTCCGGAGGCGGCGGCGCCACCGTTTCTTCCTTTATAATAATTTCTTGATTATTCATATTATTGTCCCTGAAAGACAAATTACAAGAAGCAGATTTGGCTGCGCCTAATCGAGCATACTTTGGTTGATGCTTGAGGGGGCCGGGGCCGGCGCCGGCGCCGGGAGAGCGATATTCTTGGCTCATACACACGACCGTCGACGCCGGGCAATGACACATGAAGCCCTTGAGTTTTTTGCCTGACGAAGACATATTAATTCTTAATTTTAAGGATTAATTCAATATGTGTAGCATATATATATAGATAGATGGAGAGAAAAAGAAAGTTTTTTTAAGATAATAGAATTTAATAAATTAATAATTAAAAAATTATGATATTATTTTATTATTTTAACGTTAATGGTATTATTGATATTTTACAAATAAAAATTAAAATATATGTTTAAATATATTAAAATCTAGTGGATAAAATACATGCATTTTTCATAAAATATGTTTTTATGCAATTTATCCTATTTTAAAATCTTTTTGAATGGTTCGAGAATAATAAAAGATTAAACAAATATTTATATGATAGTTATAAAATCATTTTTAAACATAATATTTTAAATAAAATAAATAAATATTGCATATAATATTTATTATAAAATAAAATTTTAATAAATAATATAAAAAAAATAAGTTTGAATCACGAGTAAACACAGGATTGGTTGTTGGCTCCGTTCTATTACAGGACTTCACGTGACCATATAATGCATTTTGTCTTTCGTTTTATTAAATTTGGTGGTTCCGTAATTTAATTTTAAGGGAAATAAAAATTACAGTGAATCTATGCACTTTATTTTAAATTTTAATTTAAATAATTATTTTAAAAAATATAGAATATATTTTATTTATATTTTAAGCATAAATCAACATACAATATTATTTATGTAATATTTTGGTTCGCAAATCAAAACGCATTGTAATTGAACTAGCCTACAAGTCAATATACAAGTCTTTTCAGGTCGCTTTTGTCTCTATTTACACATATTTTGGAAGACTTTCATAGATCCACATCTCAAACGTAAGTTTTTTCAGTACATTTTTTTGCCTTCACTCACACACAGACTTCTCAAGATCACCTATCCTGAAATTACTTTAAAATAAATATATTTAATTCTAAAAATTTTTCGCGTGGACTCTGAATATATATATATATATATTATTGACATATGTATTCTATTCAAACAATTTATTCACTATTCAAAAGTGGAGTATCACAATCTTGTAAAGGATGGTCTGGTGGTGTAAGGGTTGAACTTGTGACCATAAGAGGTCACCTGCCACACATGGTTCGCCTAATGTGACTTTCTCGTCGGGCCTTATTTGCAGGGTATTAGGTTCGACCGTGATTGCGGGTTCCCACGTCATCCAAAAAAAAATAAAAAGAAAAGTGAAGTATCACATTATCCCTTACTCATCTCTATCAACTTCAAGGTATCAAAATTCAAGTCATATCGAAATATTATTTAAATTAAAATTCATAAAATTAATCAGACGTTATGATACATTTTTATTGAAAATTTATAAAAGTTAAAATAATAATGATAATAATAATAATAAATACATTATTTAGTGTGGTGGACCAAGTCTAATAAATGCCTTGGTTGGAATATAGTAAGTGTAGAGGATGAAATTGTTAATGGACATAAAAATACTACCAATTTTTCATTATATTTTTTAAGCTTTTGGATGTTTTTGGTTAGTGAAGTGGACCACAATCAAATGAAAGCAACAACACTTCGGAGTATTACAATAAGGGTTTGGTGGATGTCATAAAGTAAACGACTGGCGTTTGTTTTTTGCACGTAAAATTTTTTAATATTAATATTATATTGGATTGTAGTAAAAAAAAAAAAAAATATCTTTATTAGTATAGTGTAATATAAAAGTGACTACATTTGTGTAATATATTGTAAGTTGGAAGAATATTTATTATGTTAGGTAAGTAGTACAATTACTAAATTTAAAAATGATAACGTTGTTTTGGAACAGACGAAAATAAAAAATATAACACCCTTTCAACGAAAGGGAGTATATGTTTTCAATGTGTTTTAAATTTTCAAATAATTTAAAATTAGTAATTTGATGTGACATTATTACAAATAGTTTTTTTTGATACATTTGATATTTGATTTGTATTTTAAACCACCAATTCTATTATGCAACCTCACACAATTTCTAATAATAATATATTATTTTATTTCATAAAATATAATAATATTATTTAAATAAAAAATTACTTGTGTATATAAAAATGTACATCCTTATTTTTTAAAGTTGGTCCATTAAATTTTCAAAATTATATAAGGTATAAAAATTGTGTGAAATATTGATTTTATTTTATAAAATAATATAATATATTTTATATATATTAAAAATCGTATCAAATGAAAAATAGTCGGGAAACAAACCCTTTTAAAATGACGGTTTCATTTTTTAAATAGGTGGGCCCTTGTATTTCTCATGCACAATAATAGAATAGAAAACAACAAATGATGGGACAATATGGCTTGAATCATTACGGGATAAAAGGGTCCCTTTTTGTGTTTTTAAATACTTATTCCATTCGTCAATATTATTTTTTTTAAAAAATAAAAATAAAAAAATTATACTTTAAATTTATTTTATTATTAATTTTAACAAAATCAATATATTATTTTTTAATTATTATCTTTCATTCAACAGTTACAACAAATGTTACATTCTATTTTTTATTTACTTTAATTTTTAACAAAATTTTAAAAAATATCGTCAACTATTTTTCTTCTTTTCTTTATCATTTTTTAATAAATTATTTATTTTTCTTAATTCTTTTGGCGAACCCAAATAGACTAATTTTGGTCAGCGAATGGAGTATATTATATTTCATTTAGGGTGTATTTTTTTAATTGAGTTTAGAAAATTTTGATTTGAGTTTGGTATTAAAATAATATTTAATGAGATATTTTATAAGAAAAATATATATATATTTTTCGAAAAAACGCTAGTAAAATTTGAAAAAATTGATCTAAAGAAACAAACTTAATCTTTTATTCTCTCTCAATTTAATATTCAATTTACATACAAAATATCTTATCAAAATCAAATAACTATTCTTCACCTTAAATATATTAAAAGAGAGAGAGATAAGAATCACACTTATATATCGCTAGTAGAGTTGTTAAACGAGCACAAGTTTTGTTTGCAAATATAAACGAAAGAAAACAAACCCTTAAAATTATACTCGGTTCGGCTCGTTAAGAGGTCGAGTCACTAACCTATCATCAAATTCAAATAAACATAGCAGCATAATGAAGTGTGACAATTGGACTAGAATTAAATTGGCATCCACCATTGCAATTCAAGTGTATCATCATAGTAACAATAATTCAATACACACATAATTTTTACAGACTTTTTCTGGTTTCATATATAGTGTGTCCTGCACAAGGACCACAGTGAACCATCTGCTACTTTTCTATCTATGTTGATGATGCACTGATCTACCTCTACTTAATGTGACTCACTACTGTTTCCTACACATCCATTAATGTCGATTTCTTCGCGCATTTATTCACGCGCATACAATCTGATTGCTCCTATATAAACCATACAGCTGCAGGTGACAGTTCACTGCAGATAGGAATCAATGGCACCACAAGATTTAATGGCTTCTACTTTACCCATCTGTTTTTCCGGATTCGGACAAGAGACACAGAGGAACTCACTTTCGACAACTAGTCATTCGCAATTCACCTTCATATTTGCATCTAATCTATCTATCTTCGACTAATTATCGAACTAAAATATAAATGCAAAATCAGTATTCCATCTACATCCAATTTTACCAAACAACATCCAAGAACAAAAATTTTGCTGGCCAAAGTCAATTGAAAATTTTATCAATCATGTGTTCATTCTATTGGATTTAGCAGTGCTAAGCAAATGATTGAATCAACAATTTAGGAGTTTAATGATTATTCATATTCAAAACTAGCAGCTAGTGATAAAATGTTAATGTCTTCGTCCATTCAAAAATTTATATTCTAGTATTATTTTTGTCTGTCCAAACACAAGGTTTATATTTTTTTCTTTAGTAAATTTAACCGCATTATACATTATAAATGCCCTTAAACTTACATTTCATTTACATCAATGTCAATAAGTCGAATTAAAAGACAAGGGCAAAAAAGTATTTACATACAAAACATACCACGAACTATCATTTATATACTAGTATTTCTTAATAACAGCGTCAATATTAAATATAAATCTTTCACCTGGATGGAGATAGTGTAACATTATCTTTAATGTTCCGAAAGCAAAAATCTGTCTTGATTAGAATGCAGCAGATAGCTATTACAACTTTCAAGCTAATAATAATCAAAAGTTTGTCTATGAAGTATATCATTGTTGCTTTGTGAAAAACATCTACCCGAACAATAATATAGTAGAATTAAGGCTTAGGAAAGCTTTAAAAATTTTGTAAAACTAAATTTATGAAGCTTTCGTCCGCATCAAAAGTATCGCGACGGATTAGGATGATAAGGTATGAAATCCTAGTGTATTTCATTATGACAAATCTGACTTGCTAATGAAAGATTGGAACTTCAATGCCGATGGATTGGAAAATTTCACTAAATACGGTCTTAATGAAGTAAGAAAGATGTTCAAATTAGACGAAATGTACGAGATCAATAGAGAATAAAAAACCAATATCAACTGTTAAATTAATGAAATCAAACTAAATAAAAGCAAATGAGGACACAGACATCCACAACTTGATAAGATTTAAAAAGCAATTTATGAGAGATTTGTGCGGAGGCTCATATGAGACTAAGACACAAATTCATAAAGATGCAAGATCAGTATTTAACTCATACGACTAAACACATCTTCAAAAAAGCAGATCAAGCTCAAAAATGATATTAAAGAGAGTTCGAAAATTTAGATCCAACTGACACTAAAATGTAACCGCAACCTTCGATGTCTCAGGTACTTTTAAAAGTACATCAGTACAACACAACCAACTATTTATTAACTCACAACCACTACACTGCATTCACTATCTTCTTTGACACCTAATCTCCACATATTTTGATTAAGAACTTCTGTAATAATCAGCTAATATTAACTCCATATAATTTGCTAGTGCAAATATTATTGTATCGTATCAAACATTTGTAAGTTTAATTTTTTTTCCCCTAAAAGTTTTTTCAGTCCACTAGACACATCAAATGAAATACTGATTTGGATTCTTGAAAGTTTTGAAGGCCATGCTAAGATAAAAAATAAAAATAAGAAATTGAAAGAAAGGGGGGTGAAGGGGTGGTGTGGGTTTAGGGTCAAATGAGAAAGTAAAAAAGAAGAAAACCTTTCACATTTGAAAAAAAAAAAAAAAAAATCATTATGCATAGTTTACAAATTTATACTCATTAGTTAAGAGTGTTTTTAGTATGGTTTATTCATTATTTTAAATTTTTTTGTGTATAATTAATATAAGGCTTAATAAACACCGACTTTTTAATACGAAATAAGTTTGAGATTTTATTATCACAATATAAGTTTTTACAATTTCAAATTATTTTTTTTAAAACTCCAAAAGTCAAATGTCTAATCAGAGCCATAATATTCTCACACAAAAAATCACACAAACGACAATTACACAAACCAAACACGCACATAGTTTATTTAGTAGTTAATATACACAGATCATTTAAGTTTATATAAACTTCTATAAGCTTTAGAGAACTTGTTGTAATTGAATGGAATATCCATGCTAAGAAAATATGCAATATGATCCAATGGACTAGAGTGGTGGATGAAGTTAGCGTGCGAAAATTTGAGCCAAGTCAAACTCGAGCCCAACTATGCTAAGTTTCAACTACATTTTACTGACTCAAACTCAACGAGTTTTCAATATAAAAGCTCAATCTCAAACTCAGCTTAAAAGAGCTTAAATAGTATTCAAATTATTGTTTTAATTTATTAAAGAGTAAATAAATTAATTCATTTTTAAATAAATAATCAATGTTAAAGAAACATTCATGCTTAGTCTCATTGCATGTTATACTTTTGTTCCTATTAAAATACAAAATGCAAATCAATCTGTCCTACCTTAATCAGCTGAGTCCGATGTTGAAGTACTCCTATCGTACAATTCTTTCAACATATTATCAAAGGAACTAGGTGTGATTTTTTTCCTAAAAGTTAAGATCATATATACATATACATTTTTAGTATCAGAAATATTAAAGCAAGCCAATTGTTTATCAGCTCGAGTTGGAGGTCGACTTGACTGGTTCCAACTTGAGTGTAAACGCTACTTGCGATTGACTCATTTGCAGCATTAGGAGGAACCTAATATTGACATTTTGAAACTATGGTCAAGTTTAATTGCAACCCACTTTCACGAAACTAAAACAGAAAACTAAAACACAATTCAAGAATGGCGAGACAAGACAAACCATTCAAGATGGAAGTCGTCGACTCCAAGCTACATAAACGCAAGGTCACCAAAATAAAATGTCTTTCCCTTGGGGTTTCCTCTCACAAAGTTGTCCTCGATCTGCAAAATGAAAACACCCCGGTTCCACGAGAGAAAATCAACCAGAATATTGGCATTAAGTGCAGGAAGAACAAATACCTCAACATCCAACGGGGGAGAAGACAGCCAGGAAAGCTCAAACACTTGTGACATGTCGATGTTCCGAGGCAAGTACATAATGATGTTAGGTGTTATTGTCTGCGTGACTTGGAACAAGTGATAGCTGCAAGAAAAGGTTCGGCACATTGCTTATAAACCACAGTCTGCTGTCAAAAGTATAGAGGAAAATGGAAGAGAGCATCGACATGCAAGGACAGAACAAAAACTATCCATGGAACACCTGAAGTATGCATCAATGTAAATGAAGAATGAACAAATCTAATTTAGTGCCAAAAAAATTGGCGTTAATACTGCATACCCATCTTTTGGCTTGAGCAAGTCGAGTGTATAGCTTTTATTTGTCTTGTATGATGGGCCACCCCAAGGTGGTGAGAGAAATACGACATCACCCTAGAAAAACAAGACAAGTCTGAAACGGATGCATTTGTAATAATAGAAAGCTGACATCAAAGAAGCTAGATTTGTTGTCGAGAGAGACCACATTAATTTTAAATTAATCGCCTATGGTTCAGTATCACCCAACAATACACATACCAGCTGCCGTATGCTTCTGTGTACTTCTAGAGATTTCACTTAATACTAAATTTCCAAACACCAGATGAAAATGCTACTTCAATTACGTTCATCAGAAAACTTAAAGCCAGCATTGATTTCAGAGCATGTCGTAAACAAGCAGTAAAAAACAGTACTTTGATTTCAGAACATGTTGTACATCATCCATACTGTTTAAAGAAAAAACCATTGATTAAATTGTGTAAACAAGCAATATCAAACAAGTAATAACCATTTGTTTAATAATCATACATTCCCAAACTAATATAGTTTTCAGTTTTTGCAGAATCAATCATCACAGATCCCAATTGAGTACTTCAAATTATCAAATCTCACGGCCAAAAAACAAGAGAGTACCTTCAAGGAAGGTGCAAGCTGGAAAAAGTCGCCCACGATGAAATCAATGCAACCTTCTACGCCATATATCTTAGCATTATGAGATGCCAGCGCAATCTTGCAGGGATCTTTATCAATGGCAATAACACGACGACATCTTAAAATGAAAAATGCGCCGTTAATCAAATTGCTACAAAGAACCATAATGTAAAGAATACAGCGGTGAGCAGGCATTGTTGTAGTGCTTATGGAGACACTCTTATCGAATTAACCAAACCACGGACTCTGGCAGAGCAAAGATCAATGATGAGAATTCCAATTAAGTGTGAACACTTATAATATCATTTTTCTATCTCGCTCCTAAATAAAGAACTATATCTTTTATATCTAATCATATATATATTTCGATCATTGCTCAATCATTAACAAAAAATATCTAATTCTAAACAAAAATTTCAACCGAATCTTCAACCACAATATCAACTTATACCCAAATAACTCTAACAATCCTGCAATTTGCAATTTCCGCATACTGAATTTTGTTTCAGAAAATTCACACCCATTCCTATCAATTACTCTAAAGACGATTCAGGCAGCTTCAAATAGACAACCTTAAAGAAATTCCGCAATCATACAATGTACCTTTTCTCAAACTTCAATCGCAATACTAAAATTTGTCAAGACTAATAATTAGCGTATCAGTCAAAATTTCAGTGTTAAATCTTACACTTTGGCAAATTGAATGGCATTCCCCCCGACGCCGGCGAATCCATCGATCACAATTCCTGCACCCTCACACCGACGAGCCTGCGCCGCGGCGACTTCCTCCGGCGTGACGGAGTACCATCCTTCTTCGTCCAGCTTGATGCCTTCATCATACTTGGAGAAAAGATCGTACCGTTGAAGCCAGTACTTCTCTACTAACGGAGTCACCATTTCTCCCTCCTTCGGCTTCCCGAATTTCTGCGACCTCTTTATTGCCTTGATTCTCACTACAAATACCCAAATACACAAAATTGTAAAGAAAGTCGTGACGGTAATTGATAAAGAAACCTGTTGACATTTTAGGGTTTGGAGAGTTCGGACCTTTGCGTTTGAAGCTATTCCATCGGCGATTACGCGTCCGGGGCAAAGTGTGGGCGGAGCCTTTAGCCGGCGACATTCTAGTCTGATAAAGGTACTTTACAAATTTCATCGGAATGTATCAGGCTGCGAATGCACGGATAAGACTGCGCCATTTACAAAATCGAAGACGAGCGAAGAGAGCGACGAGATGACCAGTAGGTCTCCAGTGTTGATCAGCAATCAGTTTTCAAGAAACGTTTGATTTAAGTTTCTTGATATGACTTGCAGAATAGTTTCTAACTTCATTTTTGAATTCGGCAAGGCTCTTATATAAATATATAAAGATTTATGTAGAAATCTTTTAGATAAAAAATAAATACTTTAAGGGTGTGTTTGTTGGGGGGTTTTGGATTTTGAGTTATGATTTGAACAGTAAAAATTTTGAATTTGAATAGATGTATGACGTGATATTTTGAATGTAAAATTGATTTTTAATATAATATAAAAAATAAAAAATATGTGTTTGATTTAATATTTTTTGGGGAAAAAAATTGAAACAACAGTGAAAATCCAATCCAATCCCCCAAACAAACACACCCTAAAAATATCGTTAGAAATATAGGTGTAGGATAATAAAATACGAGAATAAAAAATAAAACAGATCAATTTATTAAATAAACTTTTACTAAATATAAAATCGAAGGAAAAAATATATATATTTTTATTATTACAAGTGAAATAGGTAAGAATAGATTTTTTTAATTTTAAAAAAAAATATATATATATATATAAATAGATTTATAAGTTTCATTAAAAAAAAAAGATAATTACACTAATATTATCATTTATTGTTTATATAAATTACATACTATTACACATATATAAATTTATATAAAATACAATAGTTCCTTCTCCAACATTTTTCCCTTGGTACCCCAAAATACGCCGAGCTAAATTAGAGTGTGTATAACTTTTTTCGTAGTAAAGTTTCGATACTGTTGGAATGCTTCGAGACGTTCCAGGAGGTTCTAGAATGTTCGAAAGATTTTTGCTAGCCTCTACGATTTGGCATGTCACGGGACATTTCTCGGCAAGATTTCGATCCTAGAGATCCTTCTTCACTTGAACTAAGCATTACCCTCAATGCTTCAAAGTCTCAGACAAGATCCTCGAACGGCTATAAAATCTTTAGCCGACTCCCCTTGAGTTGGGATGAAAAGAGTATATTTATATGTCGAACCTATTATGATATCAAGAGGTCAATCGAACATTTGTTGAAAACTGATTACTGGATCAACACTAGAGACAGACCGGTCTTCTTGTCTCTCTCGTCGTTCATCTTCGATTTTGAAAATGAGGCAGTCCTATCCGTGCATTCACAGCCTGATACGTTCCGATGAAATTTGTAAAGTGCCTTTATCAAACTAGAATGTCGCCGGCTAAAGTCTCCGCCCACACTTTGCCCCGGAGGCGTAATCGCTGATGGAATAGCTTCAAACGCAAATAAATGTCCAAGAAAAAGACAGTCGATTTATTTATCAATTATTATCACAACTTCCTTTATAATTTTGTCTGTAATGAGAACCTAGGCAAGAAAGAAAGAGGTCAAATAATACATGGAATTTAATACTGTTGTAATCAAACATATACATATTTATCGAATGATCATGAATAGTATGAATTTCAAGAATTAATAAAGAATGTGATTTGATTAAAGAAAGTAAAATGTAGAAATATCCTCGGTAAAACAACAAATGGGGGAAGGAATTTTGAAAATATAATTGGAAATATTGGCGGGAGAATATCAAATACGAGAATAAAAATAAAATGTTGATCGATTTATTAAAAAATTTAAAGAGATTTTCATCGATTACAAATTTAGAGAACATATAAGATGAACAAACCGAAATAAATCAAAATAAAGTAAAGAGAAAAAAAAAAATCAATTCAAAAAATATTTCTTTCCATGTAAAAAAAATATAAAAAAATAATTATTTTCACTTACAGAAATATCAAGAAAGACTTCTTCTAACATAAAAAAATATTAGATCATGAACAAATTAATTAAAGAATGACTTCTTTCCACATAAAGAAGTATTAGATCTTAAACAAGTCAATTCAAGAAGGACTTCTCGTAAAAATATATTAGACCATGAACAAGTCAATTTAAAAAAAATTTCATTTCACATAAGCAAATATGATATCTTAAAAAAATTAATTCAAGAAAGACTTCTTTCAGCATAAAGAAATATTAGATTTTAAACAAGTTAATTCAAGAAAAAATTATTTCTACATAAAGAAATATTAGATCCTAAACAACTCAATTTAAGAAAAACTTATTTCCACGTAAATAAATATTAGATTCTAAAAAAGTGAATTCAAAAAAAAATTTATTTCCACATAAAAAAATATTAGATCTTAAACAAGTCAATTCAAGAAAAACTTATTTCTACGTAAACAAATATTAGATCCTAAACAAGTCAATTCAATAAAGTCTTCTTTCCAAGTAAAGAAATATTAGATACTCAACAAGTCAAGTCAATAAAGACTTATTTCTAGAATACACATTCGGATAGCGGCTGCAGATTCCCAAGTTATTAATAAAAAAAAAAAAAAAAAAACTTCTTTCCACATAACGAAATATTATATTTAAAAAAAATACTTTCTTTTCCCATAAAAAAATATTAAATCCTAAACTAATCAATACATCTTTCAAATATTAGATCATCAACAAGTCAATTCAAGAAAGAGATCTTTCCACATAAAAATACTCCCTTCGTCTCAAACACCTTCCAATATTTCCTTTTTGGTATGTCTCAACACACTGCAATATTTCCAAAATAGGAAATGATTAATCTCTATCACATACTTTATCCCCTTACATCGTCCAAATAAAAAAATAAAATATATATATTTTTCTCTCAATCACATAACTTAATTTTTAAATTATCCTACTTAATACTATCCACCTAAAAACTCGTGCCAAAAACAAACGTTGCACCTTCTTTGGGACGGAGAGAGTATTAGATTATATCAAAACTGCGGGGAGAACAAAATAAGAATATAATCAGGAGAAAGAAATTAAAAGGAGAGAAGTTTCGTTTTAGAGAGAAAATCTTAGAAGAAATTTTTTTTGAAAGTTTAAGAATTAGATATATTTATAAGTTTTTGTAATCAACTAATTTACGCTTTATAATTAAATATTTATTCTATGTTTGACTTTCGATTCTCGATAATTCAATTGATGACGAATGTTTCATAAACTATTTATGCTCATATTACTTATCTGTCTTATACTTCCACTTATATATATATATGAATACAAAAATATATATATATAGATATAGTTATTTATAAATATATAAATATTCCTATATTTTTACAAAATTGACAAAAATATCATTGCTCTATTCGTACTTTTTAAGGGTTAAAGTGTCAAATTATTTTATATTTTTCCACTAACCAATTAAATACCATTATTTATTAATTCACTAAAAAATAAATTACCTATTTGAATTACTAAAACAACATATCAGAATCAATTTAAACAAAAATTTAAATTAACAATTTATTTCAAATCACAATTTAAAAAGGTTCGACATTTTTAAACTTTTAACTTTATGTACAAAATAGTAATTATATGTATAAAGATATAATGGTAATTTAACTAAAAATTAAAAATATTGTAATATTAATGGACCATTATCTTTAGAAAATAAATATATTTTTAGTAAAACTGAAAAAATAATAGAAAAAAATATATATATATTTTTGAATAGGAAGGAAGATAGTATTATTTATTTATTTTTTTTATGAAAACCTACTAGATTTGCAAACGAAACAAAAGGTTGAATATATTTAAATTGCCTCTATCCTACATCTATTAGATAGATAAAAAGATAAGCTTTATAATTAAGATGTCACAATGAATTGAATATATCATGTTGATCCTACGGCAATACTGACGTGGACGTAACAGAACTGATGTGGCATCTGATCTGGACAGAAACACGGATGTTTTTCAAAACAAAATGGCCGTGTCGATGCTAAAGAAAACTCTTGACTTCTCCAGAGAAGGATGATAAGCCTCCGGATTGGCGACACCGCCAAGCCGTTACCGGAGGTTGTAGGCTTATGTAAGCTTCTATATTATAGATGATAAAAACCAAACCTGAAGGTTGCCAATGACGTCTCGTTGTAAGAATTTCTGCCTTCGGACATAGGGAGGGCATCATCAAAGCTTATGTACAATATTATATAATCCCATATGCGTAATCGACAGAACATTTACCGTGCATTTGTTTGCTGCAGCGCAACGACGTAGATAACCTATCAATTCGAAAACATTAATATATACAGCCGACTAAAAACACATCTCACCGATCTTCAGATTTCCAGGATCTGGCAGCTAACGAGTTCGGAAGATCCAATATTCTTTGTCGCAATGACCTTCCAAACCTCTTCCGATGACGCCAAACCATTCACTAAGTGATCACCGAAAGAACCGGACGAGGTGGATGGACCAGAGCCGTATTGATTTCGCCAATCCGCCTGAACGACCACAATATTACGGTTCACATCTTTAGCAATAACATGTAGCTTTCCAAAACAATCGGTAAGTAAATACGGAGAATCCGAATCCCCAATGTCGCGCATAGGCACATCTACACCAACCGTTTTCCACGCATCTTCTCCATTATCGTACACTTTAATCCTTACCCTATCTGGAGATCCCGACGGATCCAACGCATACAAGGCCTCATCAACAACTACGCTTAATTTAGTTCCCGCCTGCCTCGCAGGCCAACCCTCTGCCATGCCATCAGGCATTTCGTTCCACGTGTTCATAACGGGATCGAAGACCTCGCCTCCAACATCGACGAAGAAGGGCCAGCAATAAAGACTCTGAGGAACATACAGTTTTCCGGCATACGACGTCAATCCCGTTGCCATGGGCTTCAACAGGTCGGATAGAAATCCCGTGGGCAAAACCTGGGCTTTAAGAAACGGCATGCTGGGTAGCTTCGTCCATGTGTCTGTACAGGGATCGTACATCTCTGCAGATTGCAGGGGAGTCAGCCCCACAGGGTCCCAAGTAACGCCCCCGACGACATAAAGCTTGTTGTTCAATACACCAATCTTACAATAGCCTCTGCCAACGGACATTGGAGCCACTTCGCTCCAAGAATTCAGAATTGGATCAAATCGCCACACAGATTTCATGGCTGAAGCCCGGAAAAACCCTCCAACGACATAGAGGCAGCCGTCGACAGCCCCTATAGCACAACCACAATATGGAATGTTATCCGATGCATCTCTCCTCCTGATCCAGCTTCTTAAGGTGTCCCCAATGATGCTCGAACCGACCATGTTCCAGAGCCGGAGGCCCCTTCTGAATCCATCAATGCTCGGCATTGGAGGCAGCTGTAGCCACGCGCCGTTTACAGGATCCAATGCATGCCAGACAAGCTTTTCACCGCTGAGCTTAGTTAGAACGTAAAGCCAAGCCTCTGTCTTGCCGAGCTCTTTCCTCACTTGATAAACTTCTTTGCTTGTCAGAGCAGCTCTCCAGGTTCTTGACACCAATTTTGCATTGAAATGACAGATTCTCGGGAGCCTCGCGAGGATCTGAATCGAAATTTCATCTGGAAGGTAGGGAATCAGTCTGGCGGTCTCGTCCCATAAACTCGAGGAAGATGTCCTCTGTCTCTTCCTGGCCTCACTTTGGGAAGCATCAAAGAACTCGTTACAGCTTTGATTGTTCATACTCATTCTAGCTCCCATTGTTCACTTTTTTTCCTTTTCCTTAACCAGCTTTAAATCTTCTCCACTGTACACAATGCCATTTCCTTGACAATTCAAGCAGCCAAAGGAAAGTCAATAACCTTCAGATTGGGTAAATGAAGCAAAGAAGAACAGTTAGAGAAAAATTAAGTAGTAAATTCATAAAACCAGAACCGAATGGCGCTTCTAGTAAGCCCTATGATTTCTATAGTGTAAAATCACCAAATTTGCTAGATACAATAGCAGAAAACATCCGTAAAGAACAATCCAGAGATTATAAAATTCAGACTTTTTATTTTGCATAGTTTGTAATCAATGTAAAGTGCCTGTCGTAAAGAAATTAATACTGAAATGCTAACCCTAGAAAAAACCCCAAAACAGCACTGCAGCACCAAGCCAATACAAAACTAATAACAGAGAACTTCCGGAGTGCACAAAATTTCAAGACTATGTCTCATGATAAACCTACATGCTTCGAAGATGTTAAGGCAAAAGTACGAATTGTTTCCAACAAAATCAAGATGCGGAAAAGAGAAATCGGGAAGAGGGGAACAATTCATATTACAGTAACTATGTGTATGATTCAATTACCTCCTCCATTCAGAAGATGGCCATGGACATAGTAGCTGGAATTTGTAGAACTGCGGTCCAGAAAAATCGAGGAGAGGTAAGATCGTTGTGGCTGTGATGCAATTCTGGCAAATGAATAACATTCAAGAAATGATAATGGCGTTAGATTGAAGTCTGGAGAGGGCAAAATCTGAAACGGACCCCACCCGTTATTGGATTCCCGTTTATATTCAATGGATTCGGCTAAATTGACTCACTTGTTTATGCTAGATTAGGATTAGACTAAACTGTTCTTCGGTTTCTATTTGGAAAAATTACCAATTGACATCATACTCTAATTATTGAGTTGGATGTTTGTGTTTTTAAATAAATATGTTTTTTTTTTATTATTATTGTATATATATAATATTTTTTATTTTGATAGATTTAATTATAATATTTTTAAAATAAAAATAATTAATATAATTTATTGTATCGTATCATTTAAATAAAAATAAATATATATTTTCACATCACATCACATATTTTTACTTTATTCTAATTTACCTACCAAATGTTGCTTATTCAATGTAATTATTAATTTTTTTCAACTTTTTAAGTTAATTTTGTGTGTTTGGACGTATATACCAAGTGTGAATATGTATGTATACTTAAGCCGTGCTATGACTTGATATTAAAAATATTTTTATACTTATATAATTTTTTTATACAAATATTATTCTATTAGTATTATACACTAATTGAAATTTTTTTTTTTTACAACTTTTAAAAATAAATAGAACCTTTCAATGGGACGGATGTAATATTTTTTTTAAATATTAACTAAAAAATATGTCAAATTTTTTATGAAATGAAAACACGTATGATTCATTACTAATATCATATTTCAATCTTTCTCCTAAATATGTAAATATATATATTTGTATACACTTAAATCAAAGTCAATTTTTATGACGTGGGAATCGCATTGACTATGCGAAAATGTCATTCACTCGTATGTATGTATATGGATGGTGCACACACATGTACGGTCTACCTTGGTCCAGACAGTACATCAGCCTCCACGTTAGGAGTCGAATCAGGAATAATCAAACGCCTCCGCGGCTGCGCCATGTTGCTCCGCCCCGCCGTCCGGTGGTGGATCACTTCTTTCTTCTGCCACTCCTGCCACCGCTCCGCCGCCCCTCCCCCTTCCCCTTCCAGCATCCCCACCACTTCCGACATCCTCGGCCGGCTCTCCGCGGAGCTGTGCGTGCAGAGCAGCGCCACCTGAACCAGTTGCTCCACTTCTTCGTCCGCGCCTTCGCCTTTTATATCCACGTCGACTATCGTCTCCAGCTTGTTCTCATTCAGAAGTTCCTTTACCTGAATCCACATTCGCAGTTTTGCTATAAATTAGCCGTCTAAAGTATTGCAGATCTCTACAAACTTAAACTTTTAGGCTGTTAAAAATGATTGTATTATTTATTTATTATGAAATGTAAGGTTGTATATACACCACATGCGAATTTTGTATTTAGATGATGACGAATGAAGACAATGGGATTCGAACACGGATGTCTCGACTCTTATATGAGACAATCAGTTAAGATGGTACTAAAACTAGGACATACCATGTTTGAGTCTCACCGTTGTCCACATGCAATATTCGTATGTGATATATATCCACCTTCACGTAGGGCGGCGTACTGGTTGACTTTATAATGTATAAATAAACAAATGGTAAACTAATTTTTTTAGTGCGTAATTAGACATTTTTATCATTTTAGTTCCATAACTGGAGTCTATAGCAAAGTCCATAAGTGAAAATTTTCGTACTTTTAGTCATCCGGCGCCGGAGATGCCTAAGCGGCACCCGCATGGCTCTCTGGAGGACACATAGGCATCTCCGACACCGGAAGACTAAAAGTGCGAAAATTTACTATTTATGGGACTAGTTTGCGACAAATTCCAATTACAAGACTAAAATAATATAAAATCCAGTTACGGGACCAAAAAAATCAATTTACCCTATAAATAAATGATATGTATCCTTTTAAAGTTGAGTTTTTAAGTGAAGTGATCATTTTAACATGGTAGTAGAGCAACTTTCTTACCCAATCCAGCAACATAACCTCTTGATCGTTGGCAAGGCGAGCGAGATCGAAAGCCTTCTGCCCGGTGATGAGCTCAAGAAGCATGACGCCGTAGCCGTAAACATCTGTTTTCTCGGAGCACACTCCGGTGGAGAGGTACTCGGGAGGTATATGCCCGATTGTTCCTTGCGCCATCGTTGTAACGTGCGTGACATTGTTGTCCATGAGCTTCGCCAACCCGAAGTCGCCCACGACTGCTTCAAAGGAATCGTCCAACAGTATATTCGCCGCTTTGATATCGCGATGGATGATTTTTGGGTTGCAATGATCATGCAAGTATGCAAGCCCCCTGGCAGACCCCAGCGCGATCCGTTTTCTTTTCGCCCAATCGAGCGGAGGCACAGATGGCAATCGTTCGCCTGCGACGCATTCAAAAATCAATGTATGTATATACACTCAGACATAAAATGGGAGGGCTGATGGGCTACCGCTTAGTCGTGATGCGACGCTTCCATTGGCCATGAACGGATAAACGAGCACTCTCTCTGTTGGCGTCATGCAGAAGCCTTGCAGACGGAGTAAATTCCGGTGATCGGCCAAGCTGATGAGCTCTACTTCGGCTTGAAACTGCTGTTGTCCGCCTTAGGTTCGTTCTTCCTTCAGCCTTTTGACTGCCACTAGAGAACCGTTTTCCAGCCGGCCTTTGTAGACCTTGCCGAATCCACCTCTACCGAGAACGTTTTTACTGCTGAAGTGATCTGTTGCGACTTGTATCGAACGTAGAGAGAATCTTTTCAGCTGTCCGAAATGGAACTGTGGATCCTCCTCAGCTGATCATACAAAATTAAGGTTAAGTTTCTATATGACAACATCATGAGGTGTTTCGAATGAAAAATGGCTAACCGGGAATGTCGAAGAAGTGATCCGGGAGCTTCCTTCTTCGATACCATAGGAGTGCTATGGTAGGCACAGCAAATAACAGAGCGCCTCCGGCAGCAACAGCTCCGGCAATAATACCAATACCGACTGCAACAGCAGTCATTCAAAAGATTAAAAGATTACACGATTTGTCTGCGCATGAAGTTAAATTCTAACCTCGATGAGATCGAGCTTGTGGAGGTGTAGGTGGAGACGGAGAAGGGACTGCAGTGCTATTATCAAGAAGGGGATTATGAAGAAAACTGGAAGAAACATAAAACCAGTCAGAACTACGCAAAATCGATGCGTATGATCTTAACCAAAAGCCAAAGCAAGTGATGCAAGACCTAATCAGTGTAAAATGCTGAAAGGAACCGGTCACGGGAATCTTTCCACTGAGATTGTTAGTCGAAAGATCACTGATTCGATCAACAGAGAAATGCAGATAAGCTCACACAAAAAAATCACTGTAAAATTATCGAAAACTTAACTCTGCAATTCACTTACAGGATTCGAAGTTCAGAAACACTAGTGAGAGACAAAGGAATACTTCCACTTAAAGTGTTGTTGTTGAGCCTCCTGCAGGGAAAAAGGAATGAGAGGGAAAAGATCGAATATGCAATCAAAGAATCAAACCAGAGAGAAAATCCTTACAAGTACTGCAGCTTCTGAAGGTTTCCTAATGAATCGGGGATTGATCCAGTAAGATTGTTCTGGTAAAGATCCAAACTCAACAAGTTGGTTAAGTTTCCAAACTCAAGAGGAATTCCACCACTAAGACTATTACCATAAAGCTCCCTGCGAAAAGCACGGGAGCTTGCTGTCAATGGAATTGCATATTTAGAAGTGAATAGTCTTGAAATGGAAGGTTTTAACTTACAAGTACCGTAAACGGGGGAGCTTGGCAAGATCGGGAACAAGTTGACCTGATAATTTCGCATTGCCAAGATCACTGAAGACAGACAAATTAAAGACCAGACATTCCATTGATAGATCGTTATCGGGATTGCACAGAAAACAGGTTTCTACTCACATTCTATCAACGTTATTTTCGGAATTGCACGTAATGTGGAACCAAGTGCAAGGAGTGGGAAGAGTTGAATCCCAACTCTCAAGGATATCATTTGCATTACTCACACTGTTCTTGAATGCAATTAAGGCTTCACCTGCGATGTCCCAAACATGAACATGATTTTTTGATCTGAAACTTCAAGTAACAGTACAGAAACCAAATCTACACCAAACATTTGCTAAAAGACAGATCTGTATCTGAATGGTGAAGAAAAATCCCTAAATCATCAAACAGAGTACTCTTTCATCTGCTACAGAAATCAAACTACAAAATACCCCACAGTGGTTTGACATATCCTGTAAATGATTTGCAAACAGCGCTGTTCATCTAAGTGTTCCAATTCAAACGGAATCCCCAACAAATTAGCAAAAGCGGAAATTAAAAACAGAAACAAACAGCTACAACATACACAATACGAAATCATAGCGACGCAGTAGTAGTAAAAGGAAAAGGAACAAGCCGAACCTTCCTCGTTGGCAGAAACCGACCAAAATCTTGTTAGCAACAGAAGAATGCAAAGGCAACGCGAGCGGGAGATCGTTGCAATCGGCCGATCCATGTATAATTGAAAATTCTTCTACCTAAATCATAATTGCACAGAACATAAAGTAGCGATTACATAAAGTCATTCGCAAAAGAAGCACAGAAAGTGTTGAATAGATCAAATTACAATTACTGGAACAAAACAAGCCTGCCTGCTCAAGCTTACGCTTACAGGGGAGCAGACAACTGAAACCGATGATTGTGCGAATTAAGCTCAACGAAGAACTCGGCGGCAGCAAATGATTGGGGAGAATGGGGTGCGTTCTTCCATGCAATGGAAGAGAAATATCATCGTCACCATCGTTGGAATTGGAAGTGGATTGAAGTCGTCTGCATAGTCTTCCTTCTTGGAAGACCAGACCAGCAGTAGCAGTCAACCATTGCTTATTTAATTTCTTTCACTCACTGCCCTCGCAAAGTTTATTTAAAATTTTATTACCATTTAATCCTTTAACTAACTGTTTTTTAATTTTATTATTCACACAAAATATAGATTCCCTCAGTGAAATTTTAAAGATTTATAGTAATTAAAAATAATAATATTTTATTAATTAAAAGTAACAATATATTTGTAATTTAAATAAAAATTAAAAGTATAATAATAATAAAACACTTCTTGGAGCATCGAGGAAGAAATAATAATGATAATTAAAATACAACCTAATGTTTCGATTTTTTTTTGTTAGTTGTGAACTCATTACGAACAATTATAAAATTTAATTAAAATATTTTTTTTTTATCTTTCTAAAAATAAAATAAAATATTATATTATTATCGAAAATGATATTAATCTAAAAGAACAAAATCATAGATAGCTAGCAATGGGGCAGATCCGGAGGTGGTGG
Source organism: Andrographis paniculata (assembly GCF_009805555.1). Lineage (NCBI taxonomy): Eukaryota > Viridiplantae > Streptophyta > Magnoliopsida > Lamiales > Acanthaceae > Andrographis > Andrographis paniculata. The sequence continues at coordinate 5,392,710 of NW_026137402.1, forward strand.
AAGCAATTGTCCTTCTCCATTAGTTCCTTTTCCTTCTTTATTCTTCACCACAATCACTGTGCTCATTCCCCAGCTTTGATGCCTCTCCAAATGGCAATGCATAAACCAAACCCCTGCATATAATACGTAATATATATATAAATTTATTTTTACTATTGTACAAAATTAATATATTTATTTTCTAATTTATTAAATTATTTTTCACCTGGATTGTCTGCCCGGAATCTTATAGCAACCCACCCGTTGTCCGGAATCCCCACCGTCGTCTGCTGCGGCGGGTCCACCAGATTGTACCGGGACGGGTCTTTTTCCGGGTCGAACTTCCCGAATCCCCACCCGACCATGTAAAACCCGTGCCCATGCAAATGGATCGGGTGGTTGTCGCTCGCCACCAGGTTGGTCCCTTGCAGGACCACCTCCACACCGGCATTGTACTCCAGGACCACCGCCCTCGTCCCAAACTCCGGCGTCAACAAGTTCTCCGTCAAGTTCTTGGCCGTGTAGTCGAAACTATGCGGCGGATTCCTAGGAAAGTCGCCGGTGTAAATCCCGCTGATGTTGTAATAATAAGCCTGGAGGATGTCTGTCCTCGTCGGGTGGACGAAGCTGACGTTGTTCACACTAGCCGCGAACCGCCGGCCTAAGGGGCCCCCACAGGGCCCCACCCCTGTGCAATTTAGCAAGTTGACCGACCAGGTCAAGAATAGATTCGTTTTGATTTTGACCGGGATGTTGACCGGGTGGTCCTTGCTCGCTAGGCTCCGGAGCCGTCGGGTGAACTGAGTGGCGGCTTGTGTGTCGGTGTAGGGAGGAAGTGTTGGGACGAGGACCGGGGATGACATTAGGGATCTGTTGTTAGCACTATTCGCGTATTGTAGAATGGCGGTAGTTGTGGTGTTGTCGTAGCCAGCACCGTAGGAAATTGCATAAGCCCGGGCGGCCATGTAGTATTTGAGTTCAGGGGATTGATTTGCGTTCAGTAGGACGTCCATGGTTTGGCCGGGAGCGATCATGATGTGATCTGTTTCGAATGGCTTCGTGTAGAATCCGTCGGTTCCCACTACAGTAAGCTTGTGATTGGCGATCGCAAAGAAAAGGTTTTCTTCCATAACCGCGCTAACTATTCGAAAAAGATAAGTTTTTTTGGGCATCACTGTTATTTTAAAAGTATCTGCACCAACAAATTTGGGTATATTACTTTGAATATTTTTCATTCAAAACTTTATATGTAAATAAAGTCTAAAAGATTGAATTATACTTTGTTTGGAGCACAGATAGAGATCTCCGGGATGTCCATTAATGGTATAGGCATCGGACAAAATGGGCTCCCGCCCGGTCTTGTTTGCATTTTCCGTGATATCCATTACATTCGCCTTCCACCATTCTCCTACATTTCAAAAACTCATCAACATCGGGCACAACTTATGCTTAGTGTAATAAAACTTACGTTTTTTAATCACTAGATCACCTAGAACAATGGGAACTTCAGCGAAAGGCTCCGGGAAGGGATAACTAATCCCAATCCTCGGGCGAACGATGATCACACCATGAACGGTCGCCCTCGCCCATCCACTATGCGCGTGCCACCACACCGTCCCCTCTTCCCGCGACAATTCAACCCTATATCTAAAATTACTTTCCGGCCTAATCGGGCATTGGTTCACATACTCTGCGCCGTCTGCCCACGGATTCCTCGGCATCCTAACACCGTGCCTATAGCGACCATTGCAATTAATTTCATGTCATATACATCTATTAGTACATACATATTATAGAAATTACCTAAAAATAAAAGGGCTAAGCAAACAAGAAATTTGCGCTCTGATCAATTATTTACAATAGTTATATTCGATTTGAAACATTACATCAAATGCATACAGATGTACATCAGCCCTTAAAATATATATTTTTTCTAATTTAAAAAATAATAAAATTATGTATCTTTTATTAATTTGTCCTTCATGATTTTTTTTATAGTGTAAAAAATAATAAAAATTTTGCCCATTTGTTAATTTACACCTTTAGCTTTAAATTTTATTTTTTTAGTAAAAATATTAAATTTTGTATGGTTTTATTGAATTTTAATCAGAAATATTTAATTTTCCATTTTTTTTAAAAAAAAAAATAGATATTTTATCGTATCAAAATTTTACGGCTGGTTCTATCACTTGTCACTGTATATACATATGCAAATATATAGAATGGCATGAAGTTACCAGTGAAGGGTGAGGTTGTACGGAGACCGGTTTCGAAAGTCGACGATTAGGGTATCTCCCCTGTTGGCTTCTAGGGTTGGGCCTGGAAATTTTCCATTGACAGTGAGGATGTTCTTGGTGTTGCAGAGCCTGGTGTATGGAGTCGACTGCACCAAAAATGTATGGTGATGAGTTCTTCCATTGCAGTGAGGAAGAAGGGATCCTATTATGCAGGAAAACAGCAGGCTCAAAACTACTGTAATAATCTTTGGTTCCATGGTGATATAGAGAATTAATCAATCTCTACTTTTATTAATCCTAATAATACCTAATATATATGTCAACAGATATAATTCTGTGTTCTTCCTAAATTTCAAATTGAAATGCTTTCATTATTTAGTAACCATATATATATATATATAGATATATATATATATATATATTTCAAATTTCAAATACATGAATCCCAATTAATTAATTACTTATTTTAGAGCATTTAATTTTATTGCATTGGGATAATTATATTGATTAGTTTTGGTTTAGAGCATTTAATTTTAATGTGAGTGTGTTTTGTTTACTTTTTTGTAGTTCAAAAATACAAAAGATAATATAATTTTTACTTTAAAAAAATTAAATATTTTTGGATGACACAATTTACTCCATCCGCCCCGGAATTAAGTATCCATTTGCTTTTTGCACGTAGTTTTAGAAATATTAGTATTATACTGGGATATAGTAGGAATAAAGTAGAAATGACTAAAATAACCTTATTAGTATGTGTGATATAAAGGTAATGTCATTTGTGTAATATATTGTAAATGTTAAGTAAACAGTACAATTACTAAAAAAGGAAAATGAATACTTTGTTATCGGACGGACTAAAATAGAAAAATGAATACTTTGTTACGGAGAGGGAGTATATAAATTTAGGTGATAAAAGAGAGTTTAATATTATTAAAAATTTATAAAATATAATAATTTAATTAATATAATATTTATTTTTTTCCAGCTTTCTACTATTCCATATTATATATATTTTTTTAAAAAAATATTACATTTTGTTATTATTTTTTATTTAATAGCTATTCGCTTATGAACTTTAATTGATCTTTTTTATTAATATATGTAATAATTTTAAATATATTTTCATAATTAAACTTGTTGCTTTTTACATTCAAAATTAAAGAAGACTATCCATTTATATATATATATATATATATAATTAGCATCTAGATTAAGGAATAATATTTAATGTGTAAAAGTAATTGTGTTATATGGAAGGACAATAAATAATATTCTCTTTTAGCTTTTTTTCTTTTTTTTTTTCATAAAAAATAATAATAAAAATATGCTATCACAGTCTTGGAATAATTTTGAATTATTTCATTATTAAATAGTTATTATTATTTTTTCTACTAAAACATATATTTTACCATAGTAAAAATGTAAGAGAAAAATTATATTTATTTTATTTTTAATTATCCGTTACAATTAAAATACTATTATTTTTTAAATTTACGGTAAAAAATAAATGTATATTTATTAGATGAATAGAGAGAGTATTATTATTTTTTTATGTAGATAATCTTGTTGGTAATTTTAAAATATTATTAAAATTTTATAATGAACAATAAATTTATTTAATATTTAAATTTAATAGACTAAAATATATATTTAGCAATTTTTTAAATTGTAAATTGGAAAAAATATATCTTATTATATTTAGACATGGATTAAATTTATATTGTGTAATATATTATGTCTACTTAAAATACCCCAATTAATCTTAATGATTAGGTATTTTATGAAACACTACTAATGCAATTAATGTTTACTTCAAACATAAGTTGTGTTCTTTGTGGATTTTACAAATTTTTCTTATTTAAATTCTTTTTTTTTTTCAAAATATCATTTCAAATATTTATTTTTTATTTTTTTTATTATACTAAAAAATTATTTTACATTTAAAATATAACATCAATATCTATTTATATCATATCAAATAATTATTCAAATTCAATTTTTTTACTATTCAAAACTCCAAGCCCACAAACAAAAGACACTGTGACCTAAATATGTATTTTTCAATAGTAGATTTATTTTGATGGATAACAATATAGTGAACAAATGTGTCTATTTTAATTTCGAGTTTACACCAAGAAACGAAAATGATATACTCCCTCCCATAAATATAGTTTTAATTGGGTTGGACACGATATTTAAGGAATACTGATATTATATTGACAGTTGGTAAAAAATATGAATAAAAGACTTTTTTGTTGCTGTGACGTGAGTGTATTAGTCTAAAAAATAGTGACAAATGTGTAATTAAAATAGAAAAATATTGATAATTTTATGGTGATAAAGACTATTATTTTGGAACAACAAAAATGGTAAAGAACACTATTGTATTACGACATACACTAAATTACATTATAAACCTTGATGCAATTAAAGGTTCTGTCTCTTTTGAGATCCACCTAGCAGGTGATTTTCGTGGCTTTGTTTGGATTTTTAAGTCTAATTTTATTATTTATTAACTTTTTTAACAAATGATTATTTTTTATTTTTTATATTCAATTAAAATTTAATTTTATATTTAAAATATTAAATCAATATCTATTTACATTATATTAAATAAATATTTATTTAATTAAAATTTAATTTTATATTTAAAATATTAAATCAATATCCATTTATCATATTAAACAAACCTTTTAATTCAAATTTTAATATTTTAAAACTCATGTATCCAACACATTTTGTAATTTTCTCTTAATTAAATATCATATTCAGTTATTTTTTTAATTTTTTATTCCCCCAACAAAAGTTAAAATACAAATACACATTGTATTAAAATTTTATTTTACATTTTGTTTTTTTAATTCAAAATTTAAAAGAATAATTAAAAATATTACTTCCCTTTTTATTAAAATTAGTTAATTTGGATACGGGATGAAGATTTAAAAAATTGAATATTTTATTAAAAATATAATAAAATTAAAAATTTAAAAAAAGTTATAAATTTTAAAAATTTAATTAAAAATTAAAGTAAATGAAAAAATATATATAAAAAATAAAAATAGTGAAAAATTATTGTAAATAAATATTCTCTCCGTCCTATACGAAGAGTAACCGTTTGTTTGTTTTTTTACATAGATTTTTTAATATTAGTATTATATTGAGTTATAGTAAAAAAAGACAAAAATACTTTATTAGTATTATATAATATAAAGGTGGTGATATTTGTGTAATATATTGTAAATTATAAGGATATTTATTAAGTTAGATACGGTAATACAATTACTAAATTATGAAATAGTATCTTTAGAACGGACAAAAATGAAAAATAAACCCTTTTTGTGGGACATAAGATAGTACTTCCTCCGTCCGCCAAATTTATTTTCACTTTCATTTTTAGTCCGTCTACTAAATTTATCTCATTACTAATTTCGACAAAGTCAACAAATCAATATTTAATTATTACTCTCAATTCAACACTTACGTTCTCTCTCTTTATTTACTTTACTTTTTAACTAAATTTTCAAAAATACCCTCGACTAGCTGTCATTTCTTCAATAAAATATTTATTTTTGAGAGAATATTAAATAAAAAGTAATAATTATATATTAATTTATTGAGTTAAATTAAGTTTGGCGGAGGGATGTTAATAATTAAAATTCCATTTACCTTAATTAACGCCAACTAACTCCCATAAATACATATGTATGTATCTATACGTATCTGTCTCACCATAACCATAACCATAACTATAACCATATTCCCTTTCAGATTTCCATTCTATTCTCTTCCTAATTTCTGAAAACGCACAAATTCTGTTACAGTCAGATTCCATCTCCATTAACGCAGAGAAACCCTTCCCTTAATACTCACTCGATCTCGATTTCCAATCCTTCCCAAGCAGTAAGGCTACAGCTCAATTGGTAGAGCTCCTGGTTTCCAATTTCTCTTTCATTCGGATCCGCCATTGTTGGATTTCATACATATTGATTATGAAAGTCCCCCGGCCTTATTATGCGCCGGAGCCGCCGCTCCTCCACCGTCCGACGCCCGGCCACCGGAAAAAGGGCGCATGCGTCCGGCCGTGGCTGTTGATGGACGCCGGCGGGCAGGCGCAGGTGGTGGAGGCCGGGAAACATGACGTCATGCGCCGCACCGGATTACCTGCCCGTGATCTTCGAATTCTCGACCCGGTCTTGTCGTACCCCTCCACCGTCCTCGGCCGCGAGCGCGCCATTGTCGTCAATTTGGAGCACATCAAGGCCATAATTACCGCGCAGGAAGTGCTGTTCCAGAATTCTCGAGATCCTCTCGTCACGCCGTTTGTGAAGAAGCTTCAGGAAATCATTCTTCGCCAGGGTTTCAAGTCCCCTCAGGTTTCCCCCAAATCGCCATTAATACCTAACATTATGCGTTTTCAAATTTACTGTACGAACACGTCGGGCAGTTAATCATCGAGAATAGCATGATTTCACTTTAATTTTTTGGATTTGTAGTCTCTCTCTAATTGAATTTGATCGTATCTCCAGCAATTGCTTCTTTAATGTGTTTTTAACTATCATTCCAATTTGGTCTTCTCTTTAAAATTAGGAGTTTAGAGTTGAGTTTAATGCATTTGCTGACTGTCTATTTTGTAATGCTTCAGAAGGAAGAAGGTGAAGGAGATGACACTAACAATGGATCATCTTCGAATCTGTACAATTCGGATCAGCAGCCGTATCCGAATAGTCCTGCTGCCGAGCAAGACAATAGCAACAAAAATACGGATACGGACACAGAGCAACAAGGTGTGCAAAATGCTCGTGGTTTGAAGCTTCTTCCATTCGAATTTGTTGCGCTTGAGGCGTGCCTCGAGGCAGCTTGCAGCAGCTTGGACAATGAAGTATGCATTGATCTGCTCTGTTTTTCTGCAATTTTGTACTATTATGTTATCTATCGCGCTTGCTAATCTATTTTCCTGTCTGATCACGACAAGGCGAGGAGATTAGAGCAAGAAGCGCATCCGGCATTGGATAAGCTAACTTCAAAGATCAGCACACTCAATTTAGAACGCGTACGTCAACTCAAGAGTCGATTAGTTACCATCACTGGCCGCGTGCAGAAGGTATATGACATTTGGCTTTCATATTATCTTCTGCTCTAGTTTTGTAGCTGTTGCAGTTTTCTGTATACATTCTGTTCTTAAGGCTATCCATATCGATTCGGCGTCATTGGATGGAGACTTGTTTGCACCTTTTGGAACTGATATTTTGTCGACTGCTATTAGAGCTTGCAATGGTCGATTCTTGTCGGGTTGACGAGTTAAATTACTCGATTCTAATTCGACCAATTTATTACCGTGTAGGGTTAGTATTGACCATTTATTATCGTGTTGACTCGTGTTGACCAGTATACATAATTAAGTCAAAATCTTTGATTTTTAATTAAATTATTATTTTTTGTCTGTGTTCTCATAGTTTTGATTGGTTTGAGCATAATGTGTAGTTGAATTATTTAAAATTGAATTTAGTTTAAATTAATGGATAAGAAAATTATTAAATTATAATTATTTTATATATAAAATAAATATATTAATCAATATTAATATATTTTAATCTCGTTGTCGTGTCGGGTTCGAAATGAGAGCTTCAACCCTAACCCGACTTGTTTTTTATCATGTCAGGTTCGTGTCAATTCGTATATATAATCGAGTTAAAATCTTTTACTCAAACCCAATTATTTCGTATCAAATTGTCGAGTCGGGTCAGTTTTTGTCGGCTTTATCTGCTATGTAGTTATGCTTAAAGTATTATAAGCCATTCTTGATGAACCGAATTTGAATTGATCAGGTACGAGACGAGCTAGAGCATTTGCTCGATGATGACGAAGATATGGCGGAGATGTATTTGACAGAAAAGCTAGAGCAGCAGCACGAGGAAGATAACTCGTCTGTTTCTTCTGTAAGTGAGCTCGATGACTTGCCCGGAGAAGTGGTTCAACCCGAAGAAGAGAACAACATGTATGGATGAAAGCTTCTTCTATTTCTTCGATAGCATAACCTTCTAACAATTACTAGAATTATAACGCGATTTCGTTTTAGGGATTCAGCTGAGAACATAATGAAGGGTGAAGACAATTCTATGCTTTCTCAGATTATTGGTGAACCTAATGCTATAAGAAGAGATAGTTGTCGAACTGCTACGAGTGTTCATAGCGCCAACGCAAAGCGCCTCGATGTTGTGGAACTAGAAATGATCTTGGAAGCGTACTTTGTGCAGATCGATGGAACATTGAATAAACTATCCACGGTATGCTTCGTTTACATCTTTAAACATTCGTAATCAAAGTGTGTGGCGACTAACATGTATTATTAAGAAGGGACTGGAGTTCTAACTTAAAACTAATTGGTGTTAAGTGAAGTGTTTTTCACTTTTATATCGAAGAGGGAGTTCCCACAATTTTCTATGCGGGATAACAATATTTAACACTTTCCCTCATATATGAACATTGTGACTCTGATACTATGTTAAGAATGAATTTAGAATTCCAATTTAAAATTAATTGATAATAAGGGTGTGTTTGTTCGGGGGTTTGATGTTTGAGTTGAGATTTGAATAGTAAAATTTTGAATTGAAATAGTTGATGATATGATATAAATAAGTGTTGATGTGATATTTTGAATGTAAAATTGATTTTTAGTACTTCCTTTGTTCCATATATATCTATTAATTTGCTTTTTACACAGAGTTTTAGAAGTATTAGTATTATATTGGGATGTAATATAAATAAAAGTAAAAATACTAAACTAACCTTATTATTAGTATTGTATGATACAAGTTAATGACATCTGTATAATATATTATTAATTGGAAGGGTAATTGTAATCTTAGGTAGATAATATAATTACTAAAAAAAATAAATACTTTGTTATGAGATATATTAAAATGAAAAAATAGATAGATTGTCAAGGGATGGAGGGAGTATAATATAAAAAATGAAAAATAGGCGTGTGATTTGATATTGTTTGAAGAATTATTTTTTTTATGAATAATGAAAATTGGTTGAAGTTTTTTAGACGAACACATCCTAAGTGGAGTAGCTCTTCACTCTTATATTCACTAGGGATATTCCATAATTTTTCTATGGTACGACAATATTCAACATGTATACTCATTTGACTACTAAATTAATACGAAGAAATAATTCAACGGCGCAAGTACATGCGCTCATCTTCTTTTTTTTTTTTTCTTGTTTTGGTTCTAACTACGTATGTTTCTGTGTTTGGATGAAGCTGAGGGAGTATGTGGACGACACTGAGGATTACATCAACATAATGTTGGACGACAAGCAGAACCATCTTCTGCAAATGGGAGTCATGTTGACGACGGCCACCCTTGTAGTGAGCGCTTTCGTGGCCTTAACGGGAGTTTTTGGCATGAACATCCATATTGATCTTTTCAGCGACGATCCAAAAGATCAACCGATGCACATGCGCCAATTCCTTTGGACTACGGGCGGAGGTACCATTGGCTGTGTTATCATGTATATAGCTGCGATCGCTTGGTATAAACATAAAAAGCTACTGCAATAAACGAGTCGTCGAATTGGTGTTTTGGTTTCTCTTAGAGAGGAAAGAAGAATAGAATTTGCTTGAATCGAAGAACAATAGATACAGTAACTTGCTATTCGCCGAAAATCTATGGGTTGAGCATCTTTATGAATGTATTTTTTTGAGATTGGAAGTCGAATTCTTGGAGTTGATCACCATCACATTTGTTTTTGTTTTTCTATGTTTCTGTTTTAGGATTTTTTATGATGTACTTTGAGTACATTTTCGATTGAATTTAATAATATATAAAGTAATTTCAATAAAATTTAGTATGTTACCATAGTAAGTTTAACAAATCTAAGAAGTGATTGATAATTAATTGATAGGCATTAGATTTAATTCAATTAAATGGTTTAACTTATAAATATATTAGTTATTTGTGTTATGATAAATAATAAAAAATGGGTTTTTAAAATTAGTTTGAAAAAATTTTGATTTAATTTTAAAGTAATTTTTGATAGAATATTATGTGTTTTTTTTTTTTAAAAAAGAAACATACTCTTATTTATATACAAAATAATAATTTATGATATTTTTATATTTTATTTTTAAAATATTTAATTATATTTAATATTTTTTATTATTAATTACTAGTAAAATTTTACAGATTATATTTAAAATATTTATTTTTATTTGGTAAATAATTAAAAAAGTTTAAATAAAATAAAAACGTAAAATATAATAATAAAAAATCAGATAAAAATTAAGAATATATTTGTTTCGTAAAATCATTTAAAAAGATATTTTTTATATGAATAATAATACTCCTTTCATAGTTTAAAGATTGTGTTTGGCACGGATAATGGGAAAAAATACAAGTAAAAAACTTTTTGTCCTTGCGAATGTACTAGTATAAAAAACAGTGATAATTTTGTAATAATAATAAAAAAATAATTGTAGTTTTATAATGATATTATTATTTATAAAAATGAGACTATTACTTTGAATTAACGATGGTAAATAAGACTATTGTATTGGGACGGAGGAAGTATTATATAAATAATAAATATATATTAATATTTTTAAAAATATATTGAATAATTTTTATAAAAAAAAAAAACACATATAGTTGTGTTATTTTATGGTTTTTATCATACTATTCAAATTTATTTTTTTTAAAAAAATATCATATCAAACAGTTAATTTTTATTTTTTATATATATTACAAATTTATATCACATCACACGATTATTTAAATTAAATATTTTACTATTAAAGAATTCAAACAAAAAAAGTAAAATTTTTACGAATAAGAACTCTTTTTAGCTGAAAAATCGAAAATCAAAAGGCAAAGGGCGGGCGCCGCGCGAGGGGCCAAAATTCCCCGAAGTCCAAGAAAGATGGAGGGGTGGGTGGGGTTGGGTTCGGAAACCTCCAAACGACTTCCTTTCCTTTCCTGATAAACCCCAAATCCCGCGCAACCTTCGTTCACAAACACACTTTTCTGTCTCCCCATCCCCACCCTAACATGGACGACAAAGCCCACGCATATTCCAACCAACCTGGAGCCTCACCAGCAATGGAAATGGCAGAGGAAGCTCAATGGAAGCTCTACGAGGCCTACAATGAGCTGCACGGCCTCGCTCAGGAGTTTTCCACGCCCTTCGACGCTCCGGCGGTGCTCGTGGTCGGCCACCAGACTGACGGAAAGAGCGCTCTCGTCGAGGCACTAATGGGGTTTCAGTTCAACCACGTCGGCGGCGGTACCAAGACCCGCCGCCCCATCACGCTGCACATGAAATTCAACCCCGATTGTCAAACTCCACTCTGCTACCTCTTGTCTGACTCCGACCCCTCGCTTCTTCACGAGAAATCCCTCCAGGAGATCCAGGTGCATTTCAATTTTCGCCATTTCTTTTCATGTGCGATTTTAGTTGGCATTTTTATTGTTGATTTTGTTGTTGTTATTGAAGCTAGTACAAATGGAAGGGTAGGTGGAGTTCAATTTCTAGTCTTATCAGGAAAATTTATCTTGAATTGGAATAGGATGCCAAGTTTTAGTTTTTAAGTTGGAAGTTGTTTGGAGTGATTTATTTAATTAGTATAATTTGATTTATAATATAATATATGATTTTAAAAAAATTTAAAATGTGTTTAAATTTTCATTTTAATAAAATATATTACTCCCTCCGTCCCATTTACCATATTGTCGTTTTAGTTTGTCCCACAATCTCGTGTCACTTTCTTTTTTTAATTTTAAAATGAGCAAGCATCTTAGTTTCATTTTAAATTTTATAATTTAATTTTTTTTAATTTTAATTAAATTAATTAGTCATCTTAATTTTAATCTATAATGATTTATATTATAGTTTAATTATTTTCACTAATACATTCTTAATTATCTACTAATTATACTTATCCTAAATTCCAATGTCTACAGTAACCAAGACACCCAATGTGGGACGGAGGTAGTAGTATACAATAAGTATATCATAGTTTTTTTTATAGAGAATAAAGTTATAATATAATACAAATAAATAAAAATAAAAACATTTATTTATGATTATTGATTAATATAAATTAATTTTATAGAGAAAAAAAAGAGTTTTTGAATGTATATAAATACTCTTTTTTTAATCGAAGAGAGATAGAAATAGCTCATTTTAAGTGGTCTCATGTGACTTGGCTTTGTTTAGATACAGGGTTTGGAGGTTTTTTGAATTTTGGAAATTTGGAAAAAGTAAAAAGTTAGTATTTGATTTGATGTTTTGTGAAAGAAAAAATGTATTCGATGTGATGTTTTTTTTAAAAATGAATAGTGCTAAATGAGTGAAAGTGTGCTGTGTAAACAGAGTCTTAATATTTGAAAAAAAAAATTGGGAACATAGTGTCAATCCAAATCCAACCACTAGCCAAACACATATAGATGGAAGTTTTAAGGTGTTAGGAATGTGTTGCTTATTTGTCACATATGCAACATAGTGTCATCGGTGATGTTGCTCGAGACGACAATGATTCTGGTTACATTGGTTCAACTACATAGCGAATTAGAATGTAGTTTACAATGAACAAAATCCATGTTCATTTTAGTATGATAACACCAAACTATTTATGCTCAATGATTGCAGGTTTATATTGAAGCTGAAAATCTGAGGCTGGAACGAGAGTCTTGCCAATTCTCATCTAAAGAAATTATAATTAGAATAGAATACAAGTACTGTCCGAACCTTACTATAATAGACACTCCTGGTCTTGTTGCACCGGCACCAGCTCGCAAAAACCGTACATTGCAGGTTAGGTTTTTAATTTGATGAGTACTTTTCTTCACCTCAGAAGCACTCAGGTGTGAAAGTTGAACTACTGCATTGGTAGAATCAAGCTCGTGCGGTGGAGTCGTTAGTACGAGCTAAAATGCAGCATAAGGAGTTCATAATATTGTGCCTTGAAGATTGCAGTGATTGGAGCAATGCCACAACTCGGAGAATAGTGATGCAAGTATGGTTCCAGTTTCTTCTTCTTCCTTATATATATATATATATATTTATCTTTTGGATTAAATATACGGAAGGCTGCAGTTTCTGTTACCTGTTGATTATCTTAGAAGATAGCCTTGCCTGACATATTCTGAACTCATGAAATCAAACGTTTATTAGACGGCTGTAAACCCATGTCCTGCCCAAAACATGCGGTTCTAGTTCCACTAATGGTGTACTGGGCCCATAAATATTCATTTGTTTATATACCTCCTGAGTAATAGAGGAAGTTTTGTGGTTGCTGACTAGAGTGACACTGTAACAAGTGTGGATATGAGGACTAGCCCTTAAACAAGTGCTTATGTTGATGACAGGTGTAGTCCTAAAACTAACGCTGAACTCAATCTCTATGTTTACATTTTGGCTTGTGATTTCTGCTACCATCTTGTACTAAGGATATAATCGTGTTTGTAAAACTGCATTTACTGTTTAAGAAGTTGAAATATGCCACTTATCTGTCTATTCCGCTGCACAATTCCTGTAAAATATATCTAAGCATATCTCTTGAAGGATGAAATTTTATATTTTGTAATTTGAAACTCTCCTGAAGGCGTTCTCTTCATTCAGACAAAAAGGTTTGGAACACAATAGCATGATTCAAGAAAGTTGTCTATGTCTAGATGATCGGAATACTCACCTAAAAATTTAAACTATTAAGATACATCATTAATTTTATCTACATACGCGAGTCAACCAACATACCCCTCAAGTGCTGCACATGAATATATGCGAGATAAGGACGGTGGGACTCGAACTCGAGATCTAAGACTCTGATACTATGTTAAGTGATCGAAATGACCGTCTCACCTAAAAGATTAAGCTATTAGAGATATGCGTTATTAATTTTATCTACATATGGGAGTCAACCAACACACATTTTGGATCCAGATTATGGGTTTATTTGTTAGACTCTTATAATGCTTTATGCAGGTCATGATACCTACTCAATCATGCATTAGAAATTCCCTTTCAATTCATGCAAAACTTGATGAAGTTGCCTGGCATTTAGAAACTGGGATTATAATATATAAATTTTGTAAAATACCAAGACTAGTCTCATCTCTCAAATGTGTCTTTTCAATTATTTGACTAGTTGAATGATTAGCTCTATAATGTTCTGTCTTGTAGATTGATCCAGAACTTTCAAGAACCGTACTTGTCTCAACAAAGCTTGATACAAAAATCCCCCAATTTGCTCGAGCTTCAGATGTAGAAGTTTTTCTTTCACCACCATCCAGCACACTTGATGGCTTCATGTTAGGTGATTCACCTTTTTTCACTTCTGTTCCTTCTGGAAGAGTTGGATCTGGCCATGAATCTGTATACAGATCTAATGATGAGTTCAAACAGGTCAGATATATTTCCTTCTTTGTCTCATTAGTTTAGCTGCTACTTGGCCAGGATAGTCAGTTATGATGACTACTGCTGTATGAGATATGAAGTTATGATGTATTCTGATACATAAATTCTTATGTTTTCTAAGGCTATATCTTTAAGAGAGATGGAAGATATAGTAGCTCTGGAGGAAAAATTGGGTAGAACACTTTCAAAACAGGAAAAGAATAGAATTGGTGTTAGCAGCCTTAAGTTGTTCTTGGAAGAGTTGCTGCAGAAACGGTACCTAAGCTTGATGTTGTTTTAACAGTTGCTCCTTTTATAATTTTCTCATTCTGTACGTCACAATTTTGTTGTGCTTCTTTTTGCAAAGGTATATGGACAGTGTTCCACTGATCATTCCACTTCTTGAAAAAGAGTATCGGAGCACAACAAAGAAGCTAAATGACATAAATCAGGAACTCAGGTGTAAATTGCTCGTGAAGGACTTTGAAGTACATGTTGATAGTTGAATAGAGTGCATAAATTAGGAGTCAACTTATCAATTAAGCTCTTCTTATTTTGTCAAACTATTGTTGGTGATTGGTTAAGACACTAGAACTTTTATTTTATCTCTTCCACTCTGTTCCCAATTCCTTTGCTTGATGTAATCTGTATCCTGTATGGTCCTCTGAGTTGGTTTCTCTGCTGCATTTTTCAGCACTTTGGATGAAGCTAAGCTGAAGGAAAAGGGGAGGGCCTTCAATGATCTGTTTTTGACTAAGGTTGACACATATATAGTTCTCTGACTATTCCTCAAATCATAGGCTGGAGCAATACTTTGCTATTTATCATTAGTACATAGAGGAGTATATTTTACAAATTTGGTGCAAGTTATTTGAAACGTGCTCATTATGCAAGGTATTACACATTGTCTTGTTTTTTTGTTTTTTTTTTTGTTTTTTCTCAGGCTCTTATTCATTGATAGGCTAATGAATAAATATGTACTATATGTGATGGGTCACCATACTTCATTAGGAGCTGATCTTGTTCCAAATTCCAGCAATATTTTACTGACATTTAAATATGTTCAAGATATATTTTGTTTCCATGAAAGAATATCTAATGGGATTTATGCTTTATACCTCTTTCAAGTTTGTTAGTACACTATGCAACAATTTTACTGAGTGCTGGTAATACTGTTTCTAAAAATTTACGTGTAGTCAGACGCGAGCATGCTCTTAAGTGCATAGGTTTACAGATATTTACCTTTTTGCAGTTAAGTTTCTACTCTAAATAAAATTTCTTGTATTGCTCAGCTCTCACTTCTGTTGAAAGGGACAGTTATTGCACCACCTGATAAATTTGGTAAGTTTCACTAGTGCAGAAGAGTTTTTTATTTTTATTTTTACTCAACAAACCCCCCCCCGGTGCTTAGCTTTCAAACAAGGAAATTTCACTACTGCCAGTTATTTCACTTTCACGTGCATTCCATAACATTCAAACTCATGAGCTCAAAGCATTTATATTATTAAGGACATTTTCCTGTAACTTGCTTGAAAAAATTGTAAAATCATACCATATATACTGAAATGGGAGATATTTCCTCAATATAATAATCACGTTCCTTTTTGCAGGGGAAACACTCCAAGATGAAAGAGTTCATGGTGGTGCATTTACAAGCGCAGATGGTCTTCAGTTTCCCCACAAGTTAATTCCTGTAAGTCCTCAATGCTTTATGTAATGTCGCCTGATTATCCTCTTCAAATATCTTTGGGCGCATCGACATTGTCTTTGTGCATCTATATTTATGTGGGAAAGTTGTATTTGTCCTTTATATATATACCCAATTATTAATATTGTCTATAAAAACTTTGAAATGTTGTAACATGGCTTTGCTCATATATTTATTTATTTATTTCGCAATTTTGGCCCTCCTAGCACACTTGAATGATTTCTACAATTCAAGTGCAAGACCAAAATTGCAAAATAATGAATCGTGTGTCCAAGTTATGATTATTCAAAAATTCAGAATTCACCAAATAACTTGTACCTTCTCTAGCAAATTTGTTCTTTTGTAACTTTTTCCCCTTTTTAATTATTTAATCTATTATTTCTCTAAGAAAAATCACATCCAACGCCATTTTCTGCATAAAATATTACACCCAATGGCTTTTTACTATGGAAACATCACAATTTCCTATAAACTATACTATTTTATCACATAAAACATCACATCCAACCGCTAGTTAAGCGCGCTGACAATATACTTAAAATTGTAGTTTTAGATAGAGATGTATCTAGATAGATTTATATCATGATATAGTTAGGATTATTAGGATGGGTTGGTACCTCACTTGCATTCATATGAAATAACCTACCTTTTCATATTCAACAAAACACAAACACAAAGCCATACAATTTTCATCCACCACACATTTTTTTGCTACCAATCTATTTCTTCTCCACTGCTGTTGCTGCTACAATTTGTTTTTGCATTTCTCCCAATATGGATGCTAAATATGATACTTGGTCAGCAAATGATTGTGATGACATGGCTTTTCAATAGTAAGGAAGAGTTTGTAAGTAAAAACCTCATGCTCTTGAACACTTAGAAAGCCATGTGAGATGTATTGTAATGATAAGAATTTATCTTGGATGTTTGAGCTGTATGAGTAGTTTTTTTCTTGGTATTCAGACTGGTCAATTTGTTAATGAGTATTATTCTACTCTCAAAGGTATACTTGATAATATTTTAGTTTACCACTCTCTATTTACATGGGTGGTTTGCTCAACGGGTGGAATTCATGGTAGTAAAATTTTTATTTGGCTTAGATGCTGATCTCCGTGTCACCACTGGCCATTTCAGTCTTGGCTCTTAAGATACTACTGCAGTGTTTGTTTGAGATCAAGGCCCAAGTGGTGGTCATAGTCATAGCCACGGTCATGGAACCAATTTAGCCAGAGATGACCTCATCGTAGTAATTCTGTTCATCAAATCATGTTTCTGAAAAGTGTTGGAAGAAGTTTGATAAATCTGTGGGCCAACACCATTTGTTGTACTGACCCGAGTCCCTCATCTGTTTTTGGCAATTTGATACATTCTTCTAGCAATTTCTTCATCATTCTGTATAGGGTTTTGCCTTTTATTTTATGGCTTATGGTAATATTATGACTTGTGATTTCCAAATGTTAAGGAAGAAATCAGATTCATAACCCACTTGTAAGTTGTTGTTGCTATCTTTAGATTTAGGATCTTGAAATTTCTTTTTTCTTTGCAGAATGCAGGGATGCGTCTTTATGGAGGTGCTCAATATCATCGTGCAATGGCTGAGTTTCGTTTTGTTGTTGGGGGTATCAAATGTCCACCTATAACACGTGAAGAAATTGTAAATGCTTGTGGAGTAGAGGACATTCATGATGGAACAAATTATTCAAGGTAATTATTCTTAAAAACTATGCTAATATGACGTTATAAATCTATAAATTTAGGAATGGCTTTAGTTGCAAATTTGTGTTTTGTAGGGTGAAAAAATTGTTCGATGTGATATCTTGCATGCAAAATTGGTGTAGGATGTAATGGTTTTGGAGAGAAATTGGTAAATTGAATAATAAAAATAAAGATATTAAAAACATAAGTAAACAAACCCCGACTTGATTATTATTTTATTGCTTTATTGACTGGGTTTATTTTCTTTGCCTTTTGATATGCAGAACTGCTTGTGTAATTGCTGTTGCTAAGGCTCGTGACACCTTTGAGCCTTTTCTTCATCAGGTATTGAATTCAATTCTATGTTTATTTTTCCTCAATTTACTTCTCTTTAATATGTACACTTTCCTTTATGATGAAAATTTATATGGTTATTTTACTGAGCAAGTTAATCAAGCATAGGTTCATTAGATTAATTTCCAGATGCGTTTTCTTCTTTCATGTGTTATATGTATCTATCTATATATAGATATATATATATATATATATTAATTAAGACATTAATAATTCATCCATCATTGGTCAAATATATTATCTAAGCTGACAGGCATTTCAGTTCCTTAAAAAAAATATAACACTATAACTATCAGTCATGTGTTCTTACTCTTGACTTCCCTGTAATAATGTGTCTTCTTTTTCTTTTTATGTTTTTGTTTTTATGAAAGGGCTAGACTATTGAGATATATATATATATATTAAATTTGGCAATCATATGTTTATTTCTGATCTGTATTTAGTTTTGAGTTGTGAATACTTCTCTTCAGTGATCTTGTGATTTGACACACCCAGCATTCATTTCATTCTTTGTAAACCAGTTGGGTGGCAGGTTGCTTCATATTTTAAAGAGGTTGCTTCCAATTTCAGTTTTTCTTCTTCAGGTAGAGTATTTGTTCTTTTAAGAAACAAGTATCACTCATGGCTAGAAAAAAAGTAATATATTGCTATTTATCTGAACTACATTGTGTGATTGTTCTCACAGAAAGATGGTGAATATCTTAGTGGCCATGAAGTTTTCCTGAAGCGTGTTGCCTCTGCATTTAACAACTTCGCTGAATCGACAGAGAGATCATGCCGTGAAAAGTTAGTATAACACCCTCATTTCCGTCTTCATTTATGTTTCTCTGGTAAAATAGTACTATATAATTTTTCCAGTTTTTTTCTTGCCATTTAACTTCTCATGAAATCTGTGTAGTGTTTGTTGCTGGTCTATTAATAGCTGAATCCAATTTCAGAAACTTTGTCTTTACTGATAATATCTAGAATTTTTTTTTTTATTATTTACCTTAGGGTTGTAAATTCCTTTGCATGTTATGCGTGTTGCTTTTTCTTAAAATTTTGGCCTCTTCAACAAAAATGATGACAAGCTTGCATAATGTTTGTATGCCTCCTGCACATTAACTTGTTCGTCTGAATTCAGTGGAAATTTTTTTTCTGGACTTTTTGTTTCTTCCCTTTATAACTGGTGCTCATTAAACTTATCATCTGATGTTATGCATTGAACTGTGATTGATGGTGTAAAAAAAATTATAGGTGTATGGAAGATTTAGTGAGCACCACTCGCTATGTTTCATGGTCTCTGCACAATAAGGTATGCTAGGCTGTTGATATTGTCATGAATGAACTATTTGCTCCACTTTATTAATCTATTGACACTGTATGGGTTTGTTCTTTTAAAGTTTACACATTTCCTAGTAAAAAACAAAAAAAAAAATTTACCCACATATTTCTCAATAACAATACATTATTTTTTCTCACAAAATATGTAAGAAAACAACAAAAACTTCACTCAAACAGCATTACAATTCTTATAACACTTATACAATTTCCAATAACTATTAGCAAAAAAACTCAAAACACTAAAAGAACACACCCTATATATAGTGGGATAAAATTATATGGCATATTTGTATTTCATAATCGATATCTAGAAAGTAGACCTATAATTCTTCTTTTCCAAAGTTTATGCTTTTTTTGGTTTCGAAGCTTTATGTTAAGTCTTTGGATGTGCAAACTTCTGAATTCCTCAAAATACAAGATACCAATGTCTGTGCTGTGCTGTGCTGTGAACTAATAGATTGAGCTTGATGATGGGCACGTTTAATTCCTTTTTCTTTTTTTTGAATTCATCGTTGTGCTGCTGGTGTAATATGCTTGCTTTCATTTTTCTAATCCCTACCTTTTTTAAGAGAATTGCTATTGTGTACAAGACTTCCGGAAATTGTTGCATGTTCGCACATGGTTCTTCTCTTTTCTTTCTAACCTTGCACAATCACATGGCAGAATAGGGCTGGTTTGCGTCAATTCTTGGATTCATTTGCTGGATCAGAACCATCTACAATGGGTGTACATTCTAGCAGTCTATCTCCAGAGTTTTCGTCTGGTTTTGTAGGCAATAATGATAAGCAAGATGTTAAGTCCAGGACAGATGTGAAGCTCAACAATTTGGCCTCCGGAAATGATTCAGCCGGCAGTGTTGCAACAACAGAGACAAGGCTTGCCGACCTTTTAGATAGTACATTATGGAACAGAAGGCTTGCTCCTTCATCTGAAAGAATTGTTTATGCGTTGGTTCAACAAATATTCCATGGAATCCGAGAATATTTCCTGGCATCCACAGAGCTCAAGGTTTGATCGTATACGTGCACTCTTATCCTAATAAACTAATGTTCCTAAGAACAATATTTTTGAAAACCACATGCACAGATTATTAGAATTGCTGTTATGTTATCTTTTCTTATATCCTTTTCTAATCTGAGATTTTTGTCCATTTTTAGCTGTAAAATATTCTGAGGAATTCACTATGCATTAATGGACCTTTTAACTTTTGTGAAACACGACACTTCGCATTTCCCATGTAAAAGGAGACTACTCTTCTATATACCTGACTTTTTGACATGGTTGTCTTTTTTGTAGTTCAACTGTTTCCTTCTTATGCCTGTTGTCGACAAGCTGCCCGCACTTCTCCGGGAGGACTTGGACTCTGCATTTGAAGATGTGGATAATGTCTTTGACATTACCACAATGAGACATGCTCTTGCGCAGAGGAAGCGGGAAACTGAGATCGAGCTTAAAAGGGTATATCTTTTGTCATATTTTCCTTCCCTTGAATGTGAGTTTTTGGTCTTTTTTTGCTTACTTTAGTGGTTAAATTCCTTTGTAATATGCAGTTGCAAAGACTGAAAGAAAAATTCAGGAAAATTCACGAACAACTTGTTTCGAATGAAGCCATATTCAGGCCATAGCAGGCAAGCATTTTCCTGTGTGTGTGTGCTGCTTATTGAGTTATATTTAAACCACTTTTTATGTAACAATGGCAGATGTATTAGAAATTGTGCTGCTTTCATCCAATGTACACTGTATTTGGGTGATGAGTATATTAACCATATTAAGCATTTATCAAGGTGTGTAATGAGTATTATTATTGTGTCTTTACTGGCTTACCACCATCACATTTTGATTTTTGAGTGTCTGTTTTGGGTTGTCAATGGAGTATGATATTGGCCTATAAGCTCTTCCAAACTACAGAGTAAGTGAGTTTGTAACACCTACAATATATGTTAGAAGTTTTGAAAGTTCTAGGATTTTGGAATTTTTGAAAATAGTAAAAAGTTATATTTCCAAATTCCAATACAATAGTTTTATTTCTATAAATAATTATATCATCATAAAATTACTCTTATTTTTTT
The DNA here is from genome assembly GCF_009805555.1 of Andrographis paniculata. NCBI lineage: Eukaryota > Viridiplantae > Streptophyta > Magnoliopsida > Lamiales > Acanthaceae > Andrographis > Andrographis paniculata. The sequence continues at coordinate 5,414,477 of NW_026137402.1, forward strand.
TTTTATTACACAATTGTCATTATTTTTACTCTAATACACTCACAACGTCAAAAAAAGTTTTGTATTCATACTTTTTATCAATTATCGATATAATATCAATATTTTTTAAATTTTGTGCTTAACTTAATTAAGATTATATGTATGGGATGGAGAGAGTATTTGATATGACAAGTGAGGCTGATCCTGGCATTGGTTTTGGTGTTAATGAGGCGTATTTGGATTTAAAATTTAATATTTGAGCTATGGATTTATAAATTTATATGGGTTGAATTGAAGATGAGATATGAATTTGATAAAAAAAATTCTTTCTGAATTTGACCCTGTTTCGAATTAGGTTAAATTAATCATTTTAAAAATTAATATTATATATTTTGATAATTGTTTGAATTTATAATTGTATACACTATTCTTTTGTCTTCATTGTTTTTATTTTTATTTTTTTATAATTTTTAATGTATTTATTTTTCAAATCACTATTTTCACAATGAAATCAAATTTGCTAATTAAATAATTTATAATGATATCAAAAATAATTTTTCTGTTAACAAGTAGGCAATAAACAGGCTATGAACAAAATCAAATATCATATTGCATGTAAATTAAATTGATTCAAAAGAACTTGTGTTGGGACTGGGTGGCATTGGGCATTGGTTGTGGTGGTGGGTTCGTCCTTGTGACCTGCGGATGTGCCTTGTGTCAAAAGTCTCCTGGCGGTGTTGGGTCGGTCCCGATTGAAGTGGTCAAGCAGCAGGCCCTTTTGTAATAGACGGCATAAGGTGGACATGGAAGGTCCATTGATTGGTCCTTGGTTTGAGGGGAATATTGTTGGGGTGCAAACCCAAAAAAAAATTTTACATTCTGAGTGAACTCCACTAGAATGAGGCCTTTTGGAGAATATCCAAAAACAAATCCGTGCGGGTTCAGCCCATAGCGGACAATATCATACTATTGTTGAGTGAGTTGACCCAGTCTCAAAAACTTCCCTATCTTAATGCTTGATTGTTTCTCTTTTTCTAATCAGAATTTTACCTCTTATAATTCTCGATGTATTGTCCCTAATATATTCTCACTCACACTTATTCGTTTTTTAATCATCGAGCAAATTCCTATTACGATGAAAAATTACTCCACCTATTACGATTGGTTTTAGATTGGATGCCCAAATTCCTTCTGTCAGGAAGTATAATATTTATATTTTTGTAAATAAACGGACCAAGTATTATACTCCCTCATTTCCAATTCAAAGCATCTTTTATATTTTTATTTATTTTACTCAAAAGTATAATTTTGCTATTCAATAATTGTACATTAATATAAAATACTTTTAACTTTTCCTTAATTATAAATATTGCATTACATATACAATTATTTCACAATACATATATTTAAATACAAAATAGAGGCTATATATGCCACGCAATGCATAGACAAAACCATAATGGAGTGCGTGTGAAAGCACCAGCATCAGATTCCGACAAGGAAAAATAATTAATCCAGAAAACGCCTTTGCTTTACTTGTCCCACATCGGAACCTCTTCCCTCGAACTCCCCCTACTATAAATACTGGCGTGTGTCCTCCACACTTCTCCCTAAAATTAAATAATACTCCCATTTATAAATACTACTCAAATATAATTAAATAATAATAAAAAAAATCCATATTTAATTAACTAATCCGCCATGGAAGCTCCCAAGCAAAACCTTCCTCAAAAGCCCCACCGGATCCTCCCCAGAAACGACCCCGACGCCGAGGCGCAGCCGCCGCCGGAGCCCGACTACTCCCACCGCGCCCAGTGGCTGCGCGCCGCCGTCCTCGGCGCCAACGACGGCCTCCTCTCCACGGCGTCGCTCATGGTCGGCGTCGGCGCCGTCCGCCAGGACGCCAGGACGATGATCCTCACCGGAATCGCCGGCCTCGTCGCCGGCGCCTGCAGCATGGCCATCGGAGAATTCGTCTCCGTCTACTCGCAGTACGACATAGAGGTGGCTCAGCTCAAGAGGACGCCGGCGGAAGCCGGAGACCGCCGGCCGGCGAGCAAGCTGCCGAGTCCGGTGCAGGCGGCGCTGGCGTCGGCGTTCGCTTTCGCGATCGGCGCGGTGGTGCCGCTCCTCGCCGCCGCCTTCGTAAGGAACTACCGCGTCAGGCTTGGGGTGGTGGTCGCCGCCGTCAGCGCGGCCCTGCTAGGGTTTGGAATCTCCGGCGCGGTTCTCGGCCGCGCGCCGCCGGCCAGGTCGGCGGCGAGGGTGGTCGTCGGAGGATGGCTCGCCATGGGAATCACTTTTGCTGCTACTAAGCTAATTGGTTCTGCTGGTCTCTAAATATATACATACATATTATATATATATATATGTTTTGATATTATAAATTATTTAATAATGTTGTTGAGTAATATTTATCTCCGATTGTTATTTTAAGAAAATATCATATTTAATGTCTTTTTTACAGATGTTACGATTTTGTTGTTTTTTCACCTTAAAAGTATTTTTAAAAAAATATCGAAACAACAGCGGCCCATTTTAATGGATTTGATTCCAAGATTACTACTCCAGTCTCGGTCACTTTACTTTTTGCGTCGTTATAAATTTTTTTGTACGAATATCCTTTATTAGTATTATAAGATATTAATTGAAGTATTTCTGTAATTTTTTTTTAATTTATTCTATATTTTGATATAATAATTAATATTCAAATATAAATACGCAAAAAGTAAACTAAACTCTTAGAGCCGGACGGAGGTAGTACTAGTTTGTGTATGACATACGCAAATTGGCTTCGAAATTAGCTTCGGATTCAATTTTTGATACTCTTATAAAATTAAGGTTTCGAATCGAAGCTGTTCTGTAACTATTGCTATACGTTTCGATTTTTTTCGAATCTTTCATTTATGAAATAAATTTGGATTATTAAATTAATTAATGTATAAGTATATACACAAGAATCATCATCTTCTCCTAAATTAGTAATTTTGGGAATTAAAGTTGAAAGAATGAAAGTGGTGTTGAGTCACATATTCGATCACTTAGTTCACACTTTTTTCATTTATAAAGTTATTTTAAAAGTATCAACTTTGGCCAACTCAATTTGGTGCTTTCTTCTTGAACACACTTAATTTTATAATGTATACCATAAAGAATATTAATTAAATTCACAAAAATATTATACTAATGACAATTTATTTATTAAAAGAAAAAGATATTTTATGTGTTCAAACTTGATTTTGATTAAAATTTTTGGACCTCTTAATTACATGTAGGAAGAAATCCAAACAAGTATTCTTGCCCTTCTCATGACTATGTATAGAGTAAATTGTCAATTTCGAAAAAGGATTTCAGAATAATAAACAAAAACATCGATCTACAAAATACCGTAGCAATTTTTATTATGGTTAAAAAAAAATAAAGTCCTATATTTTTGTGAAACTGATTCTAATATATATAAATAAAAAATAGTTGTGATACTAATTTGAACTATCCTGATAAAAACAATTATAAAGCACGTAAATAAACGGATAATATGTATTGTATGAAATAAAAGCACTTGTTATCTTTTCATATTTGTAGATGTGTTGATCCACCTTGGGCCCTTTCCAAATTTTTTTATTAGTGTAATTTTTTTCTAGTAATTAAGATTTTCCCCTCCCCCAATTCGTAATTAATACTATATATTATTATTATTATGATTTTAATTTATAATAATATATAATATTTTTATTTATAGATATATGTAAAAAATAAAATATCTTATCTTAAATATTACTATTTTCGTAGTTTAGTGTAATTTTTTTTTTTTTTTTGTCTCGTTTATTTTGTTTTTCAGTGTCAATGAAAATTTAAAAAGTTAGAAACAACAATTTGGTAGAGATAAATGGACGAAAAAATTGTTACATTATTTTTTTTTTACACACTCAAACAACCGAATGATTAATTCAAATAAAAAATAATAATTTCCGCCATGACTCGAAATAAGTTGAAACTAAAAATAAATAAAACAGACAAATATGACAAAATATATCTTTGTGACTTTATGAAATTACTTATAAAAATCGATAAAAATAAATAAATATATATATATATATATATATTTGTGACAGATGACAAGATAAATGTATAATAGTTTCCTATTGAAGTGGAGAGAATATAAAATTTGAGATTTTTCATTGGGATTTGAATAGTAAAAATTTTGAATTTGCATAGTTATATTATGTGATATAAATAGGTGTTGATGTGATATTTTGAATGTAAAATTGATTTTTAGTATAATATAAAAAATAAAAAATAGGTGTTTCACTTGATGTTTTTTTAAGAAAAAAAATTAGATGAATAGTGTATTTAAAATCCAATCCTCAAACACACTTTGGGGGTTTGGATTTTGGATTTGGATTTTTGAGGATTTTTAAGTATGGATTTTTAAGTTGTGTTTGTTTGAAGATTTGAATTTTGTAATGATTATGTTGGAAGAAATTATTATTATATTGAAAAAAAAGTGATGTATTTATATGATAGTTTGAAATCAATGATATTTAAATATTGTTAAAATAAATAAAAGTGAAAAAGTAAAGTGATGTTGGAGTTGATATTTAAAAAATATTTTTTTAAAAAAAGTTTTTGGAGATATTATTATTTTTATTTTTATTTCAAGGGTTTGTTTGTTTGAAGGTTTTGACGGTTGGGTGTGTTCGCCAGTCCGTCGATCAGAGCTGAAGTTGACAGGTCGCAGATATTTTCGCGACAATTTCTGCGCGAAAGGAAGCCTATGGTCTAGCAACGTACCTAGAATATAGGGTTAGAATTTTGAATTCCAATTATGTACAATGTTTGTACAGTAAAATCAGGGACAAATTGTTTCATCTTAATCATTTTTTTTCAATTTATTAAATATCCAACTTACTCATAAGCTCTCATTTTATCTATCACATAAACATATTTTTTCCAAAAAATGGAGTATATTAATTTAAAAGATTAAATGAAGTTAGAATATTAGTTGTGTTTGTTTGAAATTGTTTAGTTTTCTATAATTCATTAGATTTTTTTTTTTAAAAAAAATATATATCAAATCAAATAGTATACATATTTTAATAATATATTAAATATTAATTTTATATTTTAAAAAAAACATCAATACACATTTATATCATATTGAATAACTATTCTAATTTAAATTTTTATTGTTCAAAACTTAATTTTAAACTTAAAATCCAAGCAAACATGCTTATATTTTTGTCCTTGAAAAGAAAGATATGTCCCCAAAAATTAATGAGAAAAGTAGTTTTATGGGAAAAAAAAAAGTACACTATAAACTTTGCTTTGATTTTTTCCCCCCATTTTTTTATATATAAATTTCACTATAAAAAAAGAAAAAAAGTTCGGGTGTATTTGTTTGGGGGTTTAGATTTAAATAATAAAAAATTTGAATTTGAATAGTTATATCATGTTATATAAATAGGTCTTAATGTGATATTTTGAATGTAAAATTGATTTTTAGTATAATATAAAAAAAAAAAATAGGTGTTTGATTTGATGTTTTAGGGAAAAAAAAAATTGAAATGAACAGTGGATTGAAAATCCAATCTCCAAACAAACACACCCTTGTAGTTATAGTCTTGTACATAACATTTATTATTATTATTATTATTTTGGTACTTTAATTAAAGTTTGTATTAAAATAGTCTTATATCTAATTCATAGTCATAAAAAAAAAAAAAAAAAGTTATTTGATATCAAAATATTTGAATAATCACATGAAAATTTTTACATCAAGGATTGATGTTGATCTAAGTTATGTCACCAAATTATTGTATATTTATATAAAATATAAATCCACATTAATATTTAGTGTTAAAAATTATCACATAGCTATTTAATAAAAAATGTTGTATATAAGACTACGATGATATTTACCTTAAAAGATATTTATCTGTTATGCAATTTTGTACGTTTATTTGACTGGACACATATTTTAACGTGGAAATATATATATATTTTACTTTTTGTACTTTTTAATGTGTATATAAATAAAATAGTCTTGTTCAGTAAATACAATACTTATTTTTTGAATTATATTAATTATGTTTAAAATTTTATATATCCAAAATAAAAAGAAAAATAAATTTGTTGCAAGCACAACAAGAAAAATTGGACATAATTTTTTTAGTACAATATATAGACTTGTATTAATGCTAAATTTTTCTCTTAAAAACAAAAAATGATTTCCCTTTAAAATTCACCATTTAATGCATTTCACATACATATAGATTAACGTCAAATGAGTTTCCCTCAAACATTAACTTCATGATCAGTGATGCTTATAGTATCAAATTTGCAGTGAATCATACTTCCTCCGTCTCATATTTATATATTTATTTATTTTTTACATGGAATTTTAAAATATATTGGGATAAAGTAGAATTAAAGGTAAAAAGACTAAATTAATCATATTAGTATGGTATGATATAAAGGTAATGACATTTGTGTAATATATTATAAATTGGAAGGGTATTTGTAATGTTAAGTAGGTAGTACAATTACTTAAAAAAAAAAAATAGATACTTTGTTATAGGACGAACCAAAATAAAAAAATTTACAGATTGTTAAAAAATGGAGGGAGTATTTTCTAAAATTTTCATCACCACTTCAACTAAATCCATCGAATCCACTTGAGAGAAGCCAAATTCGTAGTCCTTAAATCCTTCCAATATTATTCCTTGAGTGAAGCAAAAAATCAGTTCAAATAAACACTTTAGAGCACAAGAACAAACCGACTTATGTTGAATTATATAAGTCGAACTTCGTAATAGAAAATAAAAACGAATCCGGTCAATCCACAGCCGCCTTGACATTTTTCATCACTTTCTCCCCTTTTTCGGTCGAAAAAGTGCAAGAGTTGTCCAAATCTTTGATATTTTCTAAATCGGCCGGAAAAATCACAGACGGCAATGACAAGAGAAAATCTAAATCGTGAATGAGATAATCACGGTGAGGGGTGAAAATAAATGAATAAATGAGATAACTGAAAAATAAATGATCGATGGATAATTGAGTAAAAAATTGAATAATAGGGACAATAATATATAAACAAAAAATAAAAACACACTTTTAAGAATAATAAATACTATTATTTACTTTATATCATTAGATAAATATATAATTTATATTAGATATAAAAATATTATAATATAAAATGTAATATTTTGTAATGATTTTTATATATTTTTAAGTGAATATAATTTATATTGTATATATTATGTTAATATATCTTTCCTCTATTACATTCAAAGTTTTTTTGTTTTTCTTTTGACATTTAAATTTATTTATTTCTTATTTTTTTAGTAGAGAAATTATATTTGAATAATAAAAGAAGTATTATACTATCTTCTTCTTCTGATTCAAATTGGGAATATATATTTATTATTGACATCGAATTTAAAATATTATATATTTTTAAAATGATTAATTTATAATATTAAAATAAAAAAATATACATTAGAGATAATATTTTTTATAATATTTATATATGTCATTAAAAAAATAGTAATAATAAATTGGGTTAACAAAAAATTAGGGAAGAGCTCTTAATACACACACCACACGCAGCTGAAACCTTTTGCACAACGATTCACGTTCTGGCTAATTCTTTCTCGTCCAAAGCCCAATTCACCGTCGAAGCTTCCTATCAATCAAGACTGTTTCCATTTTGATTTCTGCAGGCGACCGTTAATTGATTTGATTGGAGTCCGTTTCCGTCTTCTCCAACTAAGAATGCACGGAAATTGAGCTCGGGGGAGCGCCAGCATCAGCGAAATATGTACGCCCCGTCACTGGGAATTTCCAAGCCGTCTTTGATCAATTTCCCGACGGTATCCCCGAGCAAAAGACCTAACAGAGGCTTCCACTCCCCCTTGAAAACAAGGGAGTTTCGCATCTGCACTCGTGCTGTCTCAAAATCCGGTTCGAATTCCGAGAAATCCAATGAGGATTTTGTGAGTAGGGTTTTGAGGGAAAACCCGAGCCAAGTTGAGCCCAGATATCTGATTGGGGATAAGCTGTACACATCGAAGGAGAAGGAGGAGAGTTTGAACAAGAGGGGCATTAATGGGAGGCTTTCGGAGATACTGTCGAGGCTGAATTTGAGGGCATTGGTAGGCCAGAAGGATAAGGAGAGAGGCAGTGAGGAGAGTGATGCTGCTGTAAAGCCTGAGGGGGAAGGGGAGGTTTATTTGAAGGACTTGTTGAGGGAGTACAAAGGGAAGCTTTATGTTCCGGAGCAAGTTTTCGGAGTTAATTTGTCGGAAGAAGAGGAGTTTGTTAAGAACGTGAAGGAGCTGCCGAGAATGAGCTACGAGGATTTCCAGAAGTACCTGATGAATGATAAGATAAAGCTTGTGAGCTTTAAGGAGGATTTTGGCATTTCGTTTGGCACCATGTTCAAGGATTTTGTTGTTGATTTGAAAGACATACCCGGCGAGAAGAGCTTGCACAGCCGAAGATGGTGTGTTGTGTTGTGTTGTTTTTCATATACAATGTTGTTGTAAATGATGTTCAATTGTGTATTGTGTATGACATTTGTGGATGGATTGAATAGGTCGATGAGGCTTGATGCCGAGCAAGCTCGAGAGTTCTTGGAGACGTACAAGGGGCCGCGCAATGAAATAGAGAAGCAAACCACGGTATGGTACTCTCCTTTACTATTAATTGTATTACATGGACGCAAATACGATAGCCTTTTGATTAGTTTTTGTCATAAAGTCACCCAAAATATGTATGGTTTATGATCTTGTAACTATAAATTTAACTTGATGCTAGTTCAGCGACGTGTGAATAGTTGCGAGCACTCCTTTCTTGCCTGCATATATTATACATTTACTTCTCATTACGGAGCCGGCTTGACATAGTGTGAGGAGCTAGATATAGCATTTATAGGGTTATAATCTTCCAAGTGCTTTCATCCGTTCGATATAAACTTTAGTCCAACAGATACATTTGTATGAGTATTTTGATTTTCATGTCCATATGAAAGCTGAAAGGTTTCTGTTCCCATTGTGCTTTGAACGGTGCCTTACTACATTTTTCTTGCAGTCTTGGGTAGGAAAATTGCCAGAGTATCCTAGTCCTGTGGCATCCAATTTATCTAGCAGAGTGATGGTTGAACTTGGAGTGATAACTGCAGTAATGACTGCCGCCGCAGTTGTTGTCGGAGGGTTTTTAGCTTCAGCAGCATTTGCTATTACCTGTTTTGTCTTTTTCGCGGCTGCATACGTCATATGGCCTTTGTCTAAACCATTTCTCAAGTTGTTTTTTGGTATTGTCTTTGGAATATTGGAAAGAGTCTGGGAAAATGTTGTTGATTTCTTGGGTGACGGGGGATTTTTTTCAAAAGTGTATGAGGTTTATAGATTTGGTGGGGTTGCAGCGAGTATTGAAATGCTAAAGCCAATATTGATGGTTTTTGTTACGATGGTGCTTCTTGTTCGTTTCACCCTTTCAAGAAGGCCGAAGAATTTCAGAAAATGGGTGAGCTCTGGTTCCTTCTTTTCGTTATGTGTTATGTTTTTTGCATTATACTAATATGTAACACCACTGCTACTTAATGCAGGACATATGGCAAGGTATCGAATTTTCTCAATCAAAACCTCAAGCACGTGTTGATGTGAGTTCTGTTGTACAATTTTGTTTGAATAGCTTTCCACTCTCTCTCTCTCTCTCTCTATATATATATATATATATAATGCAGAACCCTTCAGTGTTCTAAGTAATAAACTATACTCAGGGTTCTACCGGTGTCATGTTTAGTGATGTAGCTGGAATTGAGGAAGCAGTGGAAGAACTCCAAGAGGTACCCTTTTTTGGTATTTTGTTTTTTTTAGCCATTTGTAAAAGTATACGCTTATACGGCTCACTCTCTCGATTACTTTCTTATTTTCTCCTACCACAATGCAGTTGGTAAGGTATCTGAAGACTCCTGAGCTATTTGACAAAATGGGGATAAAGCCTCCTCATGGAGTTCTTCTCGAAGGCCCCCCTGGGTGCGGCAAGGTTGGCTATCTTGTTTTTCCTGAAATGAAATAAAATAACATACATAAAGCTCTTTGATTAAGGTTAATGATTTGATTAACTTAGTCAACAATTTCACACTAGACATTGGTTGCCAAAGCCATAGCCGGAGAAGCAGGTGTTCCATTTTATCAAATGGCTGGATCTGAATTTGTTGAAGTCTTGGTTGGTGTTGGTTCTGCTCGTATCCGGGATTTATTCAAGCGAGCAAAGGTATACAGTCGTGGTTCCCATTCTCTGCCAATTTGTTGCCTGTCAGAGTTTAAAAAATTTAATTCTAGTAATGAAGCCTTGATCCAATGGATATTCTTATTGAGAAATTTCTTTTCTTTCTTATGTTCTTGAAGAAGATATTTCTTCTCAATTAGTTGCTAAGCTACATTAGCAAAATATACAATCCTTCTACTGATTTCTATATTGGCCATGTTATGTATACGAGGATAAATGTCTTCTATACTGATATATTGTGTTACAGGTAAATAAACCATCTGTCATTTTTATAGATGAAATTGATGCTCTGGCAACGAGGTATGGATGTTTTATCTTCCGATATCTTCAAACCTTGTATTGCATGAATATTTCTGAAATACATACCTACAGAAATTGATCGTTTATTTAAACATGGTTGGGATACAGGCGGCAAGGAACATTCCAAGAGACAACAGATCACCTATACAATGCTGCAACTCAAGAAAGGGAGACGACATTGAACCAGCTATTGATAGAACTAGATGGGTTCGACACAGGCAAAGGTGTTATATTCTTGGGTGCCACTAATCGAATGGATTTACTAGATCCTGCCCTTCTTCGCCCCGGTCGGTTTGACCGCAAGGTGTGCGCCTATTTATATCGATGCATTTAAGTTTTTAAATTCTTTAAAAGCTAGAGCCATTTTAATTTCCTGTATAGATAAGAATCCGCCCGCCAAATGCTAAAGGGAGATTGGACATTCTAAAAGTTCATGCCCGGAAAGTGAAGTTATCAAATACCGTTGATCTGTCTAGTTATGCAAACAACTTACCTGGTATGCATTCAAGTGTATGTTCTTGGTACCAAAACGACCTATCTTTTTTTTTTTTTTATTACTATTGTTCATGAAAGATAGTTATGATTCAGGATGGTCGGGTGCAAAGCTGGCGCAACTTCTCCAAGAGGCAGCTCTTGTGGCAGTCAGGAAAGGACATTCTGCTATTCTTCATTCAGACATGGACGATGCAGTTGACCGTCTGACGGTAGGTCCGAGGCGTGTCGGGATAGACCTTGGCCACCAAGGACAATCTCGGAGAGCCACAACCGAGGTGGGCACTGCCTTGACTTCCCATCTGCTAAGACGTATTGAGAATGCAAACATCGAGCGCTGTGATCGTGTCTCCATTAATCCTCGTGGACAGGTTTGCCCTTTTCCCTCCCGGTTTTTACCATTCGCAAGTCTTCTCCCAAGTGGTGATGGTTTAACATGGCTTGTGCAGACATTGTCGCAAGTTGTATTTCACCGTCTTAACGACGAGTCGTACATATTCGAGAGAAAGCCTCAGCTTCTACAACGCCTTCAGGTACGAATCAACTTCAAGTTAACCTTGTTTTAATCGAGTTTAATTTGCGTCGTCAACACAATTGATACCAAAATTTCAATTTGATACATCTAATTTTCTTACGGTAACCTTCTACAAAGGTATTGCTCGGCGGCAGAGCAGCCGAAGAAGTCATTTTTGGGAGGAATACCTCGAAAGCATCAGTCAGTTACCTCGCCGACGCTTCCTGGCTCGCCCGAAAGATCATCACGATGTATGTCCTCGCACCGGTACATTCAATCTGATCCCGACTCATTTTCTATTTAATTTTGGTGTAATCTCTCGTCGTAGATGGAACATAGATGACCCAATGACGATCCACGGCGAGCCTCCTCCATGGATAAAGCGCCCTAAATTTGTCGGCCCAAGAATCGACTTTGAGGGCTCTCTTTACGACGACTACGATCTGATCGAGCCCCCGATCAACTTCGAGCTAGAAGGCGACGTTGCGAGGAGGACGGAACAACTGATGCACGAAATGTACGGAAAAACAGTCGATCTGCTCAGGCAGCACAAGGCAGCTTTGCTTAAAACTGTCAAGGTACGATCGAATCCAACAATGCTTATAACGAAACTCCATGTCGTCAAAATGCTGAATGGTTGAGCTGCGCATCATCTGCAGGTTCTTGTTGACCGGAAGGAGATCAGCGGGGATGAAATCGACTACATTCTGGATAAGTATCCGGCGCAGACGCCGACGAGGTTGGTGCTGGAGGAGCAAAATCCGGGAAGCCTTCCGGCGTTGGAGCTGAAAGGGGAGGAGAGGGGCGATTTGGAGTATACCCTTTTGAGTTCTTAGCTTCTTTCGAGGATCTGTTGAGGGAAAGTTTGGGAGATGGGAATGAATTGTCGCCCATTGTTGTTTATTTGTGTAGTCTGAAGGAGGATTCTTGCATACGAAGAAGATAAACAGATTTTTGTGCGTTGAGATTCAGACGGTTTTGAAGGTATTTATTTATACATTTAAATTATCACTTCAAAGAAATTATGCAATGAATTTTAGGCTCGCAGAAATTAGAACTAGCAAAAGTAGGTACGAATGCTTGAGTTTAAAAAATTAGGCCCCAAAAAAGCCTCATATAAATCCGGGCCGCATTTTTTGGACCAATTCGATATTGTCATCTCTAATAAAAATATTGGACTATATATTAATTTTATATTAATATAAGTAATGAGCAATTATATAATACCATGTTAATTTATATATTGTATTATATTAATATAAATAATTGTTAAATATTTATAATTTAACTAAATGCAAAAGTAGTTATGTTTAGTTGTTTGTTTATATTAGAGATGGCAATGGGTCGATTTGTGTCGGGTTGAATACTTTAAACGGGTTAAATTATTCAATTATAATCCGATTCGTTTATGATCGTGTGGGGTTCGTATTGACCCGTTTATTATCGTGTCGGGTTTGTGTTAACCCGTATACATAATTAAGTCGAATTTCTTGATTCAAATTAAATAATCTTTTTTGTTATATTGTCGTGTTAGTTTTTATTAGTTTGAGCTTAAATTAGATTGAATTATTTAAAATTGAACTTAGTTTAAATTAATTTATGAGATAATTATTAAATTATAATTTTTTACATATATAATAAATATATTAATCAATATTAATATATTATAATCGGGTTGTTGTATCGGGTTTGAGTTGAGAGCCCCAGCCTTAACCCGACCCGTTTACTATCGTGTCGGGTTCGTGTCAACCAGTATACATAATCGAATTGAAATCTTTGACTCAAGCCCAATTATTTTGTATCGAATTGTCGTGTCGGGTCAATTTTTGCCGACTCTAGTTTATATTATAGTCATGTTGAAATTCATATTTAGTGAACATGTGCATGCTCATAGTTTTGTTTAGATTGATTAATATATATATATATATATATATAATATAATTAAAATATTTTTATAATTATTTAAAAATATAAAAAAAATCAAATTTTTAATATTTTAACATTTAATTGCAAAAATATACTAAAAGATATCAATTTTATTGGATGAACGCTGTTGATTTGAGTGTTGTTTATTTTTAAAAACTCAGAGAAATTCCACATCCTCTGCTGCAGCGGCTGTGTGCCTGTGTCTTGTCAACGGATGATCTTCAACTTCCAGTTCCAGGCACGGATTGGAGGCTGGAGGAGCAGAGGGATTTCAGAGTTCTTCAATGTTGTCCAATCCCATCAACTCCCTCCCCATATTTCGGGCTTACCTCAATCCCACCAACCACCTCACAGCCACAGCCACAGCCACAGCCACAGCCGCCGTCGCTTTCCGCTTCCGCCATCGCTTCCTCCTTCGAACTTCCCTCGAGGTAAAATGAAACTATATATTGACATACGCTAACAATTTCTATTTCCTACCGCTCAATCGCCCCTGTAATTTGCACCTGTTTCAACTATTCGATAGATGTGTGGTTTTTGGGAATTAGGTTATCTTTTCCGAAATTCATGGTTTAGAGATTTTAAAATTGATGCAAACAGTAATTCTTTCGTTTTTCTTGTACAGAGTGCTCATCTTAGTGCTGTGCCCCAGTTGAATGATATATTCCATGGAAGGATACTTCAATTTAATAGGTTTAGCTTCTGCCATTGGTCATTTCTTGCTTTATCTGATGCATTGATGGGATTAAGTTTCTTCAACGGAGATGATCGGGGAAGAAGTGATGCTAACAATGTAGGCAGCAATTTGCAGTCGAAAACGCCTAGAAGAGACTTGTTTAACGAGCGGGGATGGACCACCATACTACTTGCTACTAATGTCTTGTGAGATGTTCTGCCATTTTTTTTTGGCTGGTGTTAAGGACCTATCTTATGTTCTATTTATATGTTATGCATCCTATCCTAATCATCGAAAAATTGTAAACATTGGATAGAGACGAATAGATAGAATTAATAGAGTTTTAAACATGCTGTCTCCATTATGTGTTATTTCATTACTTAAAAGGAGTGTTGAAGGTATCCCGTGAATTTAAATGCAGGGTATATGTAGCACAATATTTCTCCAAAGTTGATCTCTTATATTGGGGGGCGAAGGTCTAACTTTGCTTTCTTGCCCTAATCCTAATTTATTAATTTCATACAGATATAAGATATATATATATATATATATGAACTTGTTTCCTATCGATCTTTGCAGATTAATAGTCTTATTAGTGAAGGGCAGATATGGAGGCTAGCTACATCTTCGTTTCTACATGCAAATATTGGGCATTTGCTGGTTTGATTTAAATATTGCAAAGCAAAGGCATAGACTTTATTTGAATATATTTCTAGTGGGTGAAAAGGGTGTGTTTGTGTGTGAATAACATACAAAGGGTATGCGTGTTTCTTTTGATGGTTTCATGTGTTTGGCTATTTGTGTATATTAATATAATAATGTGGCGATTCATAGTATAAAAGTCGAAATGAGTAGATGATGGGATAGTCTATAGAGTATAGATGATAACATATTCTCTCAATTGGTAATATATTCATTTGAATGTCATGAAAATAATAGGAATTTATCGTAATTAATATAGGAATTATATTCAGGATAACTTGATTTTAGGGATGTTTGGAAACAACGTTTTGGAGAGCTTTTAGCTTATTGAACCATTTTAAACTGTTTGAATAGTCAAAAAACTAATTTGTGTGTATACTTATGTAACATATTCACCCAAATGCATATGATTAGACCTTCTGTTCAAGGTTGTATTTACATGCTAGTCTATGCATTCGTAAATAGGTATTGTTTTTGAATTTGAATGATAATATTAATTAACGATTGAATTATGTATTTATGTTCGTGTTCTCTGTAATTTATAATGTGTTGTCTGTATGTTTCTAATTATGTGAAAATATTTATTTGCACTTTATTATAACCTGTTGTCTAAATATAACATCAATTTTTTCAGGTTAACTGCTATTCTTTAAATTCCGTAGGTCCAACTGTTGAGAATATCTGTGGGCCTAAAAGATTTCTAACTATATACCTCACATCTGCTATTACAAGTAACTGCTGGCTTCTGACTGCTCTATATAACTCCCATTTATATCCACATAGAGATCCATCAGTTTTAAAAAATTCCCTCTGAATAAATCAGGTTCGGCAATGAGCTACTGGCTATGCAAAGCACCAGCAGTCGGCGCATCAGGAGCTATTTTCGGATTGGTAATATCGTAACCATAAAAAAAATGGATTCTTTATTTTTATTTTTATGTTCTTTTGTATAGCTTTTTCATTCAGATTTATTTGGTTGATTAAACTAACCATCGTCATTTTCTTCGTGACAACTATTTCTTAGGGCATATTTTAGTTGGTTAATTGTGCATGGTCAGGTCGGATCATTTGCTATGTTCATCCTGAGGCACAGGGGAATGGTCAAAGGTGCCGAAGGCGATTTGAAGCATATAGGTCAAGTGATTTTTTTGAACATGGTATGCCCTTACCTTTTAGTCCCAAACTTCTCGTCAAACACCTATTTTTTCATTCAAATTTTTTACGATTTCCAGAACAATCTAATATGTATCTAAACTATTGAAAATGAGCATCTCCTGTGCAGACTATCGGGCTGCTTTCTCAAGGCATCGATAACTGGGGGCATGTAAGTTCAAACCAGAAATTTTCACTATATATATATAGAGCTATCTTATTGAAGGGGTTGAAGTTCCATACCCGACTACCATTTAACTCGTCATTGTTATTATCAGTGGTGCATTGTTTTCCTGAACCTCTCTATTTGACGATAGTTTTGGACTGTCAAAACTTTCAGGTCGGAGGATTGATTGGCGGGGCTGCTGTGTCTTGGCTCGTTGGCCCTGCGTGGGAGGTCAATTCAAGATCCCGGGACGGGAGAACAAGTTTTAGAGATAATGCTCCGATTTTTTCACTCTTCAGGAAATATCCGAAGTGAAGTAGAGGCATAACGGCTTATAATTACTTATGGTTTGAAAAATCTATATCATTTTACTCTTTAATTTAAAAACCATGCAGTATTACCTTGTAGTTTAAAAAATATTGCATAAAATATTCGAAACTGTTTGTTCGAATTGTACAGTATCTTTTAAAATATAAAATAATGTTTGTTATGATAAGCAATTTTTAGGGAAGACGCATAGCTGCAGTTTTGTATGAAGCTCTAGCAGTGATGCTAAACTGGTACATAGTGAAATTTTCATAATAATATTATTGATGGATATATCTCCACTCCGTTCATAAATTTGTTCTCAACTCGATCGAATAATAATTTAATTAAAAATATCAAGTGTCCATTTTCGGATAGCGGCTGCCGGGACTTTCCACATTATAAAAAAAAGAAAAAAAAAAGTCATTGTCCAAATTAATTTTGTTTATATTTATCATTAAAAATACTATTGTATTTATATTATAAAGGATCAATAAATATATTTATTTTTTCTTTTTATTTGTATTAAATATTAATATAATAATTAATAATATTTAAATATTTATACACCAAAAACTAATGAAATGGTACATTTTTATCCAAAAGGGATAGTACATTTTTTGCTTTTCATTTTTCTCAATAAATATATGTATTTATATAAATTCAAATTTATTTATTATTTATAAAATCAATTTATATTAACAATAAAAATATAAATATCAAAATACTTTTTATTTAAATTAAAATTCAAAGTATTATATATTAAAAACAAATTCTCCACTAAGCTTAGCCGTAGTCCGTACGTAGAGTAGAGTCATCCCATTTCTGAATCTCCCTCGTCTGGGAAGATTGCTCGTAAATCCTCTCATGGAAGTTGCATCAGCCTTGGCTACCGGCTTTCAATCCATCTTGGGTGGTTATTCCCCAATCCAATCCTCCAAGACCTCTAAGCTCGCCACCGCATTTGCAGCGCCTCCGGAAAGGGTTTCAGCTTCCGCAGTCTCTTCTCATGTTACTGAAAAACGCAGCGAATTTCCGAGTAAGCCCAAGAATGCGGCCAACCGGCTTCCGAATAATCTCCTGGTCTCCAAACAAAAAAAAGAAGCTGCAATTCTAGATATTCAAAATTCATCTGATTTGGCAGCGGCTCTTTTGAGGTTTCTTTAACTCATCTTATCTTAATCGAACATAATTGGAATGTGCTTATTTTATAGTTACTAGAAACTCAGCTGTTGCATCTAGTTGGAATTCTTCTTCTTCTTTTTTTTTTCAAGAGTGATGTTCTAGTTAGAGTTGGTTTATGGATGACTTTTGGGTGCTGCAGAGATAAATTTGATTTAGTATTTGGACATTGTAAAATAGTTAATCAGAGTGCTAATGCCAAGGAGGTCAAATGTTCAATTTTTATATCTGATAGACAATGGCGGAGCTACGGTTATTACGCCGAGGGGGCCGGAGGTGCGGAGGGTTTTGTTGAAGTCGAAAAATTCTATATTTTTATTATTTGAGCAGAATTATTGGCAAAAATATGTATTTTGACATATTCAATAAATATAAAAATATTAACTTGATAAAGATTTATCGAATTTGAATGGACAACCGTCTATATAATCAACAATATGATCGCCGTAGTGACAGGGATGACGGCCCCCCGAGCCCTGATGTGGCTCCAACACTGCTGATTGAATGTCAGGGCATCCATTCAGAGTCGAAATTTGCAGTGCGAATTGCTCAACTCTGGATTGGTTAGATTGTATTGTTTGGTTACCAGATGGCTGGACAAATGCATGATTTGGTAGTAACCATTTCATGGTCAATTTATTATTATATATACACTCGTTAACAATAGTGCTTTCTCATACTGCACAAGTACAGCTACTTATATACAAATTTGAACTCTTGGATTGCATTACCCTTAACTTTCTGTGCTAGTTATGATGTTCAGATTTTTTACTAGATGTTCTGGAAGTACCTGTAGCATTTCCTCTTTGTGAGGGTCTGATCATTAAATTCAAACTTTTGTGGGATGTTAAAAGATTTGTCTTTGTTTTGGTTTGATATAATACAACAATCAGTAGCGGTCAAATTGAATTATGGAGGGAAACACACCCTTGGTGTTGTTCAACTGGTCGGTGTTTAATTTTCTCCTTTATGCAAAAGACAGCTAAGAAATAACTTGAATCAGCCTGCAGATCTGGTGAATTGTTGGAAGCACAAGATCTGAACGCGGTGTTGCGCCATTTTGGGAAGCTAAACAGATGGAATGATGTTTGTCAGGTTTGTTTTTTGATTTATTCTTACGTTATTTCATTCCCTTTTTGTTGACACTATTGTTATAGTGTTGTAATACTAATCCTGTGATAATGTTTCTTGCTATGTCATGATATAGTATTACTCATGCTCTAAACGGGGATGAGTATATAAAGCTTATATATATATATATATGTATATATGTATATATGTATATATGTGCCTTTATAAATACCTGTTTTTCTTGTTTCCTTGGTAGGCTAAGATTTCTGTAAATTTGAATATGGACTTTAAATACCTGCAGATATTTTACAGTAATTTCTCTATAACTTAATGATTGCTCATGTACACAACTATTTTGAAAGCATTCTTTTCTTATCTTTTTTTCTGTTATTTCTTTCAAACATAAAAGACAAGAAAGGGGTGAGTGTTCTGAAATCTGGATTCTGGATTCTGGACCAAAAAGAAAGGTGTTTTTGGTTTATGTTTTGTAGCTTATTTTTTAGGTGAAATAGTGGTTGGATTTGATGTTTTGTATGGAAAATGAGTATGTTTTTATTGGAGTCAATGAAACTTTAGTAAAAAAATAGTAGAAGAAATAAAAAATGCAAAAAGAACAGGGCAAGAGTTTCTGGATTCTTGGTGAATGTATCAGTCACTTGAATGTGCGTATGATAGTACAATGAACAACCCTTGTCATCGTTTTCGTCTGTAATTAATTATGTAAATGTGTTCTCGTTTTCCCTTTAAGTGTGATAAATAAGGGTTTTCTCCTGCACTTAAACCTTTTAAACATGATCAAATGTCAAGAAGAATAATTTGAGGGTTATGCTGCCATGTTAGTTTTACCAAATGAAACAGTATAGCATTTTCCATATGATGAAGTCTAATACCATGGTAATAATACAGAATAATTCTAATTTAAATTCTGATATTCTCTGAAGGCAAAGTAACTAAACATAAAAGGTTTTATATAGCGTGTGTTTCTTCTTGATAGAAACCTTGCATACCGAGAATAAAACATAGATTTATTTGTATTATTGAATAACTTTATCCTTTTTCTGTGTGTAATTTATTACTATTATTTTTGCAGCTTTTTGAATGGATGCAGCAGCATGGAAAAACTAACACTGCATCTTATAGCAGTTATATAAAGTTTGTTGGGAGATATTCTGACCCCATCAAAGCCCTAGAGATATACAATAGTATCGAAGATGAGTGCACCAGGAAGAATGTCTCTGTCTGCAACTCTACACTAAATTGTTTAATTAAGAGTGGCCAGTATCACAGTAGCCTTAAACTGTTTAATCAAATGAAGAGAGCTGGTTTGGTACCTGATATTGTTACTTATAGTACGGTATGCTACTCTAAATATCTACAATATTCATTATATGTAAATGCACCCACATCAATTGGATATTGACACTTTTTGGTTTATATAGTTACTTGTAGGTTGCACCAAAGTGAAAGGCGGTTACTTCAAGGCAATGGATTTGGTTCAGGAAATTAAGTTTAGGAGGTTGGATATGGATATTGTCTTGTATGGAACACTTATATCAGTCTGTGCTTCACACAATCAATGTGAAGAGGCGGAGAAATACTTTGATGAGATGAAGAGTCTGGGTCATTCGCCCAACATCTTCCACTATAGTTCTTTACTAAATGCATATGCTGTTGATGGAAACTACAAAAAGGCTGATGAATTGATCAAGGAGATGAGTTCAGCAGGGATAACTATGAATAAGGTAGGTTGTCAAGTCTTCTAAGTGAATTAATTTTTATATTTTCTCTAATTGCTCTTAAAGATTCCTAAAGGTTGCTGTATGGAAGGCAAAGGTTTAAACAAGATTCAAAACTGAGTTTAAGCATACATTTCCATGAAAGTTGTATGTCTATATGTATTTATCAAATGATATTTTCATTTATGCTGGAAAATTTTGCAACTTTTTCAGGGAAAATCATAATGTTAATGAAACTTATTGATACCAGATTTAAATAGCATAATATATATCATTCTTCTAAGTGTGAAATTTTGGATATTGTAAAAACTCTTGCTTGCATTTGGTCATTTACAATTCTACAAAATATTTCAATGCTTCAATGTTATATGTGTACATATATATATATATATTATACAATAAATGGGTTAGCTGAGCTCTTTATGTTTGTTTTCTTGGATTCTTTGGATAAACATTCCTTATTAGAAATAATTATGTAATGAATTTTATTCATGATTTAACTGATGGACCGGCATCATACAGTTAGTTGTAGGGCTATTGTTTCATAAGGACTTCTCCTTATATCTTATTATCTAATTATTTATATCAAGAATGAATCCCTTTACCTCCTGCCTGTTCTACTATGCCCTATTAAAATTCAATATCTATCATTCTCTTCTGGGAAACTAATTTTACTTGCTAATCATTTACCTGTTTTTTGTATATATCTCTTGCAGGTTATCTTAACAACTTTGTTGAAAGTATATGCCAAGAGCGGCATGTTTGAGAAATCAAGAGAAATACTTGATGAATTGCAAGTTCTGGGCTATGCTGAAGATGAGGTAATTTGCAGTTCTTGCAAAAAGTCGAACGCGTAATTGTTTCTTTCCTTTTGTGACACAGTTACACCAGTTTCTTTGACCTTGTTAAAATTAAGAAAAGGGAGTATTTTGAAGATGTAAGTAGCATAGCTCTAAGTAATAAGTATTGTTGGTTTATATTTAGATATATACTAATTGGTTGGGAAAGTTAACTAGCATTTTATTCATTAATGATTAGATCGCTCCAGGAAGAGAAACAGTTGGAGTGTATAAAGATACAAGATTCAGTTTATATAAAGGGTTGGTTTGGTTTGTGTTTGGATTTGAGTGTTGTTTTAAATAGTATTTAAATGTGATTTTTATGAGAGAGAATAGTGTATTTTTATTGAAAACTATGTGAGTTGCATTATAAAATTAATTTGGGTTACAAACCAAACACACCCAAAGTATGACCGAAATCTCGTAACCATTATGAAAGCTGTAATGTGATTGATTATTATCTTGGATGATAGTGATGATTGCAATGACTGGTTAATTGAAGAAAATGGAAAAAAATTGACAACCTGTTGAAGATGAGTTCTTTGATGAAATAATATAACTTATGAAGTTGTTGGGTCTGATGAGCCAGCTGCATACACTAGACACAAGTAACACGGAAGAAGAAAGTTACTGCTAGCTCTCGAAACTATCCGAGCTGACGAAATTAGTAATATTATCTGTGAACATATTAAAGGGATCAGTTTTATACAAGATTAAGAGCAAGAAATGGAAGTGGATGAAAAAATTGAAAAGGAAGAATAAATCTTCAAGTATCTGTGAGTAGATGGAAATGATGTGGATATTATCAAAATCTGAATCTGATTATATTTGACTACAAAAGTAGCAGTGATCCATTGTTTTTGCATTGGTACTGCCTAATATAGGATTTATGTTTGCCTAATGATTATGTAATATGTAATCAATTCAGAAAATTTCTTCATTATTGTGGTTTCAATTCCTTACCTATATTTATATTCTATGTGCACCATAAAAAATTTTAAATAATGGTTATCCTGCTATATGCTATCCCCCTATAGCATTTAGGGATCAGCTGCATTTTGATACATCCGGGATTTGTATCTATTGGCCTAGGACTAATTTGAAATTTCCTAAACAGCCTCAGCCTTAATAGGTGTGGTTCCCCCAACTTTATTATTTTTCCCTGTCACGGTCCTTATACCTTTTCACACTAATCAATCATTATACAATGTTAGTTATGTAGAAAATGCAATGTTCAAAATCAGATAATACACATCATTATAATCTCAATGTCACACACATACTAACCCAATAGAGCCTGTTTTTAATGATTTTCTATGTTTAAGGCTTATCAAATTCTTACCTCTGCAGATTCCATACTGTATACTGATGGATAGCCTTGCAAAATCTGGAAAAGTTACTGAGGCCATGTCTATTTTTGAAGAAATGAAGCAAAAGCAATTGAAAATTGGTATGTCTAGTAGGATACTGAAAGTTTTTTGCTGGAATAGTTAAGAACTACAAATAACATGTATCGGATTGCCTTACCTTCTATTGAGCTAATTTCGTATCTTGGACGATGATTTATCTGGAGATTGTATCCAGTGTTGTTCAGTTTATCTGTTGAAAATATTATCTTATTTCTATATTTTCATTCTTTTAGTTCAAAATTGTTTGAGTATATGGCTTAGTGTGAATCTAGACTTGCTTGACCTTGTATGTAAATTAGATTTTTAAATCTCATTCATCAGATAGTTGTCATTCTAACACTTACACTGCCTAAAAACTTGTAGATGGCTATTCCTACAGTATTATGATCATAGCCCTTTGCCGTAGTGGGCTCATTGAAGAAGCCAAGCAGTTGGCTTGTGAATATGAAATCAAGAGTAACAAGTATGATGTTGTTATATTAAACTCAATGCTTTGTGCTTACTGTCGATCTGGAGAAATGGATAATGTGATGAAGATGATGAAGAAAATGGATGAGTTAGCAATTATTCCTGATTGGAATACTTTTTATATTCTAATTAAGTATTTCTGCAAGGAGCAGTTGTATCTTCTTGCGTATCGCACCATGGAGGACATGCACAAGAAAGGTCATCATCTCGACCAGGTAAACGGTGGAATTTTTCTAAATATATGTCTGACATTTTGTGTCCTAGCTTATGCTGCAATGAATTCAAATCGGTTGTAGAAATTGGTATAGTTTATCTCTATCATGGTGAACTAATTGAAAGCGACAATTCAGTTCTCCATTTCTTGATGTTAGATTTTCTTGGGATATGACATGTAATTGCTATCATCTGGAATCTTCTAACTGCTTGATTAACTGGTAGTTGTGGCCTAAAGTTTTTTGTCTGACAGAATATTCAACTGTTGAATTTTAAATAGCACATTCACTTGTCTTATATTCCCTCACTATGTCGTAGTTTTCATGTTGTCCATTTCCTGTTTCCAGCTGTTAGTAGCTTGATTGAAAGCAATTATATCCTAATTGAAAAAAGTATTTTGATAAGTTCTTGGAAGGTGATGTTTTTATAAATCGTATGAAGATGGTACGATAATGTTCTAGTTTTTGGGATGAGATGTGAAATTTTATCTTTTAATAAGTTTATGATAAACTGTTTCTTACATTTATTCTTGAAGCAGGATCTTTGTGCCACTTTGATAAATCGTCTTGGTAAAGCTGGTGCCCCTTCTGAAGCATTTTCAGTGTACAACATGTTAAGATATAGCAAGAGAACTATTAACAAGGCTTTTCATGGAAAGATTTTAAATATATTGCTTTCTGGTGAACTTCTTAAAGATGCATATGTCGTGGTCAAGGTATGGAATATGCTACAAGACCTTTGAGATTTATTGTTCCTTGTGCACTATATAAATAAGCACTTCAAAATTTTCAGGACAACGGAAACTTGATCCCTCAACCTGCTATCAGAAAGTTTGCTACCAACTTTATGAAAAAGGGCAATATAAATTTGGTAAACGATGTTATCAAGGCTATTCACAGCACTGGGTACAAGGTTGATCAGGTATTGTCTATTCATTGGTTTCTACGACCAATCCATGCTGCTTTAGGTACCGAATGTAGTGGCAGATCATTCGCTTAGTTCAATACGCAATGAAATTTAGACTTGATGTCACTCTTCTGTAATAAAAAGAATTTGCTTCATCCACATTGATTTTTTTTTGTTTGTAGTTGAAAGAAAGAATATTCGCTGTTCAATATGATCAACTCTTTTATACCGCATTGATTGTTTGTTCAGGTTTGAGATCTGACAATTTGCTGCATTTCCTGTTACAGGAAATATTTTACCTGGCCATTTCCCGTTACATCGAGGAGCCTGAAAAGAAAGAACTGCTGCTTCATTTGCTGCAGTGGATGCCTGGTCATGACTATTGTGTTGAATCACCTTCAAGGAAGTTGATTCTTGAGAACTCTCATATGCTTGAACATCGTTCTCTATCAGAATTATTGTTTAAGCATTCCATGGTGTTGAAGACAAATAAATCTCGAGAAAGGAAAATAAAATGAACTTGACCTGGAAACATTCAACCACAAAGTAGTCTTCTGGATTACCCTTTATAGCAACCGAGAGCTGATCCTGTCAGGTCAGCTTTTGTTTCTCTATACTGCCTTCTTCTCATATATGCATACATATATATATATACACATATATAGAAGGTTCCTGATGGATTATGTCTTTTTCTTACTGCCTTGTATTGGTTTAGATGTCACAATAGACACTTACACCTCCTGCTGCTCACGCAAAGCGGTCTGAATTGGACATATTGAAATTAGTCGCAGCTGGGAATTCTGGACTCTTACGAGAAATTTCCTCATGAGCAATAGGCTTTGGTCTCTGAAGATATTAGCATATCATGGGGAGTCTACAAAAGGTGCAAGCCATTGTTGTTGAAGCTGTGTACTTATAAACATTGTTAACAGAAAACAAGTAAGTTCTATCCGAGTCTTCTAAATTCACGATCACATCGCGGTTCATCTAGTACTGCTCTTGTATCTACTTCAGAAGATATATATATATATATGTATATGTTTTTAATCCAGTTATACAGTCATCTCAAAAAAATTCATAATTCTTTTCATAGTAACTACTGATGATTGAACTACATTATCTCTGTTAAAGTCTTGAAGAACTGACCAAAAAATGCTTTGTACAAATTCTCACCATGGCTTGTGTAGTCCCTTTTTTTCTTCGTTTTTTAACGTTTAATGATTCATGTAATAATGGATACAAGAGATGGATGCAATATATGATTTTGTTTACTGTCTCTAGACTTCATTCTTGTCATGTAATGCACACTTGATCTTGGTTCAAGTTTATCGATCATAACTCACTACTTTGAATAGTTAATACTATTTATCCACCTGGTAATGTTGGTTCAGAACTGAGCAGGTGTCAAGACAATTACATTCTCCAGAAAACGGTGAGCACTTGTGAATTTCCTACAGTTTTCCAGCATGTAGAGAGAATCTCCTGTTTTATTTTATTTTATTTTATTTTCTTTGTGCAGCAAATGAAGGATACAGTAATGGTCGATTTCCTCTATATGAAATGACAGGGATTGGCTGCACATAATGCAGTTCTTGAATGGCACCCACTGGTAAAACCTTATCCACTCTTTACTTGCTTTCAGGTTCTTATCCTTACTTTGCTTCAATTTATCTGTGCTGCATTTCTGTAGATAAATGGGATACTGTGAGCTGTCTTATTTGGTAGTAAAGTCGAAATTAGTTTTTTGGCAGAGTCTAAATTGGATTTTAAAAGTCACATATCTTCATTTTTGTTAAGTTTTAAGAATATCGGAATTTGAATAATGAATAGAATCAATAAATCTGATGCAATAATGGTATAATAATGGTAAACTTTCAACAGTGCATTGAAAGGTGCGCCGTACAGCTGGTGTCTTGTCCTATTTATTGATGGGAAAAATGTGTTGCTTCACATATTAAAAACAAACCTTAGTCTGTTCATTCACTTTTTGCTTTTTGTGTGCGGATCATATAAAAAATAATATTTTGTATTGAATAATTGATATTTTATAATCGAATAATATTTTATCTGTTCTATGCATCTATTTGTTCTAAAAATATTAATATTATATTGGAATATAATAAAAATAAAGTAAAAATGACTAAAATAATCTATTGTTATAAAAAGGTATTTCTATTCGTTTCATATAATTGGTCTTTTTTTTTAATATAATTATACACTGTAATTATATTTTAAAATTTAAAATTTATAAATTTTTTATTTTAATTAAACTATTTAGTCATTTTAATTTTAATTTATAAATATTTTTACAAATATATATTTTTAATTATTTACTAATTACTTAATATCTAACATTTCTGTGTCTAATTAAAGGAGACAAATTAACTAGAATGGAGGAAATATATTTTATATTTTTAATAAAATTTTGCATATAATACATAAAAAAATATGTGTATAAATAATTATGATATTTTTGTAAATAAATATAATATTAAGAATATAAATTAAAAATATATAAAAATAATTTTCTACAAATAAAAAATATTTTATGAACAATTTTTTTTTTTTAAAAAAGATATTATCTCTATCTTTTAATAATCTATCTATTTTTTCATTTTGAAAAAAAGTAATTGTACCATCTTAACATTAAAAATACCTTTCTACTTTATAATATATTGCACAAATCTCATTACCTTTGTATCATATAATACGGGTTAATTTAGTTTTTTTACCTTTATTTTTTTTTATTTTAATATAATACTAATATTTCTAAAATTTTATGCAAAAAATAAATAGATATATAGATATGAGACGGAGGTAGTATAAATTTAGTGGAAAAAAACCAACTATCATATTAAATAATAAAAATAAAAAAAAAATACACAATGTCCCAGATATTCTATATCCTACATTGGCACCATGGCCCGTGCTTCGCCAAAATTATGTTAAAAAATCTTGTACAGTGCATTTACATAATAGGATTTGGAATTCGGACCCCATCGGTCCCATTACCATTAATATTTTTATATCATCGGACCCATCGGTCCCATTACCATTAATATTTTTATATCATATATTGCACTCATTCCGTTTCAGATAATTTGTCCATATTTTTTATTTTCGTCTGTTCCATGTAACTTGTTCTTTCTATTTTTGGAAATATAATTATGCACTTTAATCGCATTTTAAATTTTAAATTTTATAATTTTTTTTGTTGAGATATTTTAGATATTCAGTTTTAGATTTAATAGATTACTTAAATTTGAGTCTATCGAGTCTATTTTGTATGACCTATATATAGACTCTTTATTTTAACGATAATAAGACAAACTCATTATTTTCCCCTAAAATTTCTAACATTCTTAATTTTAATTAAACTATTTATTTATCTTAATCTTAATTTATATTTATTTTTACTAAATAATAATTATTTTTAGTAATACACTTTTTAATTACTTACTAATTATATTTTACCTAAATTCTAATATTTATATCCACAATTTTATTTTAAATTAATTTCTATTATAATATATAGTTTTTTCTCTCTTTTTTTTTTATGCCTTTTTGTGATTGAAAATGTCTGTCACCTGTCTTTCCATCTCATATTATGAATGTAGATATTATAATTTTCGGAAGATTTGTTTATTTTGTCTCTAAACTTCAAACTGTAAATTTTTATTATTCGGACTTCGTGTTTTAAAAAAATATATATATTTTTTTATTTCACAAAATATTTTATCATATATTATTTTAATATTAAATTCAAACCAAATATATATATATATATATATACCTTAAAGATGAATATTGAAACATAAAGAATTATAAAATTCCTATTTGGTTGAACTATACTGTTATAAGTTCAGCATATTCGATATTGCTTATGACAGACATAGATCAGTGATGAACATTTTGATCTCATTCCACTCTTGATGTTGTTATTCAAGAAATTATCTTTGAAGAATCGACTTTAGTTAGATATGACATCAAGTTTTAATTCTACATCTCGACCGACCGCTTGTTTTTTAAAAATGTTAAATTTGTAGGAATTCTAAATCCAATTCATACTTTTGTCACATATCCTAAGATTTAGCGTCACATTTACGACTTACAGAGTTATATTTGTCCTTAGAGATATTTGTTCTTGCATACTTTATTGTTCGAATTCTAATGGCTTCCTAACACTAAAAATATGATTGTTTTTATTCAGACTTCAATGGTTTGATTGCTCCTGCAACCAATCGACGACATCATTTAATGACAATTCGATATCAATATCTAATTATAGTTCTTCGCAACTAAATAATTACTATTATTACATTTTGATTGCTCTCACAACCAATTATCTCATTATTATGACTCGTCGCATAAATAAAAAAAAAATAAAAATCGATACATCTAAAATTATTTTAATATGATTGTACACTTCCAATATTGTAAGATCCATCCATTTAAAATGACTTTTAATATTGATTGTACACTTTCAATATTATATTAACTTATAAATAAGTCACAATCATTTATATATTCATTTTCTTTTGATTGAGTTTGAGAAAAATTGATTTGGATTTGATATTAAAATAATGTCTGATTGGTATTTTGTGAGAGAAATTTTTTTTTTTTTTTTTTTCAAGAAACATAGAGTCCCAATAGCAAATAGCAAAATGTGAGAAAAATTGTGTAAATAAATTTATCCAAAAATTTATGTTACTTCATTAACTCACTATATAATCTTCAAAATATTAGTACTATTTTATATATAGTCAATCAATATTATATTATATTAATATATATTTGATTGAATGAAGTATTTGTGTTAAATACCTTAAGTTAGAGTGTTGATTACTAGATGGGTCAAATCAGTATGATTTGACTAAATTTTCGCATTAACGTAATATCTTTTTTAAAATTGTAAATTTTATAAAGTTTATCTTTTAAATTTATTTTTAAATAGAATATTTATCCATTCATAACAAAAATGCTGTCTCATTTAAAATCATTTCAAGATCCCACTTGGATGGAGTATATTTTAAAAATATACCACAAAAACTAAATAAATCCAAAAATAAAAAATTCAGTTAGAGGGAAATTGCTACAGTTTCAGAAAAATAAAAATAAAAATAAAAAATAAAGTAAAAATAATTATATATTAATATCAAAATACCTTTAATTTTACTTAAAATTACATATTATATATTATATAAAATCAAATAGCAAAAATATCAAAACTTCATCTATATTTTTAATGATCAATAAAATATTATTATTTTTGAATCTAATATAAAATCTCAAATTACCTTTTGAAAATGGTCGAAGAGAGTAATAATTAAAATATAATTTCTCTTTTCTAAACGAATGTATTTTCTAATATTATAAAGAAATAATAATATTATTCTTTAGTGAAACTGTGTAATATAATTTACGATTAGCCCGTGCTCCTGTTCGTTCTCTAGGGTTGTGCGGGCCGTACAAATATCTTATCTTATATACTTTATGTTTGTGAATAATAATATATTTATAATTTATATAAATATTAAAATATTTTAATATTAATAAATAAAATTATTTTTTATTATAATTAAAAAAAATGTGAAATACATAAAGATACTTTTAATTAAAACGAAAATTACATATATTTTAAAAAAATAATAATAATTTCAAAATAAAAAAGAAAAAGTCATGAGGCCATTTGGGTTACCTCCTCTACGCCAAGTAGCAACCCAAAAAAATGATGTTGCCTTTTTTGTTTTTTGTTCTGTTTTTGTCTTTTTAATTTCTAATATTTTTTAGTTTTTTTAAAAGTTTTTTAAAAAATATTGTAAATTATAAATATAAAAATTGTTTAAAATAATAAAAAAAATTAAATATTTAAACAAATATTAATGAAAATAGAATTATAGTTAAAATAAAAATATTTTAACACGTATAAATTAAATTTATGAGTTGAAGGTGTTTGAATATACCTTGAAAATGATTATGGACCAAATAGTTCTGCCATTATATATTTTAGAGTTACGACTGCAACTTAATCCGTCTCTCTAAAATAATTCGACTTACCATGGATTTGAAAATCTCCCCTCAGAAGGCCGACACGGCCGTGTTCGAAGGAGACGCCGGCGGGTACTACGCCTGGACCGCCGCCACCCTGCCGGTGCTCGCCACCGCCAAGCTCGCCGCCGGCAAGCTCGTCCTCCACCGCCGCGGCTACGCCTTACCCCACTACGCCGACGCTTTCAAGATTGGCTACGTCACCCAAGGTCCAATTTAATTAATCAATTAATTAATTTTCTGCTAATATATATACATACATATATATATATAATAGGATCGTGCACCGTGGGATTGGTGCCCCCAAACAGCTCCGACGAGAAAGTGGTGGTAATAAAGAAAGGCGACGCCATCCCCGTGCCGATGGGGACCATTTCCTGGTGGTTCAACGCCGGCGACGGCGCCGCCGTCCTCGTCTTCCTCGGCGAGAGCAGCCGCTCCTACACCGCCGGAATGTTCGACTACTACTTCCTCGCCGGAGCCATTGGCGTCCTCCGAGGGTTCTCGACCGACTTCGTCGCCAAGATGTACGGCCTCAGCCCGCCGGACGCCGAGAAGGTCGCCGGCGGCCAGCCCTACCCGCTGCTCGTGAAGCTCGCCGGCGACGAGCGGCTACCGCGCGAATCGAGCTGCGACGTCGGCGAGCACGCGTTTAATCTGGAGGGTGGGATTGATCAGGGACGGCCGCGCGTGGAGATCACGGGGGAGAAGTTTGGATTGCTGGATGAAGTTGGCCTCAGCGCCGCCTTGGTGAGGGCCGCCGCCGGGAGGTTCGCGGCGGAGCCGTCGTACAGCACCGCCGCGACGTACCGGATGATCTACGTCGTCAGAGGCGGCGGGCGCGTGCAGATCGTTGGCCTCAACGGCGCGGCGGCGCTGGACGCCGCCGCGCTGGAGGATGAGATGTTCGTTGTGCCGCCGTTCTTCGCCGTCGCCATTCTCGCCGGAGAAGATGGGATCGAGCTTTTCAGCGTGTCCACGTCAGCAAGGTAATTATAATAAGTAATCTTTAAGTGAAGACAAAATTAATTAACAGACCGGACTCTGGACTCTGTCTCCATTAACATACCCTATCCCTTATCTCTTATGTATATATATACACGGCAGGCCGGAGTGGGGCCAGCTGGCAGGACACGTGTCGGCGTGGAAGGCATTGTCGGAGCCGGTCCTAGTGGCGGCGCTCAATGTGAGTCCAGCACTGGTGAGGCGTTTCAAGTCAGGTGGCAATTAGTTAATTCTGTGTAATAAATGAATAAATGTCACGTGCCTGTCACTCACCTTCTTCTACTTCATGAATTATGGGGTGATTTTTTACTTCGATTTTCACTTATAAATGGCCACGAATGTAAATTACTAAAATACCTTTACTTTTTTAAGGATTTTAAAGAGTATGCTAGAGTAATAATTAGGAGTAGTATGGAAAAGTATGAATAATTTTGTTATAAAGTGGGGACCACGACTATTAAATAAGGAAACAAGACAATTGTTTTGGGACAGACGAAAATGAAAAAACACAACAAATCTTTTGGGACGGAGGGAGTATATCTTATTTGTTAGGGAAGTATTACAATTGATGAATTTTTGTGTATATTGTATAAGAGTATGTTATGTGATAAAATTAATATTGGATGCACTGAAACTATATTATGTGTTCGTATTATATTAATATATTTGATGTGTTTTTTATAACAATATCGTGTGATGTTTGTTAATACATTGTGTGATTAGATTTTTTAAATTCACTACCGTAGCCACAGCATATTTGTTAAGATTTATTATAGTATCAAGTGTATGGATTACTATCATATTAGGGAGTGTTTGTTTGGGGGATTAGATTTCCAATCAACTATTCATCTCATTTCTCCCCTAAAAACATCAAATTAAACACCTATTTTTTATTTTTTATATTATACTAAAAATTAATTTTACATTCAAAACAACACATCAATACGTATTTATATCAAATCGTATAACTATTCAAATTTAAAAGTTTTACTATTTAAATCTCAACTCAAAATTCAAATCCCCAAACAAACACACCCTTAGTTCATTTGCTATATGTTTTTTTCTTTCTTGTAATGTCTTATGTTCTATATACAGTAGGCAATTAAGATTAGATTTATTATAGATCAAGTAATTTAAAATGCAATTAAAATATGTAATATACATATCAAGTGTATTGTGATCAAAGTATTGAATTTTAAACAATGTAACGAAGAATTGGAGACTGAAGCTCCATTTGGATAAAAGTTTCCGCGATTTTTGAAATTTTAAAAATAAAAAAAAATAAAATTATTATTTAATTTAATATTTTATAAGACAAAAATATATTTAACGTTTTTTTTAAAAAAATAAAAATTTGGTATATAAACAAAACCTAAATATTAATGATATGCCCGGTCATTAATCATCATTGAGGGGTGAAAATAATGTGACAATTGTTACAAAGATAATCAAGATATTTACCAAAAATGTATATCTTATTACCATTATTATTATTATTATTATTATTATTATTATCATTAATATATTTCCTTGCTTTTTTTATTTAGAATTAATTATAATTTAACATTTTCTAATTGATTTCAATAAGTACAGTTGAAATAAATTATTGGAACAAGCAAGAATACTTCAGAATTTGTGGTGTGTTTGTTCGGAATATTTGGTAGAATTTCATTTAAATTTTTTTTTAAAAAATATTAAATTAAATACTTATTTTTATTTTTTATTTTTTGTTATACTGAAAATTCATTTTATATTCAAAATTTTACCGACGAGACGCAGCCGTACGCCTGGAACGAAGATGTCGTCCGCCCTCTCCGCTGCTGCCATTTCATGTACACGACATCCCCGCCGCTCCTTCGGCGCGCCGCCGTTGCACAGTCTGCAGAACCGTGCTACTCGATTCCATCAGACGAAGGATAGGCGGTTTCTTTCTCTCTCGCGCGCGATGCCTTTCGACCTCTCCCCTCCTCCCATCGACTTCGACCTCGCTGTAAGCCCTCCCTATGACCTCAATCTCAACTGGCTTTAATTTTGATTCGATGTCATACAGTTGTTTCCTGCCAAAGATGTATGCAGTTTCATTTTCCACCATTGAGTTGAGAATTGAGATTTGTTAACGCACTACAAAATGCAGTTTTGTCAATTGTATTGTTCAGCAGCTGGCTTGATAGCCTGATGGGTGAGGGCGGCTGAACGCCATTGTGATTGTGGTAAAATTGAGGATTGGGTGTTTGAGTGAGCTTGTTCACTGCCTTTTTGTTTTCGTTTTTCAAATTTGACTGCGGTGCAATAGTTCGTTATCACATGGAATGGAATTTGTGGCTGATTCTGGCGATATGCTGCTTTTTTCAGAGGGATCAGATGCTACTTTTCACATTTGTTGATAGAAAGATTCTGATTTCAGTTAAGAGTTTATGAATATACAGTGGAAAAAATTGTAAATATTTTTTAGAATGCTTAGGATTTGATGTATATCTTTTATTATTCACAAAGGCAGCTTTATAAAGCTCCTGTGTATAATAGTAGTTAAATTACAAGTAATTACAATCGAGTAATTGGGGTAATTGCAGCCGTATGGTTAGGAGATTTTGCAGCAGCAAAATTCAGTTGACTTTAGGCTGCAAGTTTTGGCTGAATTTGGGCAGTAAGTTTCTGTTGTAGAATACCTCTTAACAAAGATTGTGTTAGGTTAGAGGAAAAGAAATCAGTCACCATCTTTGTGGTTGATTAATGATTTATTGCTACTTATTTGCAAATTGTTATGGTGAGATAATTTTCTATACAATAAATGGGTTGGATCCTACTCGCCGGGCTTTTGCCAGTATAAGGGAGCTGAATGTATTTGATCTTAATGTGCATGGTTACTTGAATAGGGCAAAATGCTAAGCCATCATTTTTTATTTTTATATTATGTGTGTTTGTAGCCCCGTTGAAATGTTGTTTAAAAATGTGCGTGGTTCCGTTTTACTATATAGGTTAAATATATCTATAAATGCTGTGATGGGTGGATTTGTGAGTGGCAGTATCCTTGGTTTGTTTCAGGATTCTGCAACTCTTGTGGAAGTTGAACCACAGGAAAACAGGAAAGCAACTACATATGGCGATGATGATGATGCATTGGATGCAGTTGATAATGGTGCTGCGGTGTGTTGATTCTAGATTTTATATTTATGTTTTGATATCTTCCATCATTAGGTTGACTAATAATTGAATTGAAGCACTGAGTAGCAATATGCTAGTGCACAAAGAATTTGTACTGTTGATACGGAAAAGGAAGGATAGTAATGATAAAGAATCATCGCATGACTTGTATGTATGTGTGTGCGTATACATAGTTGGATTCACATTAGACTTATTGCAAGCGCACACACAGTCACTCTCTCTCTCTCACACACACACACGCATATATATATTTATATAGTTGCCATTCACATTAAACTACTTGCATTATGAGTAGTGCAGATTCTCTATGTCGTGTTCATCTGAGTTTCTGTAACAATTCTTTTGTACATCTCCATCATCATAGATGCTTGCTAAATCATACAACTACATTAGAATCCTATCTTTTGTTTCTTAATAGTTAGGTGTTAAGAATCCTTTTGTTAACTTTTGTATCGGATGTGTAGCTGCATCATACTTGCTAATTAACGCCTCAAGAATGTTTTTATCGAATTCATTTTATCTTGACTAATTATATTTTCATCATGAATTTTAGGTGGTTGATCTTTCGGATTATGGCCGAATACGAGGTATTTCTTTCCAGATTTGCTTCGATTCTTATTATCTTTTAGATAAGCATGTTTATTGATGAAAAGACTAGTTTTATTGTGTTGTTGTAGTTGTATTGTATGATTGTGTCACAACTAAAACTTTCAAGTGAGGTTAAACACATTAGGTACAAAAATGCCTTTGGTTCTATTATTTCCCCTACTCTTTAATACTGGTTTAATGTGCTCCGCAAGATGATGAATATCTTGACAAGTTTATAAATGTATGCCCTCTTTGACGGGATGATGTTTTTATTTTTTAGTTTTTCCTTTTTGGAGTTTGTAGCTTCAAAGAATGAACAAAACTTCATGTGCTTTAAAACCCTCGTATGTCAACTGTCTGCGGTAAATATGTTGAATGATTAAAAGTATGGATATGGGACATCAAATTTATTAGTACTTTATGTGAACAAGGTAAACTACTGAGCAACCTTGATAACTTAAAATAATTGCAATTACTACTGTATGCTGATTTCATAAGTTATCAAGAAGGATCCTAGTGGAAACAATAAAACATTTCCAGCACACAATTAAAATAAGGTCTGAATTTCAAACAAAATCATGGTATGCTGCTTCTGTTACTTGAAAGCTTATCCTTGATTTTGGATTTCTGATAAAGTCAGTGGGGAAGATCGAATTCAGTTTCTCCACAATCAAACTACTGCAAACTTTGAATGCCTTGTAGATGGCCAGGTAGTCCCTGGGAGTTTATCAGTTTTTTTCCCTTTGTCCAAGGTTAACATGATGTCATAATTATGTTCGTAATCTTGTAGGGGTGTGACACAGCTTTTGTGACTGCAACTGCTCGAACAATTGATATTTCCCACGCATGGGTCATGGTAATCCTGATTTATCATCTCAACTCAGTGATTGAAACTTCAATAGCGTCACATTCTTATATTTATGATAATAATTTGTACCATTTTACGAGAACAGAGAAATGCAATATTGCTGGTGGTCTCACCTATGACTTGCGGGAGCATAGCTGAAATGCTGAACAAGTATGTTTTATGTTCCTTATCTTTTTTATTTTACTCCGTTTGTATTGATTTAAACTTTCCAGACATGAATATTAGTTTTCCACACACCCCTTTCCTTCCTAACGACAAATATATGAGAATTTCATTTCTTCATTTACTATTATGAGTATTGCTAAGTCTTTCTCTATTTTACAGCTTCCAATAAAATAATATTATTTTTTCTAACAGAACATCACATCAAAATATTATTTAAATCAAAACTCTGATCAAACCTCCAATTTCAAATCAAAACCAAACAGCCCAGATTTGTTATTATTTATTTATTTTTAAAAGGAGAAAGTCCATGCTTTGAAACGTATCGACGTGCTAAGGATATTATTTACTCTGTCCCACTCCCATATCTTAAGATTGATATGCTTTCTTTGGAGTTATTAAAGTACACTTCACACTTGTTATTGAATAAAAGTTATCGATGCTGATTTCAGAAAAGGTGATCTTTATTCTATAATCTATTCCACCCAGTTTCTGAAATATGAAAATTATGACTAGTCTGAATGTCTTTTCTGATCACATTGCTGTATCTGCATTGAACAACCATGTGAACATTGTGCATTTTGCTAATATACTATCTTCTAGGTACATATTTTTCTCTGACAAGGTGGAAATTCAAGATATCACTAACCAGACTAGAATGTTTGCATTATTGGGGCCTAAAAGCAGCACAGTATGTGTTTTGTGGTAAATTTGGTATATATGAAGACTAGCACTTCCCCTTTAATTTTTATGCCCTCATATCTTTTGGTTGATCATATGTGGAAACAGATAATGGAGGAATTGAATCTAGGTGATCTTGTTGGACAACCATATGGCACTCACAAACATTACAGTGTAAGTTTGAGATTGTAGATACTGATGCATGCACATTTATCACATGCTATATTGGTCACATAGAGACTAATTTACCGATAAGCTTCTCAGAAGATTTCTTTTATTTGTAATAAATGGCTTTCTATATTGCTTGGAACAAATCATGGGATTCTTTTGAGGATCCATGATATAAGTTCAAATGTTCTAGCAACCTACATCAATGACTTTGTGACTACTGAGATCTAGTCTTTGCAGCTAACTTAATCAAATCTTTTAAGTTGATGATTTTTTCGCCCAAATTTGATGAAAATGCTTGCTGTTTTAGTTAGTTTTATAATTTATAGTTTCACATTTTGTTTTCTTTTATTTACTTTATTCTTAATAAAGTGTATTTGGATTTGTTTCCTCATGCAGGTTAGTGGGATGCCATTAACTGTGGCAGTAGGAAGCATCATTTCACAGACAGGTTTCACAATCATGATGTCACGAGCTGCCGCAGACACTGTCTGGAAAGCCCTTCTAGATCAAGGTGCAATTCATATGAGCCCCAGTGCTTGGGAGACATTACGGATTCTACGAGGTATATAGCTGATCTTTATCATAGGCCACATTCTCAAAATGTATTTTTTTGCTGATAATCTGAACTAAGGTGAAATAAGCAAACAATTACATGATCCGTCTTTGCTGTGATGTGTTAGGACAGCCTTTTTTCTTAAGCAAGTGGTCTTAATGTGCTCCATATTTGCTCAGCTGTAAACTCAATTCTTCTATATGGCAGGAAGGCCTGCTCCTGGTAAAGAACTAACTAACGAATATAATGTTTTAGAGGCTGGTTTGTGGAATGCTGTTTCTTTGAATAAAGGTAGCAGCAACACTACATGTAAGCATTTCATTTTACAGATGGTGGCATGGGTATTTGACGCCGAACTCTTCTGCAGGGTGTTATAAAGGACAAGAGACAATTTCGAGACTTGTAACTTATGATGGAGTCAAGCAGAGGCTGTGGGGTATTCAATTGTCATCTCCTGCAGAACCGGGAAGTGTCATTACAGTGGACGGCAAGAAGGTAGTGGCATCTTCTCAATGTCGAATGTTTTTTACTGATTAAAGAGAATCTTGCAAATCACACCAAAGGAGAAATAATGCCTTAGAAGAAGCTATGAGGGACCTACACACACACTTGCATATTCGCCGACAACATGATATTGTTAATTTCATCGATCACTTCCATTTTTTGTCGACTTTAACAATGTTGAACTAGTTAGCAATGCTGATGGACATTGCAGGTTGGTAAACTAACAAGTGTTACACTTGGTACGAAAGCTTCGGGGCATTTTGGATTAGCTTATGTCAAGAGGACTGCCTCAGTGGGAGACTCGGTAACTGTTAGTGATGGGATCATGGGGACACTTGTAGAAGTTCCATATCTCAAGGAACAACTTCCACTTCAATAGCCATAGCCCGGTGGCTCTAAGCTTCCTTGTTTGCCTGTATTGTATTCATATCCATCTTTCATGATTGCACAATATCTATTTCTTATATCAACAGTATAATACCGATATCTTAAATGCAAAACAAGCTCATTCTCAGGGTGTGGATGTTTTTTTTTTTTTTGCAGCTTGACCTGAGTTGGTACATTTGATGTCCTTGTTGATGGCTGACCTCTGTTACACTTTTTGGATATCAAATTAAATTCCATTGGATTATGGTGTGTCGTACACTCATCAGGTATGTGTTTAGTAACAAATCAATTTGATGCAATTCGATCTTTCTGTGACACACACACATATGTATGTATATATATATACAGACTTGCACAAATCTATTTGCTAGCAAAATATTATATTTATACTATGTTTGAACAAATTGCATGCTTAATGTTGCCAGTAAGTAAATATAATTCATAACTATAAAACATTGCCATTAACATGAAGGAAATCATTTCTTGCTTCTAATTTCCGTGGACATAATCATAATTAAACCAAAAAAAGTGGGGAAATAATCCCAGCCTGGGTGGCAAAATCCAATTTATTCACTAAATTTGACAATATAAATATATATATATATATATATATATTACACATACAAATGAAATATTTGCCTGAGCATCATCTAGAAAGGTTACCAGTATTCATGATGCTGACGAAGAGGAAGATGCAGGGGATAGTTGAGGAGCTGGCGGCGCATGTTGAGCCACAAATGCCGCGATCAGTGGGTTCACAAGATGCGGGGCCTCATCCTTCAAGATCAAACAGTATTTATCAAAGAATTCACAAGAAATAAATAAAGACTGTTTCAAGATGTACAAAAAAATATAGTTCACTGTGATCAATGGAATGAACTTTAGGTGCTCAAAACTATGGAGGATAAAACAGAATCATAAGGAAACTTCCAGAATACCAAATTGGTTAGAATCTTTAAAAACGCTTTATGATACAAGACAAAAGAGAGGAAGAAACCTGAGGACAGTGGCCAACATTTGGTAACACGACAAAATCTTCGACAGTATCAAACTTTGCAAAAGCTTTCCCAAGATCTATTGGCTCCCAAGGATCCTTGTCGCCCCAAGCCACCAATACAGGGCACTAGAACAACGAAACAGAAATGTCGTGAATCAAAAACAATTATATTTGATCGAAAGATGTTGGAAGGGAGCTAGTTCTCCATAATTAAATTATGGTACTTTCACTAGAGGAATCAGTTCTTCTGGAAGAGGTCCTTCTGAGTAGCAAATGAATTCAAGAAACACATCTGCAGCGCCATCGACAAGTCCAGGATTCAGAATTATCTTAACTAATTCTTCCGTAACCTGGGATGTGTCGTGATAACACTGAAGTCCATATGGAAACAATTAGGACCTAAGCACAACGGAACAATAAAAGATAAAAAATGAACACGATCCGAAACCTGACAAAGAATATTCCGGACTGACTCTGGTGTGGCAACAGTTTTGAAAAAGAATTTACCCAGAGATGTGTTTCTGCAGTAAAGAGGAAATATAAGAAATATGTTATAAGATGTAGTGAAATTGAAGCTGAGCAGTGTTCCTGATTCACCTTAGCAAACTCTGAAAGGATTTTATCAGAGGTTTTCCATACCAAGGCTGTTTCTTTATGTGCAACATACGGAGGGATATATTCAATAGTATTATACCCTTACAGATTTCGGGGTTCATGACTGCAGCCTGGAGACCTACAAGTCCTGTATTCGGAATAACAATATAATTTTAGTTTTTCTACTGCACATATGGAATTCTATAACCTTAACATATTATAAAGCAATATGAGGTTTCTGGCAGCAGGTATAAAG
The DNA here is from genome assembly GCF_009805555.1 of Andrographis paniculata. Taxonomy (NCBI): domain Eukaryota; kingdom Viridiplantae; phylum Streptophyta; class Magnoliopsida; order Lamiales; family Acanthaceae; genus Andrographis; species Andrographis paniculata. Next base: position 5,454,786 of record NW_026137402.1, read on the forward strand.
ATTATGTGCAGGAATGCATGTAAATTAATAAATATCATTCTATTTGTCTCCACAAGTCCCCTCTCTTCCTTGTTCAAAATACGTCTAACTACGCTTGCTTCCGGAGGGAAACCTTCATAGCTAATCATTTTACCATTTACCATCAAGTACACAGTTATAGCCAATTTCTAAGTTTCTTACAAGGATCATTTTATTTTTGAACAAGAACAAAACCAGACACACCAAAGCTTTTTCTAAATTCAAATAAAGTCAATTATTCAAAAGCATAAGCTATCTAATTTTACATTTTGATTTTCAACTTAACATAACTCAAGTAACACAATATAATATGCTACCATCTCTATATTTATTACAATTGAGATTTATTTGCACACGCAGAAAGAACAACCTAGGTAGACTAGGTTATCAAGTGATTGATGGAACTTATCCACAAATCTCAGTTAAGGAACACTTCAATTATTGGAAGAAAGTGGTAAAAGAGGTCACCTCCTATGGAATTGCAGATAAAGAAAGCTTTATCCTTAACAATTTCCATACAGAAATCATTTAGTTGGCTTGCCCATGTCTCAAATGTATAAAAGGACTTTATGTTAAGATTTTGGGGATTAGGTTTGTCTGAATAACCATAACCAATAAGATCGATTGCATACACTCTGTGTCCCTGCCCAAGTACAGGCATATTCTTCCTCCAGTGCTCACTGATAAGAGAGTGCAAGCTTTATCAAAATGAAACTAAATCGTCGCATAATATAAGAAAGATCAGATGATAAAATGTCTAGACTTCTCAGATATTTTTTTGCATATTTTGTTACAAATCTGCAATGTGGTGAGGTTCACATAATTCCGTTAAGGTGACGAGTTTTGAAATTAAAATTGCCAAATATAAAATCAGAATTGAATAGCTAAGACAGAATTACAAATCAATTACATCTATTAGATCATACTGGCTATTAAAAAACATTCAGAAATAATTTATGTAAATTAAGATGAATAAGTTAATTTTTCTAAACAAATTAAGTTGATTAAACATAACAGATGTTATATTACATTCAAACATCAGTTAAAGATTGTTGTTTGATGCTATGATATTAGTTCAGTTGCATCACATGATTCATCACATGTTTGAAATGTAAGAGAGAATGTTGGCCGACGGGCAAATCACATTATACAGTCGTGTTTTGTAGTATCTCTGAGAACTTTGTGAACAAAAGTTTAGAGAAGTACATCAATTTGATACACTTTGTGCATGATGCCCGATCCCTACACTCACTTTGTTAACCTCTTAGTACTGAATAGCATGCAGGATAAAACTGGTCCAAACAGTTAAAATTATACATTTTAATTAAAATTTCCACACTCTTGGTTGGTAAGAGTACCGAAAAAAGATGATACAAGTAAAGTAGGTTTCTACTAGAAAATTTTAATAACTATAGTATCATATTTTAAAGGAATAGTCAAATCTAATATGACACTGCTATACTGATACTTGATCACAATATATATAATTCTCGCACAAATGATTAATCAGTTATTCGAAATTTTAACAGGTAGTGAGTGTCATCAAGAGCTCTCATGCACTACAAGCTGAAAATCTTATATTGTCTTCAAGAGCAATGACAAATGCAAGTAGATATAAAAGATGCAAGCTTACACTTATAGTTTGTGATAATACCTATATTATACAGTTGTGGAGATGTGAAATTGAAGCAGTGTAGACCTGTTTGCTCCAAAACCGTGAACCAACACCATGGCAGGCCCACTGATTCCAGAATACTGGTATCGGATAGAATAGCCCCTCCATTTCCATGTGCTACAAAGCAACACAATGAATAAATACAAACATCAAAGAACATTGTCGATGTAGAGAGGTCCTATAACTCAAGAAGCATTACCAAATGAACTAACAAATGGGTAATGCTAGAGGCTTTCCAATATATCAAATGCAAGCTACTCTTAATTCTAATATATATACTCTTCCTGAAGTAAAATTAGGAGTGAAATTGAAGAGATAGATGTAGGGGCAGGTACTGGTTGGAATTATTAGTGCCATTCCATTCCGAAAATTCCAGTACAGTTTGAGAAGTGGGATTGAACCAAGGCAAGTTTTTATGTCCCTACTAAGTTTCAAATTGATACTGAGACAAGGAATATATTTATGTTAGTTCTGTCTTGATTCTATCCCGAAAGCTATTTGTTATATATAAAATTATAGTATAACCTCATTCCCGATGCAAGGCTGCCATTTGGTTTGTGAGTCATTATAATTGACATTAAAAATATCATAATATTTGAATTTATTCCACAAATATCATTGTATTTGTATTACAAGAGACTAATAAACATATTTTTGTCATTTTATAGTACTATGTATTGATATAATTACTTTATTATATTATGCATGAAACTTTATTATTTTTTTTAAAGGAAACATCTGTAATATATAGTTTTGATCAAACTGAAATTGTTGTACTTGCTATGTATAAATTAGAATCATGCAACAAGATCTTAATGATAAAAGGATTGACCTTTATCCACAGAAAAGCAAGATAAACCTAAAATCTATCCAAATTTCCATGAGAATAACTCAATATGCTGCAACAAGCAATCGCCGAAAAGCAGCCCTAATTAAAGAACTGCAAATACTCCATCAATTACTAAAATCCATATTAAATTACGAATTCAATCACACAAAAGGTAGTCCGACGAACAACAAGAGGCATTGTAATCTTTTACCTAGTTTTAATTTCACAGTGTTGGGGCACGGCGGCACTTTCACCGACTTCAATGTCGTCAACTGAGAAGCGAGTCCGAAGAGAACTAGACACAGAGAAGGCATTACGCGTCGACGCAGAGTACACAGAAACCACACGGCCACGGGGATTAGAGAATTTGTTGGATAAGCGCGGTTTGGCAGTAAATGAAGTGTTGGGAGGCATCACAGACGAGCAGAGTATGGGGTAATCGAGCTTGGGAATCGCCATTGTTGAAGACGCAGGGTTGGCGTGGCAGTCTGAATATCGACTAGGAAAAGCAAATAGTTGAGGTGGAATTGACGCCACTTGGACGACGCCATAGCTTCATATTCATTTTCGGTTTACGAGTAATATGGAATTTAGATAAGTTACATGGTTCATTATTTCACACCATTCAAAAATAATAATATCCTAATATAAAAATATATTCAGTCCGTCACAAAATAAAAGATGGACCTGGAGGTATCGTGAACCATGACTTCACGGTAGAGCTGGAAATGAGCCGAATATAGGCGAGATTATCATGTTTGAACTCGACTCGTTAAGGATTCGAGCTCGACTCATATTCGTTCGTTAAGAAATATGAGCTGAAATTTTTGTTTGAGCTCGGCTCGACTCAGTTTATTAAAAGAAATTTTATTTTATTTATTTTTAAAAATTAAATTCCGTGAATAATAATTATAATTTTTTTAATAAATTTAAATAAAATATAATATTAATAAAGATATATATTTATTAATTATAGAATTTTTAATTTAATTTTTCTAATAAATATTGTTGAATGTTCGTGAACGAGATCGAGCGCCAAAATATATGTTCGTATTCGGCTCGTTTAACTTAACAAACGAACTTTTAGCGAGCTCAAACGAATCGAATCGAGCCAAGCTCGCAAATTGTTGTTTGTTTTAGAGTTCACGGTTCACTTCCCTACACTATCGACCATCTCTTACTGGACAAAATTCTCGGTCACTTTTTTTTAGGTCAACCATGATTATTTTCATTTAACATAATTTATTTTTCATGAAAAATTTAATTATTTGTGGCTCGTAAAACTAATATGCTATTTAATTAGCTAAATAAAGTTTTATTTACAAAAAAGTGCGGAATTTTGAAGAAAAATAAAAATGGTAAAAATTTGACATTTTTTATAACTTTTTATGAATATATATATATATATATTTCAGGCGATTTTTTTGTAATAGATGTATTTTTAATTAATTATATTTTTTAAACTCGATAATAAGTTTTAGGAGGCAACTAAAATGACAACGAAATTCCTTAATGGGTAAGGTGTGTTTGGATTAAGTTTGAATTTAGTTTGGTGCTATTATCGAATATATATCAACAACATAGGAGATATTCAAAAGTATATATTTTTATACAATGTAAATATAATATATGATAATAATTCATACAATATATACTATTGGTCTCAATATAAATAAATTAAATGATGAGACATTTATCACTGAAGGATTTTTTTTTTAAACATACACAATAAATAAAGCAAAAAAGTATAAGTATATATATATATAATTTCACTTTCATTTAAAATATCATATTAGACAACTATTTAACCAGAAACGTTATTTCCGAACTTCAAAACAAAATCCAAACTTTAACAAAAACCAATCCTATGCAAATAATGGATTAGACTCAATAGACCATGATGCATGTCTAAACATAATTTGTCGACTATTTCAACGTACAATTGATATATTTTATGACTTTTTTTTTTTTCCATCAGTTATTAAAATACTTTTGGACTTTTTATATATTAAATTTATTTCATTGCTTTAATTTATAAACGTATGGTTATGATTACCAACCTATAAGCCACGCCATAATTTAAAATAATTAATGATACAATAATAATGCCCTAAAGTTAAAGGCTTCGTATAAATATGTTTTGGAGGATATTCAAGTTTCGATAATTTTTTATAATAATAAAAAGTTTAATACTCCCTCCGTTCCAAAAAGAAGTATCCATTTGTTTTTTGTATGTAATTTTAGAAATATTAGGATATAGTAGAAATAAAGTAGAAACCGCTAAAATAACCTTGTTAGTATATGTGATACAAAGGTAATGATATTTGTGTAATATATTGTAAGTTGTAAGGGTATTTGTAATGTTAGATAGATAGTACAATTACTAAAAAAAGGAAATTGATACTTTGTTATGGGGCGGACTAAAATAGAAAAATGGATACTTTGTTATGGGACGAATGGAGTATTTGATTTGATGTTTTATAAGACAAATAAATACTTATTTAATACTCCCTCCGTCCAGCTAGAAAATATACATATTTCTATTTTGGGACGTCCAATTACAAAATAAATATTTCATTAAATACCTTACTTTTTTTCACAAATACCCCTATTTTACATTACATCATTACTTTTACACCAAAAAGTAAAGACAAAAATATCATTACACTACTTTTAACTACTCACTGTAATTAAAATACTATTATTTCTGCGCCAAAAGTAATTGTATACTTTACGTATGAACAGAGGGAGTATGATATTTTTTTAAGTGCTAAAAGAACACAATCATAGGGTTTATTTGGTTTTAGTTAATTTCCACTGTTATATGTTAATTTTTTTTTAGATAAAATATCATATCAAATAATAATTTTATTTAAAAAAGAATTAAAAGCCAAATCACATAAACCTCTAACCAAACACAACTATATTACTTTCTTCATTCTCCAGAAATGTATATATAGTGTCATTTTAATTTGTCTAAACATAAGATATAAATTTAATTTCTATGGCAAATATAATCTTAAATTTTGGCAATGTAATTTTTTTTTATAAAAAATATTATATAAAAAAAATATTATACTATCAAATACCAATATTTTATTTTATTTTTTTATTTTATTTTCAAAATTTCAATATAAAAGGAACTTTAGATAAATAATTGTTGTCCCTGTTGTGGGACACAAGTGCACAATGACACACAAAGACATTTTGTGCCGATACACCATGTCTATGTCTCATCTATAAATAAATAAATAAAATTTAAAATTAAAACTAAAATTAAAATTAAAATCAAAATTGAAATTGAAATCTACGTATGGAGCATAATCAATGAGATAAGGTTCGGGCAGTGGTAATGAATATGCTCCATGCAAGAAGTGAAATTCCATTTTAATCCTTTAACAATTAGAAAATTCTTTTATTTTAATGACATGATAATTTATGCAATAATATCCCAATTTAATCATTAAAGTGCATAAATTCATACATCATTAAGTTCAAAGAGACTAACGTTACGTGTTTTTTCGATGTTATTTATTTATTTATTTTACGTTTAGATATTTTCTATTTAATTGTTAAAAACTTGATAATTACAGTATTACAGGTAGGGGTGAGCATCTGGGTTTTCGATTCGGATTTGGCATCCGAAAATCCGAAATTTTTGAAAAAATCAATCCGAATCGAACCGAAATCCGAAATCCGAAAATTCAAAATTCGAACTAAAAAATCTGAACCAAATCGAAAAATCCGAAATTTTAAATATTTTAAATTATTTTTTTAATTTGTAAATTTCTTTTATATTTTATTATTATTTTATAATATTAAATATATATAATACATAAAAGTAAATATATTTAAATATAATTAATAATTTTGAGTTTTTTATATTAAAATATAATATTTTCTAATAAAATATTAAATATATATAATAAAAAAATATATTAAAATATTATATTTCGAATTTCGAATTGGTTCGGATTTTAAGTATACTGATCCGATCCGATCCCAAAATTCGAAATTTTTCAAAAATTCAATTCGAACCAATCCGAAAATTCGAACCAAATTTTAAATTTCGATTTAGTTTGAATCGAATTTTCGAATTTTGATATTTTGTTCACCCCTAATTACAGGTCAATTTCTTGAGTCTTTTCTAAAACAGAACTATAATAATTATTATATGCATGTAGTTATAACTTGAATATGGATCAAATAAAGAATTGAACAACCCATGTTGGTTGTACATATAATATTTATATTATATACCAAAATAGAGAAAATAAAAATATTTAAAAATTGTTAACATATATTTTTGAAGAGAAATTGATAAAAAAAATATAAACAGAAAAAAATTATTTTTGGTATCCATAAGTTATAGAAATGTCAAAATATGTACATGCTATCTCTTTTTAATACTAGCTATAAATCATTAATAAAAAATAGTTCTCCCTCCGTCCACTTGCAATGTTTACATATTTTTATTTTGGAATGTCCAATTACAAAGTTAACATTTTATTAAATACCCTATTTTTTTCACAAATACCCTTACTTTACATCACATAATTATTTTTACACAAAAAAGTAAGGACAAAAATGTCATTACACTACTTTTAACTACTCACTATAATTAAAATACTATTATTTCTTAAACACCACGCCAAAAGTAAATGTAAACCTTGTAAATAGACGGAGGGAGTACTATTCTCTATCACCTAAAAATACATTCGTTTCTTTTGTATTTTAAAAAGAAAATGAATATATTTTTAGGCAGCGGGAAGTAATAGTGTTTAATTTGTTATAAATTGATATGAAATATTACTTTCCCTCAATTTCACATAAAATGTTTATATTTTATTATTTATATTCCATATAATTTATTTATTTTTAGATATATGATTATATATATATATACTTTAATCATATTTTAAATTTTACAATTTTATAATTTTTTAATCTTGTTATCTTAATTTTAATTTTAATTATTTTTATTATAAAATAATTATTTTTACTAATATATTTATTAATTATATTTTATCTAAATTCTTATATCTAGAGTAAGGTGGATAAAAAATCTCGAACGGAGAGAACATATTTTAAGTTTAATACTCCCTCCGTCCATTACCAATTTATCCATTTTGCCATTTTAATATGTCAATCACAAATGTATTGATTTCTTTTGTTTTAGTAGATGTACTTTCACTCAAATATAACAAACACAAATCCCATAAAAAAAAAAATAGCATAAATATTAAGGGTATAAAATTGAGAATTGTTGCAGATAATTAATTAGCTCAATTATGATGGTATATAATGATTAAGAAAATTTAAGTGCCGTATTGAATGAGGCAATTTGTAGGACGAATTCATTGTCATTATATTTTCACTCTTCAAGGATATATCTCATTTGTCTTTTATATATATATATATATATATACATATACTTTTATAATATGTCAACCCATAGTCTCTACTCGGTCGAATTTAATACCCTGCAAATTAAGCGAACCATGTATGACATGTAGATCTAGAGGCGTTGGAGTTTGAACCCATGACCTCACAGTTACAAGTTCATTGTCGATGCTACCAGCTCATTCCTTACTGGACTCATTTGTCATATTTTAAAAAAAAGTACATAAGGTACAAATTGATAACATAATGCATATACTCTTTTCATTTCAATCGAAAAATATATTTTTTTATTATTTTTATACTCATTTTTTATTATTATTATAATAAAAATAAATATTTGTACTATTAAATTTTATTTGAATTACAAACATACTATTATATATACAATTAATTTATATATAAATTATAAAAGACAAAAATTAAATGTCATAGTATAATAATACTTCATGTATTATAATATTAGATTGGGAGGAAGAAAGTATTAAATAATATAATTTTATCATATGAACCAACAACACGTGATAGTAGTTAACTAAATACATCATAATTAATTTCAATACAAAATATATATTAATAGTACAATACACCTATAAAATATAAACTAACACTCTACACCATATAGAAACAATTTACACCGTACATAATATATTAATTGAAGTTGTTGGGTAAAAAGAAAGACGTGTGTTGAAACATGTACACGTAAGAGATCAATTCCTTCGAGTTTAATGACAGCGGAAATAGAAAATTACGAGGGGTTTGCACTTCAAAAACACGTGGTATTGTTCCGTGGTTATAACTCTTGTGTGTATAATGGATGCTTGTCTATGGCTGCCCAAGATCAAATACAAAACAAACAACACACAAAATTTGTTAACCCAATTCGGTGTAACTACTTACATTTGGGGGATTCTAATCCAGAAGACATACACTAAACCTATCACAAGGTATACAAGGGACTCAAATGACTCAAATGATTTAACCGCAGTTCTAATCTTAGCATACTATCAGTATAACTGAGAGTAAGCGGATACAAGTTAATCTTTTTTTTCTATTGAAAATCCATTTCCTCCTTCTTCGGATGAGCTTCAAATCTCCATGAGAGCTCATATTCTTCTTCAGATCAAGGAGTAGTGAAAACGAAAAGATAGAAAGAAAATACGCTATTTTTCTCACTAGATTCAAACATTTTTTACTGTATTTTCACTCTACATACAAACAAACACACGGCCTCAGTGCAGTGTTTTTGACTAATTAACGTTGGGGTATTAAATGCGCCATTACAAACCTGCAATGTCCTGAATATTATCATATCTTTGACAATCTATATCAAAATAAAACCTATGCAAAATGGACACAAATAGCCTATACATAAGGTCTTCAGCAGCAATATAATTTCATATTTGAATCGTCCTTAAATTTTCATATTATGAAAAGTTAGTAACATATGTCAAAATAAGAAAAATGATATTTTTGTAAAAAAATTATGTACTGATATTTTATATTTTGCGTGTTGATTAAGACTAATCAATATCTATATTTGAATTCTCGAAATGCTTTTTGCAGTCTCGTTCGTATTTATTCACTATTTAGGACAAAGGTGATATCTTTACCAACCTTTTAACATACAAACATGAGCATATGTATGGTTCTTGCAACGTAAAATGTAATTTGATTTACAGATCTTAAAAACTTTTATTCTTACTATTATATAATTCACCAATATATTAATTTATACCCCATATTATTATTATTATTATTATTATTATAAATAGAATCACCGACCATTATCGTAACCGGCGGTTATGGAGTATATTATATTACCGCCAAAAGAGTTGCATGCAGTGAATCCACCCATTATCCGTAAACCCGTCGCTACATAATTATTATATTATACTCCCTCCGTTCCAGATACTATGTCCATGTTGCCGTTTCTCTCCGTCCCATATATCATATCACCTTTTTTTTTTTTTTGGAAAATGATTACACACTTTAATCTCATTTTAAATTTTTAATTTCTTTTTTAAATTTTAATTAAACTAATCAGTTATTTTAATCTTAATTTATAATTATTTATATTATAAAATAATTATTTTCACTAATATATTCTTAATTATCAACTAATTACACCCCTTCTAGAATACACTGTGTAGCAGAGAGTTTTATATTATTACCATTGTAAAATTAATAAGCAAATTAAACATTTTCCAATTATATATATACACATAATTACAAATACATGCATCGTACGTATGCGTGCTCGTGTGTAATAGATTAATTAATGATCATCTATATAGGACAGACAATCAGATCCAGAGACCTAAATAAATAAATATATATATATATACATATACATATATACGGGGGACCAAAATAAAGACCCATCAGACCCTACCCCCCACCCCATGTGTCCATTAATTCCTTGAAGACCTTCACATTATCAATCAATGATCATCTCCCACCTCACACACACAAATATACATACATAGATACATATATATATATATATGTATGTATCACCATCTTAATTAATTGTCAAGATTTTTATGTAGAAATGCCCTCCAATCACACTCACCATAATTCACCCCCTTCTGCTGTACCTACCTACACTTAACCATTACCACTATTTCTCTCACTATACATATATATATATATATATGATTGCCTTGCAACTGTGAGCTAATTAACCATTCTGATAATTCCGAAGAAATCAAAATATGGAGCTGAAACCGAGCGACGGCAGCAGGTCGTCGAGCAAGCACGATGACGAAGAATCCGCTAATAAAAGCACCACCAGCGGCGGGGGCGGCGGAAGCTACCCGCCGGCGGAGGATCTGAGCCTGAAGAGTCTCTCGAAGCTCATAGTGCCTCCGTTGGGCGTGTCCGCCGACGCCGCTGCGCCGGAGAACGATTCTCCCAATCGAAGAATCATATCTCCCATGGATTCCAGATACAGGTAATCAAATCAATTCAAAGCAAAATTAATTGATTTATTTGTAAACTTACCCTAACCCTAACATAAACCCTAATTAACACATTAATTTGGGGATTTTTGATATTGCGTAGATGGTGGGAGACGGTGATGGTGAGCCTGGTGACTTACTCGGTTTGGGTGTGCCCGTACGAGATCGCATTCCTGAACTCGAATCCGACGGCGGCGCTGTACATCGCCGACAACATCGTCGACGTCTTCTTCGCGGTGGATATCGTGCTCACGTTCTTCGTCGCCTACATTGATCCCACCACTCATTTACTTGTCACTAATTCATCCAAAATTGCTAAAAGGTCAGTTATTGTCGCTCACTACTGTACGTATTATATAACTTTCATGCTTTATTATTATTATTTTTGTCTTATATATTGTGTTATCTATTTCTTTATTTTGTTTTAATTTATAAATAGATAATAGAATTAATAATGAACTAGAATATACACACAATAAAAATATATAATTTTACGATCCTTTCCTTTGTCGGAATTAATGAATTTAAATTATGGCGCTTTCATTAATTATATATATATAAAATTAATGAATTGTCGTTTTGGTGTGACATTACTGGGAATAATTACGGGATAAGAATTATATGCCGTTCTAATTCCCATTCCCATTCCCATTCCCAGTGGTCGATTATTATATTCCATATATATATAAAGTTTTTTAAAAAAAAATAAAAAATAAATAAAAATTAATGTAATATTTTAAAATAAAATAAAAATTATTGTATTACGCAAAACTCAAATAGAACAAAGACACTATTTGATTGAGAAAGTGGGACAAAAAAGCGAGTTGTGGAGTGTTCAAAATGGGCCACCAATATCGATCGGATCATATCAGATCAGATCAGATCAGATCAGGTGCTGCTGATTGTTAAAAAATTAATTACATTAATTTAGTTTATTAATTAATAAATTGCATAGATTAATTTCTAAGCATATTGAAATTAAAATTTCAACACGTGATCTGGACCAATATAATAATAATAATAATAATAATAATAATAATAATAAAGTGAGGATTTGTTTTCTTATTTTTATTTTAATAGTGATTTAATACGATGCAATCTTACGCCAAAATAGTAGTATTATTTTTTATAAATATAATAATATTTTAGTTCATTGACTTTATAAATAAAATCATTATATTTGTAATTTAAATAAAAATTAAAAGCATTTTTTTATTAATGTATAATTACTTTTTACTAAAATAGTAAATATATTTTTGAATAAAATATACGAAAATGATAAAAATAATATTTTAAATTAATTAAGACCGAAAAGAGTATTTGAATAGAAAATATCTAATTTAATCCTATTATTTTGAGGATATTTTATGTAAATACATCTATATAAATATTTTTAAAAAGTTGTCTCATAACAATTATAGATTTAAACTCAAACGCCTCCCAGTCCACCTTGCCAATTTAACGTGGAGAAAAGGCGCATATTCAAATCAAAATTATTGCAATAAAATATATAAATTGTATAAGAAAGAATATAGAAAAATATACAAAATGGCCAGAACTTATCTAATCAAAATTATTGCAATAAAAAAGAGACGAGGGCCCTCCCATAGCTATTGTGCCTAGAGTAGGGTGGTTGATTAGATTTGAGAATTATGACTTAGTCTATAAGTGGTATATATATTTCTTTTTATTTTAGTATTTAATTGAATTTTAAATGTAAACAAATGATAACATACATTATTCTCCATGTTCAAATAGTTATGTGCATACGTGTGACATAACTACATTGAATGAATATTTGATATAATATTTTATTTTTTTATATAATATATTTATAGAGAAAAATAAACTATTATAAATAAATAATAAAAATAGATAAAAAAAATTGGAAAAAACACAAGTAAACAAATCCCCCGATTCAAACACACCCAATAATTTTTATTTAATTCAGCATAATATTTGAATACATAATATGTATATATAATTAAAAGCGGGAACAGATGTACATATTTTTTTAAAAAAATTTATATTATGGACTCCGATATCATATTAGAATACAATTTATATATATATATATCTAATTATGGACGGGGTGGATGTTACAAGGCATGCAGGTATTTGTCGACGTGGTTTATAATGGACGTGGCCTCTACTCTACCGTTTGAGACTATAGCCTTCTTTATTACTGGAAAACACCACGGCGGCGTCACCTACTCCCTCCTCGGAATGCTCCGTTTCTGGCGGCTCCGCCGCGTCAAGACTTTTTTCACCCGGTAATTAATTAATTAAGTAAATAATTCATTCACTACATCTTCTAATATTTCAATTTTCTTATTTATCGGTTAATTTAAATTTAATTACTCATCAGGCTTGAAAAGGACATCAGATTTAGCTATTTCTGGATCAGATGCGCCAGACTGCTCTTCGTAAGTTAACCATATATATATATATATATAATGGTGGTAACTTTTAGGGGTGTTCAATCGCTATAATTACCGCTTCAATTTGGAACAATCAAATCCGTGTTTTTTAATAAATATGTTAATAATTTTATTTCTTTTTTTTGTACCGGGTAAATATTTATATTTCCAAATTTGGTATCAAGTATATGAATCTATACTCAGTCAAGTATCCAATACCCAAACTTCGTTCTTTTTCAAAAAAGTCTATACTCGCTCCATCTAAAAATGGACTCAATTTTTTTAGCACTAAATTTTTACATGAGTGTATACTTCTCATTATTTTTGTTTTCTATAAAAATAAAAGTATAAAAATAATATAATTTTTTTTAATAAGAAAATGATAAACCTATTTGTGTGACAAAATAATATCATAATTTTTTAGTAGAATGGAAGAGTATAATATTATACTTTCCTCAGTCCCGGCTATGGTGTCTCCTTTACTGTAGACACGGGAATATGGGATAGGTATAACAATTAAATAATTAAGAATCTATTAGTGAAAATAATTATCGTATAATAAAAATAATTTTAAATTGAGATTAAAATAACTAATTAGTTTAATTAAAATTGAAAATATATAAATAATAAAATTTAAAATGAGATTAATCTAATATAAATATTATTACATATATATATTTAAAACATGCATTCAAATATTTTTTAAATTACATTTTGATAAAAGATTATTTAATATAAATATTATTATATAAAAAATAAAATTATATACAATGCAAATAAATCATATCTATATTATAATATTGGTAAGATGGGAATTTTAAAAGAATATAAATATATATTTATTTATAGGATATAAATAAAAGATATGAGTCAACTTAAAAAAGAAAAAAAAAACCTAAAATATACTATTAAAAGTAAAAATATAGAAATATAGTGAACTTAAACTAGAAAAGCCAAAGAAGCAGACCTGTGGTCCGGTAAGAGACAAGGGGTTACCCAGTGGTGTGAGAATTAATTGATGACCATGATGTCATGGATTCAAATCTCGATGTATCTAGATTTTGTTTGTCACATGTGGTTCATGTAGTGTGACCTAAGCCAATCTCCATCCCTAGTAATTTTTATTTTTTTACATATGATTGTTAAATCAAATGTAATTACAGGTAACGTTATTGCAAGTGCATTGCGCGGCGTGCTTGGCGTATCTGTTGGCCGACCGTTATCCGAACGGCGGGAACACATGGATAGTATCGGCCATACCGAATTTCAAGGAGACGACACTCCTCATACGCTACATCTCAGCCCTCTACTGGTCGGTGACCACCATGACCACCGTCGGCTACGGCGACATTCACGCCGTCAATGCCCTCGAGAAGGTCTTCATCATCTTCTACATGCTCTTCAACCTCGGCCTCACTGCCTACATCATCGGCAACATGACCAACCTCGTCGTCGAAGGCACCCGAAGGACCATGGAATTTGTAAGAAAAAAAATATATATTAATTTTACTGTTTTTTTATTATTTTTATTTTCAAATAGTCATATACTTTATTCATAGTCGCTCTAAGATTTTATACAAGCAGATATAAGACCATTAGAACGACTATGAGTAAAATATATGAATTTTATTGATAGCCGCTCTAATGATCCTATACATGTCAGATAGAGGACCATTAGAACAGCTATGGGTAAAATATATAACTATTTTTATGCATAGTATGCTAAAAAATATTGTTTACAAGATCAAATTTTATTTTTTTATTTTTCGAATGATGATAAATTGATCTATGATTTGTTGCTTGCAGAGGAATAGCATCGAGGCCGCGTCAAGCTTTGTGTCCCGAAATCATCTCCCTCCGAGGTTGAAAGAGCAAATTGTGGCCTACATGTGTTTAAGGTTCAAGGCCGAGTGTCTAAACCAACAACAACTCATCGAACAACTGCCGAAAACCATCTGTAAGAGTATCCAACAACACCTCTTTCTCCCAACGCTCGAGAAAGTTTATCTCTTCAAAGGCGTGTCGCGCGAAATCCTCCTTGTTCTGGTAAAAGCTTCATTTACTTTGAAATACTAATTCATTAACTTGCTCGTTGGAAATTTTTAAAGAGCTAGGATCGACTAGCCATAACTACTGAAAATGTATAGAAATAGTTTTATATATAATCTATAACCACCGAAAATGTTATCTAATACTATAATATTAAATATTGTCACATGTATTGACATACACTGTCAGAGCTGACATGGACTAGCCACAAAGTAATTTTCAATATCAAATGCCGATGTTGATTTAATTTTTTATATTTTGAATCTATATCAAAATTTGATATTATAAATTGCTACGGTGACGATTTCATGTTTTCACTAGTAATGTCATGTCAGCACACATAACAATACTCTACTTACAGAAAACTTCGTAAACAATTATGAGTTATATATATAACTATTTTTATGTATGCTTCATTTAAATGACTAAAATATATTTGCATACGACAAAAAAAAAATTATCCAAGTTTAAATTATTTATTAAATAGTATTTCGAAATAATGCATGATCTCAGGTTGCGGACATGAAGGCCGAGTACATTCCCCCGAGAGAGGATGTGATCATAGAGAATGAGGCCCCCGACGACATCTACATCATTGTGTCGGGGGAGATTGAAATGATCGAGTGCGAGAAGGAGAAGGAGAAGGTCATATGGGGTTTCCATTCCGGTGACATTTTTGGTGAAGTCGGAGCATTCTGTTCCACACCTCAAACGTATACATATCGTACCAAGACTTTGTCTCAGCTACTCCGCCTCAAAACCACAGCTTTAATTGAAGCCATGAAGCCGAGACAAGAAGACAACGTCACGATGCTTAAGAACTTCCTTCAGGTTAGCCGACACCCTAAAGCTTCGACATTCTTTACTCACATTAGTACAACGGAGAAAAATCATAAATTTAGTCATATATCTATAATCAGTTACCGGTTTTATCCTTTATATATTACTCATTCCGTTCCACTTAAATTGTCCACTTTAGATTAGGCACGGAGTTTTAAGTATTAGGTAATTAGTAAGTAATTAAGAAATATATTAGTAAAAATAATTATAGATTAAGATTAAGATAACTAAACAGTATAATTAAAATATTTTTTTTATAAATTACGAATTTTAAAATGTGATTAAAGTATATAATTATATTTCGAAAAAAAAGAAATGACAAATTATGTGGAATGGACGAAAATAGAAAGAGTGGACAAATTACGTGGGACGGAAGGAGTAATATTTTGCAAAGGTTCTTCTTGTGAACATATAAGGCCAAAATACAATCGAGAAAATAGACAAGATAAAAGAGATAACAATCATATACGATAAATTTTGTAATTTTTTCATACGACGAAAAAAAAATGCAGCATCATAAAAAGCTCAAGGATCTACGTCTGGGGGACTTGTTTCTCGAAGGAGGTGAGGAAGATGGGGATTCCAACATGTCGATCAATTTGCTAACAGTTGCCGGCACAGGCAATGCCGCATTTCTAAATGAGCTGCTAAAAGCGGGGCTCGACCCTGATGTTGGCGACGTGAGAGGAAAAACTCCATTGGTATATAAATATACGCTCTAACGAGTGTCTGATAATTATTTTACTTACCATATATATATTCATCATCTTGTAATAAGATATCATATATTGCTTTCGCAGCATATAGCCGCATCGAAGGGGCACGAGGATTGTGTCGTCGTCCTTCTAAAGCACGCATGTAGCTTGCACTTGAGAGGTAACGAAGGCTCTAATTATATATGTTCTCAAATCACCGATGGTTATTCATGGAGAATTTTATTATAAAAAATATAGTAGATCAAATGCTTATTTTTATCTAAAATATTAAATTTCAAATACATTTTCTATACAAAAAATATATACAATATATATTTAAATCACATTAAATACTTATTTTTATTTAATATTTCGAAATTCTTCTAAACTCTAAAACATATATTTAAATACAATGAACTATTTCTATACATAATTGACTAAATAATCAAAACTATTAATTACATGATCAAAATTCCATTCTCTCTGCTAGAAAACTTAAACTAATAGAAAAATGCATCATTTCGCCGTACTGATCTCTCAGATTCGCACGGCAACACGGCGCTATGGGATGCCCTCGCGGCGAAGCACCATTCGATCTTCAAAATCTTGTACCATTGGGCTTGCATCTCCGACCCCTACATCGCCGGCGACCTTTTGTGCACGGCAGCCAAGCGAAACGACCTCCAAATACTAAAAGAACTCTTGAAGCACGGCCTATACGTCGACTCCAAAGACAGGCACGGCCAGACCGCCATCCAAGTCGCCACAGCCGAAGCCCACATCGACGTCGTGAAATTTTTGCTCATGAACGGGTCCGAATGCAATGAAACGGTCCGCGACAACATCCCCGCTGCAAATCTAAATGAAATCCTGCAGAGGCGCGAAATCGGACACCAGATCGTCATTCCCGCCGAAGCGCCGAGCGAGGTTACCTACATTGGCGCCGCAAATGAAAACGGGCAACGGACGGGGAGTAGCGACGGCGGCAAACGGTCGACGTTTCTAAGGATTAGCATATATCGAGGACATCCGAGTAACCGGGCGCGGAGAAATTGTACGGAGCCTGGAAAGCTGATTAGGCTGCCGGATTCGGTGGCTGAGCTGAAGAGCATTGCCGGAGAGAAATTCGGTTTCGATGCGACGAATGCTGTGGTGACGAACGATGAAGGTTCGGAAATCGACTCTGTTGAAGTGATTAGAGACAATGATAAAGTGTTTATAGTCGAGAATTTAGATGAGATTCTGTAGATCTTCTCAACGTTGTTATATTTTGAATTCCAAAAAGATATATATATTGTGAAAAATCATTGTGATTCTTGACTTAATTGATTAAAATTTGGGTCTGTTTACTTCGAGAGTTTTTTATTTTGATTTTATTATTTAAAATTTTTTTTATTTAAAAATATCAAATTAACCACTTATTTCTATTACGTCAAATTAGTAAACATTTTATTAAATATTTTATTTTTTTCCAAGAATATTTTTATTTTACATTATATCATTATTTTTACATTAAAAAAAAAAAACAAGAGCAAATATATCATTTTATTACTTTTAACAATCCACTTTAAAAGTAAATATTTATTGTGTGTGTGGACTGTGGAGTATTATATTACATCAAAATTTTATTTGAAAAGATTATACAGAAGTTCGATCTTTTTTTCAGTTTTGAAATTTTAAAAATGAGAAAAAAAAAATAATAATCCTAATTGATGTAATATTTGTGGAAAAAGAAAAAAGAAATTATTATTTGAACGAACAAAGCAATGTAATAATGGTGGGAGTTTTTCAAACTGGCGTCCCCACGCACCTTCACTTCTTCGTCTTCCTTCTTCTACTCAGTCGCTTTCCACTGGACTGGACTTCTTCGCCAATCCTCTCAATTGAATCTTCAGATTCACGCCATTTATTGATTTCATCTGCACGACTGCATTGCACCACGGGGACGGCAACTTGTTTTCATTCTTCGCTTTCGATCTGCCAAGTTTCTGTTGATTAATTTCCATGGAGAGGCCACAGGCAATAGCCATGGAATTCCCAGCCAGCGACACCGCTCTTTCCTTCACGCCGCCCAAAATGCCGACATGGCTCAGGAGGCGGTTGTCGGGGACCAAATCGGCTCCAGTGTCTACGGTCGAGGAAATCCAAGCCAAGCTCCGTGATGCCGATCTTCGCCGTGAGGTCATTTCCAGTGATTATTATCACTTTTTATGTGCCAAGCTCGAAATTGAGTTAGAATATGTTAACTTTATCTGTTTATGGCTTCTAACACTCTTTTAATTAAGGTTTTGGAAATTTATAGAGTCTGCTCTACTTCCATTTTTGTTTCTGAACCTTAAATCCCTTCAAACTTTTGAGATTTACTAAATTAGGTGATTTTTTAGTAACATATCTGGCCGAAGTTTTGAGATCTGTTTGGTTAAATTTTCTTTCTTGTCTCTGATTGAACTCATCGAAAGTTTATCTTAGTGTATATGTCTACATCTCAATTTTTTGGTTAAGTTCTTCAATAATCTGCTTCTTCTGCCTAATCATGCTAATGTTTTTACTAATTCCACCAGATTTATTTTTATGTTAACGTACCAAACTACAGAAATTCCACGAGAATTTGACAAACAAAGCTAGGATGAAGCCCAGAGGACCTTCTCAGTCCTCATCTCAAGAAGATGATCAGGGACAGCGACTCAAGGCTAAGCTCCTGGCAGCTGAAGAGAAGAGGTTGAGTTTTATCACCATGACTTTGTCAAATTTCATTCTCTCGAATCTTGAGTTAAAATTGGCTAATATTCATGTTTCATACTGTTTCTCGTGTGATTAATCCTTTACATAATTGCTTGATTGTCTATTTATGCCAATCTTGGCTTTGCTCCACATGATATTTGCATTCACTTTTTGATTACTCTATTTGATTCCTAGGTTGAGCATTTTGAACAATGCTAGAATGAGACTGGCTAAGCTTGATGAATTAAGACAAACTGCTAAAGCAGAGTGTGAAATGCGATTCCATAAGGAATGTGCTGAGTTAGGAATGAAGGTTGGGATGAGGGCAGAACAAGCAGAGGCAAATCGATTGAATATCCTACGTGCTTATCGTCAACGGTTGGCTACAGTCAACGAGAGGACTTCTCAGCAGTTAATGCAGCATGTTGCTCGAGACAGAAGGTATAAGGAACAAGTGCGGAATGCAATGTATCAAAAGCGTACAGCTGCTCAGAAAAGGCGATCGGGTCTGCTGGAAGCAGAGAAGAATCGTGCACATGCTCGGGCCATGCAGGTGCATAAGGCTGCCAATGCCCTCACTCATCAACGAGAGATTAAGAAAAGTGAAATGGAAAAGAAACTAGAAGATCGGCTTAAAAAGGTAAAACACAAATTGTTGGCTAGTATGGTTTTTATCAATATTATTCTTCTGCTATCATCCCAGCTTGTGGCTTTTGTAACTATTAAAAAACTTTACTGTGAACAGGCAAGGCAAAAGAGAGCAGAAGGTTTAATGCTGAAGGGAAGACCATCTAATTCTGTTGGCAGCAATTGGAACACAATGCAGGAGCAGGCTGATAACCTTTCCCGAAAATTAGCTAGGTATAATTTCTAGATGTGGCTCCTGTGTATGATGAAGCCCAGTGAATTTCATAGAGAATTCTTGAATATATTTATAAAACATTTTAGCACATTTATTTACCCTGCAAGCTATCATATTATTTTCTTATATGGGAATATTGCATTGCAGGTGCTGGAGGAAGTTTAAAATTTTAAAAAAAACAACTGCACATCTTGTCAATACTTACAATGAGTTGAATATTAATGAGAGGTCTGTGAAGGCAATGCCATTTGAGCAGTTTGCGCTTCTTATGCAGTCAGCTGCCACCATTCGTCCGCTTAAAATGTTGCTTGATAGAATTGAAGAACGCTATGAATCATCGCCAGCTGTTGGATCTGCTACTTCTGATATTGAGCACCTCCTCAAGCAGGCAGCATCTTCAAAACAGAAACAATCTCATAGGAAAGATATCTCCAGGAGAGAGGAAAAGAAAACTGCCACTGTGAGACGAAGTTCTGAAAAAGCTACTGTTCAATTACCAAGGTACCAAGCAAAAATCGTGCTCTGTGCTTACATGATAACAGGGCATCCAGATACTGTCATCAACAAGAAATGGGAGCACGAGATGCCTTTAGTCAAAACTGCAGGGACATTTATTTATGAATTTGAGTTGCTGATTAAGATACTGTTAAACGGGCCAATGCTTGTTTCCAATGAGAATTCTCACCCCATATCAGTCTCGAGAAGGACCTTCAGGCTTCAGCTTGCTGCATTTGATGCAGCCTGGTGTGCCTTTTTGAATAGCTTCGTGGCGTGGAAAGCTAAGGATTCTACAGCTTTAGAAGAGGATTTGATTGGTGCTGCTTGTCGTCTTGAACTTTCTATGAGGCAGATGTGTAAAATGACCCCTGAAGGGATCACAAGCCAGCTCTCGTATGCTATGAGTACAGTCCAGAAACAGGTTCTTTGTTAACATTTATTTATTTCACCACTGCTAAATAAATATATAGCCAATTGTCCAGAATGTGTCGTAACTATTGTCATGTCATGGTTTCATTACCCGAACTTTGTTTCTTAGTAAAGAATACACCTGAACTTTCAAATGTAGCTGATAATGCACTTCCATTCATTTCTGCTGTCATCTATCTGTTTTCCTTCAAAGTGGTAATTCCCCATGAAACTAAGCTTCTGTAAGATATTGAATGATCTCCTAGCTTTGTGCGCATCTTTTGCGATTTGTGGTTTAATATGGTATTATGATAACCCTGCATGCAGGTATTTGAAGATCAGAAACTTTTGAGGGAGAAAATTCTACAGCTAAGTGGAGATGCGGGCATTAAACATCTGGAGAAAGCACTTTCCGAGACTCGCATGAAATTCTTTAATGCAAAGGAAACCAGAAGCTTAATCACACCACTGTCTGCATTTATCTCATCTGCTTCTTCCATTTCCCCTTCTTCCAGTAGCTCGGACAAGGAAGGTGAACCAACAGCTGTTGCTACAGAGAGAACACCTGCAGTCGAGTCCGTATCTAGGGATGGGACCAATACAAATGAAGTAAAAAACATCGCATCAAGCGGTAGTATTTTAAAATCTCCTGGGAATAGTTTGGACATGAAAAATGCAGTGATTGTTAATGAATATGTCCATGGAGAACACATTGTATTTTCTGATGATCCCAGTTTGCCTGGCAAATACCTAAATTACATGGTTAGTGAACTTTAATTTACTTGCATGCTTCTTTCTTTTATTTGCTAAGAAATGTGGTCTATTGTGTTATTTATTCTTTTTATATATTTATTAATTTTTTTGGTCTATTATCTAATGGTTCTTAAGTACGACATTTTAATCTCTTACACCATGAACAGGAAAAGTGGAAAGGGACAATGGAGAATGCCTACTGGGATTGGATTGTTGAATCAGTTAAACAGGATGATCCCGACTACAGTCATGTTCTGAAATTGATGACAAAGGTGCGGGACGAAATCTACGTAATGTCTCCTCAGAGCTGGAAGCAGGAAGTTCTTGAAGATATCAACCTGGAAAGTCTTTCTCGGGTGCCCAAATAATTCTCTTGCTTTACACATTGATCCAAGCTTTAGATTCCTATTTATTTTTGGATTCTAAAGCTAAATAACATTTGCTTTGGCTATTGTACTCATAGGTGCTGAATTCAGGCAGCATCGATTTTGAATATCTGAGAAAGATTCTCGAATCTGCTCTGTCCAGTTTGCAGAAGCTCTGCGCTCCAGTTGACGAGGATGAAATGAAGGAGAAACATCAGAAATATCTCGAAGAACTCGATCATACATGTTGCACAAATATGTCATATAGTTCACAAGTTGTGATGATAATGAAGGCCTTGCGCTATGTCCTACAAGAGATTCAGGTTTGTCTTTGTTTAAGATTACTGAACTTGTATTATCTATATTAATATATGTATGCACAAACACATTTCCGATTAGAAATTAAAGTGGCACGCCCTCGGCTTGTCTCAGCAACTCAAGCAAGAAATCACCAAAGCACGCATACGAATGGTGGAACCAATTTTGAAGGGACCAGAAGCTCTAAAGTATCTTCAAAAATCTTTCACTGATCAATATGGGGACCCTTCTAGAGCTGTCTTTTCTCTGCCATTGACAGCTGAGTGGCTCTCATCCGTTAGAGAGAAAAAAGATGTGGAATGGTTTGAACACAAAAAAGCTCTTTCAGAGCTGGCCAAGAAATTTGAGAACTCTTCAACTTTTCTTCCTTCTGCTCTCCAAAGTGGAGGAAATCTGTCCAACACATCTTACACCTCTAACGCCACAAAATATTTCGGTTTGTGATATCATATGCATTCATACACATATTCTGTGCTTTCTACAGCATCATTCAGCATACTTACCTGTTTTTAACACAAGATCTTGTCTGTTGCTGCAGAGACAGTTGGATCGGGTTTAGAATGCAAAGGCGACGAGATTGATGTATTGGTAAGGTTAGGCTTGACGAGGCTGGTAATGAAGGTAGATGGTTTGACCGAAGGACAAATACCCGAAACTATGAGCTTTAATCTTGCCAGACTTAGAAGTGTGCAATCCCGAATTCAGAAGATTAGTGTAATTGCAATCAGGCAAGAAATCTCATCTCTTTCATGAATTTTTCTTATTGTTATTATCCAATTCAATATTTTTCCGAATCTCTCATTCGATCACAGCCTGCTGGTCTTGCAACACACACTTTTCACCGAGAAAATGGCGCCAAGCCAATCGAAGATGGAGAGCATACTTTTGATCAGTTTCCAACGGCTGTCCGGTTGTCTGGACGAATCCCTTTCAGACGCGGGTCTCCAAGACATTGTCGATACACTCGGTGCTGTTGTGGAGGACGAATGCAAGTTCAGCGACGCAGAGGTTCGGTCGATGAAAGAAATCATGGCGAGAATGTTGTCCAAAAGCCTACAGGAAGAGAGTTGTGTGTTCGTCCGAGTTTCTGAGGCTGTGTATTTGGCTGTGAGAGGAGTGGTGCTCGGTGAAACCGGGATACAAGGGAGAAGGTTGGCTGAAATGGCACTGCAGAAAGTCGGGGGCGTGCTGCTCGCGGAGGCGGCAGTTGCGGCGGGGTCGGCGCTGGCAGGCATGGCAAAGGTGTCTGTTCTGGTTCATGGGGGTTGGTATGCAAATTTGATCAAAGAGGTCGCGGTAGAGGTCGAGGTCGAGGAGAGTGCGTAAGATTAACAAAAGAGGTATGTGTTTGTGTTGTATTAGAGATTGGCTAAAATGTGGAATATTTTGCTGCTGTTGGGTTGATGTTTGTTTGTGGCTTTCTGAGTGTGAAATGTGCTACAAAAATCAGGGCAGGGTAAGCAGAAATTTAAGTCAAATTTTATTTCTACGTAATGATATAAATGTTAAATGTGCTGACGGAGACGATCATCATGCTGCTAATAACTGTCTCACTTTTTATTTTGAGTTTAAGTAAAATATAATTAATAACTAAATTAAAAAATTCCATCTTATATGTCGAATTTACAAAAACTGTATAATTATATAATCTAAAAAAAAAAAAAAGGGGACAAATAAGATGTGAGGGACCAAAATAGAAATATTGGCCAAAAATAAAAGTGAGACAAGGATTATCAATCAATAAGCTATTATTATAACGTAGGTATAAACTTTTGCAATTAAACAATAATAACAACTACAACATCCAATTCACGTACATACATTCCAAAATGTATGTGGGTTTTCGAACATATAACACAACATAGTCTCTGCAGTTTCTTACTCAGAGGCCAATGCATGTACTACGTAGAAACTGAACTGAAAACCATAATATGTACAATACGCATCACTTTCCCATCGTTTCCAACTCATTCAGGAAGTATGGTTCAGCATTTAACACCACCACAGAATCTCCCAAAACTTTCAATCATGCCCCACCTCAACACCGGCCAGCTCTCGCACATTTCTTTGGCGCCTCCATCGCACATACAGCCCAACCAGATAGAATATAAATGAGAGGGCATAGGCTGAGTAGTCGAGCAAATTCATGATGTTATGACGACCTGTTTGAAATTGAGATAGTATGTTTTGTATGAGAGCAAGGAAACTTTAGACAGACGATGTCAAGGCAATACACAACCATTAATCCTCGAACATATAGATAAACTGATAAAGAAGAGGATAACTATACTCTCCTCCCCCCCCCCCCCCCTCTCTCTCTCTCTCTCTCTCTCTCTCTCTCTCTATATATATATATATATATAAGTAGATGAATCAAATTCGTGCATCCTACAAATGGAAAATTGCAAGACTTTATACAGCATCTTATGCTGACTAAAGATGGAAGTTTACGTATATGCATCTCACTGATCAACATCAAACAAGTGCCGGAGATTTAAGAGTGTACCTAATCGGAGGAAATCAAAGGGGATGAATGAGTAAAGGACTCCAAGGAACATCTGCAAATAAAATAATCGTTCAAAATTTATGTTAGCAAAGCCAATAATATGCAAGAAATTAAACAGTCTCCCCTCATAAAAGACACAGCAAGCAAAAGAACACATTTGTAACATACGTATATCACAAAAAATTTCAGAACTACATACATATAGCAAAGTGCTAATTCAATATAGAGAATAAGAATAAGTGATCTTCTTGTGCATATGTCTTAGATTACAGAGGTTTGTGGGGTAACAAGGAAACCGAGCACTCGAGTCGAGTCTTGATAACTGAAAAAGGACATGGAAAAACTGCAGCAAATTGAGTTTCTGTGGTAGGTACGAGTATTTATAAAAGCAGCCAGCAGTAGGTTGCATCGTAACTGCATTCCTTGGGATTAAGTAACACGAGGCTACACGGAGAGTGAGACCGTGAGCGGGGAGGCAGATATAGTATGTGGCTTTGTGCAAAAGGTTAACTTAGAATAGATTGGGGGGGAAAATGATTGGATGATAAAAAATCAGCAACTGAAATAAAACTTAATTATTGAAACTAAGAACAAATGAAGAAAAGCCACTATTTCTCGTAGATTTTAGTTTTTGAAGCTGTAATGAACTCAACTGCAATAAGTCGCATCTCATGGAGATAAGCACCAGGTCTGTCTGGATTCAACATCTCGCAGATCAACCTCTTTAGGGACAGTGGAATAGCAAGAACTTTCTGTTGAAACAGAAGAACAAAAGAATATAAGTTCTTGGAGAGTATTAGAAAACGATCAAAGGTGTGTGATTTCAATTCAATAGAGTTCAGGATGACACATAAAGAAATCTAAATAACACATAAGATGTTTTAATGATCATGTAACTAGAAGATTAACTTAATGTCAAATTTTGTAGAACTAAGTCAACAAATTTGAAGGTGAAATTTATTTACATATTCTTGACTGTGAAACTCAATATTCAGAATTACCATTAGCTTGTGACTGTCAACCACAAGCATACATTATTTATTTTTTATTGTTTCGTGATTTGTTTGCATCACGTTTAGACTTCTCTACTCATTACTGGAGAACATATATTGTTCAAGTTTAGTCGATCATTTTGCTTGGAATAATATAAACAAGAACTGAAGACCAAATGCATCAACTAACCAGCATAAATCCAGAAATGCCTCCTACAAATATGCGATTGTAGTTTCCAACACTCTTTAGAACTTTACTAATTTCTGCTTCATGTCCCCGATATAATGATGCTTCAGGCATCAATTTAGTTATGAACTGTGAGCACATTGGACACTTGCATGGCTGCAATGTAGCACTGAAGTTCCAATACTGCAAAATGCAACTTCCTGTGCACAGAAAATTACTTTGTGAGAAGCAGAAAGAGAATGTCAATAAACAGAAACCTGTAACAAAAAAGCAGGGGAAGCTCCATTTCTTAAATTATAGTAAAAAGCATCAGATATGATCAATTGTGGAGAAAACCAGAAGCTATGTAAAAACCATGATATTTCAAGAACATATATCATTATCGTTCTAACTTTTGACAGGAGCTCGAATCAGAACCAGTTTTGATGCGGCATAGCCACAATTTATTTTGAGGTTTTTCTATGATTCTCTAATCTGTCTAATTCTGTTAATTCTAATCGTAATTTTCACTTCTCTCATTACTGCAGTTCAACAAATGCAACTCGACCTTAACAAGTTTCAGCACTTGTCCAGTTTCCTCCACCATATATTCATGAGATCAAAATCATAGAAATCGAACACAAGGCTGATTGATAAAATCACAGCAAAGGAAAACCTCACCGCAGTACCAGTGACCGCAAGGCGCCCGACACGGAACTACAAAATTGCCGAAGCAAATAGGGCAAACGTCATCAACGGGAGGATGCTCCATTAATGAAGTTTTCCTCTTCTCCTCGGCAGATGTCGCTGGCGTTAGCGCATCGCTATCAGCAGCAGTTCCGGCGATAGATTCTCCCTGGCCAGTTGAGACTGGTCCACCGCCGATACTGTGCGGATCGGTGTCGGGACCGGGGTCTGGGTGGCAATAAGGGGTTTTGGAGAAGCGAGAGGTGAAGGATCGGCGCATGGTGCGTGAAGGGAGGGGTAAGGGGGCAGGAAGATTCACGAGTGCGGTTTAGACCTTTTATAAATTTTTACAGAAAATAATGAAATATATATATATATATATATATATATAGAGAAAGCAAAATAGATTCGATAAATTCAAATTAAATAATATAATATAGGAATAAATCAAATTCAAATATTAAATCTACTAAATCTAAAATTTAATATCTAAAATAGTTCAACCAAATTTAAATATTAAATCTACTAAATTTAAAATTTAATATCTAAAATATCTCAATACAATTTTTATAGGACATCAAACGCCATTTTTGTCTCTGCGAATGACACGATAGTTCACGCTTCCGTATCCACTTGCTACACATGATTAATCTAGTGTCGTTTATTTTGTAAAACTTATTTTGCAATGATTCGTTCCCACATTATAAAAATTAAAATAAAATAAAAATTTTATCCAATGAATAAAGATGAATTTGTAATAGTAAAATTTATCTAACTAAATCTAATTTACATATTATTAAATTTGACAAAAACATTTATTCAAAACGCAGCGATTACAAAGTTTTATATTATAAAAACAAAATAAAATAGAAGAAGTCGAGAAAAGAAAAATTATAGACCGAGATAAGGACAATTACTTTTACACCGTATAATCATTAGCCAATAAAAATAAATAAAATTATTACAAATCTAATAAAATACTAACAATAATAAATTACAAGTATGAATAATAGTATAATAAAATCTAAATATTAAGCTAAATAGGACGAAAATGAAATAATAATAATAATTCAATAGAAACAATAATTACAACAAAAGCTCACCTGCACAGGAAGAACTGTAACAACTTCAGCAACCAACACAATAGTAACAATTAATCTATAACAATAACTATGCCAACATATACCGATCCATCCATCCATCCATCACAATACAATGCAACACCACAATAACTGCAACAATATATCAGCTAATCTGCTCTTTACAAGAATCAAAAATGTCGAATAATCGAAGCTAATCCTCACCTACATTTCCGGCTCGAGAGACATAAAAAAAATAGCTACCCCTCGCCTACTCGTGTGCTCGCGCCCAATCCTCCGGGCCCGAGAAATGCCTCCTACGTCCCCGGAGGAGCCCTCTATGCCCAACACCGATCAAAAACAGAACCAAAACTGCCACGCTCGCGCCCACGTCAAACATTCTTTGAATTCCCAACCCGCCTGGAGTAATACAACGCCGAGAACTTAAAGTAACTATGCGTCGAAAAGATTTATAGCCGAGCAAACAAGGAATTCTTACCACTCGCCATAAACTCAAATTCCCCTTGCTCGTAGAGTAATGCCAGAAATAACTGCGGTTGAAAACAAATCCCCGAAATCAATATATAATCCCTTCAAATGCAATGTGAAAATAAATTATGAAAACTGAATGCATTACATTATCATCAAAATAAAAAGTTTATACATAGGTAACATGACTCGATAGATTCAAATTTAAATAATTGAATATATAAACTATCTCAACCTGAACAATTTTAGTCTCAACAAGACATTTCATCATTTACAATTGAATTTCACATCCTTTAGATTAAAAATTCAATTATAGGTTAAATGTAAATTATATAGACCATCAATCAGCTAAATGTTCAATGTTTTTTTACCCCAAGAAGGCGCATTATGTAGTAGATGCATCTCAGGCCGTCGGGATCTATGAGAACCTTCAAAATTCTTCCTATAAAAAGGGGCAGCGCCTTCATTCGCTGTCGGATTAAAATTCAAAAACAAAGTTAGAATTCCATGACAAGACGACGACAAGAGTATAAGCAAACGAATCTGTAAAAGACGATCATACATGGAAAGTGCCGAGCACTCCGCTGATGTAAAGGCCATTGTACTGATTCACCTTCTTAAGGATCTCAACGCTATCGTGCGCCGGCTCCGTCAGATCGGAAGATTCTGGCCTCAGGTTGACGATGAGGCTACAGCACAAAGGGCATTTGCAAGGCTGCATCGAAGATCTAAACATCCAGAACTGCAATATGCAGCTTGCTGTAGACACAAAACAGAGATTCAGACAATACTTTAACATTTCTAGCAAAATCTGTGTTCGTCAATTTGTTGATCTAAGAATTAATTGAGCTAGCAAACATGGAAAGGTTAATTTCACAATCTACAACGAAATTTCGAGCAAAATCGACTAAAAGTTCGTAATCAATGATTTCTCAACCCTCAAAAAATCGACTAAAAGTTCGTAATCAATGATTTCTCAACCCTCAAAACCCTAACAAAAAAAGTACGTACCGCAAAACCAGTGGCCGCAGTTCGATCTGCAGGGGACGGTGAATCTGTCGAAGCAAATTGGGCATACATCGTCTAGCGGAGGGATCTCCTGATGGTACATCCCCTCGGAAACGTCTTCAATTGCAGCTTCATTCGCAGCAACCTGCAGATCTTCTTCTTCTTCTTCTGCCCGTTGTAGTCCGTCGGTATCGGAATCTTCCTCCATGTTCATTTCCATTTGGTGCTTGGCTTCCCGGTGGAGAAGAGGTCGGGAGTCCATTGCTTCATTCTCAGGCGGAATCGAAAATGGAAATGGAAATGGAGATCGAAATCTGGTTTAATCCTCTGCTGTAATGGTTGTTGAGCTGGTTGGTGCTTGGATCTTATCCCGTAAGAGAGTTTGCAGCAGATTGAACAGCACGGGGTCAAAATTCGCTACGCATATTATATTGTATTATTTGTTTTGTCGTCGTCGTCGTCGTCGTCGGGTTTCGTTTGGTTGGTTCCATGTGAGAGAGTAAGGGCAAGGAGAGCGTATTTTGTCGGTTAGCGATTGAAGGCGGCAAATCACCGCATAATGAGTTCCACTAATGGACCAACGGTGGCGACACGTTGCAATCTAATCAATCCAATTTATTTAATAATTATTTAATAATAATAATTACTTCCAGCTCAATCCAATCCAATCGCCGCTTGTCCTTTTCAATTATATTTATCCGTTCGCGTCGCTGCCACGTCGATTGTGCCCAGAATTTTTTTTTTCCGTCGCTTTAAAACGCGTGTACTTTACTTTTATTTATTTATTTTAATGAAGTTTTTACTTTTAAATAAAATAATTAATACTCCTCCGTCCAATCTTTTTTCGTTTACTATTTTATTTCGGTTTATTTTACTTCATTGTTCCTGCACATGTATTGAATGCTAATTTTAATAAAAATAAGTAATACTTCTAAAGTTTACATATTTCTATATTTCTATCTTATGACTTCCAATTACAAGGTTTACATTTCATTAAATACTTTATTTTTTTTCACAAATACTTTTACTTTACATCAAATTATTATTTTTATACAAAAAGAAAAAGTAAGGGCAAAAATATCATTACACTACTTATAACTACTCGTTATAATTATATTTCTTAAACACCGCCCCAAAAAAATTAAATGTAACCTTTGTAAATGGACAGAGGGAGTAATAGTTATTTTTTATAGTAAAAAAAAAGTAATATAAGAGTAAAATAATTTTTTATTTAAAAAAAATAATATATTTTTTTTATAACAACATAAAGAGGAAAGTAAGTATAAATTATTTTTATGCATATAGTTTTTAATTATTTTATCGAAATTCATGCATCTAAAATAAATATAAATAAGCAAATTTTTTTGTGTAGTTTTTTTTATATAGTAAGAATAAAGTCTTGTGGTCCATTCTGTTTTGATCCTCTATATATTGCCATATTCTATTTCTCTTAGTTGAATAGAATGAATTCATCTCTATATTCTCCAAATTTCTACTGTCTGTTTGTTCGGGGGTTTGGATTTTGAGTTGGTATTTGAATAGTAAAAATTTTGAATTTGAATAGTTGTATGATGTGATATAAATAAGTTTGATGTAATATTTTAAATATAAAATTAATTTTTAGTATAATATAAAAAATAAAAAATATATTTTTGATTTTATATTTTTTTGAAAGAAAAATGAAATGAGCAGTGTATTTAAAATCCAATCCCCAAACAAACACACCCCAATGTATTAGAGCAGGTTCTCTTGATCTCATAAGATTTTTATACGTTGCTTGCTATTATATTTTTTGTTTCATTTTTTCTATTTTCTCATCAATTGTCACATGCATTTTACCACCTAAGAATGGTTGATTATTCTTTCAAATCATCTACTCTAACAAAGTTCGGTTCATCATTTAGCTCTATTGTTGTGAATGCAATTCATAGATTTCAATTATCCGTTGTAGAGTCGGAGAATCATAAAAACCTTGGCTGCAAAAGACAAAACCGGCTTCTTTACATGGAGCACTCCTAGACTTATGTTATTATTGTTGCTATATGAGACAATATTGATAGTATGATCCGTCGATGGATCATCAACTCTATCAATCAGTATAACGAGCTTTTGATTTATCAATTAAGAAGATAAATATTTAGTATAGTTCAGGTCAATATATTCATTGTTGTATATCTCATTAAATTGAAAAAAAAAAAAAATACATGATGAAATTCACTGATTGTCACAAAATTTTGAAAAAAAAATATAGAAGATTATATTGAGAAAGTTGAAATGATATAATATATTATGAGATTAAATCAAACATTTGATGTTGTGTTGAACTAATTTTTATGTATGATCTTTTATCTTCAATTAATAAGATACATAGTGTGCTCTAAGTGAAAAAAATAAAATAAAATAAAATTCATGACCTTATTCATGAAGTCACCCTTACTATACAATATATGAAGACAATTTTCAATATATTAGATGATATTGGAGCACCTTCAAGTTGCTTTACTTCGAATTCCGATATACTTGTTGAGTTTATTCAAAAGAAAATTTATAATGCTATTGGGAAGGTAAAAACTCCTTATGATCATCTCAATGTGCTGAAGATTGATCACTTTGAAAAAAAATATTTAAATAATTTAACTGATTTTAATCAACATCAATTATGAGTATTTGTCAATTATGAGTGGTAGGTTGAATCTTGGGTGGGTGGTGTTGGGTGAAATTGCTGCGATCAATTAGACTGTTTGAATTGGACGAATATAATAATAATTTTGAATTGAACAAATTAAAATAATAAAAAATAATATTATATTTAAAATTATATTTTAAAAAATTGAATCAAATTAAATAATTTAAAACTTATTCGGAATAAACATAAATATATTTTAAGATTGGAATAGAATGGTAGGATATTTTCAAGAATTGCCTAAGTTCAATTCGAATACAAGCCTACATTGCCCTTGGGATAGCAAATTTTAGTGTATGCTCCTAAAGCCTCCCTCAGTCGCATCTCAATGGGGTTTCACTTGTGTTCTCCGGGACTTCGTACTCCGCACCATTTGTCCCTACACCCACACCCAAATTCATCGCTGTTTTCTACGCCTAGGGTTTCCTCTCCTGCATCAATGCAGCGCCCACACGAGGATCACCAATCGGTTATACTGCGAGTTCCACACGTTCTCACCGTCGCCGGCTCCGATTCCGGTGCCGGCGCAGGTATCCAAGCTGACTTGAAGGCTTGTTCGGCGCGGGGAGTTTACTGCTCCACTGTTATTACTGCCGTTACCGCGCAGAACACCGTCGGCGTTCAGGTATCGTCTCCTTTCAAATCGGAGCAACTGGCCATCGGTTATTTTTGGAATTTCTATTTGCGTTTCTGAATTAGTTGTGTGCTTAAAGGATTGGAGGAACTGAATTGATGAATGAAAGTGTTGTGTATGCTTCCATTTGCTGTCTTTTAATCAATCAGCGTGTCGTCTTGTTTAGGGGGTGAATATTGTTCCGGATGATTTCGTTAAAGAGCAGTTGAAGTCCGTACTGTCTGACATGCGTCCTGACGTTGTAAGTTTATCTAAGTAGCTAGTTGTACTGGCATTATTTTACCTGCGATATTGCTAAGTATCTTGTAAATTGAATTGTTCGAGATTTTTGTCCTCTGCATGGTGTTCATGCGAGCAATTAAAACCAACAATTGAGAAAAAAAAATTATGATAGCAAAATATTATCAGACTAAAGTGGAAGTAGGGATAAACACAGGGCAAAAATTGCAATATCCTCTTATTTTGCTTAGCAAGTTATCATGCTGTTATTGGAAATGCTAGGTGAAAACAGGTATGCTGCCTACACCTGGCACTGTCAAGGTCCTTCGTGAATGCCTGAAGGAATTCCAAGTTAAAGGTGTCTAGTAAAGCCTTTTATTGGTTCGAATTATCACTTTTACACCCTGATTTTAATTGTATATTGGGTGTTATGTTGATTATTGTAATTTTGTGAAGAAAGCTTTGGTGGTTGATCCTGTTATGGTATCTACAAGCGGAGATGTTCTGGCTGGTCCTTCAATTCTGAGGAGCTTTAGGTAGGTTTTGTGTTAAAATGATTACACTGGAGTTTTATGACATCATTTGTTTAGCGAAAGATCGGAAGGAAAAAAATGATTCATTGAACTCACTTTTCATGTTTGTTCAGTTTAAGTAGCACTCTGAAGCACATTCTAAAATATGCATAAATAAAGGTATTATCGACATCTTTCTGAAGCTTTGCCTACTTGCTATAAGTAGCTTCCTTAGCCAAATGAAATGACCTATGAATTAAATCGTGCTCCCAATGAACTTTTGTAAGGACTGCACTTGTAGATTAGTGAAGTTGATTGTAGAAACTGGAGTTATATATTTTAGAAAATGGCTCGCGATATGTTACATAGCTTGAGGCAAGCTTTCACCTGGGTTTCTATATAAACTGTCTTATTTTTGGTAAGTCGATGCAGAGCTGATCTTTAGAAACTATTTTTATAATTCTAGTATCTTTATGCTTGATAAGTTTAATGGAACCCTGCTTTGGCATCTTTTTCCACCAACAGGGAGGAGCTTCTTCCCCTAGCTGATCTAGTAACTCCAAATTTAAAAGAGGCGTCTGCTTTACTTGGCGGCATATTACTGGAAACAATCGCTGACATGCGCTATGCTGCAAAAACAATACATGATATCGGCCCACGGTTAGCTCCTGAAAAGTTTATTATAAGTTAGAATGATAAACCGTAACTTTTTTGAGTGACTTACTTGAGGTTGTTTCTACAATTTTTCCTTGAAGTGTACTACTTTTGTATAGTAAGCTGAATCACATCTTCTATTCTTTCTATTTTGCATCAATTGAATGGGTTGATGAATCCTGGAATTCGTGATCATCAGATTCAGGATCATGTGGGTCTTTGGTAGGTTAGCATATATTGATTGGAAGCTCTGTTTCTTTATTATTCCAAAGGAATGGGTCGTCCAACAAAATGGAAAATAGATATTGTCAAATGGATGCATAGCTATATTAGGAATATATGACTTAGTGTTTTTACCCACGGATTTATTTTAAAGGGTACCCATGTTCGAATAATATGTTATACGCCAGGTTAACACTGGAGCAAACTATTTATATAGTACTTATTACTGGGGGAAACTGAAGTATTTTGGGATTTATTGTGGTTCAAAATATATTTAACTCAAGGATGACTATATATATATATATATATTCATTAAGACTGGGGTACACATTTATGAATTTTGATTGAGAGTTTTGTGCGTTGAAGTTTTAAGCATTCTGACATAAAACTAATAGTCAACATGCCATGGTGCCCTGGCAAGAGCATTTGTTGATTCCATCACAATTTGGGTTTAGAACACTTGAATCTTGCCTACTTTTCAATAAATTGAGAGTCATTACGTCGTAGTATAAATGTTTTATGATGTATTTATAGTGTGCCATGCATGACAGAAACAGTATTTTATGCCATGGTTGTGTGCGCTATTCTTAAAGGTGAAATATTTCAAGTTTGCTTGTTAAGGTTGTAATCACTAAACATTTACAAACAAGAATTCTGAAGCCTTTGACATACGTATATTAAATTGCCAAGTGCTGCTCTACGAATGCACTAACTAAAGTTTGAAGCCCATTTTATAATTCAGTTGAGTGTTGATGGGCTCTCATAATGGTTTTTGAGGGTTTATCTTTTCTAATTATCGGATTAGTAAGCTAATTCCACATAGCAGGGTAAACCAGTAAAGTTAGTTGATGATGATCTATTGGATTAATACCATGACTGGTGCAGGTTTTCTTTTATTTATAGAACCTGTTTACAGTTGGTATTGCAACAAAATTATGTGTTGTTTTAAAATTTTCTGTTTTCAGAAACGTGCTAGTTAAAGGAGGTGACCTATCCGCATCCTCTGATGCTGTTGATGTTCTATTTGATGGTATGGTTCAATAACATTTGCAATTATGAAGCAATGTATTACAGGCGTACTTCTTGTTAACAATAAATTTAACCTTTTAGGTAAGGACTTCTATGAGTTTTCCTCAGTTCGGATAAATTCTCGAAATACCCATGGAACTGGTTGTACCTTGGCAGCATCTATAGCTGCTGAGCTAGCTAGAGGTTCGTCAATGTACGCTGCTGTTAAGGTGATTCAGTTATCTTTTTACTTTCAAATTTTGTTTATCGATGATGCACAGAGGTTTCAGAATTGTCTCATGATCTCCTTGCACTAACTTTTCCTTTCGACATCCTGTTTGAAATAAAACAAAATTCCTTGGGTGAAATTATTGTCTGGCCTTCTCAAATGTGATTTTATGCAAAAAAAATGTACGATGTCTGAATTTCCCTTTGTGTCAATTACTGAAAATCCTTGCTTTGTTGAGAAGAAACTACAAGAGGAATTTTGGGTTGATTGTTGATGCCATTGAGGCCAATTCAATACATGGCTTTTGTGTTTTGGGGCTTTCAATATGCATTTCCTATATGCCGACATTTTCACGCTATCTCCTCTTTAACAAAGGATCATATATATGTATATATATATATATTCCAGATAGCTAAGCGATATGTTGAATCAGCATTAGGGTATAGTAAGGAAATCCTAATTGGAGGAGGACAACAAGGTCCCTTTGACCATTTTATGAAGCTTAAGAACAGTGCTGTGAACCTACACACATACCGACCATTTCATCCAAAAGATCTTCTCTTGTATGCTGTCACAGACTCAAGGATGAATCAAAAGTGGGGCCGTTCCTTGGTGGATGCCGTGAAAGCTGCTATAGAAGGAGGTGCAACCATAATTCAGCTCAGGTTCGATTAGTGCTAAACTAGTGTTCTAGATTTGTGAATTACATTAATTATAATTGTGTGATCTGTGTCTATCTATGTCAATCAAATTTCTCTTTCAATATCTTCAATCTAAACAACATCGTTACCTACATTTTTACCTTTGCTCATATGATAAATTGGCGATCATTTAACATGGTACATTGTAGGGAGAAAGATGCTGACACTCGCGACTTTCTGGAATCAGCCAAGACATGTCTGGAAATATGCCGGTCCCACAGTGTGCCTTTGGTGATAAACGACAGGATAGACATCGCCCTCGCTTGTGATGCCGATGGAGTCCATGTCGGGCAGTCGGACATGCCAGTCCATGTTGCTCGATCCATCTTGGGGCCCGATAAGATCATCGGCGTTTCTTGTAAAACACCAGAACAGGCTGAGAAAGCATGGGTCGATGGAGCTGATTACATTGGCTGTGGCGGCGTATATCCTACAAATACGAAAGAAAATAACGTCACCGTGGGATTGGAAGGGCTCAGAAACGTATGCATGGCGTCGAAGCTGCCGGTGGTAGCCATTGGTGGGATCGGAGCTGCAAATACGAGAGCCGTGATGGAATTAGGCATCCCCAATCTTGAAGGGGTTGCTGTTGTTTCAGCTCTTTTCGACCGCGAATCGGTTTCGACGGAGACCCGGAACTTACTGGCAGTTATAGAAGGTTCTATTCGAGCTAGGAGTGTGGAGGATCGAGTGTCGGAGTTCCCAGCCTTCTAATGGACGCTTCAAGGTTAGAATGTTTTCAAACCTTATTTATTTTTATAGTTAATGTTATGCTTATTTTGTATTATGAAATTGATTTTGTTGTTATATTTTATTTTATATTGTGAGCTCTGAATATATTTTCTTCTGGGGACGAGTAGGGGTGCTGATCAGAGTAAAATGGAAGTATATAAAAGATAGATAGACATCATTTTATTTTAATTTTAACACAATACGTGTGTGTATATAGTTTGGTAGAATAATATACATATAAATATATTAATATATTTAATCTGTAAATTAAGACATAAATTTTTTAGATTTTTTTTTTTTGACAAGTTAGGACTGTGACTGGTGAGCTGAGACACCTCAATTCACAGTCCAATCCCACACTAGGACAGTCTTTGATATTTAATTTCTTTTTGAAGCTAATAATAAAGTATTATTTCAAAATATTATGTAAACTAAAATTTAAATTAATATTACATTTAAAATTAATTTAAAATCACAGATATTTACAAACATTTGTGACAATTTTTGGATTTTAAAGGTTTAATTTGATTTTAATTTGAAATTTGAGTTTTTATTTAAAGTTTAGTTTAAATAAAAATCTTTAATATAATATTTTATAAAAAAAACTATATATATATTTTTATTTAAAATGTGTACAAATTACATAATAGTGATTTTAATTCGTATATATTTAAAATTTATTTATATTAACTATACAATTTCTTATATTTTATAATAAAAATAAATAAAAAAACTTCAAACATTTCACAAACAAACACACCCTAACTTGCCACATTTCATATGCACATCTACCTTCACACCTTATAATTGGATAGTAGCGTTGAAAGTTAGGGGGTAAAATGCAATTTAGCACATGAGGCGGTGAAGTGTAAGGGCCGGGCCCGGCCCGAAATCAATTTATGGTTGAAAACTGCATTGTCAAAACCCCTGATATGCCAAAACCCTAACCTTCTCCCTCACACTCTCAGCAGCAACCACCACCACCACCACTTACATCGACCATGGCCGTTCCCGCCCTTCGCCTCCGCCGTGCTCTATCTCTCTCATCTTCAGTTCTTCAAAAGTCTCTATATCGGCCAAAACCGTTCTCCTCAGCCACCGCTTCATTTCTTCTGATTCGCCCTCCCAGCTCCACTCCAGCTCGAGTTCCCTCCTTCACGCAATGTCCGCGGCTATTCACTTCAAATTCTGCCTTATTCCGCAAGGTTTATGATCCGGAGGTCGATGAAATCGGGCCCGATACTATCCTGTTTGAAGGTTGCGATTACAATCACTGGTTGATCACTGTGGATTTCCCCAAAGATTCCAATCTTACAAGAGAACAGATGATTGATACGTATGTCAATATAGCCGCCCAAGTATTCGGCAGGTGAGAATGAAAACAACCATCTTTTACTTGAAGATATGCTGTTGTCATTTAAAAAGGATTATGCATATTTTAGCTGGTTTCGTTGTGTGTTATATATGATTGCTGTTATGCTTTCTTCTATATAAAAAATTCTGACTGCAATATAACTTCTGTTCATTCATTTCTGCATTTCATGAATTGATAGATGTTTCTACCAGGCATAGTTTATATTTTCTTCATTGAAAATGTTGTTGTGGACAAATGAGATGTAAAAGTGGAAAAGGAAGCTTTGTTTGGCAACCTATGGTAATTTGACTTCTCTCTATTTAATCTGGGATGGAAAATTATGGTAGTTTTTTATGTAGGACAACAATCGATTTGTTATAAAGGTCAGTGCAAGTAGGAAAAGTTTACTTGTGAACAGACAAGGAACTAGCGAGGATTTGAAGTTCTAATATGGATATATATATATATATTTCTTTCAAATTGTTTATTGTGGGTCAACTTATTATTACTCCCCTGTTTTTCTTGGCCATCACAAGGTCTAATTTGAATTGAGGCATCATAGGATATTTGTCTCTTAATGAATATATAGTGTCCTCTATTTGTTATTTATTTATTTTTCTTAATGATTGTTTTGGTAGTATTTGGCATTTTTCCGATTGAATATTGTCAAATTATGCTGAACATGAAATGCAATCAGAAAGATATCTAGTTTGGAGATATCTTTGATATCAATCCTATAGAAAGGTTACATGAAATACTACTGTTAAAAGGCTTTACATAGCATGTGGTTCTGATGAAAGGTTGGTGTTGGCATTGTTGCACCCGATGTGTAGAATACAAAGTAACTGTGCTGATGAGTATAACAATTTAAATGAATTTTATGAGTTAATGGGCATACGCAAATATTATTTATCTATAGATTATGTTTGAATGGAT
Source organism: Andrographis paniculata (assembly GCF_009805555.1). NCBI lineage: Eukaryota > Viridiplantae > Streptophyta > Magnoliopsida > Lamiales > Acanthaceae > Andrographis > Andrographis paniculata. The sequence goes on from NW_026137402.1 coordinate 5,494,411, forward strand.
TTCATTACATTTATTCTTGTTCTTGATATTTATGTACCTTCACCACCATCGGTAAGTATTTTCTCCAGGACTGCAGTTTCATCTGGGTTGGAGAATAAACACTGAGTTTTTTTTTTTTTAATAATTATTTTTGCCATTTGTTGTTCCTACTCCCTAATATGCTTCTATGATTTATGTTGGCATGGCTATCATTACTGCTGAAGTATTTCTTCTTTTGTGCTTTATTTAGACCTGTTAGGGTGATTAAGGCTGTTTCATATAAGATGTATGGATTTTGGAATAATTTAGGAGCCTGCCTTGCCTATCTTCGTATTTTTATCTTTTAAGGTATTTGTAAATCTTTTTATCATTGTCATTTTATCTGCGGCCGCAAAAGGATCTATGCTGATGAGCTGATCTCTCTACACTGCATGCTTTTCACTACTGATAAAGCTGGTTTTTGCAGACTTAATATTGTGGTTTTTAATGTTAAATCTGTGCATTCAATCATGTTTATTTATAATATTCTTCATTAAATATATTTCCACAGCGTGGAAGAGGCGAAAAAGAAGATATATGCACTCAGCACTACAACTTATCAGGGTTTTCAGGTTGAGTGCTCCGAGGAAACATCCGAAAAGTTTAAAAGTGAGTACTTTATTTTGCAATCGGGACAAGTACTTCAGAATTCGCTTTTGACTGATTATAACTTACGATCTGACTATACAATTTGATGTTATTAGATATAGAGGGGGTTGTATTTGTCTTGCCAGATTCATACATCGATCCAGTAAATAAGGAATACGGAGGTTTGATATTTTCACTCAGTTCTCACCACTGTTGATTTACTACACGAATACTCTTTCAGAGACATGATCTTCCTCTCCTCGGGCCTTTATTGCAGGAGACAAGTACGTCAACGGAGAAATTTTTCCGAGGCCACCTCCTGTACATTACGGGAGACGGGGCAACAGAGATAGGCGCCCGAGAGAACAGATGTCGTATCAGCAAGGAAATGATAGATATGATAACCAAGAAGCAAGGAATTACGGACCACCATCGAACTATGGGCCTCCTCGGCAGAACTATGGGCAGCAGTCCCCACCGCCACCTCGGCAAAACTATGGTCAGCAGCCACCTCCACCACCTCGACAAAACTACGGCCAGCAACCACCACTCCCTCCCTCACAGACCTACGGGCAACAGCCACCACCGCCCACTCAGAACTATGGACAACAGTCGCCACCACCACAGAACTACGGGCAGCCACCACCGCAACAAAATTACGGACAGCCAGCTCAGCAGAACTATGGACCTCCACCACCACGACAGAATTATGGGCCACCGCAGTGGCAGAACTATGGCTCGCCGCAACAGCAGAACTACAGGCCGCTTTCACAACCCAACTACGGGCAGCAATCCCATCAAGCTCCCGGAAGCATGCCAAATTTTCCACCTCAACAAGATTATGGTTCGAGGCTGCCGTTTAATAGTGATAGGAACCCCATGCCTTCTAATATCAATCAAGCTGAGCCGGGAAGTCACAATCCCCAGGGCCGCGATCAAGATGATGCTGCTGCTAATGGTGCAGCGGGGTTCGAACGGGCAAACGGCGCACCTTACGCCCAAAACTATTGACAAGGTAACAACATCAAACATATATTGTTCTTTCAATCTATGATGGTTTATGTGATTTAACAATGTTTGATTGATTGATGTGTTTTGTCTTAGAAAATGAATACATGAAGAGAATTAGCAGGAAGGAGAATTTAAGAAGGCCAGATGCCAAGAAGTTCTTGCTGCTTTTTGTAAAGTTGGGCGTTATAAAGGATCTTCACTATTTGCTAGCCTAGTAACTGAACATGCATTTTATTAACTCTACTCTATAATGAACTTTGTGTTTCGTTTCGTATGTTCCTTTGTCATGGATTTCAATTAGGGGGTGAGAATGGGTCGGGTTAGACCCATCCTAACCGGATTCAATTCAATTATTGGGCTATCGAATTGAGTTGGGTCGGGTTTAAGGGTGGTTTTGGTTGGGGTCCAGATGAATTTCTTTGGGGTTTGATTTATTTATTTGTGAGAGATTTTATTATAATTTTTTGAGATAAATGCATTATATCGGGTCGGGTCAGGGTCGGGACGAAACGAGTTAAATTTTATATTTGTTTTTTCAGAAAGCCAAATGAATGTCAAATGACCGCATAGCGCAGTGGATTAGCGCGTCTGACTTCGGATCAGAAGGTCGTGGGTTCGACTCCCACTGTGGTCGATTTTTCGTTTTTTTAGAAACGTATATCTACATTTAAGGGTGTAATTGTAATTTCATATGGTCAATCCACTTCTTCTCTGTCCTCCTCCTCTCGTGTCTTCTTCCCTCCTTTTTTTTTCTCCGATTCCGCCGCCTTCAATGGCCGCGGCCCCCACTCAGCATGCTCTTTTCTAGACATGGAGCTTGCGTTACTCTACCACTCCTCAACACGCAATTTTTTATTAATCGTTCTCGCGTCTCGGAAATCTGTGTATTCAACCTTGGTTTCTTTCGATCGATGTCTGCCACTTGTCGTTTTGGAAGGATCTGTTTTTGCTTTCAGTCTATTTCAACTGGATTTTCTCCTTAATATGAAGGTATGCAATTTGTTTCGTTTTGTTTATATGATGGTGAGGTGAGAGCCGAGCTGATGCGCAATGTGGATTTCGTAATCGTATAATAATGCATCTTCCGGTGTGACTCTATGACTTGCTTTTTTCAAAAAAGGATGGAAATCAGCTAGGAGCATTGTTTATGAGTGATTTGAGCTTTGATCCGTTGCACCAACATATTTCTCTTGGTACAATTTGATGTTCTTTTTCTTCACGAGTCTATTTGACAGATTTGAAAATTATTTTACTTTTCAGGTTTTACTTGAATTAAGGCGATTTTGTTTTTCCTTGATTCTTCGGTGATATTGAACCGTAGCTTCATGCTTAAGTGGATGAATTGATTTAAAAAATAAAAAATAATATTATTCACAAATGTATCTATTATAGGTATGTTTGTTTTAATGTAATTTGAAATTTGGTTTGGTGAGAAGAACATATATATATATTTTAAAAAAAATAAAATTGCAGAGTCGAAATAATAAAATTGTAAAATTTGAGGTTAAAGGAACAAACACTACATTAAAATTTGATGTTAGAGAAACAAACACTATATTAATGTGTGTATATTTGTATATTTTTAATAGTATTTATAAAATTATACCATTGAATAAAGCTGAATGAACAAAGTAATTGTGTATAATTATTTGTAAATATTATAATTTTTAATAATATTCATAAAAATTTGATCAAGTAAAATATAATTGGGTGCACATACGTCCCTTATTTTTATATAAATAATTTAAAAAATTTTATTTAAAATTTTTTATTTAGGAATAATAGAAAATCTACTAAATCCCCCCAAACAAACACAACCCTTCTCAATATATTGTAAAAATACCAAGTCTAAGGTCAGAAAATCATATAAAACCTAATTCAGTTTGAGCTCACAGTCCCCTAACAATATTTGATGCGGCAAATCAAATACTGATTCTTATACAAGAACAATGGATATAACCTTCTTATCAAATATTATCATAAAAGAAAAGCCAGAGAGACCTCTAACTGTCTGTCCCGGTCGAGCTGAAACCAAAGGCATTTGAAGATAGTCCATGTAAAATTCCGTAATCTATGTATGCCGGCGCCTCTTGAAACTGTCCTCATTATAAGACTCCCAGTTCCTGTGATCGAGGGTGCTCAGATCATCGAGCTCTGCTATCGCAAGTAAATATTGGGTCAGCTTCACCAGTTCTTGATCGCTGTTACGATTTGCATGAGCCTTCCGGAATGGCTTGATAGTCAACCCATTTTGGGGGTTCATAACGAAATTTCTCCGTAGATCATCGAACATGATAGTGTTTTTCGCACTATAGTACTGCACATATGTGAACACACATCGATTAAGTGAAGTCAATGATAATAAATTGAAATGTTAGTAAGATGATATATATCGTAGACCCTCTCTAGTTTGAATTTTTTTTATAATATCTTTACTATGCAATCCTCACCACCACCTATAAAAATAGACTAACCCCTCTCACAAAACATCACATTCGGGAAAAAAAAAATGGAGCAAAAAAAGAATGGGTTTTAACAAATATCGAACATCTAGAATGAGTAGTAATTGCACATTCTTAAGCTCAATTAACTTAATCCTTGGGGAATAACACAGTTTCAGTTAAATTGTATTTTAGATACATCTCAAGAAGGTTTGGATAATGTTGCAGCAAGTTTCAGTTAAACAAAGAATAGCAGAATGGTTAAAAGTGTAGAAGTTTTTGAACAACAACACCATTTAAGTTCCTTAAGATCACTACAAGCTGTTCTTGGTAGCCACCGAATGGATGCAGCTTCTAAATTTCAGTCTGTTCCGGCTATTTTCAACCCCCGTATTAAACCCCAAAGTGTAAGGTTACATATAGCATTAGAAAATAAGTAGCCACAGCCAAGAAAGCCATCAAACTGGCTCTAAAATCATCAAAATCAGATGTATGCAAGCTTCGCCAAAATATGATGTTTCTATTAGGTTATTCCCTGAGGATTAGATTAATGAAAAGTCAAATAGATCATATATTGATGTTTACCAGTGACAATCATCAGATTCCAGACTGAAAACGCGACCCAAGCGAAACTAGATCTGAGAATTCCAGCCAAACTTATACAAAATATATGTTTCTGTTCTCTATCCTTAAAGAAAATTCTAGCAAAATATATGGTTCATTATGCTGAGCTCCATAATTAACGAAGTTTGGATGGAGGCTAAATTGGGATGCAGGCAATACCATCCATAGAAAATAAACTAAGAACGAAATGTAAAATGTTCAAACCTCAGGAAAGTGTGCCCAAATCAGGCCAAGTGGTTTGCAATCAAAGACCCCGCGGTTATCGGATTGAACTGTAATCATTGCCAAATGATCAAGAAGAGCAGTAATTTTGTAATTAGGATTATTCAGTACCCCGAGCTGCCCCATCTTCAATTCAACCCACTTCATGCTGCATGAATAAGACATATATTAACTGCAGGCTAGTGTTACCTCAGAAACTCAGTTCTGTTTACTTATGTTTCAACCTTATTTTTGCATATTCATAAAAAAATAAATAAACAAATATCCACTGAAAGAAAATCACATCCGGCACTTATTTTTTCCATTCAATTTTTACCAATCCCAAAACAAATCAAATTACCAAAACACTTACAAAACATAACTAAACAAATCCTTGATCCAATGTCTGCCCGTGAAATCCAGCATAATTTTTACAGAACATAATAAATTATATTCTAATTTGAGTTTTAACATTGTTCAAGACATCATGCTGATGCTTGAAATTTTCGGTTCTTAAGGGAAGTAAGTCAAAACAGAAGCAGAAAACTTCAGCATATTTGGACGAACATAGTTATGGAGATATCTCTAACCTCCTACACCAAACAAATTACTTTTTCCTTAAAAATATTGAAAGCCTCATATGTAAAACAATAAGAGGATAGAAACTTTAAGTGTGCTGTAAATTATAATAAGAGTACCATGAAAGTAAACAATAAGATGATGAAGGATAGCAAATTTAACCTGGTAGCAGACCAAATAATGATATCGTACTCTGCATACACAGCCGAGAGAAATTCATGAAGATCTGTTCAAAGAAATCAGATAAATAACAAACCAAGATATGCAACGAGTAACAAAGTATCCAATTAACACATACACGGACGCATAAGCTCTAAAGGATTCTCTGCAGGAGACCGGTGATCAAAGAGTGTATAATCAATATCCAGAACCAGCAGCTTTTTCCCCTCCCGGCAGGGAGTTCGAAGTTCAATCTACCATGAAATCCAACAACATAACAAAGATCATAAAGTTTATTCAACTTTCCTGCAAAATAAACACTAACAGAAAGGGAAAAATCACTGACTTTGTACTGCTCAATTCGACGCCTCAATTTCTGTTTATTGACTTCTTTATCTTTAATATCCACAACTTCATCTTGCCCAAGCTCAAAATCATCAATAATTTCCGGGGACTCCACCGGATCAACAATTATATCATCTTCAACTGTACTGATATCCCAAAAACATATATGTATATATATATACATATACGTACATCAATCCTCAATTTATACATCAACTATCATTCAATGTATTCAAAGGACAGAGCTAATTTGAAGAAATATTCCATGAAGAAATACAGAAGACAGAAAGCATTCAGTTTCAGGAATTGCGTAAAAATCACCATCAAAGAGACTGTCCAACCAAATTTTGTGATCGCCAATAATGTGTCCAAAACGATGATAATGCAACGAAATTAAAGTGACATCAAATTGAAAATAAGACCAACAAGATTTCAGCAGGTGAGAAGGAACTTTAGAATTACAATTCTATCAACGACAATTAATCAAAACCCTAATTGAATGAATAATTAGGCGATAAAGCGATACCCAATCATAGTCATTTTGAGAGACGATTTGAGCGGGATCTGAGAAAGAAGTAAAGAATCATCGGAAAGTCTGGAGCCGACTTTAGGGTAGAGAAGTTTCTGTCGTTTGGGGAGCACCTTCGTGGCCTCGCAAATGCGCCGCTTGAGCTCCCCAACTGAATCGTCGCCGCACACCCTGACGATGTACTCCTTCCCGCTCCACTTTACAGTCAGAGTCAACTCCTCCTCCGTCAACGGCGATGCCGCCACCGCCGCCGCGGCCGTCGACGTTTCGGTCGCCATACGAATAAAGGCGGTTTGGAGAAATGAGCAATTAATTTTAAAACAAAATTACAAGGCAAAAAACTCTATATTCTATTGAACGCGTCTTGAAGAAATTCTCAGACACAATCTACTAGGATGCCACGTGTCATTTTCATAAACAAATTAAAAATTAATTATGTAATATCTGCGTTCATCTTATTATAAAAATTATAAAAAATACTCCCTCTATCACATACTCTGCAATATTTTTTATTTTGGTCTATTTTTACATATTTTGTAATATTTTCAAATAGAAAATAATATATCAAAATTTATATCTTACCCACTGAATTCTTACTTCATGTTTGTAATTGGAGTTGCATTTGGTTGGTAATGAATATGCATGACCTCACGGTTACAAATCAACTTTTATACCACTAGGTCATCCCTTACGGGACAAGAGATTTAAATTTTTACCCTCATTTATTGAGGTAAATGTAAAAAATAACAAGTTCAAACTTAAAGATGATAAAGATTAAAAAACTTCTAAAACTTTATAAAAACGTCAAATGTTATACACATTTATGATGAAGAATCTTTAGAAGTTAATGTGAAGAATATTGATGAAAGATTGAGGGTAAAGTTGAGTTTAAGCTTGGAGAAAAGTGGAGAAACATTCAATTAGTAGTTTTGATTTGAAAATTGAAACAGAGTTACAAAACGAAGTAGTTGATGTTTTGAACCAAAACCTCAAAAGTAAATACATATAACATTTAACCATCAAACTATATTCATCTATTAATACAATAAAATCAAATAATATGTATATATAAATACTTTATATATAACATAAATATATAATGAACCTCTATTTAGATTGGCCCTGGGCGGACGCCCCTCTCGCCCGGGCGGGCCCAGGACCGGCCCTAGGTTGGGGATGCGAAGTTGAAAATGAAAAATGACAATGAGTGATGGAATGAGAGAAAATGTCAATCAAAATATAAGAGATCTTGTTGGTGATGCAATGGAACATAAATGGAGTAGTGTTTAGGAACATGAGATTGACGAGAGAATGAATGCAATGTCCAATTCTACAATTAGGGCAGAAGTGTTAGAGATGAGTGCTCATAATCTTATGATTTTGAGTATAGTGACTTCGATGAGCGTGTCGAGAATTAGACGATCCTTCTTATGCATGATGAGTTTGAAAATTCAAATAATGATGACAGTTTTATAGAACAACCATATGATAAGCAAAGCATGATTTAACGCTTTTTTCGTAATTAAAAGGAGAAACAACATCACAATAAGTCAATCATGTAAGAAGAGGATGACGAGTGATAAGGTGATGGAAACTCGGATTATGATCTTAAAGGAGAAAGTATATCAGACGAGAAAGGTATGTTGTCTTAGTATGAAGAGTGTGATGAATTTATGGATACGGAGATCGCTGATAAACTCATATACTTTGTCTGGATTCCAAAATTTCAACCAACAAAAAAAAATCACATTATTCAAATTTACAATTGCAAATAATTTATCTTTAATATTGTTTGTTTATCCAACCACTTTTATAGCAATGAATCTCTCATATGACATACAGAATTCTTAATCTCAAATCAAACTTCTTGCTTATGTGTTTTGGCTTCGACAAACTATTTGAAAGTTCCATTTAAGTATTTTTACTTGCAACAATTATGACTTTCTATTAAAAAAATATGATCCTTTCATCCCACGAAGATATTATCATTTGCTTTTTGTGGGTGGATATTTAAATAATAATCATTATATTAATATAAAGTACAAATCAAGAAAAAAAAATGCAAAAGCATATCTGTTAGTATTGTATAGTATATAATAATATTTTTAATATTAAATACAATAACTAACAAAATAAATGACAATATTTTTATTGGATGAAGATAGTACTCCCTCCGTCCTACTTATCATATCCACATTGCGGTTTTTGTTCGTTTCATATCTCATGTCACTTTTGTTTTTTGAAAAATATTACACACTATAATGCCATTTTAAATTTCCTAATTTAATTTTTTTAAATTTTAATTAAACTAATTACTTATTTTAATTTTAATTTATAATTATTTATATTATAGGATAATTAATACATTCCTAATTATTTACTAATTATACCTATCCTAAATTCTCGTGTCCACGATAACACGGATATCTAATGTAGGACGGAGAGAGGATTATTTTTCTTTTACGAAATATTATATTCAAAATTTATTTAAATAAAAAAACAAACATTAAAAACAATGCTACACTCCAAAAAAACACACTAGTTTAGATTTTTTAAAAACTTAGGGTGTGTGTGGTTTGTATTTAAATCAAAATTCAAATAAATTTTTTAATGTCAAATCAAAATCAAACAAATTTATTAGATAATACTATCTTTGTTCCACTTAATTTAATTTGTTCACTATTTCTATTATAAAAATAATTATTAAATATTAATTGACAAAAAAATAATAGAATAAATAGAAAAATATTAATAAATTAATTATTATCTTTTAAAATAAAAATAATAAAATTGTAAGTAAATAAAATTGTTTACTACTTTACTATAAATATATTGTGCATTTTGCATAAATTTAATGTACACATAAACAAATAGAAACATATCCTATAAATTTTTAAAAATATCAAATAACACAACAACAACCACTACTTTAAATATATGTATATATATATATATAAGTCCCATAAGGGATGACGGGACATAGGAATGGATTCGTGATAATCAAACCTCAATTATATTATTACCTTAAGTATCCTGCTACAGACCAAAAATATTGATTAAAATTGGACAAAAAAGAGTATAAATTTGTATTAAATTTGATATTCTTAATAAAAAAAAAAAAAATCAAATTACATTATTCTAAATTAAAAACACATTGTCGTTCACATACCAATAACATTTTTTTTTTTTAAAAGTTGGACGCCGGTAAAATCATGGAATTGGAAAACACTAAAAAAACACAACCACAGCTTATAATTTATTTTTTTTCTGAAAAATAATACTATTAAATTTGATATTCTTACAATAAATATTTTAATTGTAAACTACATAATTAAAAATATAATTAAAACCACCTTGTCGTTCATCTACCAATAACATTTTTTAAAAAATAAAAAAAAATGCACACCCCTAAAATCATGGAATTGAAAATTAATAAATAAATAAATAAAAAATGATTGAAACTTCAACTCAAAGGAATTGAATTCTAAATTTTTGCTTTTGGTAAAGAGGCAAGTCCACATCCAAACTATTTGTTGCACCAATAGTTTATTTAATCATTAAAACATTATCACAATAACATTAATTCAATAAAAATTAGTAACACTTAATAATTTTCTATTGCTTTTTGTTGAATAAGAATCATCAATGACGATCTGTAAATTTGATTGGAGCAATAAATTAAATGCTTAACTATTGTAATAATGAGTTAAATGATTATGCAAAATAGTATAATTAAATAATTATATGCGGTGGTGATGATGTGACGTCGTTTTGGGTTAATTAATTCTGGCAGATATCAGAATAATTAAGGCTCATAATAAATCATTTATAAGAATAAGTATATAAGAATAATAAGTGGTGTTTGGCGTTATTACCCATTTTTATGTTTTCAAATAAATAAAGTGTTTCCTAACTTAATTCATTAAATTAAAGGGGTGGGTACACCCAAAACTTGTTAATATTTTCTAAGTATCCAAAATAATTATTTTAAAGGTATTACTCCCTCAGTTCCAAAATATATGGGACTATTACTGTATATATATAAAAAATATAATTAGTAAGTAATTAAAAAGTGTATTAGTACAAGTAATTATACATTAAGATTAAGATAAATAAATAGTTTAATTAAAATTAAAAAAATTATTAAATTTAAAATTTAAAATGCAATTAAAGTGTATAATTATATTTTCAAAAATAGAAATGATAAGTTATGTGGGACGGACGAAAATAAAAAATTAGAGACAAATTATGTGGACGGATGAAGTATAATTTAACAACATGCGTGGAAAGAGAGCATTATTTACTGGCATACATGAGATTTAAATAACGGACAATTGGTCTGCGCTCCCTACAGGTAGTGTTCAATTATAATTCAGTCCCTATTTTAAAATAATTGATCTGCACTCCCTCCTTTACATATTTAATTTAATATTAGTCCCTGTTTTAGATTTTCTCAAATAAAAATTGAATGTACCTCTAGAATATCTTTAAATGCTTCCAAATTTATTTTATATACTTACAACACATTCTGTTTAAATTTGTCCACGTAGCTCCGAATCTTCGGTTTACCAGTTTTCGAACCTCTTGTTACGGTTTATATATTTGTCAAAGTGCAAACTGCTAGTTCAAATCGCCGGTTTACGGTTTCAACCGACGGTTCGGCCATTATTTTTTTTTTTTTTTTAATTTTAAACTTGCACGCCGGCTGCGATTGTGGATTATAGAATGTTATGGGCGGGCGGCGACAGTGAAGAAGAAGCAGGAGGAAAAAAGAAAAAAAAAATGAAAAAGAAGAAAATACAAAAAAAAACAAGAAAACAAAAAACGTACCCTTGCAACTATAGCTGCGGTGGAATGTGGAGAATGGATGTTCAGAGCTAAAATTGTATATTATATACTTATAATTAAAATTACTATATATCATTAAATTGTTATAAAAATAAAGATAATATTAATATTAATAAAAATAAATAATTATTAATTATATAATAATAATATACATTATTTTGGTTATTTATATTTTAAATTTTGTATTTCTTATCATACAATTATATTTAATTGAAACTATCTTATTATCTAATACACGTCAATTTCTTAAAATTTAATTTTGTTTATTTCAATTTAAAATTTAATTTGTTTTAATTACTTAGTAAATTTATTATTTTAATTACTTTTATATTGTAACAATCTTAGCAATTATTATTTATATGATTTTACATAATAAATAAATAATAAATATATCTGAATGAAATTAAAATTGAAAATAATATTTTTGAATAAATTTTTAAATTTAGAAAAACTTAAAAAGGAAAAAAAATATTAAAAATAAATGTACATAAATCGGCGGTTCAAACCGTAACCGTCAATTTTTTAAACCGCAATCGAAACTGTCATTCAGAAGGTTCGGTTTCGGTTTGACATTTTCATAAACCGTAACCGACGGTTTGAACTGTTTTGGTGTACCTGATATAACCAGGTTGGAGGTACAACATAGCTGCTCTAGAATACTCACCTGCTTAGCCGAGTCATACCTTATGCTTAGATGCCCTTGACCAAAAATTGTTGTGTGCGCTACGGTGTGAATTAATGTGTAATAGATCTAAATATTTTCAATTTTTGATAGCAATCATGTACTCTAATGACCAATATAATTCAATTTAGTCGCTTATGACTTTATTAGACATCTACTAGTTGAGGTTGGACTATAATAGTACATATATCATTCAACCTATCCAAGTCATTTTTTACTTGGTTAACCATTCATAATAAATGTGTTGTTTACCTTTTTCTGACAATTTGAGGTGTCACAGGAAGACTATGATAATGAACGCATCCTTAGTTACCGTCAACAAATAAATATTTTGAACAAAAAATTATTGTTCTCCAACCACATGTTATTGGAGCATATATACTCTTTACTGAAGCATATGAGACTATTATTATAAGTAGTTAAGATCTGCGCTAGGGTATGTCGATATTTTATGTAGGTACATAAGAATGTGATCTGGGTACAAACACCTACATGCGAGGTATAAATAATAGTTTCTTAGGTATTATTTGTGTATTATCGGGTATCTTCAAGTGTAGTTAATTTCAGTCATTTCCATGGAAATGTGTCAATTCGCGTATTCGGTGAGAACACTTCCCCTCTCGGCCTTGGTGAACTAAATGTTGTTGTGTGTGCTATGCTGTGGATTACTACGTAATATGTCTAAAAAACAATCAATTTGTGAGAGTAGTGATGCATGAGTAACAACCAACAAACTTATCAACCTCATTTCTTACTTTTTTTAGCCATCTATAGTAAACATGTGTTCTTTTCTTTACTTACATGTCAGGGAGTCGTGAGAACACAATAATGATGAATTTATCTCAGGTTACTAAGAGCAATTGAATATGTTGAACCAAACACGGTCAATTTTTCCAACCATATATAACCAGAGCATATATACGCGTTAGCGGAGCATATGACTTTATATTACAAGTACATAAAAATTGGTATATGCATGAGTGTTTAGGATGTGTGTTTGAATGTTATAATTATAATTGTTGAATAAGAAAAAAAAAAATTTGACTCTATTTATTTTTATTAGTTCTTTTAAAAAATTAAATTTATTTTTTAATAAAATTATATTTATAGTTATTTTATTTTCACATTTTAAAATAAAAAACTAATAACATTAGTAAAGATTTAAAAAAAATTATACAAAATTGTGACATATATATTTAATATAAATATTTTGATAGAAAAAATTATTTAATTTTATTTTCTTGTAAATTTTATTTTCTATAGAATAAGGGTTTGTTTGTTTTTTTGTAAAAGATTTCAACATATTTTTCTACAAAAATAATATATTACACGCACTCATTATATTTATATTATCTACACATTTATATATATATATACATAGTAGGTATTTAAAATACATAGAATACTATACATAAATTTTATTACTAGTATTAATATTTTAAAAAATTGTATCTTATATATACGATTTTAAATATTTAATAGAATAATTATATATATATATAGATAAATAGATATTTTGCTAATATTATACTGAATCATATAATAAAGTTTATATTATGTATAATATTTACATAATATTTTATATTATATTAAATATAATTATGAATTTTGTATAAAAATAATATAAATTATTAATATCAAATTTTCTCATTTTATAAGTAGAATTAAAAGAGTAAGTAAACTAATATTGATAAAATGAAATATATAATTATGGTTGATTGTGCACCTTTTTTTTCTCGCCAACATTTTTATATCATTGTCTTTTTCGGAAGATATTAATTTATATACTCCATTTATTGACAAGATTAATTTATTTTTGTGCCAAATTTATTATGACTCTATTTATGCACGTAATATTTGTACGATATCTTCCATTTTAAGCAGATTTTTGCATTAATGGTTGATATTTATTACAAAAATTAACATATGTGCATAATTAAATACCGTATATTTATTTTATTGAGATTTTATTTTCTTTCAAAATACACGATATTTAATTTAATTTAGGCATTTAATTTTTAATGCCTATATCTACAAATATCCTATTCGTGTCCACCCCTGTGCCAAATTGATTGTTATTTCTTAAAGTGAGATAATAAAATTTTGAGTGAATAAAATTGTTTAGTATAAATGAATTATATATAAGTTTAACGAAAAAAAAAAAAAAAAAAGGCTGAAAGGAGTAATACTTCTAAAAAATTATACAATTTGATTTTAATGGATAATAAGATAATTTCTTAACTATTAATATGAAAAAAATATTAAAATATAAATAATCACATTTATAAATACTGATAAGAAATAATATATACTCATATAAAAATATAATAAATAAAATATAAACATAAATTATTCAGGAAAAATTTTAAATTTTAAATTATTAAAATTTGTTGAATAAAATAATTAATTTTTATGGAAAAAATAAAAAAGAGTAAAAAAACACTATAAAGAATACAAAAATAGAAGAAAAAATAAATATAAAATATAAATTGCATATAAAGTGTTTAATATAGAACAATTATCTGCACTCGTCAATCGTGACTAGAATGTAAAAAATATATAATATTTTATAATATACATAATATATTTTGTCAGTCAAATAAATAATAGACAAATTTGATAATTAAATATATAAAGAATATATTTTGCAATTTTTTTTTTATTTTCTACATCACCCCACAGTAAAATATGATTTTAATTATTATTTTTATTTATTTATTTTTTAAAGATACATAAGTAAATGTACGCATAATGTAAATAGAGGTATATAGGTGGAATAGTTAATAAAGTGAAAAATAATATAAGTAAAGCGAGACAATTATAAGTATATAAAATAACATTAAGAGTATTTAGATATACTATAGAAGTACATCAAATTTATACTATATAGATAAAAAGAAAAATATAAAATAATGACTAATATTAAATTAAATAAGTAAAGGAGGGAGTGAAAATCAATTTTTTTATAACAGGGACTGAATTATAACTTAATAGAACTGACAGGGTGGACAGACCAACTTTCCCTTTAAATAATTAGGGCAATTATCACCAATCAGCACCGTCATAAATTCAATCAATTAATTCCAAGTCAGTAAGTCAGTCAGTCACAGTCAGTCAGTATATCTGACTCTGGATCCGAATCCGAGTCCGAACCCGAACCCGAGCCCGAGCCCGCGTCCATCATATACGTCAGTAATGTGTTTGTGTGAAGCGATGTGTAATGACAAAAAAACGTAAATTAAAAAACTGAAAAAATAAAAATCACATAAATTTAAGAAATAAAAAAATAAAAACCAGAGAGAGAAGAGAGACAACACGTCACTCACTCAGTTGTCTGTGTCACTCACTCACTCACACACTGTATTATTATTTATTTATTTATTATTATTAGCAATCAAACAAACAAGAAAAAGGAAGGCAAGAAAATATGACCAAAGTTTGAGCCCCACTTCTAATCCCATGAATTTTTAGTATTTCTTAATTTCTTTCATGGACCAACACCTCCCTCATTCCACACAATCCCACCACCACTCCGCCACCACCGCCGCCGCTTCCACTTCTTCCGCCGCCGCGCAGTCCTACCACCTACTCCACCGCCTCCATGGAGCTTCTTCATTCCCATTCATCCCGCCCTCCTCCACCTACGCCGCCGGCGGGACTAGCAGCGGCGCTGGACCCGGACCTACTAATTCTCCGCCGCGACCGGGAGCCGTTTCCGCCGCCGTCCGGCCGCGGCCGGTCGACGCGTCGTTAGGAATCGGGACCGGTTCGGAAACCCTAATTGACCGCCAGGCCGGGTCCAAGAACCAGTCGCCGGGAGTACAACAGCCGCTGCAGGAGGTACAACCGTTGCAGCAGCAGCAGCCGGCGAAACGGTCGACGAAAGACCGCCACACCAAAGTCGACGGCCGCGGGCGGCGCATCCGTATGCCGGCGATTTGCGCCGCCAGGGTTTTCCAGCTCACCAGAGAATTGGGCCACAAGTCCGACGGCGAGACGATTGAGTGGCTGCTCCGGCAAGCCGAGCCGGCCATCATAGCCGCCACCGGCACCGGCACAATTCCGGCCAATTTCTCCACGCTCAACATCTCCCTCCGCAGCGGCGGCGGGGCCACCATGTCGGCTCCGCCGTCGAAGTCCCCGCCGGTATCGTTCCCCGCCGCGCTAGGGTTGCCCCACCACCACCATCAATACGAAGAGAATTTCTCCCAAATTTTAGGGTTTCAGCAGCATCAGCTGCCGGTTCAGCTCCTGCAACCATCCCAGCACATTTCCGACTCCTTACCCGGCGGCGACAGCGGCGGCGGACCGGAGGCGCCGGAGAATTACTTACAGAAGAGATACAGAGACGATTTGTTCAAAGAAGAGGATGCCCCAACTTCTCCTTCAACCAAACAAATAAAGTCAAACAACACTCTGCACCAAATGATGCAGAAATCGCCGCCGCGGCCGACGAACATGATGTGGGCGGTGGCGCCGGCGCCAACCAGCGGCGCCACGAGCAGCACATTCTGGATGCTTCCTGTGACGGCCCCCACCGGCGGGGGGGCGGCATCAACCGCCAGCGTGTCGGATCAGGCTGCAGGCCCATCGGAGTCCGCCCAGATGTGGCCTTTCGCCGCCGGATACGGCGGCGGCAACACCCTACAAACACCACTCCGTTTCATGCCCAGGGTTAATTTTCCGGGGAATCTCGAATTCCAAGGCGGCGGAAGGGCGGCGGCCGGTCAGCTGCAGTTGGGATCAATTCTGATGCAGCCACCGCCGCCGCCGCATGCTCAGCATTTGGGTTTGGGAGTATCGCCGGCGGAATCCAATTTAGGAATTTTGGCGGCGCTGAATTCTCTCTCTAGAGCCGGTTTGAATCCAAATTCTGACAATTTGCGGCATCATCAGCCGCCGCCTCAGCCGCCGGAAAATGCTGACAATGATGACGCCGACGAGGACGACGATGATCAAAACAGCTCTCAGTAATACGCGCACGTATGTATAAACATACACATACACAAAACAAGGTATTTACAACATATTAACATAAGAATTTTAATCTCACTGTAATATAATGTGATTTAAGATAATATATTTTTTAAAAATTGATAAGAATTGTAAATAAAAAATATGAAAATATCTTATAATTATATTAATCTGGAATTAAATTTTGGGACCGTTTGTATTATTGCAGGTAGCTAGCTCCACCACATGTGAAGGGTGAGCTGTTGAAGAAGGATTGATTTCAAGAAAGGAAAGACGACAGATGTGTTCATCACTTCTTCTTTAGGAACCTTTCTTTTTTTTTTTTTTTTTTTTTTTTTTTTTTTGTCATTGGTGTGGTTTTTTATTTTTAAATCACAATTATTAGTATTATTGATTTATTTTTTGGCCATTATTTTGGGGTGGAATTGATCTTGCCTAGTGCTTTGAAGAATTTGGATTTGAAATTTTGGTCCTAAATGAGTGTTTGCAAGAGAGATTATTGTATAGTTGAGTTGGCAGTATATATATTATTTACAGTCAACCTTTATTTAATGATTTATTTATGGTTTAATTTGTGTGACACAAAAAAATGATTGAATAGAATAGAATGATATTCCTACTACTACAACAACCTGTTACATGTGCTTTTAGTCATGTAATAATGTGCAGTGTGTGCTAAGTTTTGTTCCATTTTCTCTTCCATTTGGACCACTTATCTTTTAAAAATTGGGCTCCATTTATTTGTTACTAAGTTTGTGCATGATGATATATATATATATATATATATATATAGACAGCAGCTGTGGTTATGATTTTGATTAAAGTTATTAAATCAAAATACAAATTAATTATAAATCAATATATGATAATAATATACACGACACAATATATACTAATATGATTAATTTTATTGGAAAAGCTTCATTAATACAACACAATTCTAACATCGTAATATAATAGTTTACACAACATCTGTGAGACAATCTTTTATATCAGACGGCGATTACGATGTTGAATTTTATAGCACCATGCTGACAACACACAGTATTACTACAACTGTGTTTAGATGAACTAACAATAGGTACTATAGTCTCATACATCGCGTACAATCGTGGTTGATTTGATTTTGATTTTTACTGTAACTGCTCCCTTTTATATCAATGTAAGGGTTAAGTGTTATTTATTTGTATTTTCACTTATATTTTAGTAACGCTTATCAAAACATTACCAAAATACTAATGAATAGACTATTTATTATACTTTGTACAATATATCGAGATAAAATATAAATTTCATATAAATTTTCAATTGAAAATTAAATATACAAGGCATTATCAAACTTTATATCCCAACCTACACAACCCAATAGCTTGTTCAATGGGCAACATTTAAAATCGGCTGCCCCACTTGAAAGGCGGTGGCAATCTACCTATTATTTGGGGTGTGTTTACATGACTCAATTACTATAAATATATTGAATTAATTTTTTATTACCAAAAAATAAAAACTGAAAAAATAAAACCCAATATTGCAATCATATGTAAACGCCGATTGAATCGGAGAGTTTGTTTGTTTATTTATTTATTAATAAGATCTATACTCATATTTTTTATTATTATAATATTTATTTATTTTTTTGCTTTTATCATAAAGAAAGGTAAAATTGCTTATAACTCACGTGTGGTTTCGAATTTTAGTGTAAAATCTCCGTATATTTTAAAAATTGCATGGTACCTCTTATACTTTAAAAAACATTGCATTGCATGAAACCCCACCACTATGAAACTTTCGTCTGCAAGTACGTTGACTTGAGATTAGGTTAACTTACAAAGGTGTATACATTGTTGACATGAATAGTATATTTATTTTATTTTATCATATTTAACTCCAGAGTATCAATCATCCTCACCTTATATCTATTCAACTATAGGGGTATAACAATCGTTACAATAATTTTAATAAATATAACAAAATCAAGCATATCATTTTTTAACTTGAATTGAGATCAATATCATTAATTTGAGCTAATTAGAATTTGTTATATCAATCAAAACATCATATAGATGTCCTGTAAGGGATGTCTTGATAGTGTAGGGGTTGGACTTGTGACCGTGAGACCATGGGTTCAAACTCCCGACGCCTCAGGTCACCTAGGTTTGCAAAGTTTTAAATTCGGCCCGCTCAAATCGAATTAGATTATAGAATAGCAATATACATCATTTCTAGATAATATTCGCACCTACAATCATTAATTTTATTATATTTTCTCCTTTGCTCATTTTAATTACTAAGTATTTAAAAATACCCCTAGCTATCTTATACCACTTTTCTTATTTTCTGTAATAAAATCTTATTTATTTATTTTTATTATTTTTGTGTTCGATCCAAATATATATATATTTTTTTTTATAGTGGCTAGAGGGAGTTATATTTTATTAGATAAATTTTGAAAATAACAAAATTTTCAGGGAGCAATTTGAAATTAAATTATTCATCTACTTCCAATTAATTACGCAAACAAAAATCGAATGCTTTGTTGAATTTGGGCGAGGGAAGGAGTATGCCGTTGGGCAAATACTACTGCGACTACTGCGACAAACAATTTCAGGACACCCCGGCCGCGCGGCGGCGCCACCTCCAGGGCACCGTTCACCAGAGAGCCAAGGCTCTCTGGTACGACTCCGTTCGATCCGCCTCCCAAGGTCCGCTTCTCACAACATCCTTCTCACACACCACCACGAACACTTGGTGTGCGTTAATTGTGTTACACTGTTGTGAATTCTTAAGTCTTCCTCTTTAACCATCTTGTAGGCTTGCATCAAGGCTATGATCTTCCGCCGCCTGGGAAAGGACTATGCAATCGGTTTGTCCGTACGGTATAGTTTCTAAGTCACTGCAGCTATGCAGTTGGGAGTTCGTATTCGTGTGTATTTATTTTCCGAGAAGACATTGTGTGTAAGCATTTGATTTTGCACTTTATGACTCTATGAGCAATCCTTGGGGAAATTAGAGTCAGAATTTACATTTTGCATTTTGTTTTTCTTGAATGTAGGTTTACAAGTGTGGAATAGTGCAGATTTTAGCTAAGAACTGTATAATTTTAGTTGAATTAAACACTAGTAAGTTGTGAAAATATAACATGTACTTTATAGGTGATCAATTGCTATAAAGGTAGACCGTACTTGATGTTTAATTTGAACTGCTCAGGAACTGGAAGAAGAATACAGCAATTAGATTCACCAATTTAGGTTGATTTCACTATTGAATGATGCTACAAACATTAGTAAAACTATCAAAAGAATTATGTATTACAATTGTTCAATTTATGTATTCTAATTCCAGTTAAATATTTACTAGCTGTTGCCATCATCGACCTGATCAGTGGCTTCTTTCTTTCGTGCAAAGGGTTCATGTCAGTATGGAGATTCTTGCAAATATTATCACCCCAAAACGACGCTGCCAAACATGAGCACTCAAGGAAGGGAAGGTTGAGGAAGCCTAGCCCTATTCATTTACACATTTTCTTTGTTAGGTTCATTAGGATAATCTTATTGAGCGATTATCAAATATACTTTCCAGGAACAAGCGACGCCAACCATGCCAGGTCGCAGGGTATTGGCTTTCAGCAGGGAGAAGCATCCCTACCCAGTGGTAAGTCCATGACCCCTTTTGTATTGACATGCAGCTTCCTCTCCTTATTAGTTTGTTGTTGATCGGCTGTAAGATTTTTCTGGCAGTTGTTCTGTTTGAAAAGCACATGGGAACATCACTTCGAAATTTGCCTCCATCTCTGTGGCCTCCGCCGGAGGGTGGATATCCACCATTGCCCTTCATTGATTGGGGATAGATGAGCTGCAGGATTGGTCTAGGGAGCTTATACTTCTGGTCTGTTCATGTGCTTTTAGATGACTCTCTATTGCCTGAAATACATTCTTGCTTTCCTTACTGCCATTGCTTAAGTTTCATCCTGAGAATGATTGGCCTAAAACATGGGTTGATGTGCACTTATGCCAATCATCAATCTATGACTGTTTATTGGATTGAATGTAGAGAGAGGTCATTTATAGACCTTAGTGTTCTGTGCAACTGGGATTTCGACAAAAGAATAGAAATAAATAAATTAATAATGAGCCTGCAGTAATATCTAATCTTGTTTAGCTATTTTTCATCTGTTACGGGGCATACTTATCATCACAGTACATATCTAATTCTGTTATTAGCATACAGACCATGACGTGTGATATAATAAAAAGTATATTTGCTGTTTGGAAAGATTAAGATTTATAAGTTACATTTAATGAACTTATTTAGTTTGTAGGGTCGATGAGACATGAATTATATCATTCTAGGACATGACAGTCGAAACCAATCGATGCAGTGAACTCTTGGAAATAGTCGTAGTATATTCTACCATGTAAGTACGTGCCTTTCCCTCAGCTATATCACTTATTATTTGAGTTCTGCGATATATTATGCTACTGCATATTTCTTGATCCTCATGTTTATTTATACTCAATAAGGATAAATTAATTTCAATGTTATAATTTGCACTTGAAAATCAATTTAGCCTTAGAGTAAACAACCCCTACATGATTTGAAATATATAAACGTGGAAATGACAACTACCCGTATCACAATACGTAATAACATCGCACAATTTAGAGAGAATAAACATGAACCATCCACATATAAAAAACACGAAACAAAAACAATAAACATTACTCTTCGATCCTCAAATGAAAACACCCATAATCATAACGTGACATATGATCTAACTTTTGCTTGTCTCTCTAGTTCCACTGGAGATGCGAGGATGCATAAAGAGGGTTTTGCAAGGAGGTAGCTGATGCTCCCTTCTTCCTTGCAAACAGCTCGCCAACAAGTGGAATGATCGGTTTCTTCTTCTTTGCTGCTGCTGCTTTCCTCTCCTTCTTCTTCCCCACAAACAGCCCTTCATTTTCCCCAATGCTCAAAATCTGAGCCAAACGTGGCGAAGGATCACTGCTCTCCATCCTCAAATAGGCATCCCTTTTTTTCTCCTCCTCTCTTATTACATCCCCTGCAGCTTTCTTGGCCATGGCAGCCTCTGCCAGCGCCAGCTTGGACATGTTTTTGTGGAGCTCCGCATTGAGGGAGGCCAGCGCTACTTCAGTCTCCGATTCCCGTTCCTTGAGCAGCTTGAGCTCTGCCTTGGTGTCCTCCAGCTCAGCCTTAAGCTTCTTGACGGTGTCTGAAAGTTTTCCATCGAGGTTGATGCTGTAAGTCGAGCCCCTAGGGCTTGAATAGTTGGAATCGTGTCGATGATCCTTGTCATCTGTTCTTGGGCTTGGTGAGTAAAACGGGGTTTCTTTCTTTGGGAAAGTAAAGGGTTTGGGGTTGTGGATTTCGGGTAGCAAGATACGTTCCCCAAATATGGCGACTGCCTCCTTGACGGAGCGAAAAGGCCGCGACGTGTCCACATTGGAGTGGTAGTCGACCGCCGGCCTCTCCGGGAGATCATCATTGTCAGGAGGATTGGATTGTTGTTGTTCTTCCATAATAGGGGGTGGTTAAATTTCAGTATTGGAGGAAATGATATATGGGGACAATATGGGATAGGAGCATATGTATGTGTGTTTGTGTGGGGTTAGTTTTCTTTGCTTATAAGTCAAAATTTAGAGGATATATGAAAGGGGGTGGGGTGGGGTGGGGTGGGGGAATTAGATCATATATATCTTTTGTATATTGTTGGTATTCTACAGTAAGCAGCAGCAGTTTCTGCTGGTATAGTTAGGGTAGTGAGATACTGTGATTTGAAAGTTAAGCCAACATGGGATTTTGTAGGGGTTGTAAGAAGTGGACAATTCAACCACCACAAATATATGTGTTGTAAATGATTGTTATAATCATAACAATTATAGTAATCCTAGGAGAGATCAAAAGCTGAAGAACCAAAGGTATATAATTGGTCTCTTCATTGCAACCTACCATGCTTAATCAAATCTCAATTCTATCATGTAGAGGGTAAATGTACCCATAAGTGCTTCATCATCTGCTCCCAAGACGTTTACTTTTGGGATTTTGAAAATTTTTAGTAATGGTAAAAAATTAACATTCGACTTGTAAGAGAAATACGTATTTGATAGGATGTTATTGAAAAAAATTACTGTTCATGAACAGTACTAAAGTTTCAAAAATATTTTTAGGATCATTCAGATTATGAAATCATTTTGTGAAGCTACATTTATTAATTCTTTTTTCCTTTTTTTATAACATAGAAACATGCAGCTTTTACTCGACGAGTGCACTCTAGGTAAACTCCGGTCGAATCTAATATCTGCAAACTAGGTTCATACTAGGCAAACCATATGTGGCAGACAAGATCTGGAGGCGTCGGATATAATTTTATTATGACATTCTTAAAAATGTGAAATGCGGACAATAGGAAAATAAGACATTTTTCTTTAACAAGAAGCAAATTCATATCTTTCATATGCTAGATGCTATCAATGTTGATTATCCTACTTTGATGTAAGAATTTCCGAGGACGTCCAAACAAAAAACTTCTAGTGAAGCCAGAGCGAGCGGTCGTATTGAGCTCTAATTTTCCTGTTCATTTGACAAGCCTTTGTGTATGAAAATCCTACTTTCCACAAAATCTTTGTAGGGGTTTGGGTTTGGGTTTTCGCCATTCACTTTTGTGGCTTGAGGTTGAACGCCCGACGTTTACTTGTTGATTTGCTTCAGAAGGCTGGAGACAGAGGCGCAATGCGTTGATTTATATTCACATTGCTCGCAGCAATACTGCAGCAACTGAATGACTTTGACACACCTACAATACAATACAAATCACCTCAGAATCCTTAAAATCGTGATTACTGCTCAAGGAAAATGCAACCATCAGTTTTAGGTATTAACTACGAAGCTAACAAAATAGATGGATAGGATAAATATCTTAATGACGGCAAAAACATCTGTTACGACATGTTGATGGAGAACAATCCACAACAAAATCAATCTCTAATCTAACATTTAAGCGCAATGCTTTGTTCTTAAGTACCTTCCCGAATATTTAGTCAAACTCTTCTAGATCAAGTGATCAGATACCCTCAGCTTAATATTCTAGGGAGATTAAATAGTAAACATATGAACGAAAAATGGTTCAATATCACTAAATGCGATTGAAAACATTTATCCTCTATCATCTCGGGCAAAGTCCTAAAACTCCCTCCTAATATTTGATCATTGCATATATCTCCATTTTGATTCATCGAAAGAGACTGTGAAAAAGGCATTCACATGGCTTGTAATGAACATCGACATTGTAATGTTTAGCAATTGGAATCCGCAAACTCGAATCAACTAACCAATGTAGATTGGTTTTTGAATCTACCCCTGTATCAATTATCACCATGTTTCTCTTCATATATAAATCATAACCATGTATTTAGTCTACCTGTGTTTTCTATAGAATATTTTTCATTCAAAACATCAAGATTCAAGAACATCAAAATCCAAAACATACAAAAACCAAATCACATAATAAACAGCCTCACATTTCCCCTCTCTTCACACATGATTATAAATAGCATCAGTAGCATGTTCTAGATTGAGGCAGCCATGTTTTAACAGCTTGAGAGTTACATAACCTAATTAAACGAAACATCCAGAAGATGATTATAGAGCTGTAATTCCAAAACAAAAATGAACTCTAAGTTGAAATCAAACTAGCAGACAAGACGAGATAGAAGAAGACACTTTATATACTTACTTTTGTGGTAGGAAATTGTTCTTGGAGAGACAAGCTTGAATATCGCAAGCTTGTTTCTTACAGGGCTCTTTGCTGGCCTGCGCCATTCCTGATTTGTCTGGTTCCTTCGTTTTTTAAATCGATCGAGGTCTTGAAGATTGGGCGAAAATTCTTCAGTTCTTCCAATCGATTTGGAGATGGGAAGGATCACAAAGTCGGTTCGTATCGTTGCGTGGAGACGAAGCTCGTCGGCCGGCCAGTGTTCCGATTAGTTTGGCTGAAGATTCCCGTTGTTCAGAACCGACTTTGGGATTTATAGATATAGATGTTAAAACGGGTTAGCGGTGGGCTGGCCCATAATATTCCAAAATATAAGTGGGTCGAGATAAAATTTAATAAAAAAATACCGAAATATTGAAATACTCCATATAAACAAAATAGAACAAATATTAAAATTTTGGTACAGTAATAATATACAAGGCAAGGCATGTTTGGCAATTAGCTGATAACTGTTATATAATTGTTAGCTGATTCAATTAGCTTATAGTTGTTAGCTGATTTAACTAGTTGATTCGATTAGTTGTTTGTGTTAAAATGTTTGGTAAAATAACTGTTTGATATTAGTTGTTTATACTTAAAATGACAATTGATGACATTTCTATTTTATTTTTATTTCTAATATGTTTTTTTCAATTTAGAATATTTAAAATTTTTTGTTATTAGTTATTAAAAATTGTAAAAATGTTATAAAAGTATTTATTTTTATTACAGTTAGATTTTAAAAATAATATATTTTCATTAAAATATATAAATAGTTTTTCTATTGAAAATGATGTAAAATATAAAATAATAAATTTTTCGTGTATATATTTATTATGTTAGTTATAGATTAGTTCATTATTTTTATAATTTTCAATAAATTTAATTTATTTTTAGTATAAAATTTATATAATGTAATTTTAATATAAAAATAAATTATTAATATTTATATTTTCTATTTTATGTTGATTTTAATAAATTTATATATTTTACAATTAAAATAATTTTTATATAAAAATTAATTATTTTAAATTTATAAAAGTAAAACTATAATATAATAAAATATTATAATATAATTAATAAATAATCAAAATATATTTATTTGTGTAAAATGTATAATAAATTTTTAAAGGCATATAAGGAATAAAAATTTTTTTTACAGAAAAAGCTATTTCAAAACGTTGGGTAAGTTATAAATTAGCTTTTTGGGTCCAAAAAGTTATTCAAAAAACTAATTTACCAAACATCTAAATTAGTTTTTTGACTGGTCAAACAGCTCAATAAGCTAAAAGCTCTTCAAAAAGCTATTTGTCAAACACCCCCATAGTTTTGGTATATTTGGTATGCCAAAAATATGGCATGCCGTTATGATTTTTCGATATCTTATATATTGATATTTTTGGTATATTAATATCAAAATTATTAATTTTTAAAATTTTATTTTGTTGGAGACTCTCGTTTGCGGACATATGATTAATGGTTGTGTTTCCCTAAAAGTTCGCGCTTTTAGGTGAAACGGTTATTCAACACTCGACATGTTATCAGAGTCTGGCTAGGTCTCGAGTTATAGTATGGGTTGGGTTTGGCACAGAATTTAATAAATATTGGATAAAAAGTACGGTAAAAGACTTTTTTGCCTTGTGAGTGTATTAGTGTAAAAAGTAGTGGCAATTGCGTAATAATAATGAAAAAGTAAGGGTAGTTTTCTATGGTTATTTATGAAAATGAGACTATTGTTTTGAGACGGAT
Source organism: Andrographis paniculata (assembly GCF_009805555.1). Taxonomy (NCBI): domain Eukaryota; kingdom Viridiplantae; phylum Streptophyta; class Magnoliopsida; order Lamiales; family Acanthaceae; genus Andrographis; species Andrographis paniculata. Next base: position 5,520,927 of record NW_026137402.1, read on the forward strand.
AAAAATGATAAGCATGACTATTGTATTCGGACTGAGGGAGTATAAATTTTTATATAGGAGTTTTAACAAAAATAAACAACTAGTTTCACAATACGTCGGCCCTTTAACTATAATAAAAAAGAGTTTCACAATCAAACAATAATAGTGCATTTAAATATGTTTTTTCATGATTTATTAGTAGCAGTTTTGAAATTAATTTAAATAGGATGTTGATTTAAATTTATTTTATATTTTGATATAATATTTTATTGGTGGGCCAAAAAATTGAGGCATTCGCTTTCCTTCAATAGGCTAAGAGCACACACAGTGGCTCGATTGTAGAAGTCTTCTCCCAAAGCTTTCTCTCCTTCGGGCGAAAATAATAGTCCGCATCAACTTTTAAATCGACAGCCGAAAATGGATGTAAAATGGCAGCATGGTCTTCTTTCTCTCTCCCTCTCCTCCAAATCTAGTTCGGAAATTCACCTGTCTACCGACTTGTGGAGTTTTGAGGATTTCCGTCGGTGAATCGCCGATCGTCTCGCAGTCGAGATTTAAATTTGTCGAGTGTTGGGTCTTTAATAGAAGAGTCGATTCGGTTTGGAAATAGTGCATTTGTGCAAGAAAGCGTACTATCGAAAATATGAATAGATGGGAGAAATGTTCTCAATATATATATATCATTGTGTGGATTATGTGTTGTCGGTTTATATTTATAGATATATTGTATGAACATATTTTTTGTACTGAAAATCAAGAATGGTATATTTAAAATATGTTATATCAGTTCATACTTATAGATGTGTTGTATAAATATATATTTTTTTTTATTGAAAGTTAACGATGGTATATTTTGTCATTTTATGTATTATGTTTGTGTAATGTTAGTATAAATTATGTATTGTTTGTTATATACTTGTGTAAAGTTCATATATATATATATATATATAAAGAGAAATGATTTATTTATTTATTTTATTAATTTATATGTACTATATTATGTTATAATATTAATTGAAAATTATATAGAAAAATTTGGGGTGGATGAACACATTGTATTATTAAGCAAATGCATCTAATGGTGTAGCTCTCATACACAGCAAGTGATTCTTTTATATTTGATGCATTTCTCCCATTGGCCATTGAGGAATGATTATATGGGTGCAATTTCATATTTTAAATTTTATTTTATTGATATATTGAAAAGAAAAGAAAAGAAATAAAACACACAAACAAAACACATATATTGGTTTGGAGTTAGTGTCTCATATTTTAACTATATATATATATTTTTATAACATGAGAACTCGCAATCGCTACCCGAAAGTAAGGATTCAGCACTCGGCCGAGCTTAATACTCTGCAGACTAAACCCAACAAGGCAAGTCATATTAGGCGAATCATGTGTGGCAGATAAACCCAGAGCATCGGGGTTTGAATCCATGACCTTATAGTCACAAGTTCACTCCCCATCCAACTAGTTTTCTATTTTTCATTTTAGATAGTGTAGTATATAAATATTTTCATTTATTGAAAATGAACAATTTTTTTTTTATTATATTTAGAATAAGTGAATTTTTCTATGTTTGTAACTTGTTATCCACCATTTAATTATTAATCACAATCTAAAAATCTTCTATTTGAGATGGATGATTTAGAATCATTATTATAGCATATAAATGAAATTTAACATTTTAAAGAAATAGAACAAAATCAATATATATCTCTCTACTATATAAACCCATTTAACATTTCAAGTTTAATACCAAATTGTCCAAGAAATTACTTCAAGAAAGTGATTCCATTGCACACACACAAAAAAAAAAAAAAAAAAAAAAATCATCATGAAATTTAATCTCAATGCAATTATTTTGTTGTGTCTTTTAGGTTTTGTGTTTAGTTGCAATCAAGAAAGTGATGTGATTGTGGGAAAACAAAAAGTAAGTTTTTGTTTATATTTTTCATCAAATCGTCTTATAGTCATTTAAAAAATTTAACTTGTTGTATTATTACAGGCTAGAAATTATTGCATTGTGCGATTTGGCGCTTCGGTCGATAAGTTGCAGGGATTTATTGATTTCTCTTGTGGAGTCGTGGATTGTTCACCAATTCGATTGGGCGGTGCTTGCTTTAATCCGAACACCATAGCATCGCACGCAAACTATGCTTTAGATTTGTACTATAGATTTCGCGGCCAATGTGACCCTCAGATTGGAATAATCACAACCGTTGATCCATGTATGTTCTTCATTTTTCATTGATCTCACTATATTTTTTTGTCTAATGTACATGTTCTTGCTTGATGATTTAAATTTTGTGTATAATGTTAGCCTTTTTTTTTTTTTTTTTCAGCATATGCCGGGTGCACCTTTCCTTGAGCGCGAAAGTTGTCGATCACCGATACACATAGGAGGATGCTTATTAATAAGAATTTTGTATTTGTTGAAATGTCGAATGGTACACTCCTAGAGTCATGAAATTTGTATTTTTCTTTTGAAGTTCAAAAAAAGAAAAAAAGAAGTTATAATAACCTACAATTTAATATGGTTTCTATATTATTATTATTATTATTATTATTATTATTAAAGGCAGCTGACTTTTATTTAATATTTACTATATATGTGTATAAATATTATAATGAATATAGCCCAATTCATTTATAAGTATTTTATCTGTTCATAATAATAATATTAATAATAATAATATTAAATATAGCAATAATATTATTTTTTTTCATATACATTTTATAGTGAAATATATATGTGATATTAATTTGGAAAAAATATATTAACATATGTTAGATCATTCCGACTCAAGAATTGAAATTGTTATAATATTTATTTATAAATGTTAATACAAAAGAGAGAGAGAAAAAAAAAAAGAAATACGGCATTAAATCATCTCTTCCCAAAAATTTTATTCCTTCTATTCTAACAAACAAAATTGTGATACATGAAAATAGAAAAAAAAAAAAAAAAAAGAGAATATAAGTACGATTTAGAATTTATATATTTTCCAAATTATATTTTATTACTTATCAAAATTTCTTTTTATATAAAAAAATATATATTCAAAATTAATTTTTATTTTCATTATTATATTATTTTACCATCAAAATATACTTTTATTTTTTAGAATATCATATTCAAATACTATATACATAAAATCTCACCAATAATGTCATGTTATTTGCTAAAACAATCTCATTCTAATACCAAAATATATTTTAATTTTTATATAAATTATAAAAATATCAAAATTATTTTACATATTTTTATTATCTATTAAAATATTATTATTTTTTCAATTTACCATCAACTCTTAAATGATTCAATTGAGACGAAAAAAATATTATATAAACAATTAATTATTTTCTAATATTTTTTCATTCTAAAAGCTATCAAATTATTTGTGTCCCATTTAATTTATTATATAAAAAAAATATTAAATCAAACACGTAATTTATTTTATACAAAATCTTAGTTCAAATAGGATATGTTTTTTTTTATCAAATCTTTTACCAAATTTATGTTACAACATTTATTAAAAAATTTCTTTAAAAACACCCAATCAAATATTTATTTTTTTACTTTTTATATTATATTGGTGAAAATTAATTTTATATTAAAAAAACATCAAATCATTTTAATACAAAATTTTTAGTATCCAAATTCCCAGATAAAAAGTTTTACTCATATCTAACCCCAAACTGAAATGACTAACCTTAAATAACATTTCCAAATTTCCACAAACCCTAAATATTTATCTCTCTGGGTTTTTTCACATCGCTTGTTCTTCCTTCCAAATTCTTTTAGGACAACAAAGGTTCGTTTATGACTCTTTCTCTCCATTGTATTTTATGTGATATAAATAAAGTTAACAAATACTCCATAAACATTATATTGCAGTCAAAGTGTTTGATGAATTGCCTAAATAAAATGCTTATTTGTTTAACTATATATCCATCATGTTATGTTTCTGTTTACATCATCTTTAACTGTTTAGTACTCATTTAGTTTCATCGAATTTGGAGTCTGCAATGGTCTGGCTTTATATATATATAGCATATAGTAACACTACTGATTGCATTGCATGCCAAAGAAACCAAAAACCAAACTCAAAAGTGATCAAGGTCATGTTTTTATTATAATTTGGAGTTTTTATTTAGATTTTTTGAATAGTTCTTTTTATTTGAAGAAACAAAATAAATAATATTATTTTGATTGAAAGCTGAAACCTAATAATATAATATACAATAATATAGAATAAAAAAAATAATTTCATGTAGAAAAGAAAAAAGGAATATTATTTTGTATCAAAAATTGATTAAACTATACTCCAAAACAAGCAATCATCAATCATCAATCATACACTTATATATATATATATATATATATAGAGAACTAAATTCAAAACTTAAACTTTGCAGCAATACTAAAATCACAAACAAACAACCAAATCATAAAAATGATGTCTAATGCAGCAATCAAAGTGCCAAACCAAACCACAGTTAATCCAATCCAAACACAACAACAAAAAGCAATAAGTATACAGTTCTTCGATGCTCCAAACATTACACATAAATTCAAGGATGATAAGTAGTAATCATATTCTTGTAAGGTTTCAAGCAACACATAACTCAATTCAATCGATCCTCCTTCCTTAATTCGACGATTTCTTGTACGAGATAACCGCGACATTGTTTTCCCCGAACGACACACGGCGCGCCTGTAAGAAACACAGAAACAAATCAGTCCCCAGCGCAACAATTTTCAAATGTATATGAACACAAACAAGATAGTAACCTCGACTGCGCGTTGCGCTGACTCCTCGGATTCAAACTCGACGAATCCATAGCAAAAGCCATTCTGCCAATGAATTGTGTTACATTTTGCAGAATTTCAAAGTTGCATTTGATTAATAATGAAACCAAGAACTTAATAACAATAATACTATAAACTAATAAATATAACTGAATAATATCGACTTAATCACTAGATGATAGAAATTTAATCTAAACCATAAACTAAATATGTAAAATACATCAAAAAATTTGTTAGGGACGAAGTAATCGAAATAAATAGAGCGCAAACTGAACCTAACCTTGGCACGGCAGATGAGTACGCTATCGAGACCATTTTTAACTTGTCCAAACTGTTTAACAACCTCCAGAACGCTTTCTTTATCGATGTGAAGCGGCAATCCTCCCACATGTATACTCTTATCTACAAAACAAAAAAACTAAAAATTTTCATACGATAACACATGGATATTTGAACATAAAAGAAGCAAACAAACGTGAGCATTCGCAATCGAACCATTTGAAAACTTGAAAGACTTATAATTGCTTGGGCGCGATACTGATTTCGATAAAGGGGTCCATTCTTTATCATTAACATCACTAGCTCCATCCGAATTTTCGACTCTTGGGGAAGTAACTGCTTGAAAATAATTATTTGGAACTATTCTACGAGTTTGGCCAGCGCTCGAAGCTTTCCCTCTCGACAGCTGCAGAGAAACAATAAATATTTTTCGCGAGAGAGGACTCAACATAATAATAGTAAAAAAAAAAGAAAAAAAAAGTGGAGTTTAAAGCTCCTGTTAGATGACTCACAATCGAAGCGTAGCTAACCACAGGTTCCTCGACTTTTTTTGTATCTTCAACCGCAATTTTTGGAGATTCCTTCGAAATAGGAAGATTGAATTTGTTCTCATTAGAGTCTTCAGCAGGAGCTACCGAAATATTGATTGCTACTTGAAAAGTAACGTTATTGTCCGGAGAGACATGAACAGCTGCCATTTTTTTGCTTTTAGCCGCAAAATTATTGTCTACCTCTTCCGTAGAAAGAGAAACAATGTCTTCTTCCTTTGTGTCGACATTTTTAGTTGTCGAAATATCAACATTGTCCATCAAATTATTACTGTTTAGCACCGCGAGATGGCTAATTTCTTCGGCAACATTTTCATCTTCGATTTGGGGAAGTCCTTCCCCTTTTTCAGCCATCAAAAGATTAGTTTCTTCCTCGGACCCTTTGTTGATTTCATCGTTATTAGTTTTGATTAGATTGACATGGTCGCCGAAAGCCGGATCAGAATTAACATTGTCATCATTGATCACATCGTCAACTTCAGCTGCATAAAATGTACCTAATAAGAACAAGATGAACATCGAATCGAAACATATGTGCATATGATGATAAGATTTTTACCAGAATTCTCTGCAATAGTTTCAACTTGATCTATTATTGAATTGTTTCCATTCACAGTCATATCAGTCTTGAGCTCACAAGGAGTGATAAACCGAAGAACGTCGTTTAGAATAAAATAGCCACTTGGTTGAGTAGCTAGAAAAATCGTCTGGCTAAAAATTCTCTCTACTTCATCTTCCCCGGTCGACACTCCGATCACCACAACAAGAACACCTCCATCGGCAGAGTCTTGCGCAACGACGGACGTGATCTTGACAGATGATTTCACAAAGTTCGATGAAATAATCCTGTCATTGATCTCCTGAACCAAAGTAAGAGAAGTATTGACATGAGTCATAAATGTTAAAAGCTAAACATCAATGTCGATGTTCCGAAAACCCTTTTTATGGAATGATCATAATACTTTTTGGATATTGAAATTTTTTATCACGTAGAAAAACCATTTTTGTTCGATAAGATACCAAAGTGAATTATACAAGTAGTAAAGCCTCTATAATGAGTGGTCATTTAACTTAAACTTTACTCATATTTTCCTTTTTCAAAGAAGTCGCCAAATGCGTGTAGATAAAAACAAACGAAAAAATTTAATCGCAATGAATTAATAAACTTGGATTATCACACTAATAATAAATACTCATATCTCAAAACGTTATTTCACAATCAAGACAATTGGTGTAGTCGACATAAATGTTGCTTGTACCTTTTCCCAAAAAAGTTACTAAAGTGCATAAATAACAACAAACAAAACCATTTAATCGTGATGAATTAATAAACTTCGATCTTAAAACTAATAATAAAAATCCATATTTCTTAACAAATTCCACAATAAAAACAATTGGCTTACTTGACATAAATATTGCTCGTATTTTTTCCAATAATATTACCTAAAGGGCATATATAACGACAAACAAATCATTTAATAATCAATATATCCGACAAAACATAAATTAGTAAACTTCACTCATTAAACTAAAGGTTTGCCCTCTCGATATTTCAGCTTTCCTCCAAGAGGGTTACATCCAACATCAAATATTCATACATGACATAACATCCAATAACAAATTAACCTAAAAAAACATCAAACCTCCAAAGCGCATATATAACATAAAAGGCGAAAAAAACACAAATCTTACGACAAACACATTAAAAATACTTGTATGAGATATCGTATATATTCGCGAAGTCCTTACCCTCAAAGTCGTGACCGGTGTCACAATCCCACCGGTGTGAGGCCAGCCGAGGGTGCTGCAATCCTTATAGAACCTATAAAGCTCGTCCGGTAATCTTTCAAGTGTTTGATAATATTGTTTCACAAAGAAATTGGACACAGTTTCTGCATAATTCTTTGAGATTTGGTCCTCCATGGATTTTCTGCAACATTTAACACACAAAAAAATGTCTAATCCAACCATAAAATAAAACGCTAATAACATAAAACTTCAAATAATAATATTCTTTTGTTTTAAAAAGAGAAGAAAGCGATTGGATATTTACAGGATCAAACTTAAAGGGGAAACAATATCCAAAAAATCAAAAATCAAAAATCAAATCAAAAACATAAAATCAAAACCGCTAAAACCCTAATCTAAATATTTTAATCCTAAATCCATCCCAAAACCTAATCTGCAGAAATTGCTGCACGATAATAAACTTACCAAACAAAAGATTCGAAACCAAATTTGATTCTTCAAATCTGAACGAGAAATATAATATCATCAATCAAAATTCCAATGAAAAATAAAAAGAAAATCAGAAGGGATTAATGTTATATAAAACGATGATCTTGCAGAAGAACACGAGAAAAATACCTTAGAGCGAGAAAGAGGAATGAGAAGTGATTTTGTGATGATTACTATATATCACTCCAAAGGGTTTATTAGACAGTAAATATTATTGTGAATTCTATGGAAAAAAAAAAAAAAAAAACAAAAAACAAAAACAAAAACGTAGTCTTTTGCTCAATAGAAATCGTCAGGCGGGAATGAATTGGGGTTTGCTGTTACACTTGGCAGCATGAAGGGATAGGTTGGAAATTAATTTGAGGGTATTTATTGATTTAATTATTTTTAATTTTAATAATTATTTGAATCAATAAAGATGTGATTAATTATTGATCCGATGTGTATGTACATGGATAGATTTTTAAATTTAAATAGTGATATGAGATTTTATAATCTTTTTCATAAAAAGATTAAGCAAAAAGCTCAACATATTATTTTGTTATATTTCATTTAAAATAAATAAAAATCAATATTATATGAAATATATATATATTTTTTAAGAAATAAATCAATTTAAATACGCCAATATTATAAATTTTGTATATGAGATTTTTTGCATCATGTGGATTACGAGTGATATGTATATTATATATATATATATATATATATTGAAATACTTATATTATAAATATAATTTACCTTAAATATTAATATAACTTTCTGTTGTGATTCCTTTTCTGGGTATATTTATTGTTATGTTTTAATTAATTATTCAATTAATTCACCTAAATTTATTGTAATTAATTATAGTAATTAATAGATGAATAACAATAAATAGGAATACGGAGTCAATAAAGGAAAATTAATAACCTCTAACCTAATATAGTTGAACAAAATAATTATGGTTGAAATATGCTCTTTGTTACTATAAATTTTATACTTTAATATTTATCGTTTTACAAAAATATAATAATTTATTTTTCAAAAATACGTTATCTATATAACAAATATATATATATATAATACCACATAAAATTTTATTGTATAATACCTCATTATGTTATGTAAAATAGAATAGAGTTTTATTTTTATATAAAAAATTCAAAGAATAGGATTAATTATATGCTTCTATATACTCGTGAAAAAATACTCCCTCCGTCCCAGATACCATGTTCACGTGTTATCGTTTTTATCCGTCCCACATGCCATATTTTTTTTAAAAATGATTACACACTTTAATCTCATTTTAAATTTTTTAATTTTAATTAAACTAATTAGTTATCTTAATTTTAATTTATAATTATTTATATTATAAGATAATTATTTTCAGTAATATATTCTTAATTATCTACTAATTACACCCTTCCCAAAATACCGTGCCTACAGTGTAGCAGACAAAGTATAATAATAATAATAATAAAGAACATTGTTAAAATTATCCATTAAAATTAGCTCCAAATCAATTAACGAGTAGACTATAGCCTAATTCTCAAATTAGATATCTTTTATTTATGGTAAATTACTTATTGATTGGAGCAGATCATAACAATATTAATTTATCTCACTCGTCACATATAAAATACATATAATATATAAATTTGTTAGTTTATATTTTTAGGTATGATATTTTAATATATTTATCGTGTCGAAATTAATGATAATATTTATCGTATAAGACTATATTATGTGATACAAATATTCATATGATGCATTTGTATTACAAGTAATTAAAATATTAATATTAATAAAATTAAATTTTTAATTGAATATTGTTTTAAATTGCTCAAATTGTAATTAAGTAGTCACTCATGTGTGTATTAATTTTTCTAAATAATATAATTTTTTATATGTGTATATACACACGAATAGAATAAATATAAAAAAATTTTGATATACCGCATTTATCATACCAAAATAAAATTATTAAAAAATTTTTTGATATGATATCAATATGCATTTTTAAAAGTTTTTCGATTTATGCAATACTAAAATTTTATTAGATAATATAAATTTTCAAAATTACTATTTAGTTGGGTGAGTTGCTACTAGTTCTTGTATTGTGTGGTTGGATGGATAATTTGGGACTTCTTTTTTGTTCCCATTTTATGAATTTATGCTCCCATACTCATCGAGTTGTGATATTAATATATGTTTTGCTTAATAACAAAAGTAAATATTTTTATAATTTTTAACAACTAATAATAAAAATTCTAGCCATAAAAAACACAATTAAATATTTTTAAAATAAAATATAAAATATTTTTAATTATCATAGTTAATTTACCAAAAAGTTTGGCACAAATAGCTAATATATATTCAGCTAATCAAACATAAATAATCGAATCAACTAAATGTCAAATACGTCGTAATTCTAACCGATGTCTAAACACACCAAAAAATTCTTTAAAGAATGTAAATGTGTAATCATATACATATCCGGTTTGGTTGGTCGGACTTAAAACGCTAACAAAATTTAGTTAGGTCGCCTTATATCAATCTGATCCGATTGATAAAAAAATCTTCAGAGTCGGCGCTCGCCATTATCAATAAAAATTTTGCATGGAGACAAATTGAAATATATATATATATATATACAAGCAAACAAAAATGATCTTTTTCCAAGACATATTGCAGCTAAATATCATATTAAAATACTATTTAAACAAAAAGGTTAAATCAATCGATCGTTTTAAATCAATTTCAAACGACGATTATGAACACAAATCAGCAAACCTTTGTCTTAAAGTCGAGGCGAGCTCTGCCTCGCCAATGGCAACCAGCCCCTCGACTACTCTTTGCCGTACCGCGATGTACGGGATGAATCCTCTTCCAGCCATTCTTACAGCAACCTTTCCTGCCAAAACACATCGTCGATCCTCCAAACATCCCTCGAGGGCCAATTCATAGGCCTCGAAATCGACATGCACTCCTTCACTTTCTAAATACTCGATCAATTCTGCCGCTCTCCATATCTCTCTATTGGTGCGCATTGCGCCTAGCACTTTCAAAACCATTTCCTTCCTCGGGCTCAGACCGTGCCCGCCCACCATTTCCATCACCATCTCTACAACCTCGCGGATCTTCCTAGCCTCAGACAGTTCGCCGATCAAGATACCGTAGCTGTCCACATCGGGAATACACGCCTTGCCCATCCCGCGCAGGACATCGACTGCTTCCTGAAATTGATCAATCCTGCACAGAGATAGAATTAGGTAATTGCAAGTCCCGCAGTCGGGAGTGTACCCGATCAACTCCATTTCTAGTAGGAGAGCTGAAACGCTCGTGGATTTCTGGCGACGACGCTCAGCCCATGCTTTGGAAAGCAAGAGATGCGTCTGCGGGACAGGTAGACAGCCGGATCGGAGGATTCGTTGTATGATGGCTAGTGCAAGAGGGAGGGAATTTTGAATTTCAAGAACATATGAAAGAAGAGAGGAATAAACTGCAAGAGGTCGAGATCGAGGTCGAATATGTATAAGAGACTGTAGGATTTCGTCAACCACATTGATTTGTTCGGTGTCTGAGACTCTGGAGAGAAACGAGAAAGGATTTGGATTTCGGCCAACCTCTTTTGAGTCGTTAAAAAGCTCCGGTAGCTTCTGATAGTTCTTGACTTTGATTGCCGCTTGTACAGACTCTTCGAGACACTTTTGTGAAGCGCTATGAACCACCGAAAACTGAAAAAATGAAACAGAAGAGTGAGTAAAAGTTCAAACCTAATAATAGTTTAGATTTATACATTCGAATCGGCATAAATAAGTAAAAGGACACAAATGATGATCACCAAGTAATATTAACGAGCAAAACAAACACCTCGATTCAGTCCATCAACGACTTCTACGTAACTTTTAAATGGAACTAACCTGCAGGAGGGGTCTAGGGATTTAGTTTATGGGAGTCTTAAGTATTTTTCTAGCAGCAAATCAATATTGCAGAAACTTGCTAAACCTACGGAAACAAAAAAAAAAGGTAAGAGTGTGAAGCTCACTCAACGTAGTTCATGAATCTTATGCGAGTAAACGGAAATTTCAAGACTGCATTTAAGTTCATCCTCTTTTCTGCTGGAAACAAGTTTAGAAATGAAACCTTCAAGTAGCTCATAAGTTCCAGAAAGGGTTTGTGCTCAAGAGGCTAGCATCAGGTCTTATAAGATTAGAACGTGTAGATCAAGTGCTAATGATAATATTGTGCAGACAAAGCTTTACAATGCGTCGATTTTGAGATATATCAAGGGTTGAGATATATCAAGGGCTGGTTCACAATGCTCCAATAAGAATTTGAACCTAATTTATCTGTTGCATTCCAAAACATCAGTATGAACAAAAGAAGATATATCTCATCATGAACTGTTTACCAGAGGACTAAAAGTAAGACGAAGTACATTTTAACTGGCTAGATCTCTGATTACAAAGAACTAAAATCTAATTCTAAGTTGACAAAACGATTTTTTTTTTTTTTTTTATATGACGTGGGAACCTGCAGCCGCTACGCGAAAGTGCATACTGGATAAACCCCCGGCCGAACCTAATACCCTACAAATTAGGCCCGACAGGCAAGTCACACTGGGCGAACCATGCGTGGCAGATAACCTGAGGTGTCGGGGGTTTGAACCATGACCTCACGGTCAATTGTGATACAGAATGCTCTCTACACTCTTTACTGAAGTAAAAACAATTGAGTTTGTTCATCCAACAATTTTTTGCTGATACGATTTCCGATGAATATTACTAAAAAAAACACATAATTAGACAATATATATAATATATATACTCTGCCAATTTACAAAAATTAACAATTTAACACAAAATATTATTTTTTATATTACCGACACGATTTCCCACACCTAATATAAGAAATACATAAATCCAAAATCACAAAGCGAACACGAACACACCGTTATGAATGACTAATGAGGTTCCCAGATTACAGAATATGTTACCATTGATTACTTATTGGAGAGGTTAACCACATTTGTCTTTGGATATGAAGCCATAGTAGCAATGTTGATGAGAATGGCAGGAATTATAGAGTCAATATGCAAAATACACATTATTGAAATAAAAATAATTTAAAAGAAAAATAACAACATACTAGAGAAAAGAAAATATAATCACAGCTTCAGCGGGCAACACTGGTAGAGCAATAAATCATAAATGTTGATCAAATTTAGGGTACATATCACCAACACATTTTATATGCCACAGAAGAGTTTAATGACAGCCTAAATTCATCATTCCACTAGCTCAGAAGTATATATGTCGGTTTAATTTCCATCAAACTATACCAGCAATATTGAAGTAGTCATGACTCCATATCCATTTGTTTATTTTATAGTCCTTGTTTTCACACTATTCATTGTAAATTGAAATATTCTTTTCCCCAAAAAACATCTCAGGCAACACCTAATTTTTCATTTAAAACATTACATCTAAGACCTATTTTCCATTCAAATAACGACACCCAACACCTGGTATTCACTTAAACATTGCATCCACTGTCCAACACTCAATTTCTATTAATATATACATTTACATATTAAATCCAAAACATCTCAAAACACAACCAAACACAAGTGAACTCAGATCCAAGATCGTATTTGATTAACACTTCTGAAAAAGGATTGCCCTAATGAATTCCAGAGTTTGAAATCAAAGGATTCTGTGGCAACTGAAGTGGCTAAAGTTTACAGTGCTAATTCAATGAAAACCAACCCAACATTCCATAGTTTCAAAGACCTCAAAAAGTAAGTAAATTAATAAAGATTGAGGAACTCAGGAAACAAGCCAATACCTTGGAGGGTGTGGTCGGTCTTCTAACTCTCTCAAGGTCGGCTAATTCCACGGCTCGTTCTAGTTGAATGGAAGCACCAGGCTTGTGCCGTAGATTATCCACAAGTTTGGTCTGTCCTTGTCCCTTTCGAACCAATACAGCAGAATTTGGACTCCTTCTGGAATCCACAGAGCTGCTGGAAGCATCTGCACCTATAGGAAATGCGGCCGGGGCTGCCTCCAAGAAGTAGAAACTATCAAACACCTTGAGATGAGAAAATACACGGCGCTTCAAATAACGGGAAGATGCAACTACAGCAGTGACAGTAGAGCAGTGAGAATGGCGGAGTGAGCGCAGCATACCCAGGGAAGCAACACAGCAGCAATACCTGTGCTTTCGACATGTGGAAAAGGTTTCGGATCAAAGATCACAACTTAAATACAACAAACTCATCAAAATGAATTAGCAAGTTAGCAAACAAATATGAAGCTATTGGCAAAACAGCAACTGCATTCTAAACAACACCAAAGTTTTACTTTTTTTTTCATTAATATTGAAATAGCAGCACGTCAAAATTGGGCATAAATCAGTATAGAAAACCAGAGTGAAGTAATAGAACAGAAAACACTCCACAAAATGAATACATATATATATATGGAATTAACACAACAACAAACAGTTTGCAATTGCCCATGAATATAAATAGAAACACCGTAACAGCATAGGCAACAGAAACAATCAGCCAGAACTGATACCCATATGTTAAAAATGAAGTATCAAAGTTGTGTGACAGCAAACGCTCGGCGTAGAAATTGAGTAACATAAAACAATTCAAAACTAGTGCAAGAATTGAACTTACAAAGCCTCCGGCAAACGCAAACAAGAAGACGACGAACAATCGGTTCCAATATTCCTCGAACCGGCGGTTCAGCGTTTTCTTTATTCCCTTACTTTTTGAGGAGGCAGATCCCTTCTGCGGAGGAAGAAGGAAGAGAATGATGGGAAGAAAAAAGAAAAAAAAATTATAAAGAAGCATATCATTATTCAAACGGTTAAGGGTGTGTTTGTTTGGAGTTTGGATTTTGAGTTGGGATTTGAATAGTAAAAGTTTTGAATTTGAATAGTTGTATGATGTAATATACATAGGTGTTGATGTGATGTTGTGATGTTTTGAATGTAAAATTAATTTTTAGTATAATATAAAAATTAAAAAATAGGTGTTTGATTTGATGTTTTTGAGGAAAAAAAATTTAGATGAACAGTAGAATTTTAACAAAATCCTATAAATGAAAACACCCTAAAAAGAAAAACGGGTCCGGATTACCGGATTTGAGCGGCGGATCGGGTCATAGATCGGTTCGGTGGATCAAAAAGCCAAACATATCAACATATATGCTAATTATTTACAAAGTTTAATTATCTTATTTTTTGCCCTTGTAAGTAAGTGTATTAGGTAAAAAGTAATAGTAATTGTGTAATAATATTTTATAAAGATATGATTATTTATGAAAATAATACTATTTATTTTGAAACGAACAAAAATGATAAATAAAACTATTGTATCGAGAGACAAAGAGTAATATAAGTATCAATAAAACAAAACACATTCTCCATTTAATATTTTAAACATCTCAAGCAAACACGACAAATACTTCGGGTGTGTTTGAATGCGTTTAAGGCTTATGTTTAGTTTTGCTAAGATTACAAATAATTTTAATTGTATTTTTATTTAAAAAGTCAATACTAATTAAAAAGGGATTGCTCGCATAGTCAATTAAATAATTAATTTTTATTTACAATCACAAAATTAATGTAATTCAGTGAATGAATGCGCTGTATAATAATTGGTATTCAACAAATTTTAAGAATGAAAATTTTGAATTTAAACTAACCTAATCCTAAGAAATAATAAAAATTCAAGAACAAAATAAAATATCAGAACAAACAAGAAATAAGCTTATATAATCTAAGGGCATAGTCCAAGAAATAATTCCAATATGAGATTTGCATTGGATCATTGATTTAATTAAAAATAATTATCATGATGTTAATAAACGAGTTAGATAAATAAGTTATGATATCCAATTTTTTTCTTATTGTATAAATAAGTAAGGTATGTTTCTTAATTGTCTTAATTAGGCTAACAATTTTAGGTACGAACCGTAAAAATTTAGTTGTTTAATTGCATTATGATCTATAAAACTATTTTGAATTACATTATTTCGATTGCATAATTCAGCGGATGTAACTACTCAACCCCGTGTATTACTTATTCAAATAAAAGTACAATTACAAATACCCTATTCAAATGATTGAATCAACTAAAATATCGGATCTAAAACATCTATTCAAATCAACAATCATAAGCTCTAAATTCAAGAATTATGCAAATATTGTTCCGTAAGGGATGGCCCGGTGGTGTAGGGGTTAAATTTGTGACCATGAGGTCATGGGTTCAAACCCCCAACGCCTCGGGTCATGGGTGTGTTGGTTTGGGGATTGACCTATTTACATGACATCGTACCACTATTCACATCCAAACCCTAAAAATTATTTATTTTTTAATATTAGTATTATATTAATTTATAATAAAAATAACAAAAATATTTTATTAAATTGTGTGATATAAAAATAATAATATTTTTGTAATATGTCAAAAATTATAAAGATATTAATTATGTTAGTTAGACGATAAATTATTAAATTAGAAAATAATACCCATATTTTAGGACAAATAAAAATGAAAAATAATATTTTTCTTATGAAAAAAATAGAATATTATGTTTTATAAAACTAATTAAATATAATTTAAGTATAAATATATAAAAGTAATATTGGAAAAAATATATATACTTTGGGTGTATTACTGTATATAAGAAAATTTAAATAAAGTATAATTAGTAACTAATTAAAAATGTATTAATAAAATAATTATAATTTAGTAAAAATTATTATAAATTAAAATAACTAAATAGTTTAATTAAAATTAAAAAATTTAAATTTTAAAATATAATTAAAATATATAATTAATTTTTTAAAAAAATAATAATAAATTATGTTGAACGGACATAAATAAAAATTATGGACAAATTATATGAAACCGGAATGACGTGATATGCTTAAATAACATAGCATCAATATCATAATAACTTGTATACAACATACGTCTGACATAAATGATATCCTTGAATTAATTATTCGCCGACTTAGCTTATTAATTAATCATTGACGTGGCATTGACTAGGTGAATTATTCAAAGTCAATGGTTTAACAAGAAACCCGTTGCCTGTGCCCAAAATATATATATATATATATATATATATTCACATGTCGCCACCCTGCCTAATGACTTTATTACAACGTTATATAATTATAATATTAAAAACATGTATATGTAAATATATTTTTTATTTTATTTTTATTTCGGCGCAGTTATTATTTATTTATTAGTATTAAATATATTTGGTCACCAAACGCAAAGAATCTATTGCGGCATGTGTGAGTTAAATAATCAATTATTTCACGTAATTCAAAAATAACAGCAAATTTAATTTATTTGCAAAGTTTGAAGAATAATTATGAAGAAATATGTGCAAAGTAAGCCTCACAAACTTCCAAAATACATAAAATTATTCAAATATAATAAACTCGGAATATTTAAATATATTAGTAAAAAATGTAATTTTTACTCATCTGTAATTTACTTTTAGTTACGTATTGTTGTAATTTGTGTGAATACGGCGTTCTTTCATTCCTTCATCCATGGTACAACACAGCGAAAGCGCTGCAATGACAGTTGTACCTCCCCGATGATGCAATCACAGCCGTTCAATATCTGCAGATGGGAGCTCATCGTGGCCGCACGATTGGACCCTTCTCGACGACCGTTGATCTCCGCTAAGCATCCTTCTAAACGAGCTCAATCTCGAACCCGGACCCAAACTAGGCCCGGTTATTTTGGCCGCCGACGAGCCGTCCGACGGGCCTTCGGACGGCGGAGCCGATGGAGCGGCGGTGGAGACCACCATCGCCTCCCTCGACTCCGCCACGAGCCGCGGCTCGGCGGCGGTCCGGCAAATCGGGCATGTCGAGTTCGTGGCTAACCACCGGTCCACGCAGTCGACGTGGAAAGTGTGTTTACAGTTTGGGAGAGTCCGGGCGATCTCGCCGTCGTCGATGGAGCTCAGGCAGACGGAGCACTCAACTCCGGCGGCGGCTTGCTTGAAAACGAAGACGGGCAAGGCGGCAATGACGGAAGGATCGAGGCCGGTCTTAGGGCGGTCGGCGGCGGCGGCGGCGGAGCTGGGGAGTATGAAGCCCAGGCGGCGGAGGGCGGCCTGCCGCCGCGCCTGGCGGCGGAGCACGCACCTGGCGTAGATATGCAGAAGCGTGACGAGGAGGACGACGAAGGAGAGCGAAATAATGGCGGAGAGCATGATCTTGCCGTTGACGTCGTAGCTTCGTCCATGATCCCGATGGGAGACCCAATCGTCGCCGTCGCCGCCGCCCATGGCGGAGTTAGGGTTTTGTTTCCTTTGTATATGTAAATTTTCCGGTAGGGAGTATTTGGGCGTGAAAGAGAGAAATTCAGATTGAAATCGAAATTGAAAAATTGAGATTAAAATGAAATTGAAATTGAAATTGAAATTGAAATTGAAATGGAAATGGAAATGGAAGGGATTATAATAATTAAAGGGTTATGTAAGAACGGGTTTAAGCGTGGGAGGAGGGTTTCTGTCCATCTCTATTGATAAGGGTGTTGACCGTTGACTCTTTACATAGTATGATTTTATTTAGTTTGGTTATGGTTTTTTTTTTTTTTTTTTTTTTTTTTTTTAGATTACTTTACTTTTTAAATAAGAAATACTCTTGGGCTTGTTTGGATAGAGATTTTTGGAGATTTTTTAAATTTTAAAAATTAAAAAAAATAAAAAATTAATATTTAATTTAATATTTTGTAAGAAAAAAAATATATTTAATGTGATCTATTTTAAAAAATAAATAGTATCTCAAAAGTAAAAATATGTTATGTAAACAGAGAGTCTATTAGTCTAAATCCAAATAGGCCATTTAAATTTTTTCTTTTACATTTTATAGAAGAAGTAGTCTCTCCATATACCTATTTTCTTTTTATATAGTAATTATAGCTCCTAAAAAATAATTATTCTTATAGTTCAATTATTATAATAATAATTTTATCACATCTTTAACTTGCTCATTATAGAATTGTCCATTTATTCGTCAATTATATTACAAATATATAACATTAATATTTAAAAAGCTATATGGAAATATATATATATATATATATATATTATTAGTGATGGAGAATAGTCATTAAATAATCAAACATCATCCCCAAACAACCCTCGCTTTGTTGGTGATACTTGGACTAAAAGTTAATTAGTTTAATGTCTTCATTAATTACCATTGAATAAGAAAGCAATGCTCTCGACTTCTTCCATGTTATGTTTAAATGTAAATCGATAAATAATAGTGAAAGTTGTTGTACCATTAAATGTTGTATTTTTTGGTATCATGTAATTTCTAATTAATATGATATCATATACTATACATATTTTATATCGTAATTGTTCGTCTCAAAATCGCTTAATCGATCAACAACAAACAAATAACAACATCAAAACTTTTACTCAAATAGATTCAGTCACGGGCAAGTAGTTCACGGATTGATCGAATAACTCATGCACGCTGAAAATAATAAAAATACAAATACAAAACACAAAGCAACTATTAATTAATAAATGATTTAGATCTTCACTTGATTGATTAATTTTTGGGTCATTGCAATGTGGATATCCTTTTTGGCTAGGCTCATATTAAATGGGTCGCGTTTATCTATCGTAGTTCATTTGTTGATCGGACCACCCGCAGACAACATCAAGTAAACACACTAAAATAAAATACAATCCAATATTATCAATAGTAATGATATAAAATTTTTTTGTATATTGTTATCATATCAAAATTTAGTATATATTGTACCAACGTTCACTAAATATTAGTATTAATGTATTTATAGTATTATTTTTAATTTTGGTAACTTGATATCTTTAATATAGCATTAATTTCATTGTTTTGATATATTAATTTGCGGTACATATGGTATTCGATATATTAAAAATATAATACACTATGCTGAAAATCAATACAATATTGGTATGAAAATTCTTATATCGTGATTTTTAGTAAGTCGAATGGTTCAATATAATAGCAATATAAAAATGTGTATACTTTACTTTTCAGTATACCAAAACTCATGATACTGAATAGTTCAATCAATATCGGTATTTTGATAAGGGTATATATTGTATAATTGTGAAAATCAAAACAAAGAGACACATACGAGAAAACAATAATTTGGTGACTCAGCTCGATCAAATTGATCTATTGGAGGTGGCCAAACCAAATATTTTTACTAGTATTTTTTGTGCTGATTTAATTTGAAAAATATTACATTAAATATTTATAGATATCATCAAAGACAACTCTAACTAACACACAACTATGTAAACTCTATGAACCGAATGTACAATACTTTTCCAAACTTCAACAAAGTTTTAAAATACTTCGTTTTGTCATTTTAATTAATTAAGAATTTATATACTACAAGTTTTTTAACTTTGGTTTTAAATTTTATTTTAAATAATAGTTTGCAGGCAATATTTGTAAAAAAAATAATATATTTTAATATGATAAAAATAAATAAAATTAAAGTTCAATATAAAATATGTAGCGTAAGGTGCTCACAACACATTCAATATGGGCCCGTAGCATAAGAATCATAAGTCAGGAACATATAATTCTTATTACTACTGCTTCGTTATCAAAATTTATGCTCATTTGATCGGACACATTATTTAAAAAATAATTTTAAATAGAAATTTTTTTCTTTTATAATTAAAAAAAGTAACACATAATTTTTTATAATTAAAAATATATACTTTTTTTATAACCAAAAAAAAAAAAAAACGAGCATAAATTTTGATGACATAATAAGTAATATATATTCATCGGCATACTTATAAAGCATTAATTGTCAACATATGTTGTATTAGTTGAAATATCGATCTATTTATTTTTTATGTAATAAAGATAATACTAATTAACCATAATTTGCATTCTAATACTTATCAAACACTTAACAGTGTGTATTTATGTAGTCATCCTTGAATTTTCTGTTGAATGAATACATTAGACTAATGTGAACTCTAATTTTATTTTTTTTAGTAATAAAATTGTGTATATATAATATATATATATATATATGCATGCCGTGGAAGAAAAGTTTGTTTGTAAATGTTTTCACACGGTATTTACCTATATGAAATTTTACTTTTTTTATTGAAAAAAAAAATGAATTCAAAAAATTGAAAATTACATTCATGGAGAAATAATAATTGAGTATGACTTTTAAGTAAAAGATAATATATTTTTATAAGAAATAGTGAGAAATGAATAGTAAATAATTTTTAAAAATAAAAATTAAAGAGAACATTGGTCTTATTGTCCTTGGAAATTTTTAATTTGTTATCGATATTTTTATAGTAAGAATTCTTGATACAATATGAAATGATGACTTTTACTTTCAGTATTTTGAGGCATGGCGTTATTTATAAATGTTGATGATCATTTCATTTTTATTTTCACAAATTATATCATAGTTATGTCATAATCATTAATTAGTTGAAATTTTAATTCAATTGTAAGGGTTTGTTTCTTTTCTTTTTTTTTTTTTTCAAATTTTACTATTTGAACTCTGTTTTTTTAAAAAATATATATATATTTTCTTTAAAAAAATATATATGTTGAATATTGATTTTTTGTAAAATATATACTATTATATATATTGTAAAAAATAAAAACAAATACTAAGTTAAACAAATATCAGAAAATTATTGAACCAATGATATCTTATATTGAAAATGAATTCAAGAACTATCAAATAATAATTCTTTTATTATTATTATTATTATTATTAAAGATCAAAACACCAAAACACACACACACACAAAAAGAAGCCAAACAAATCCGTTAACAAGAAGTAAAATTAATTAAAGACTAATGCAATTATTAAGTCACTTTCATTAATAAATGATGAAGAAAAAATAATTGGTTAATTAATTAAATTAGTGATTGTATAAGTTAGACATAAGGGCGTAGTTGATTCAGACTGGCACTCGATCACTTATTAATAATGTCCAAACATGTGTGTTTGCCTTAGATTTTTAAGGTTTTGTTTCTACACGGCAGTCTCTCCAAATTTTAGTATTTGAACTCTGCGGAAAAAAAAAAAAAATAAAAATAAAAATTACTAAATATCATTTTCATATCAAATTCAAACAAATAAATATCTTAAAAGTACTATTCAATTCATACAATTTCATAAAAAGTTCAAATTCAAACAAAAAATAAAACAAACTACTGCAATATTTATGAAAAATCTTATTTTCTAACAAATGATATTTATTATAATATTTTAATTTTAAAGAATTTAAATTCATATTCTAGGTTTTAATTGTATATTAAATTTATTTTAAAATTAACAATATTATTAATTATATAAAAAATAATATTTTAATTTATTATTATTAATTAATTAAAATTTATTCTTCATCTCATTTAATTTATCCATTGTTTTAATTTTCCGTGTCCTACTTAATTTATCATTTATTTTTCTGAGAATATAATTATACACTTTGATTCCATTTTAAAATTACTAATTTATATATTTTTATTTTAATTAAATTATTCCATTATTTTAATCATAATTTATAATTATTTTTACTAATATATTTTTTAAACTATTTACTACTTAACTAATAACTAAAACTTATTGTCTAAGCAAAATATGGGAAAATTTAAGTGAAACTGAAGTAATATTATCTTAAATATGCCACAATCAATTGAACTGGGTAGAAGGGTATTAATAATACTATATTTTATATAATTTGTTATTTTTTCTGTGGTTGTTTATTTTATTTTGGTATATATAATTATATACTTTAATTATATTTTAAAATTAATTATTTATAATTTTATTTTTTATCTTAATTAACTATTTAATTATTTTAATTTTAATTTATAATTATTTTTATAATATCATATTTATTTTTGGATAAGTTATTAATCAATTTAAAATTTTTATAATAATCACGAACGAACACTGCAAATCCTTCCTTCTGGATTTGTTAACGGCATTGAAAGAAAAGTGAACAGACTCTCCATTTCAATACAACCAGCATTATTTAACTGCTTTCACCCCCAACACCAATCTCTCTTCCAAGTTCCGATGATGCAGCAACTCATTTTCCGACCACTTCTCTCCGTAGCCAACCGTCGATTCACCGCCTTTCCGACGCCACACTCTCATCCACCTCCAGACCTCCGCCGTCGCTTCTCTTGTTCCGCTTCAATCCAGTACCCGCCGCTCCGCCACCATCGTCAGTGGTCCGGCCTTAATCGATGGCGGCGGAGCACGGTGAACCACGACCGCTATTGGGGCCCCGATGGACCAATCCCAGATTCTAGTGAAAGTGTAACTATCTCTCCTCTCGTTCTCGCCTCTTGCACCTCACTGGCGGAGATGGGACGCGCTGTTCTCTCCACTGCGGATCCAATTGCGAAGGCGAAGCTTTCCCATGCGGCTTATACGAAATGGTGCGTCGAAGGTTTACCGATTGGAGTTTCCGACGCCCCTTCCAGGCCCACTCGCCCTCCTAAACCCCAATTGGTATGGTATCTCACTGTCTCAACTTAATTTTGCATTCTCTGTCTGGATTTCGCGTTGCTTTCTTACCCTTTTCGGCTTTTTAGGGTTAATTGATATTTGATTTGCTTCCTAAGAATCAGCAGCCTCAAATGGTTGGGTCCTTTTAAATTTTATATATTGTTGGGGAGTTTTAGAATGCAGAACAGAGAATCAAGATTGAACAAACTGAAAACTCTGTTGGATTGTGTATAATAAGTACTTTCTTAAAGTTTTAATTCGACCCCATTTCGTTTAACTCTAGGCTAATCTGAAATTATACTCGAGAATTCTAATGAAATTCTACTCCAAAACCGGTAGTTTGATTTGCTGCTTATGTTGTAAATGGTTAGGATATCAATTTAGTAATAGGGTGGTTGCTGTTGGGGTTAATAATGCGACAATCTATGAATGGATGCACATTTTCGTTTAAAACGTGTCCTTAGGAGTCCATTTTGCTTCTGGTGCTGCCCCCTCAAACCCCACCAAAATTCGGGTTTGATATTGTTTCAATATATTAAGAACATGCATTCTGCACATCCTAATTCGTATTGTAGCTCAATACTATATACATTCAGTCACATTAAAATTAATGACAATATAGAGGCTTATGTTATGCTTCATATTCTTTAGTGAATCTTTGGGGCTCTGATCTGTGTAATTTTTGGCTTGTAATTACTCTCCTGTTTGAATTGTATATGTTTTGTCTTCTGAAATTGTGTGGATTTCTTTCACAGGGAAAGAAAGATGCTTTGTTGTATGTTTAATTTGTCAATCAATTAATGGTATATAAACTAGTTGTTTTACAAGACATGATTATTTCATTCATTATATGAATGGGCATCTCATTGGTTCAGGTTTCCCCTAAAGAAATCCCATCTCCGAAAAGCTCTGGTTTACCTCTCAATGCATACATGCTTCATAATCTTGCTCACGTGGAGCTAAATGCTATCGATCTTGCCTGGGATACGGTTGTTCGGTTTTCTCCATATGTTGACTTGCTTGGTGAAGGATTCTTTGCTGATTTTGCTCATGTGGCTGATGATGAAAGTCGGCATTTCACTTGGTGTTCGCAGAGACTGGCAGAGCTTCAATTCAGGTATGTTTAGACTTTAGGTTGAGCTTAGCATTTAGCATTCCGGTTATTGTTCTCCTGACCACTGACCTCATTCGTATTAATAGCTATGGAGACATGCCTGCTCATAATTTTCTGTGGAGGGAATGTGAGAAATCATCTGATAATGTTGCTGCTCGGCTTGCAGTAATCCCATTAGTTCAGGTGCTTGTTTCCATTTCACAACTATAAATGTGCTTATTCTACTAGTTCCACACTATTTAATCGTTATAACAAAACTTAAAAGTTGGAGATACCACTTTTCATGTTGTCATATTGATGTAAAAAACTGTTTATTATTGCCAATGAGTGAAGTAAAAATGTGCTGAAAATTGATGACGACAAAGAAAAGAAGGATTTTATATTTAACTAGTAACAAACACATTTCTCCTCTTTACGTCGTCCGTGTAGGAGGCCAGGGGTCTGGATGCTGGGCCTCGCCTAGTGAATAAACTGGTTGGCTTTGGAGATCATAGGACTGCAAGCATCGTAGAAAAGATAGCCGATGAAGAAGTTGCACATGTAGCTGTTGGAGTTTATTGGTTTGTATCGGTCTGCCAGAAAATGGGCCGCACCCCAGATGCTACTTTCACAGGTTATGTATATGTATTTTTTTTTTTCAGGTTCAATACTATGAATATATGATGGAATCTCAAGTTCTGTTTGTTTATTTATGAATTCTTGTTTGGCAGATATTCTAGATGAGTACAATGTGGAGCTAAAGGGCCCTTTCAACTATTCAGCTCGAGAAGAAGCTGGAATTCCTCGAGATTGGTAAGTTGTTATACATACGTGAGTTCTTACGATGGTAGATATGCAATTATGGTATTGAAACATTTTATATTCTTTTATAGGTACGATCCATTACCCAAGGAAGATGAAAGCAAGCTCTCTGGGGTATGCTGATTCTTGATACTGAAGCTGCGATATATGCTCTATTGTGAACTTTAGTCGTCTTTATAGTTGGTCGCTCTGTTGGTGAGATTCGCCTATTCTGGTCTCATTGCAGGTACACGACAGGCTTGCTTGCATAATTTCGATGGAACAAGAAAATTCAAGTTTGGGAAAGCTATCTAAATGACTGTTTTGCAAATGCAGCATACCAAAGATTTCGTTAAGAGCAATTTTGGGTAAGCAGCATTAGTCTCTCTTACTCTTTATTATTGTTAATATTTTATCGCTTAAAAATTTCTTATTATAGAGTTACATTGTGGAGGGAAGGTTAAATCAAATTATGTAGAATAGTATAATCTGCGGCAATACGCATAATTGAGTGTCAATTCAGCTAAAATGAGTGCAGTACAAGTTAAATATCATTCGGATAAATGATCACTTTGCCTTTACCAAGTTATGTACCTTGTATCTATAGCTTCCTTTGATGTTTTGCCATCTTTTAAAATGGTAAAGTTTGATTCTTTCATTTAGTCGTGGCTGTTAATAGCATTGAAATAGGGTATTGCAGTTTATGTACAGAGTGCCCATAATGGCATTGCAGTCGATAAGTTCGGGTTGAGTGTGAAAATTAGCTTCATCATTGTGCAATTTACCATGATATCTTTAGAAGAAATACTTCTGCAAGTTTGTTTGAAAAAAACAGTTACTGTGTGGATTGCTAAATAGCAATGAAATAGTAGTTTTTATTTGTGTTTTTCGATTGTTTTGGATTTGAATTTGTTCTGAACTAAAAATAGGCATTTGACGAGATCTTTGAAAAGAAAATAGGTTTTGGATGTGAAAGTGTTAAGCCTAAGTTCACTTGTTCTGAAGATAGGGGCGAAAACACTAGTGAACACATCCGCTATAGTCTGTCGAAAATTTTGAATCAAGATGGTTGGAAGAAATTTACGAAATAGTTAGAAAGTACAAGAATAACTATATGTAGTCCATCTTATTTTTGTTCTTTGATGGGATTCGAAATCAAAGTACTTAAGAATTCATCAACAACCTTTACCCACCTGCAACAGGAAATGACTACTGAAATGAACATCAATGTAAATACATTTAGGGCATGTCGGAACAGCAGCGATTAACGTACCAGATGCTTGTTGCAGTGGACCCTTCGAAGAACGGTAGGTGCCCTCCATGTTGAGTGGTGGCCAATATTACATTTCTGTTTAACCTGTCAGAGTTTTATTGCATGATCTACGGCTAAAACGAAAATGTCTGATTTGTTCGTTTTGATAGAGACTGAGTGATATATATATATGCACATACCTGCACTCATCCCATGGAATTGCTTCACTTGTGCAGACAGGATCATCCATGGAGCTAATGCAGAGAAGCGGTACTTCAACTCTTTCTACATAGTTAGCACTGCTGCACTGTCGATAATATGCATCGACCGTCTTGAAAAAAAAAAATGCATGGAGGAATTGGGGATGAATTTTCGCAGATAATATAAAGAATTACAGCTGCGTATTATTATTACCTTACACTTTGCAAGAATACGTGTTGCAGCATCATCGAACTCCCGAGCACATCGTGCCTGTGAAACTTCGAGGTAACCCATCGTTTTCTTGATCTTCTATTCGAAAATGTAGATTAAAGGTAAGGGAGATTGATTGATTACCTTTTTGATACCTTCCCAGTTTGAAACTCTAGAAAGGGTGTCGGCGTGCCTGGAAATAGATCCCCGATTATATATTAACATGATTAAATCGTCGGCAAATATTTTCATGAAAGAAGATGCAATCAAGACGTACAGATTTGCGTAATCTTTCAAGCTCGCCGTCAAGCTTATGCTATACAACCGTTGGACAAGTCTACGCCTCAGAAACCTATCGCATAGCTGGAAAAAAGAAGATCGAGAATATCTATTAGCAGCTGAACCTTAAAACAATCAGCCGTGCAACGACAACATCGACAGGATCCGGGTTGTAGAAGTGGCAACCAAAGAGTCCCAAGGATTGCAAATTGCTGCAGCACCAACAAGTGGAACATTGCTCCCATCTTCCCCGAGATACTTCACCTGGAAATTTTTGAGTTAATTCGAAAAAGTTGCACAAAACACGGGACAATCGATCAACAGGGGAGATGTATCGAACCAGGATATTAGCGCCCACGCTCGCGCCGACAGCAAACAATGGAGCTTCGGGGTACTTCCCGTGAATGTGGTCGATAACTGCTCGTATGTCGTCTGTCCATGCAGCGGTGTAGAAGCGATCCGACTGCCGGTAATAGAGTTTATATAAGATGGTCGGTTGGTCGGTCGTGTTTTAGAACATGAGATGTCGATGAGACTCACGGTTACTGGCGCGCCGCCTAGTCCGCGGTGATTGCTCACGACAACTCGACAGCTGCTCTTCGCCATCCGGAAAGACAAGTGCTTGACATACTGTAGGAGATCGAAATCGAGAAAATAGTTTTAACTTGAAAGATTGGGCCTTTCGACACATTGGAAATGGTAGGGAGCTAGAACTCACCGCGGAATCGGCTGCATTGCCTAGTCCGGGAATGACGATGATGATAGGGCTTTTATCGTCGGCGATGGCGGATTTCAAATCTACGACTACAAGTCACATATATATACGCATTATGTATATGTACACAGTGTTTTAGACGGGTTTGGATGAGGCTGAATTAGCATTCAGCTTGACGTTGTCGATTCTGGTTTAATCGAATCAGCATACGTTATAAAGATAATTTAATATATATATATTTCTATATAATACTAACATATAAGATATTATAAGTGTTTATAATATAGCATATATTATAATATACTCTTTTGGTCCCAAAATAACAGAGATATTTGGGTGAACACTATTGTTTTAAGACTGTATATCATGAAAGCTGATTATTTTTATCAGCATCATCCGATCCATATCCATAATTAATATATATATATATTATATTAAAGAATTGCTTCTTATTACCGCAGGGAGAATTGCCGACCCAATCCAAAGCTATTGTTCCTCCATCGGAGGCTACAAACAGCTGTCTGATAATATAGGTGGAAAAAAAGAATTATTAAAATACTTCTATAAAATAAAATAAATTCAATAAAAATATTTTATTTCTACCATATATTTCTTAATATATATTTATATATTCAAAATTTTCTTTAAAATTGAATTATGTTATGCACACATATATATATTTATTTGGATTACATATAATTATTTCTATATAAAATAACAATAAACTTCGAATTACTTCAAATTCAATATCGATTGATATTAATTACCTTGTGTAGTCGACAAAAGGTGGATTACCAAAATAATGTACAAATGCTGTCTGAAGATGAGGACTACTCAACCATGGAGTCGAACAATACCTATACACATTCGATATAGTATGATACGATACGATACGATAAATTAAATAACTGCACATATATATATATTTACACTTGTTCATATACATGACTAATAATTTGATCATGCCTATGTATATATATATATATATATATATATACCTTCCGTGGAGAAGTTTGCACTTGGAGACGACGCGGTGGTAGAGTTGAGACGAAGGGTCGAATGTAAGAGTGACAGGCTGTCCTCTAAATCCGGTGATCATTTCGCCGAAGAAATGACATTCCAGAATATTATACAAGAGCGCTGCGCATATAAAGCAGAGGCCTAATGCATAATGCCAAGCCGGAATCAGCAGCGCGGCGCGCAACAACAGATGGTATGGAGATTCTGGCGGCTGCGGCGGCGGCGATGAGTTTAAGGAGTTCATTGAGATAGCAAGAAAGTCGTAAGTATTTTTTGGATGTAGGAAGATGTTCTTACGTAGGAGATGTATTATATATATATATATATATAATATGCATATGTGATGTATGAATGGGAATAATTAAATTAATTATTTCAAGTTGGAATTTGTCTTCATATGTTATGTTAAAAGTTGAACCTAAATTATTGACTTATTGATTGTCCTTTTAGTTGTGAAATTTGAATATAGACTAAATTAAATTGAACAATGAAAAATGCTGAAAGTTGACTTTGTAAAAAATTGTCAACCAACCTTTATATTTGTATATAGAATGGAAGCCGGCCTAGACAATAATAATAATAATAATAATAATAATAATAATAAAATCTCGTAGGGATGTCTGGTATGGTAGGAATAAACTCATGATCGTGAAGTTATGGATTTAAATATTCAACTCTTTCAGCTCTCATTTGCTGCACATAGTTCATCTAGTGTGACTCTAGTGTGATTTCACTTTATAAAAATAATAATAATAATTAGTACACTCTCACATTATTAGTATTTTTTTTTTTTGGCCTTTGGCTTTTATTTTGTTTGCATTTAATTTTTTTTAATATTAACCCATTCATACACTAGTTTTCAATATAAATATATAGATTTATTTCATAAAAGGTAAATCAAAATATTATTTATATCAAAATCCAACAAATAAAAAGAAATTCAAGCAAAATGCTGATTTAAATATACTTCGATGTAATATTTTGAAGATAAAATAGTCTATTTAATGAAAAAATGTGTGTAAAAAAAAAAAAAAATAGAAATAACGGCTAAATGAACACACTAAATTTTCTACAAACGTAATAAAATAAGTTTATTAATCTTATTATTATTTTTCGTTGATTGCAACATTATCGAATTGTAAAATTATTTTGGGACGCATAGTTGGAATAATAAACATATAATTAAGCATCATTATATCCAAACACTAGACAATAACTTTCGGATAACACCATTGCTATTGCTGTTTGAAGCTGCAATTTTTGTCGACTGACTTAGTTTTTCCGGTGGATCACTCCGACACCGTTGTTGCTTTTCACAACTTCGGGTGTAGTTGTGTTTTGGACTTGGAGGACCCGGTGATTTTCGGGGGTTATCGGGGGAAAGGGCCGGGTAGCTAATCGATGCGCCATTGGTCGACGTACACAAAAAAATGATGAATATTGCAAGCACAAATAGTAACAGAGTTCTTTCCATATTTTTAGTTAATCACAGAATTAATTTTATAATAATATTGTTAAGAATAGATATCTACTATTTATAATTGATGTATGATGGCCTAATATTGACTAAATTATCAAAAATAAGATATTTTTACTAGCTTTATTACAAAAATCGCAAAAATATTAAAATTATTACATATGAAAAAGAATTTAATTACAAAATTGCTGTAAGAATATTAAATCTTTACAAATATTATAGATAAAATCAGTGAGCTTACTGTATATATATATATATATATATAATACTCCCTCCGTCCACAAATTAATATCCTACTTTTCTATTTGGAACGTCCAACAATTATTGCCCTATTTTTTTTTTTTAAACACAAATTTTACATTTTTACCTTTCATTCATTTATTACTTTTCATCTCTACCATACAATTAAGGGCAAATTTGTCAATTCATAACAAAAAGACAAATCACCTAAAAAAATCGTGTAAATATACTCTAGGATAATATAAATTGGACGGAAGGAGTACATGGATATATATAGGTAGGCATGGAATATGACAATTTAGTTTAAAAATAAAAATAAAAATAAATTTTCACATGTGGCGCCTACGTGGCAGATACGTGTGCCGACATGACACGCTGGTGCTACATTCGCATATCCGGCGTCGAAACATTCTCAAATAACCACAAACATATATACAATAACAATAATTTTATTGCTTCCCTATATAATTATTGTTTTTATTCTAAATCATCGATAAAAACCTTATCGAATTAATTAGGAAATTACTATGGTACATGCATATATAGTCGGGAAACTAATTAAGACATGTATCGGCAAGCTAAGCCTCGACCATTAACTATATTGGAATATCGACAACAGCTTTCGGACAGCACCATTGCCATTATTGTTTGAAGGTGTGTTAATTCTTACTAGCCGGACATGGGTTGATTTTTCGGGCGGGCCGCCCCTGCACCGATCCTCCGGGTTGCAACCTCGGGTATAGTTGTGTTTTGGATCATGCGTTGCATTGTGGGGCGGGGGGTTATCACCCCCGACGGCCGGGTAGCTAATTTTTCTGCCATCGATAACCTGTAAGAAAAAAATGATGAATATTATTGTCAAAACAACAGTTGTTACACTTCTTTCCATTTTCTTAATATACATTCAATTGTAAAATTATATATTTATCTGATGATAATAATAATACATTGTAATTCAATAAGTGAAGGATATTTATACTTAAGTATGAGTATGGACTAACAAAAACTAGATTATTAAGATAAGTGTTTTAACTGTTTTATTTCCAAAATATTGTAATAGAATATGATATGACAAATATTGTAGATGAAATGTGTCATATTTTAGTTTTTTCTAATTTTTTTTTATTTAAATAGAAATTTAATATAATATTTCGTTTTATGAGATAAAATAATACTCATTCTGTTTCATATATATTATGGTATGATTATCTGTTTGTTTGTTGTCATTTTTCTTTTTCGAATAAGATTACATATTTTGATCATATTTTAAATGTTATAATTTATAATTTTGTAATCTTAATTAGAGTAATAAGTTATTTTGATCTTAGTATATAATTATTTGTATTGTACTATAATTAATTTTGCTAATATATTTTTATTTATTTATTAATCCTATACTTTCTAAATTCTTGTATTTACGGTAATTGCGATATTATACTTAAGACGAAAAGAATATATTTTTATGAATAAAAAATTGTGAAAATTGCATATATGTATATATAGAAATTTATAAAAAATATATGGGAAAAAATTGTTTTTGTCTTAATATAACAAAAATTCATCAATTTTGGTCCCAATATAAAAATATTATCAATTTTGGTCTCAATATAACCAAAGCTCATCGTTTTTGTCTCAATATAAAATTTTTATCAATTTTAGTCTCAATATAATCAAAACTCATCATTTTTTGTAACAATATAAAATTTTATCAATTTTAGTCCCAATATAACCAAAACTCATCATTTTTGGTCCCAATATAATCAAAACTTATCTTTTTTTTTCCCACCGTCAACAAACCGACGGAAAATGCTAACGTGATCTTGCAAGATTGTGCAATTTCTTCAAATATAAATATAAGATTTGTGCAATTTCTTCAAATATAAATATAAGATTTGATTTATTTTCACGTCAGCATTTCCGTCGGTTTATTAACGGTGGGAAAAAAAAGATAAGGTTTGACTAAAATTGATAAAAAATTTACATTGAGACAAAAAAATGATGAGATTTGGTTATATTATAACAAAAATGATAGTTTTGGTTATATTATGACAAAAATGATGAGTTTTGGTTACATTGTAATCAAAATTGATAGATTTTTATATTGAGACGATGAATTTTGATTATATTGGACAAAAATGATTTTTTCCCAAAAATTATTTTATTTTATTAAAAAAAATATAAAAACCCTAATCAATCACCCACCACCGCTCCTCCCCATTCCCTCTTCAAACCCCATTCTTCTTTCTTCTTCTCCTTCCTCTCTCTTCCCCCCTTTCTACTTCTGAGCCCTCAGTCGTCTCTGTCGTTCCCTTAGTCCTCTCCGGCACGGCTACAGCGCTGAACTCCGGTCTCGGAAAACGCTGCCGTCGGTGTCCGAGGAGAAAAGAAAGGTAAGCCGGTCGCTTTAATTTCCCTCTTATTCTTCAGTGACATCTTCTTCACCGCGTCGCCAGGGAGCTAAGCCGCCGGAGGCACAAGGAGTCCGGCAGACTTTCTCTGTCCGTTAATTTAGGTGATTTTGTAATTTGATAATAGTGAAAATCTTACTCGGTAATTGTATATATAGGTGGAAAAAACATGTTTGATTGTTGATAGGTGTCGAATTGGTTGGTTTTGGTGCAGACGGTTGGCCTTCAGCGCCGATGAGATCGATTCTGTGAGGCGGTGTGGAGAGGGCAGGATTTGTGACACTGTTCTGAGTGGAGATAAAAAAATCAAATTATTTACGAAAAAAGGAAAAAATTCAGAGAAGTATTGCTTCAGCTAATTGAATCGACATAAGCTACCGAAGCGACAACGAAGAATCAATCTCAAGCATGAAAACACACGTACCGTGGGGCACAGCCAAGAATCCCGTCAAATTCCGCATGTAAATTCTCCCTTTCTTGCATACATGAGTTTCCACTTTCCGTTTTTCGATTGTTTGATGTTCAGATATCTGATCTTCAGACCGACGGCAGACAATCTAGTTCCAATGCGTGTGGACGTTGAGATTGATGGGCAGAGACATAGAGATGCTTTTGTCTGGAATCCATCCGGTAGTTTTAAGGCTTCTTCGTTGCTATACCGTGTTTTGGAACTTTTATTGTCTTGATGATGTTACGACATTGGGATTGTATATGATATGTTGCTTTGATTGACGAATCTTCCTGCTATGATGATTTATACTTGTATTAATAGAATGGGGAATTGGGGCCTTAGTGCTTATCTGTTATTGAGGAAGATTAATTCAGTTGCTCTTTCAGTTTTCGAAATGCATGACTTGCTTAGTATTCCTTTTCGCTGTGGTAATTATTCAAGACATTATTTTCAAGGGATTAAATTTATTGTGCGAGTAATCTACCATGAATATTAACATGATTTGTTTGTTTGGATGCCAGCGGTTAGCTAAGTTTGTGTTTTTTTATAATGTAGATCCTGACTCTGAAGTGGTGTTATTTGCAAAAAGAACAGTCAAAGATTTGAAGCTGCCTCCTGCCTTTGTAACGCAAATTGCACAATCGATACAAGTATAGTATAGTTGATCATTCTTTAAGACAGTACATATTCCCGATATCAATTTTTTATGTCTTGCCATGTTGATTGTCCCAGCTGCATAATGATATGCACTTGTGGTAAATGTGATGTCGCAGTTTTATCCACTGCTACGTTTGTTTTTTTCTGAGTTTTCTGGTAACTCAACTGCACCATTTCCGAAGAAGATAGCTCAATGTTTAGTGTAGGATTGAATATGTCATGTAGCCAATCGAGATATCTTGGATGTTCTAGCGGTTTTGATTGAATAGTAGAATGCTTCAAGTTCATTTGATATCTTAATCTTTATAGAGTCCAAAATGCTGTACCCAAAGATTTTGATCTTTTGCTTATGTAGACTTGTAATTCTCGTGCTAAATTTTGTAGGCACAGCTTACTGAATTTCGATCATACGAAGGACAAGATATGTATACTGGCGAGAAGGTTGTTCCTATTAAGGTTCGTGGTGTTAGATTGTGGTTTCAGTTAGTAACGTTCCACTTTTTACTTTTTTAGAAAGTTAAAAATCCTGCGCACCTATATCATGTGATGATTTTATATCTAAGTTTCTCATTCTTGTTGACGCAGCTTGATCTCCGGGTTAACCATACGCTTATCAAGGACCACTTTTTATGGGTAGGATGGAAATTTCTTTTACCTTTCTCTAGGAAATACAAAAACTTTTTCTCCGATTCTGTCACTGTAGAGAAATAAATTATTTAATTTTCACCTGTCATTATCTATAAGTAGGTTCTTGACTTCTTTTCAAAAGCTTATGATATTCACATGAAATGTTTCTTACCATTTTATTGACAAAATTTAAATATAAAAACTTCAGGACTTAAACAACTTTGAGAGTGATCCTGAAGAATTTGCGAAGACATTTTGCAAGGACTTGGGAATTGAAGATCCTGAAGTTGGAGTAAGAGTTTGCAATTTATGTTGTATAGAATTTTACAATAGTGTGGTGATAAGTGTGCATTATATAAATTTTTTTTTATGAAACCTCTTAATAATACCATCTGTAGTCTTATTTTAATCATTTAGATACTGTGAGAGATATTTAATATTAAATATGTATTTGAACAACCTTTGACAGTGACAACTGTCCACGCACTTTGCTCTTTTCATTACGAAAATAATTTGACTTATAGAGTCATGTTATTGAGTCTACCTGTGTTCTGTAATTTTGTGATATAGTTGTCGGGCCACTGTCATTGATTTTCAACCAATTTCCCTTTTTAAATTTGAATATATTGTTGCTTCTCGAACCTTGTGAATTACCATTATGGTAGAGCTTATATACAAATTAGCAACAAGGGTGTTATAAGTATTCCTCAGGCTCATGATTGTAGGATAATAAAATAGTTGTTTTTGCTATTGGATTCAGGCAGAACTTATATGCAAATTGCTTAATAAGTAATCGCATTTACGTAAGCAATTAAACATTTTTCGTTACATTATAAACACCACATATATGTTGAATGATGCAAACAGCACTAATATGTCAAGCATTAAAGTCACAAGATGGTAACTAACTGATAGATATTATGAATGAACGGTATACTTAGTCGTGGATTGTGAAAAGGCAAAATAGGAGATTTCTTCCTTTAATAAACTATCTTGGCTTCCGTAGGCCACATATTTATCAATTGAATGATATTTGAGTTACGATCCAACTTCTTCCTATTCTTATGGTGAATCTAAAATCCGAAATTATAAAATTGAATATTCTATTAAGCCCTCTCTATGTGTATGTTTCATCTGTGTTATACGTGAAGATGCATGTTTAAAAATAAAAAAAAAAAAACATTCCAGCTCTGGGGGTTGACACATCTCTTTGAAAAATGGGTTTGATCCTAAATCAGTATCCGGTTCACGGATGTATTTATGAAGTTTTGCTGTTTAAGACATGCTTGTTCATGCAGTTTTCTTCTACAGATCAAACAATTACACCTAAATATGTAAAATCTGTATTGCATTTAGGCTGTTTCTAGTAGCTTTCTCACCAATATATTTTTTCCCCTTTGCAAATTTTGTTCCTTGATCTCCTTCTGTTTATTGCACAATAAGTACGCAATCTGTGTTTATATACTGATCTGGCATGACTTTGCAGCCGGCCATTGGAATTGCCATCAGAGAACAACTTTACGAGGTGAGTTTTCAGGACACAGATGTTCATGCCTTTGCACCCCATCCTGTTGATGGGATGATTTCTCGATCATCCGCATCTATTACAACGTTTCTCCCTTTTTCTTTTAGATTGCTGTACAGAATGTGACTTCAGCCCGCGAAAGTAGATTAAACAAGAAAGGACGTAGAGCGCTGGAACATATCCATGCCAGGTCTTCTATGATTAAATCTTAAATCCTTTCTTAACACTCCTCCAAATTGAAAGCTAATAATTCCATGGAAGGATGAAATCCAAAAATTACTTAACTTGGCTATAGATTTTTGCGTACTTTTAGTAATAAAATCTTGCTTCTGTTGCCTCCTTTTTCCATTTTCTCAGCAAAAACAGTGGGAATGCCGTGGACCTGTTCAAGCTATTTGGAAACAAATCTAGTGTCGTAAGGTAAGTGTTACTGCCTTTTGCCTTCAGCATAAACATGTACAGAGAAAAAGGTTGTTCTTCAATCACTGCATATGCTTAACACCACAGATTGCTTTCTTCAATAATTTATGTAATTCTCGAAAACCTTTCAATTGGACTCCCGTTTCTAACAGCATATAGTAAAAGCCCGAATGTGTCCTGTACATGTTTTTTTACGCAACGAAATTCCTAAGCTCTGATTTTAATGCTACTTGTAGGAAGAGGAAGGAGTGGGATGCATATGAGCCCATCGTGGATCTGTTATCTAATGAGGAGGTGGATGCCCTTGAAGCTAAGGAAGAAAGGAGTGCTCGGTAACTATGTACTTGTGCACAATTTGTATGTGTAATACTTTGTTATCATCTTTTCCCTAAAGGAGAAGTTGTATTTGCTTGTTAGTTAGTAGCATCATACTCTTTTTTTGTGTGGATATTCTCCTATAAATTGGGAATCTTTTAACCTTATCATTTATGTTGACATCCTCTTGAGGTGGTATTTTCTACGTACTTGAAAAGGTTTTAGGGGTTTTACTATAGCTCTTCTTACTTTTACCACTTACAGGTCTAGTATTTACATTTTGAGCTAAAGCTATCTTTTTGTCTCATTTTATATCACAATTATCAATTTTGGTCGTATTTAAACTAAAATTAATCATTTTAGTCTCACGATAGCTGACAAGGACTGAATACAACAGGTCATGTTAATTTTAACATGGCCCTGCGGGATAATTCACAATCAATACAACACAAACATGACGGTTGATGTTTTGTTTATGATTGTATTCTGAATTCGGTCATATTTTTTATTTTGGGGATAATATTTTTGAAGTATAAGGATGTCTGGTAGCATAAGATTGGACTTATTAAATCAAAGTTCAGTCATTTGTCACACATGGGAAGGGGAATATTATATTTTATATTAATAACATACAACCACCTTCGACGAGAAATGCACCAGTGTATTTTACATGAATTAAAAAAAAAAAAGAACAAAACTTGGATTTGTTTATTATGAGTTGGTTTGAATTTTTTATTATTTAATATATTATTGTTGAATTTTTATTATGATTTTGTTTATATATTGTTAATAATTATATATATATATATATTATATTCTTTAAAATAAAACCGTATTAGTAAAAAATAATTAAATAAAAATACTCGCTATTTCTTCCATTAACTCAAATACATGATATGCGTATCATATTCATTTAAAAAAAAAAAAAAACTAAATCGCCAACAACTGAACGGAGCAAAATTATCTGACGGCTTTGTCTCGACTGTTTAACACCTCTTGCTTCTTCTTCTTTCAAATTCATGTGAGTTTTCTTCATCCACTGAATCTTTACAACCCGCGAAGGACAACAACGGAATGTAACGATTCTCCCCTCTCTCTCTCTCTATATATATATATATATGTATATATATATACAGGAATGTTAGCAAACTAACAAAAACACATTGCAGTTAAAGTGTTTGATGAATTGCCTAAATAAAACGTTTATATGTTAAACTGTAAAGTGTACTCATTTACAACATCGTTTGGGCTTAGAAGAATCACAGTTAAAAAATATGTGGATTAGTTCTAGAAGCGTGACTGGCGAATGGTAGCTTGAGTTCAGTTTAAAGTGCCAAGTTTGAGAGCTTGAGAAAATTCTGTAATACGGTTTGCTGCTCTTGTGGGTTATCTATTATCATGATTATGTTTTCTTCGATTTAGAATTTATCCACATTTGAGTTTCAACGCTAATGATTGAAGTTGAGTTGTTACAGAATTCAATTTGTTATTTGGACAGTACAAAGAAAACTGCATTTTAGTAATGTTCATGGCTTTTTTGCAGAACCATTGTCGAATAATGGAGGCCCTAAGCAGCAGCTACTTCACCATTAAACCTCAGCCTAACTTACCTCATTCTTTCCATCAAAGGCTTGTGAAATCTCCATACAAGATAAGCTTCAATGGAAGTGGCAATTTGATTGTGAAAGCATTAGCAGCACCACTTCCTCCTTTCGAACCTCAGAGTCGAAAACCGAAAAAATTCCATGAAAATGATGCATTCCCAAACTCTATACCGATTCACAGAAAAAATCCACATGCTATTTACAAAGACATCCGGAAGTTTGCCCGCGAGAACAAACTCAAAGAAGCTCTTGCTATATTAGACTACATGGATCGCTTTGGCATTCCGACTAATGTTACGACATTTTCATCGCTCATTGCTGCTTGCGTGAGAGCCAAATCCATCGATGCGGCAAAACAAGTACATGTGCATATAAGGATAAATGGTCTCGAGAAGAATGTATTCCTCCAAACGAAGCTCGTTAACATGTACGCGAGCTGCGGGTCCATCGAGGATGCGAAGAGGTTGTTCGAAAGTATGAGTGTCACAAGTATCTATCCTTGGAATGCACTGCTTAGAGGTAATGTAGTTTTGGGTCACCGAAATTACCGAGAAGTGTTAAGCTCGTTCTTGGAAATGCGTTATGCTGGCGTTGAGCTGAATGTTTACACCTTTTCTTGTTTGATCAAGAGCCTGGCGGGGGCACGTGCGTTGAATCAAGGTTTGAAAACTCACGGCATTCTGGTAAAGAACGGTTTGTTGGGAAGCTGTATAACAAGGACTAGTTTGGTCGACATGTATTTCAAGTGTGGGAAGATTAATTTGGCGTGTAGAGTGTTCGAGGAAGTCGAGGAGAGGGATGTAGTTGTATGGGGAGCAATGATTGCAGGTTTTGCTCACAATAGATTGCAATGGGAGGCATTGGCGTACACGAGAAGGATGGTGAATGAAGGAATAGAAGTTAATTCGGTTGTATTGACGAGCATTCTTCCCGTTATTGGAGAAATCCTTGCACCGAAAATTGGGAAGGAGGTTCATGCATACGTGATCAAGACGAAAGGGTACTCGAAGCAGTTGTTCATTCAATCTGGTTTGATTGATATGTATTGCAAGTGTGGTGATCTGGCTTCGGGTCGAAAGGTATTCTATGGATCAATGGAGAGAAACACTATTTCTTGGACCACACTTTTATCGGGATATGTTGCAAATGGGAGGCTTGATCAGGCATTAAGATCCATCATTTGGATGCAACAAGAAGGATTTAAACCTGATGCCGTGACCGTCACCACAGTTCTTCCTGTCTGCGGGAAGCTGAGGGCATTGAAACAGGGGAAGGAAATTCATTCTTTTGCTGTCAAGAACGGTTTTTTGCCAGCTGTGTCGATTGCTACTGCCCTAATGATGATGTACACCAAGTGTGGTAGATTCGACTATTGCCTGAAAGTTTTCGATAGCATGGAGAGGAGGAATGTTATATCATGGACAGCGATGATAGAATGCTACATAGAATGTAAACTGTTTCACGAAGCGCTTTCTGTTTTCCGGTTGATGCAATTGTCGAAACACAGGCCGGACTCTGTTACAATGGCGAGGATATTAAGTGTCTGTGGGGAACTTAAAGTAGAAAAATTCGGGAAGGAAATACATGGACAGGTTTTGAAGAAAAATCTGCAGTCTGTCCCTTCTGTGTCTTCAGAGATCGTGAGAATGTACGGGAGCTGGGG
Source organism: Andrographis paniculata (assembly GCF_009805555.1). Taxonomy (NCBI): domain Eukaryota; kingdom Viridiplantae; phylum Streptophyta; class Magnoliopsida; order Lamiales; family Acanthaceae; genus Andrographis; species Andrographis paniculata. Next base: position 5,561,313 of record NW_026137402.1, read on the forward strand.
AAAACTTGATACAGCAAAATCAGCATTTGAAGCCATTCCAGTTAAGGGATCGATGACATGGACTGCCATTATTGAGGCTTACGGGTGCAATGGTCAATATCAAGAAGCTATACATGTCTTTGAGCAAATGATGTCGGGTGGTTTTTCTCCAAACCAATTCACTTTCAAAGTGTTGCTATCTATTTGTGAGAAGGGGAGTTTTGTCGATGATGCACAGAGGTTCTTCAGTTTGATGACTCGAAAATATAAGATTAAGGCATCTGAAGAACACTACTCTAGCATTATTAACCTTCTTATTCATTCGGGTCGGATAGAGGAGGCTGGGAAATTTATGGAGCTTAGATCATCGTCGGTTAGGCCATAAGAGAAAAGCCTCTTGTATTGGTTATTTGTGTTACAAAAATTTGGAATAGACCGTGATAACCATATGGAACTAGATAGTGATTCTTCGCCTTATAAGGGAGAAAGATCCATGGTGGCTACAAGTTTCTTGAAGCAGATTCTTCTCGACGTCTAAATTTATGTATATATAGACCATCAGTGCCAGGTTTGTCATCCTTCTCTTTATTTCTCCCTTTCTTCAAATAAAATTATGCAGGCAGAAAGACTGAAGTTTCGATCATATCAACGGGCGCGTGTGTGTGAATGTAGATTATTTTTAACACTGGAAATGACATCAGGTCGGGGTGTCAAAATGGCTTACAGAAGGCACCAAATCTTCCTTAAACAGAAGCTTCTTCGGATTCTGGTAAGTGTCTTCAACTCTTGTCATAGCATTTCAAATCTGATTATTTTGTGTGCAAGAAATTGTTACAATGTTGTGTGAATTTGAACTCTAATTTTTGAAGTGATTGATGCTCATTTTCGGGTCGATTTTACTGTTCTTTTCGCTCATCTGAGATTTATAAAGACATTCAAATGGTACTACAGCAACACATGGTTTTGAGTTTTTTTTTTTTCATTGCATATATTTGTTCCTCCTTTGCGTATGTGCTTTTATGCATCTATATTTTTTGGTTAAATTTTTTCTTCGAAGGACTTTACCGAAACTTTCCTGGGCTGCTGCTGGACTATTTATTAACATTTGCGCGAAAATTTAATATGTAGAAATATGTGAGCTTCTTTTGCAACACAGATCCATTTTCCCTTGTGATCATGGATTCTACAATTATAAATCTGTCTCTGATCAAATTGAAGTTTCATATCATGTTCTTGAGCTTTCTTGAACTTGTCGACTTCCTCGTCTTCTTCCCTGTGGTAAATTTGTATTGCCTATGAATGCGAATAATCGATTATGCCGGAACCAGAACAATACTAAGGAGATTCCGGGTTGCTGTATGTTGAGCCGTTGAAATGCCTAAGTGTTGGCAATGACAGATGCAGATTTTACCGTGAAGTTGCCACCGCAGGTAACATATGTCATGTAAAATTTTATCTTTTTTTTTTTTTTTACTTGAATGATGTTTTTGTTACGGTCTTTTTGTTGGAGGGTTTAAGTAAAACGATGTGAAAGGAGTAACAAATGTATGTTTATGGTACCATTTTAAGTGTTGATATGAATTACACATGATAAATGTTCAAACAATACATACTATTATGGTACCATTTTAAGTGTCAATGTGAATTATACATGATAAATGTTCAAACAATACATACTATTATTAATTTTATCGCATATACATTACATTAGTTTTTTTCCAATACGACTTTTTTAAAAAAATACTCCCTCCGTCCATCCAAATAGAAAGTATACATGTTTCTATTTTGGGACGTCCAATTACAAAGTAACCATTTCATTAAATACCCTATTTTTTTTTACAAATACCCTTACTTTACATCAAATCGTTACTTTTATAAAAAAAAATAAAGGCAAAAATATCATTTCACTATTTTTATCTGTCCACTATAATTAAAATACTATTATTCCTTAATCTCTGCGCCAAAAGTAAATGTATACTTATTTAGTGGACGGAAGGAGTATTAATATATCATGTTGTTATATTCTCTACGTACTTCTTTCTCCATATCTTACATAAAAAAAATATTTATTCAAATTATCTTAAAAGTAAACACACCCATTGTATTCCATCAGCTTTCATCCAAAAAATATTATGTTTATTTATTAATAATTCATTCATTAAAAATTTACAAAATATTTTACAATCAATCAACATGATATTATAGTATTAGTTAAAACCGCCTAATGAGTAAAGGAATTAATATAAATTTATTTGAAATAATAAAAATTAAATAGTAAACATATTTATGAAAATAAATAGAGATAGACATGGAGATCAAATGTATTTAAGAATTTTTGAAATTTTGTAATGACAATAAAGAAACCAAGTCAAAGTTTGTAGTTAATTGGGTGATGACAGCATCAAATTGGCATTTTGGAGTCGAGTCAATTGCGACCAAATCATCATGATTCTTCTTTAATGGATTCCCCAATTTGAGTCAAGAATCCATCAACATCCAATCTCCACTCTCCACACACATCAATCTGCACTACCAAAATCAACCCATTCCCTCACTTACTATTTGATTCGCATCGATTTTCGTTTACTCATCCATAAATGGAGTTGTTTGTATCATGCCCAAGACGAAAAGGAAAACAAAAGCTTCGTTCTCGTGTCCTCTAGATCTGAGCTCCACTTCAAATACGGCTACGAAAATCTAGGGTTTCGAGGTCCGGTTAAATCCTGTGTATAAGTACATAATTTAGAGGCCGCAGCCGTTCAAGGTTTGGATTGTCGAAATCTGTGAAGCAGCAGTTTTTTCGAGTGTGGAGAGGCTTATGGAAGCTGGAGAGAGTGGGAAACCGTGATTAATGTCTCTTATGTTTCTGTAGTCGAAAATTTTGGGGGAATTTTGGTTGTGGTTGAAAATCCCCATGTTTGATGTTGAGATTGTTTAAGCCTTTTTGAGGGAGAAATCTGTGTGTTACTTTTAGTTGTTCTTGTGCTTTCCTTTTGTAGCCCATAAGTTTAGTTGGAATTATTGAACATTTTGTTACCTTTCTCAAGTGTGACAATTTTCTATTGGATTGAAATTTAGGAGCTGGTTTAATTGTATGCATTTCTAGAAGTAGTAATAGACTGAGGTTGTCAGGGAAATGGCGCTTAAGCTCCCCCCTGCTGATGCAGCTATGGTTGCCATTCAGGCTATTGGTCGAGGGTATGATATTTCTTTGGATCTTAGACTGAAATATTGTAAGGGTGATTCGAGGTTGATTGAAATCGATGAAGATCAGGGTCGGGAGATTGTCATTCCCGGGGGGATATCTGTTCCTAATGTGTCGAAGTCAATCAAGTGTGATAAGGGAGAGCGAACACGTTTTCGATCTGATGTTCTAACTTTCCAGCAGGTTAAGCTATTTCTGGTTCCACTTGGTTTGGTTTAATAAATTTCCTTTAGCTTGTTGGGATTACTTCAGTTTATGGATGCACCTTTTTCGAATGTAACTTTATTCTTTTATATGCTCAAAGTATGAATTGATCAATTTAATGAAGTTTTGAATCATATATATGCTAAAAATAGCCTAGATACTTCTCTGGTTTGTTTCTATGTCTATTTTCTCTGGTCCATTGTGTTTTTTTAATTTAAGCATGCTTGATTTTTGAGGTTTAGATGGGATGAATAAATTTTTATTTGTTGGATCTTTAGGAGGAAGAAAATTCCACAATTGCTAATGAGAATATATTGATAATTTAAAATTGACTGCAGTTAGTCACAATATATTTTAAATGCTAGTTTACAGATTTTAAATGCATCATCAACTAAAGTTTCCGCCTCATTTAGATAATGTCATGTTTGCTAATTCTTCAATCCAAATGTCTCTGAATGATTATCACATTGCCTCTATAGTAGATGATTTGAGATTTATAAAAAATAGTTCTCTACTTTGCAGATGTCAGAGCAAGTTAATCAAGAGCTGTCGTTGACTGGAAAAATTCCTTCAGGGCTCTTCAATGCGATGTTTGAGTTTTCTAGTTGTTGGCAAAAGGATGCGGCATACACAAAAACCCTTGCTTTTGATGGAATGTTTATAACATTGTACACGGTTGCGCTTGAAAAGTCTCAGATGGTGCTTAAGGATTATGTGAAGAAAGAAGTTCCATCTTCTTGGGAGCCTGCGGCATTAGCAAGGTATGCTTACAGTTGCCTGCCTTCTCTGGAACAATTGGTTTGCATCTACTTGAGGATAGAGTCCGACGATCTAGCTTTCCTTGCAATTTTCATATTATCCCAGAAGAGTTTTTTTCTCATCTGTGACCACCTACCTTAATAAATAAATAGGAGCTTCAGATTCTCGCAATCGCGTAGAGCATGTCAATCTTATTTTCCCCTGTTTCTTGAGAAATCATTTGCTGGAAATGAAGTCTTTGAAATGGAGAACCAAGTGTGTTGAATTAATTAATTAGTTTGTGTTATTAAACTGTGGCTTGTAATGTATTGAACATTTGGGGTAAGTAGGGGTGTGTTTGTTTCGGGGTTTGGTTTCTGAATGGTAAGATTTTGAATTTGAATAGTTGTTTGATATAAGTAGCTATGATGTGATATTGTAAATGTAAAATCGATTTTTAGTGTATAAAAAAATGAAAAATCGATGTTCGGTTTGGTGTTTCGTAGGAAAATTTTTTCATGAATAGTAAAAAACTTGTAGAAAATCCCAAACAAACACACCCAAATGTTTCTCAAACTGTTGCAAGTTTTGCATTTTTGTTTCTTGAATTGCCTTTATACGCTTAGACAGTGGAGCTTATATTACCACTCACCTTCAGGTTTATTAACAAGTTCGGCACTCATGTTGTTGTTGGTGTAAAGATGGGTGGGAAGGATGTAATTTACATGAAACAGCAGCATTCTTCATCTCTTCAACCTGCTGATGTGCAGAAAAGATTGAAAGTGATGGCCGATAAACGATTTCTAGATGCAAATGGACAAAATGAGCATGATTCTGGCCATATATACCAGAGCGAAAAGGTTGGGTTTGTAATAGTTGTTTTATTTTTAATTAATGCCATTGTGCAACAATAATAGTTCAAGCTGTTCGTTCATATTTTTATATGAAGTCGATGATGTCCTTCATGCTAAAACTGAAGTACTAAGGATGCCTTCTCAAGTTTGGGATTTCCATTTCTTGCGTAATCAGTGTAGTAGAAAATTGAATGATATGTGTCGCCACTATTGACAAAAAAATGTATCCAGCGCTCATCAGTTCTTTAGAGAAATTGTAAGAAAGAAGACAAATCCCAATTCTAACTTTCTGTCTACAAGTAGATTATCAATTTGAAATTGTTGGAGTGACTGTCATGTCATAGGAAACTGGAATTTTCTGCTCTCTAATTCACTTTTAAATCGTGATGCTCGAGTAGAATGGATGGAGTTTATTATTTCTGTATAAGATAACGAATCTGTAGGTTTTTTTAATATGGTATAAATAAATCTCAGATTTATGTTCTGGAGATTATGATTCACAGATATCAACTTCTGGTTATGTTCAAAGTTACCGTTCGTGATCTGTCTCTTTTCTGTAAATTTGCTTCGTGAAGTAGAGATTATAGAGCTTGATTGATTTCTTTGTTTGGCATGATTTTTATTATGATATCCCTTTGCACTTATTGCTTAGGAGATAAGATGATTTCTTATTGGATGATTCTCTGAACAATCAGATTTTTATATTTGATATATCGATTTTTGAATTCTTCAGTTTGAAATGAAGGAGACACGACTCAGGTTTGCCGATGCTGGCACATCAAGTTCGTATTCGCACAAAGATGTATGTCTTCCATCTTGCACGGCTACAATGTAGTTCATGTTTTTACACTATGACACTTACAACGATATTTTCTACACTTATTAAACATTTGAACAAATAGGATATTGTTAGCATCTGCAAAAGGAGAGGTGGAAGCGACGGCGCAAATTTAACCCATAATGAGTGGCTACAAACAGTTTTGTCAGAGCCTGATGTAATCTCAATGTCCTTTATCCCAATAACATCGCTGCTAAATGGTATTTCTGGAAGCGGCTATCTGAGTCACGCCATAAATCTGTATTTGCGCTGTGAGTGATCCAATCTATATTAGCTTCGTCTTAAATCTACACTTTGGAAATGAAGAGGGACATTTAGGATAAGATCATTTCCGATGATATATTCATGTTTGTGAATTTGTTGCAGATAAGCCGCCAATTGAAGAGCTTCATCAATTTCTTGAGTTTCAGCTTCCTAGGCAGTGGGCGCCTGTGTTCAACGATCTTCCCCTTGGTCCTCAACGAAGACAACAAAATACAGCATCGCTACAGTTCAGTTTTATGGGACCCCGACTTTTCATCAACACATCTATGGTAAAGCTTCTCTGTCTTTATTTTTGTCCTCCATTTTTGAAGTTCTGAAATTTGTAATTAGCAAGTAGAATTTAATAATTTTTCTGTAGTGACAATCTCCATTTTATTTACTTTTGACGTATGTAATCTTCTGTTAAGGAATGTGAGGATATTGTCATACGACATTAAATTGTTGGAACAACACAATCAAAAGTATTGATATTCTTCTCACCACATTGCCCTTTATTACCTTAATGCATCTTCGATTATTTCAGGTTGATGTCGGCAAGAGACCTGTCACTGGTCTGAGATTATATCTTGAAGGGAAACGAAGCAATCGGTTGGCTATCCACATACAACACCTCTCCTCTCTTCCAAATATCTTCCAACTTGTTGATGATCCAAGCGGCAATTTCTGCCAGGAGTCATACGATCGCCGGTATTATGAGAAGGTTCAATGGAAAAATTTCTCCCATGTGTGCACTGCACCTGTTGAATCCGAAGACGAACTCTCCATTGTCACGGGGGCACAATTACAAGTTGGAGATTATGGATTTAAGAAGGTCCTTTTCCTTCGCCTCCGTTTCTCAAATGTTATAGGAGCTGTTTCCGTAAAGTATCCAGAATGGGATGGATCTCCCGGCTTGGCGCGCAAATCCGGACTCATCTCGACTCTGATTAGCCATCACTTCACAGCTGTTCAAAAACCACCCCCCCAACCATCTGATGTGAATATAAATTCAGCCGTGTACCCCGGGGGTCCTCCTGTTCCGACCCAAACCTCTAAACTCTTGAAGTTTGTTGATACAATGGAGATGACTAGAGGCCCACAAGACCCCCCCGGGTATTGGGTTGTTTCGGGTGCAAGACTTCTCGTCGAAAAGGGGAGGATCTCGCTCAAGGTCAAGTATTCGTTACTTACAGTAATTCAGCCTGATGATGATATGTCGGATTAAGATCTCATCAAGAATTTTGTTTACTTAGAAGTTGCAAGTAATTTCCGATTGGATTTTATAGCATTAAGTCGCTGGAAGCGCCGTCAAGGTTACTGTCACCAGAGTGTTTTGGCTGAATATTCGATTTCACATTAAAGAACAGCCGTACAGACACTTGGCGCAGCTGTGAATTATATTTGAAGAATGAAACACATTCTCCTCCTCCCGTGGCAAGTTTTTGTTTATTAAACATAGCTTGTGCTTCATTGTCTGTAATATAGCTAGTATCCAGTGCGAAAACCGTTACTTAGTTGATGTTTTCCATAAATACGGTCATTGTGATATGATCGTAAGGAATCAGAATTCGACACGGCTATTGAACCTATTTGTCGCGAAGTATTTTTTTTGCAGAAGCATTTCTATGACAGGATCTCTTTTAGCTTCTTCAGGTATCCCATCGATGATCTTTCACGGTATGATCCATTCTAAGTAAGTTTTCAAATTTGGATGTCGGAAAGGGTGAACTTTTTCTTGCATTTCGAATTCGATGCATCCTCTATTCGTAGCTTCTTTGTTGTTGATTCGGTTATATATACTTAGTCTCTAGCAGCCGACGATCGTTGGAGGGTGAGGCGTTCGGAATAATCGATCATCTAGACGAAGGTTACGGCGCGACGATCGTGAGAGGGCCAACGCACTCCTTCCCTAGGACACGGCAGAGGCGCCGGCTGCGCGAGGAATGTAGGATGGCGTTGTCCCGGCATCACTACTGAGAATGCGGATGGCTGCGGCGACATTTGCATCTGCGACGAGAATGAATAGGTTAGTCGGGGCTACCATAGCTGTAAAACATGGAAAGATCGATAACTCTTGACAATAGTTATGTCACTGATTTGACAAGGGAGCACACTAATCTCAACAATCAGGCTATATTGATACATATGTTTATTGTGTTGAAAATTAATAATATATTTATTTTGTCCGGCTCTAAGGGCTACATTTATTTTTTTGTGTGTTACATTTATTTTTTGTGTGTTAGGTCTTTGAATTTTAATTATTATAACACCAATATAATAACATTTTTTAAAAAAAATATACAAATATAAGAATATTTTTAATATTAAATATAATGAGGGAAATGTAATCCGGGCGAAAGGAAGTATTATTTTGTATATTGTATTATCATATGGAATAAGATGTTAACACTGTCAAATCAGCACTATATTGACTTAACTCAATCAGCACAAAAATCAGATCAGACAGTAAAATCGTTACTATATTGATTTAAACCGGACAAGATGATCAAATCAGCATTATATTGATTTCACTCAGTTAGCACAAAAACCAGACTATAGGAACACTCACTGCGGATGGAGTAGTTCCGAGCTTGTGAATTTGGCTCGATCCCATTGCGTTGTGATCGGGCGCATTTGGGCGGAACAGATGCTCGAAGATGGCCATTATAAGGAACATGGAGATCAAGATTGCCGTGGCGACGAAGCCGAAGGAGATGGCATTGACTGAGGAGCCGAAGTCTTTCCATGGGCCTTGGGCCTTGTTGACGGCGGCCTGAGAAGGGCTCGGGTTTAAGTTGTTGTACACGACGTTCCACGCCTTGGCTCTTCCACCGTCGAACTCGCTCATGCCTACGGATCGATGCCGGTGTCGATGCCGATGCCGATATTGGTATGACAGGATTGTCAGAACAACATTTATGGGTGTAAGGAGCAACAATGGCTGATTACTTGCACAGAAGCTTCTGTTTTATTACCTGTCTGTAAATGTAAGAGAGAGAGAGGAATGTGTATGTGAAATGAATAGGTAGGAAGAAGAAGAGAGTGAGGTTGATCCATGGCATCATCATCATCATCATCTTCAATATATGGCAATGCCCACACTGCACGTGCTACGCACTCACTCTTACTGTCCAAATATCTATATATGTATATATTTGTATATGTTTATATTTGTTGCATGGACACTTTATTTGATGATATTTTATAATTCTAATTCAAAAGGTTAAGAAAAAATATTTATACAAATCAAATTTATATATAACAATGACTACATAGATGTTTTAACTTTTAATAAAATAAGAAAAAATTTAAGAAAATTATTACATTAAATGTTTTTTCATTCTACAAATTTAAATAGAGCAATATTACGGATGATTGCTCTAAAGTCTTATGTGAACAATTATCGTATGCTTCAGTTTATGTGTTGTATTTGTTTTATATTAATATAAATTATGTATATATATATATATGGTGTGTGTTGTATTATTTTTATTATTTCTTCTCCTCCGTCTCATAAGTAAATATCCATTTGTTTCTACACGTAGTTTTAGAAATATTAGTATTATATTAAGATATAGTAGGAATAAAGTAGAAATGATTAAAATAACCTTATTAGTACGTGTGATATAAAGATAATTACATTTGTGTAATATATTGTAACTTGTAAGGTATTTGTAATGTTAGACATTGAGCTAAATATTATTGAATTTTTATATTTCATAAGTATTAAATACTTTTTCTATTATTATTATTTTAAGATTTTATTCAAAACTCTAAAATTTTAATATTTAAACCGAGTTATTAATTGGATTTTCTAATGTGAATATGATCATTGCAAATAGTCGGCAATTACGGTGCTAAATTTATCATCATATTGATAGCATATGATATTAATTTAGAAGCACACTATATATTTTTATATCGGAAATGACATACTTTCATATAGCAGATTACATATTTCTATAAAGGCGCTTACCTTAAATATGAATAGATAACACATTTCTTATTTCACTACAAATGCTATTTGCACTAAGAGCATATACTATGGCCACAATTTTATTTCTATTGTTTGAAAAAATCAGTACCGTTATTTTTTATTTATTTTTTTTCATATCAACGTGGTAATCAAAACGTTGAAATAATAATAATCATAATACCTCAAAATGATGTTTGGTTGTTAGAGCTGTGGAAATGTGAATAAATAAATAATAATAATAATAAGGGTAAATTATTTTTTAGTCTCGTAATTAAATTCTCATATTATTTTAGTCTCGTAAGTGGAGGCTATCGCAAACTAGTTTTATAAGTAAAAAATTTTCATTGTTTTAGTCCTCCAGCGCCGGAGATGCCCGCGTGGCTCGCCGGAGGCTAGACACCCGGCGGACACGTGGATTTTATTATTTTTTATTTTCATTTTTTTTAATTATTTAAAAATTGATTTAATTTTTTTTTTTAACTTTTTTTATTTGGTCCAATTAAAAAAATTAAAAAAATGAAATAAAATCCACGTGTCCGTCAGGTGTTGCTGACCTAGCGGACAAGTGGTTTCCAGCGAACTACGCGGGCGTCTTTAGCGCCAGAGAACTAAAACAACGAAAATTTTTCACTTATTAAACTCATTTGCGACATGCTCCACTTATGGAACTAAAATAATAAAAAGATCCAATTACGGGACTAAAAGAATAGATCACCCTACTAATAATAATAATAATAATAATAATAATAATAATAATAGTTGAAGAATATGATCATAATTGGTGGCAGAACAAATATGGGTAATGGGGACACACACCACACACCAAACCTACATGCTGGCATACATACATATATATATATTAACATATTATTATTATTATTAATAAGGTGAAAAGCAACAAGTTAAAGCTGCCAAATTTCCAGCAGCACAAAGCATTATATTTCAAACTAAGGCTGCACACAACAATATATCATTCCTTAGCTTCTTCAACTATATATATATATATATATATACATACATATTGCAAATAGATTTTATTTTATTTGTGAGTTAGAGACAAAGTTCTGATAGGAGAAATTAAAAACAATAAATAAATAATATATATATATATATGTATAATTAAGTGATGAATGAAATGAGGATATGGTGAATATGATTGCAGAATGACAAAAGAGGGACAACAAAGATGATGCAACTTTTGCTTTATTTATTTATTTATTTATTTATTTATTATTATTATTATTATTATGTTATAATTTGAGAATTCCTAGTGCGTACTGGATAAATAGCCACCGAATATGAGTTTTTTAACGATATAAAATGTAAAAAGTTTGAACTCTTGACGTCAAGTTACAAATTCACCTTGAATCAGTCGATCATTTCTTAACAATGAATATTTAGTGAATGGAAGACTTAGCATCACATAACTTAGCTCCCTTTATATATGATTTTTTTTTAAATTTTGAATATTTTAAAATTAGTAAATTTTGAATATTTAATAAAATATATTGTGAAAACTTGGGATAATTATTTTAATACGAAAAGTCATTTTTGAATATATATATATATATATATGCTAACAAAGGGTTATAAGATCACATAGCATAACATGCATACATTCCTTTTTTCAACAACACAATCAAAGCTTCTTTGAAAGTTATATAACAATAATAATAATAATAATAATAATAATAATAATAATAAAGATTGGCTTTTCAAACTTAATCATATATATATATATATATACACAAAATGTTTGAGAGAGATACTGGGGTGTCTTTCTTTTACCATTTCTAAAAGATATATTTTTCAAAAAAATTAATATATTAAAATCATTCATTATTTTTATATTATTTACACAATTCGTTCATGTTAGCATTTCAAATTAAAATTAAAATTATTTATTTTATACAGTTTTTAATAAAATATATTATTTTTTTACAAAATATAATATCAAAATACTATTTAAATTAAAACTTAAATAATACACTACATTTCAAATCATTTTAAACTACAACGAAACAAATCTTACAAATTCAAATTGTTTTAAATATATTTTGCAAATATTTTAAAGTATAGAGTTTTTCAAGGTTGAATTTGGATCAAGAAATTGAGAATAGTACAAATATAAAAAATAATTAAAATAATGTTTTATGTGAAATTTGACAATTGTGTAACATGATTTCAAATACGAATTAAATTAAATAAAAAATAGATTTGATTTAATGATTTGATTTGTATATAAGTAAATAAATAGTAGTATTTTAAATAACGTACATCTCTTCGTCTAGTTAAAATGTATACATATTTAAATCGTTAAATTATAAAGTAAATATTTTTATTAAATAATTTATTTTTTTTACAAATATTTTTACTTTATATCACATCTTTACTTTTACACCAAAAAAACAAAGACAAAAATATTATTACACTATTTTTAAGTATCCACTATTTCTTTTTTATTATTTAAATGAAACTTTCAATACATAGTCAAGAGAGACAATATTTTGGACCAAAATTTGACATGAAATCAATATCATAACTTTTAAGTATTGGAGTCACCTCAATAAAAAAGAATATTAGTATGAGACAATTTACTAAAGAAAATAGAATATATATTATTATATATATATATATATATTGCATGGCCCATTCAAATCAAGTATTCTTTTGAATTTTCCCAAATAATAATAATAAAAATAAATAAATCAAATCATGCTTTTTTTTTTTCATCTTTCTTTTTTGCTTTTGTACCTTTTTCTTTTATCATTTTTTAAATAAATAAATAAAATTATAGGGTGTTACTTTTTGAGCATGTTTAAAACATCACCCTTTATTCCGAGATTGAAATCCAAAAATTCAAAATCAAATTTCTAAGTAAACAAAATTTAATAAAAATAAATGTTGGATCATTATGTAAATATCTATTGGATATAATGTTTTAAATTATTTTTTTTTTAACATAACTGAAAAATAAATATTAAATGTAATAGTAATACTTAGGGAAAAAAAAAATAGATATAATTTTAAATAATTGAAAACATAAGTAAGCAAAACCTATACGTACACCGATAATTGGATATAAGTCCCCAATTATATATATTAAAGATGGCATCTAGGAGCATTTTTTTAAAGCTCATTCAAAAGAATTTGTGTATGTGTTGATCCCTAAGATTAGTTTATGATCGATCATATAAATAAAGCGAGAGGGAATATATTAGATGTCATATTGGACGTGTTCACCGGACGCTGTCTCACTTATTTTTTTTTTGCAATTTATTTTCATTTCTATGGTTTATTCGTTTTAATCTATCGATGAATTTTTTATGGTGGTTTTGTAATAGGGCCTAAACCATGCAAGATTGACTTAATTTGTTTGAGTTTGGTTCTATTTATTGATTTATGTTTGAATAGTGATTTCGATATGATATATTGTAAGAATAAATAATATAATTTTATAGGAAATAACGATAATTTAAAGAAAAAATAAAAAAGAATAGGAGCTTTTATACCCTTTTTTTTTAATGTTTAAATTGCATATATAATTTTAGAGAATTAAGGGATTCAATCTGAATTTAATTTTTATAATTATATTGTTAGATGATAAAATACTATTACAGAAAATTAATTAATTGTTTTTAGGTTCAATCTGAAAATAATTCAAGATATAGTTTTATGAATGTGTTGTACCTACACTTGCAAATTTTAATTATTTTTTTATATAATTTGATTGTGACATTCATTATACTTTTAAGATTATTATGTTAAACAACATCAAATTTGAGTTGAATCATATACGAATTATGTGTAATCATTTTAAATTTTTATTTATTGAAAGATACACAATTTTGAGCAAACATATTTTTTTAAAAGTTTTTTTTTTGTTACTAAAATGGGTGTTAATTTTTCTTTTTAACAACACCTATTCCTTCAATTTGATATAGCGTAGCTGAATTTAGTATCCGATCCATTTTATTTCTTCCTTTTCTTGTAAGTATTTATTTCGTCACGAGTCTATTAATATTTTTTTGTAATAAAAAAAAAAAAACACCGACATATCCCTTTCGTAGCTCTTATCAATGTCTTTTATTTCTGTATGTGCCACTTATTATATTAATTTCTTTTTTGAAAAAGTATTATACATTTTGAATTTATTTTAAAAATTTTAATTTATTTTTTTTAATTTTAATTATACTAATTAGTTATTTCAATTTTAATTTAAAATTATTGTTATTAAATAATAATTATTTTTGGTAATATATTTTTAATTATATACTAATTATACACTGTATCTGGAACAGAGTAATACATTAATTAAAACCCCTGCTAAATATACTAAAGAAACTGATATTTTTGTTTCTAATTTTTTACCATTAATTTGAATTGACAAAACTTAAAATTTTAAAGTTAATCCAAACTGAAAACAAACAAACCACGCGGTGATGGTGAGTAGTCATCCATCATCTTCGACAGAAAACCCTAATTATTTAATTATTTATTTATTATATTATTATTATTATTATTTTCAAAGAAAGGAAACCCTAATTTTGAATTGTGATAAGTGGTGGATTAGTGGTCCTCACTCACACGTGAATCAACACTGATTTCACACAAGCCTCTCACACACACAGCAAAAAATAAATATAAATAAGTTCCGTAAGGATGGCAGGGTGGTGTAGGGATTAGACCTCTAATCGAGGTGATGGGTTCAAACTAAAATTCACATATAATAAATGTGTTATATTTAATTATGCACATATGTTAATTTTTGTCAATAAATATCAACTATTAACTTAAATAAATTGGTCGTAAATAAGAGAGGAATATCGTTTTTCATTATTGAAGAATTTGATTTGTGCGTCCTAAGATATTTAAATACTTCCTTTATTTTTTTAACTATGCAATTCTTAATTTTTTGTCAAAATGTTCTTTTTTTTTGGTAAAGATATCAAATTGTAATAATATATGTATACACAAAATACAAACACACATGTCAACAACAAATCTACCATTAAAAAAAAAAAGTTCAAATAGGTCCAAAATCTCTAATAAGCTTGGGCTTTGACCCATCTCAATTATGGAGGATTTAAAAGTAATTTTTTTATTTTTTATGTTATTGAATTAATTTAGTAAGAAATAGTGGTTGATTTGTAACATATGTAAAAACTTTGAGTGCTTAAAATAATGTTCCAAAATTCTTTCATGTTTTACTTTTAGTTTAAATAATGCTCAATCTATCTCATATCATTTGCAATAATTTTATATATATATATATATATATTAAATATTCTGTAATATTTCTAAAATAATAAATAATTGATCTTATTTTATTACATCATTCAAATAAAAATTATATATATTTTTTCTATCATTACATAATTTAACTTAAATTCTTCTACTAAATACAATTTACAGTTACCTAAGTTCTCACAGTACAAATCAAATATTGCACTGAATATAATTTTGATCATTTTTTTCCTCTACATTTCGTATGAAATAATAGTATAAATTGTATTTATAGAATATAGAAAAAGTAAGTAAAATAAATATATATAAAAATAAAAAATAAAACAATTAATATAATTAGAAATAATAGAAAACATTTAAAACAAGTATATTTTTTATGAAAAAAAAAACAACTATTTACAACACAAAAGCAACAGATATGTTTGCTTGTAGATTTTGGAGTTAGATTTGAAATTTTGGAGTAATAATTATTTTAAGTAATATAAATAAATATTGATGTAATTTTTTTAATTTAAATTAACTTTTACCGTAATATAAAAAAATTATTTGAATTCACACATAAAACAAGCATAACCAACATTAGTGCTATTGTAGAGTCTTATAGCTTTCAAAATTTTATTTAATTTAATTTTTTGTATTGTTATTATACTTCATAAATTAATAAAAATAATTATTGAATACAATATTTCGATCATAAAATATATATTAAACTCGATAAAATTGTAACTATAAATTAGTTAGAAATTGAAGCTATTAGAAAAAAAAAAAAATAATGTGTTTTGTTTGAAGAGTTAGTAGTTCATCGTCCATCGGATTTCTTCGATTGCTACTTGTAGTAGTTTGAAAATACCTTCTCCGATATTATTTATATCAAAAATATTTTTCATTTAAAAAAAACAAATAAATAAATAAAATTCTATTCATTTAAATCAGTAGTTTTTTTCAATGTATTGTATGTATTGAAGATCATTTTACAAATTTTTTTTATGTATCTTTATTCTTACGGAAAATTCGTTAGTACGAGAGCATATATATCAAAAATAATAATTGAAAAAATCCCCAAAGAAATTAAATCTAAGATCTCTCCAATTGAAAACATCTACAAAAAAATTTTTAAAGAGAGTTCAAATAACTATATAATATTCTTCATTATATTTTCATTATTTTTATATATTTCAATAACCTTAAATGAGATCAATTTTTTTTATCACAATTTCAGTATTGAACAACATGCTATTAAAAGTACATGCAAATGTTCTAAATTTCAAAATTTTAAGTGACAAGATAACTAGACAGTAGAAGAATAGTAAACTGAAAAAATAAAACATAGTTAAAATTTGTCAAAAAAAAAAAAAAAACAATAAATACATGTGAACTATGAAATCATAAACTTAAATAATATAAATGTTTATATAAATTTATAATAGAATTATTTTTAAAATTTTAATTTAAGTTAACTTGTCTTATAGGGTGTATTTCTTTGTGTTTGGCTAGAACAAATTTAATTTAAATAATATTAATACTTTATATATATATATAAACAGTGTGTTTTTTATCCCAAAAGTTAACTTTATAAGTTTTAATATTTAAACTCTATTTTTTAAAAAAAAAAAATTATTTCACAAAATATGTGATTATACATTATTTTAATATCCCTAATAATCCTCGCAATAACAAATAATCCTCGCAATAACAAATAAACACACCCGTCACGTGAGTATGCCATATAACAAGTACAAAAATAAAACAATAAAAAATAAAAAATCCCTCCTACACCATATAGTTCACACTTCACACCCTAATTCTGACAAATTCCTTTTCGATTTAATGATTCTTGACGAAGATAAGGTAAGCAGTAGTTAATTCGAGATAATCTAATTAAGGATCGTCGAAGCAAAATTAAGCCCCAAATTGCAGTACTATATACTGTGCGCAAACAACGACTATCTCTTCACTTCTAGTCAAGAAAGCGAAAGCAGGGGAGGAGGGGTCGCATCCGATCGAGGGTTTGGCGGTGCCGTTAAGGGGTACAGACGCCACGCCCCCATCGTGTCAGTTCTACTTATCTCCCTTTACTATTCTTTCATTTTCTCTACTGGTAATCCACCCCACCCCGCATTTCATGTATATATATGTGTGTGTGCAGTTTTCAGAATCGCCCGGGAAAAGACACAAGAAGTAAGATGTGAAAATCTGCTCTGCCTATGTAGAATTCTATCATGTTTTCAATTCGTTGTTGGGGTTTCCTGCATGATTAGTTTTGTGTACAACAATGGCATTTGGTACTCACATTCATTCCTATGGTTCTATTCTGTTATGTTCTGTTTGTTTTTATTAAATTAAATTAATGGATGGATATATGGGGATTCATCGGAATTGCATTTTCCTGAATATTTATTTTCTTTTTAATTTTGAACTTTTGTGTTCCTCGGCCTTAGTGTGTGTATTTTTGTGGATTGGATCATCCATCAAATGTGCTGTAGAACTATTTGAACCATCTCTTGTTTTAAGAAACTTTAATGTGTTATTTTATGGGATGATAGGGACAATCTTGCAGGAGGATCTCTCCCTCCCTGTTTTTTAATGGAGTTTTGGCTCCTCCTTTGTTTCGAAACTTTAAGCACTCATTCTTGATTGATTCAGTAGATGATGCGGTTTTAAAAATGACTGTTTGAATTGGCGCAGAATGATTCTTGATTGATTCAGTAGATGATGTGGTTTTAAAATGACTGTTTGCATTGGCTCAGATTGATGCGTAGCCTATTGCTGTTTAAGCCCATTTAAGCACGCTTTTTAGGTCATATCTGTGTGTATACATACATATATATATATAGCAAATTCGTAATTGAAAAGTCGCATTCGGGGCCTTCCGATTTAAAACTCAGCATTGCTCTAGAAGCCACTAGAAACTGGTTGAAGCAGATTTAATCATTGTCATTGTTCATTTGCTATCACATCTATCTCACTCACAATCACTTGGTTGCTCTCATATAACCTATTTCCGGAGGGTTGGTGATTAGCCGAGAGGTGGATCAGGTATTGTCGAACTCCGGTGGGTGGATTCATCACCCGATTTTGTTTTTTGGATTGTGTTGAAGAATTGACGCCTTGCAACCTTAATCCTTTTTAGAATTAATTTGAAATTGGCCATCTACTTGTGGTTTGAGGTGTCAATTGATGGTTTCTCTTTGGATATTAATGGTGTTATGCAATTATTCGGGGAAATCTTTTATGATTAGGGTTTAGGATTTGGTATTATATTCAGAAAGAATCATTTGTATTTGTAAGTTGATTTTCGTGGTGGAAGTAATCCAGGTGTTATACAAGGGTTTTTAGTTCCTTTTATCTTCTCGATCTTTCATTTTATGTATTTTCCTTCTTTTGGGGTTTTCTTGTAGGTTGAAACCTTGACGTTGGGCAAAAAGAATGACTGACGGAGAGAATGTTGAATCACGTATGCTGGTTTGGCTTTAAATGATCCATGTTATATTGTCGATGAAATTACCTCCTAGCATCTCCTGCTAATCGAATCTACCGTCTAAATTCTGTGGCACATTAATAGGATATCATATTCGGTAGATTCAACATATAAATTCTGTAGTTAATTTGCATCATTTCCCAAGTCTATAGAGTTGATGTTTATATTTACGAATGCATTTCATTGATGAAAGAAAAAAGGACTATATGTAATGTTGGTGAACACCATTATATTGCAGCTGAGCTTCTGGGATCGGATCCGACTTCTGAAACCCCTCCTGAACTTTTTGATGAAGTTAAGGTACCAGCTCATCGTTTTGATTGGATTTAGGATCATATATTTCCGTTTGTCCCATATTGCGAAGGTGTATTATTCTGAGTTCTGTTACTATGTTCGAGTGAGTCTGAATTGTTGTCTTTCAGTGTAGTCCAATTGTCTGCAAAAATATTTGAAAAAAAGAAGTATTGATTATTCAGAAGTTTTAAAAGCCAAGTGAGAATGAAAACCCCTTTTTCTATTTGCATATCGATCAATGATGGTTGCATTGTTTTTTCACAGATGCTTTTGGTTTTCTGTTACTATTGCAAAATGTAATCCCTTCCTCGTAGCATAAGAAGCATGAAATAGTCTATCTTATCACCATTTATATGATGTCAAATGGTGGATGACACTCGATTGGAATCTGTTTCTATGAATTAGAAACAGTTGTTTTCTACCACTAGAGTGTGTTTTTTTTATTGCCCCTTTCATTTTTCTTTTGAGCCAATTGTAGTAAAAGTTCAATCCTCAATAATTTTCGCTGTTCTGTTCCTCACAGAATGCTCGATTTTAAGGTTCAATAATTACTAGTTTTTTTTTTCAGGGGAAGGACGATGTTCCATCTGAGCCAATTTCTGCTGCATCACCTGTGAGTGATAATGCATCGCGAGATCAACATGTTGATCACTCATCAGCTTTGAAACAGGTTATTCGTCCTTCCACTAACCGAGGTAATTATTATTTTCTATCAAGGTGAACTTTGGAGTATATCGAACTTTAAATTGGTTTTCTTTTTCATAGTATGCAACTAGGAAGTGCCGGAAAAACCTGGAGTTTACATGTGTTTTGGTTTTCCCGACAATTATAATGCATTCGCGACCCTGTTTTTTGTGGTTTTGGCATTCGACTCATCATGAACTGTGTCCCGTTGTTCATTAGTTCTTTGTGGTATTCTCCTGTGTGTAGTATTAATCCCTTTTCTCTGTAGGATACAATGGGCCATTTGCGCATCCGAGGTCCACTCATATTTTTAGCAGGCCAGCCGGTACCAGGAAGCCAAGTGGATATTCCTTTGTTAGAACAAACAACAATCAATTTGACCGAACCCTGGATTTTCCATCAAATCCTAACTTAAAACAATCTTCTGATTCTCCAAAAACTGTTCATCAAAGTATGCCCGAGAAGCCACCGAGCAAGGTATATATGAATGGAATGCTTTAAGTGAGTTCAAGAAAAATATCGTATGTTTGAATCGTATCAAAATTCATATTGGAAAACTCTTGATTGATCGTTCCTTTTACATTGCAGACTTAACCGAATGTTTTTTATTTTCAACGTTGCAGATTGGTTCTAATGCCCGATCAAGTAGCCCTGTGGATTACCAATCAAACCATAGAGCCGGTTATGACAGAGGCCGGTACAATTCACATGAAAGTGATGGCCGAAATGGATCACTAACCAATTTTACATGCGGCCGTGGCCCGAGGTTTTACAGTGGTAGGAATAATTTATCAAAGTCTGGTGAGGCTGCACGACTGGTGCTAGAACCAGGAAGGTATAACTATAACTCAGAAGATTTTCCAGTAGAGTACGAGGATGCGATCTTTTTCATGATAAAGCCTGTCAACGAGGACGACGTTCACAAAGCCATCAAATACAATGTTTGGTCGAGCACCCCGAACGGTAATAAGAAACTCGATGCTGCTTTCGAGGAATACGAAGCTAAAAGCATTGAGACGGGGAAAGAGTGTCCGGTATTGCTATTTTTTTCAGTAAGCTCGTTGCTCTTCTTTTCCTTTCTTTTCTCCGCCATTACATGGTAAAAGTTATCGCCATCTTTATAAATTCCTTACCCTTACCTTCAGGTGAACAAGAGCGGACAGACGGTGGGGGTTGCCGAGATGATCGGGCCAGTAGACTTCGCCAAAGATTTGAACTTCTGGCTAACCAAAGACTGGCAAGGGTTCTTTCCCATTACATGGCATATAATTAAAGATGTCCCGAATGCAGTTTTTCGGCACATTGACCCCGACAACAGCGAGAATAAGATCATCACTCACAGATGGGACACGGGCAAGGTACTGCTGTTTTAGTTTTCTGCTAAGATTAGAAAAAAAGTCGACGCTAAATGTGACATGAGAATTCGTACTTTTTTGACAGATTGGATTCAAACAAGGGCTCGAAATGCTGAGAATAATGAAGAGCTACTCTTCGACAACGTCCATACTCGACGACTTTGGTTACTATGAGAATCGAGAAAAGGGCCTCAGAGCGAGGAGGATAGCCGAAACTCGAGGAGAAGCTAGATCAGCAGAAGGAGATAATGGTAGCCGGTAGGTGTCTCTTTCTTTCGGCATTTGATCGATCGGGTTTGGTTTTAAACAACGGATATTGATGATCGTGAAATGGCTGCTACTTTGTCTTCTTCGAATTCTTTTGATATTTATTCGATGTTAGAGCAGCAGCAACAGCAACCTGCAGAGTGAAGGTACGAACTCAAATTGAGTACTCTTCGAACAATTTCTTAGTTTCTTTTTGTTTAAGTTCGGTTCAGTTTGGTTCGATTAGTTCATATTGAACACCCAAGTTTGATTTATAAAAAAAACTATTCTTTTAATTATTTTCAGCTATTTTTCATTTTAGTAAATATTACTCTATCCGTTCCATTTAAATTGTATATTTTAGCTTAGGCATAGAAAATAATTTGCCGAAAATAATTATAGATTAAAATACTACTAACCAATTTTTTCCAATATTACTAAGTAATAATGCATGCTATAGAATATATAGAGAATACTTTACTAGCAGTTTATTTTCAAGGCTTTTACTTGTTAAATAAAATATTTATGCATTCATATACGGGGGGTTTTACTTATAAAATAAATAAAGAAATTATTTTTGTCTCATTGTAAATCATAATAATTAATTAAAAACTAATAATATATATATTCATAGAACTTATCAAGATTTTACTATTTTAACTTTATTTTTTCTAAAAAAAAAAATCAAATCAGATACTTAATTTTCATTTATTTTATTATACTAAAATTTAATTTTACATTCAAAATATCACATTAATACACATTTATATCACATCAAATAACTATTTTAATTCAAAATTTTACTATTCAAAAGTCAAAACCTCAAGTAAATGCCCCAGAATTTTAACATTTGCGAGATTTCTAATCAGATGGTGAGCATCAAGCAATACAAGCATAAACTATATAGTTAATTAGAATATAGACGTTATGGAATGAATTATACAATGGAATGATATGTTTTTTTGAAATAAAATTATTTGATTTCGTTATTTAAATAAAATTTAATTGTGTGATTGATATTAAAGTGTTATATTTGGTATTGAGTGAAACATGTTTTGGAATTTTGGTATTCAAATACCAAAATTAATTTTGGGCACTGAAATTGAAATTGGCAAGGGAAGTAATAAGAGGTTTAATTCTCTACCCAAAAATAAGATATATTAGACCGTCTCTTTTCAAATTTCAAAATAAATATGTATATTACTATATTTGGTTTTATGTAAAATTGGTATTTTTATTCAAAATTTACTGTAGATAATACTTTAATATAATATTTTATGTGAATAAATATTTTTTTTTTTATCGTAAATTGAATAGTAATAGTAATTTAAATTTAAAACTTAAACTAAACATAACCCACTAGAACCACAATACAAAATTTTAAATACATTGTCTGGCAATGAATAATCTGGTGGTGGTGGCAAACCCAGCGTCCAAATTTACCTATCACATTATCAAAAATATATATATATATATTACTTCAATTATATTTGTTAAATTTTAATAAATACACTCTTTAAAAAAATTTAAGTAAGATAAACTTCACTAATAAAAATACAGCTTGTTTAGTTTTTATTTAAAACTAAAATAATAGTTTGAATTTTAGTCTAAATGATACATTGATTTGATGTTGGGTAAAAAATAAAATAATATTTTTTATTAAAATTTAAAAAAAAAAAAAATTAGAATAAAAAAACAAACACACCCATCACCGTTAATCTACCATAATAATAATAATAATAATAAGTCAAGAACAAAATCAAGGTAGTCAAAATGTAAGGGATATATTTTTAGTCATTAAAATAATATTTTTCAACGGACCGTTGAAAGACAGCTCAGAGTGGGCTGGGCTGAAGAACAAGAAGAAGAACAATTGACGAATATATATATATATATATTATATAAATAGAAATACGAAGCCGAAGCCGAAGCCGAAGCCGAAGGGAAGGGAAGGAAAGGGGAAAACTGAACCTGAAACTGAGAGACTCATCACTGAAGGCGGTGCTGCTGCTGCTTGCTTCATTGATTTGATGGCGAGGAGACTCGATGAGGACTACGATTACCTATTCAAGATCGTCTTGATCGGAGATTCCGGCGTCGGCAAGTCCAACTTGCTCTCCCGCTTCACGCGCAACGAGTTCTGTTTGGAATCCAAATCCACCATCGGCGTCGAGTTCGCCACTCGTACTCTTCAGGTGATTTGATTTTAGACCGCATCTATTTTTGGCATGATTTGATTTGATTTGATTGTTGAGGAAAAGAGGATCGAGGACAAAAGGATCGGCGTTCTTCGCTGATATATATATATATATGTTTGTGTATTTTCCTTCACTGTTGTTGGTGGGAGAAGAAATGTGTTTTATTTAGTTGGAATTCAGCGAGATTTGGTGCTTTGATGTGATCTCTGATCGGCGATTATCGATTCCTGGATCTGATCTCGTAGGGTTGAAGTACTACTGCCTGGAGTAGTTAATGAATTTTTCAGTTCGTCTTTCTCTTGTGTGTTGAGGAGATTCTTAATTGCACTCTGATTTTGCATTTGTAGCTTACTAGCTTCGGTATCAAAATGTTAGGTTATGATCATATAATGTCGGTTGGATTTCTGAGGAGTGGTAAATCCCTGTGTTGATTTAGGAACTATCTGCTTAATTACGTAATTTCAAGTGGAACAATTACCAGATGCATTTCTTTCCGCCATGAATGCCGATTGGAAAAGCTTGAATACAGCACACAGAGATCTTCATTGCCCTTTCTTTGTACATGGAATGAAGCCTCCATGTGTTCTTAATAATTTGATCTTCGAGCAATATTTGATGTGCTTCTTGGTGGTTAACTCAATAATATTTAAATAAATAAATAGTGTGTATTTCTTTAAGCCTAAGTTTTTAAGTGAGATAGTTATTTTTAACATAGTATCAAAGCCGGGAAGCTCTGAATTCGAGTCACACAACAACCTATTCTTCATCGTCCACATACAATATTCGTATTTTTCATAAATTCACCTTGTACATTTGGGAGTGTTAATTGTTTTTTCATAGTAATTTGAGTTTTAGGTTAAATAGTATTCTAATGTGAGGTTTTGACAGGTTTTGATTGGAAATTTTTGTAGTAATTTGAGTTTTAGGCTAAATAGTATTCTAATGTGATGTTTTGTCAGGTACTAATATTTTTTTTATTGGGAACAGTGCTGATTGAATAGTAAAATCTTTTATTTGAAAAAAAAAACATACTCTTAGTTTTTAGGTGATATTGTCATTTTGGTATCAGAGTCCAGATGTTTTGTATTGTCTACATGTAAGATTTGTACGAGGGAACTTGTTGGTTAACTCTATAATATATAAACAAGTAGTTATTATTTTTTTGCAACTTAAGTTTGTAAGTGAAATGGTCGTTTAATATTTGTTTTTGAGTGAATTTTTTTGGGTTAATCCGCAGGTCGATGGGAAAACAATAAAAGCTCAGATATGGGACACGGCGGGGCAAGAGAGATACCGCGCAATAACAAGCGCATACTACCGCGGCGCGCTCGGAGCAATTCTTGTGTACGACGTTACAAAGCCAATCACATTCGAGAACGTGAGCCGGTGGTTGAAGGAGCTGAGGGATCACGCGGACGCCAACATCGTTATAATGCTGATCGGAAACAAGACCGATCTGAAACACCTCAGAGCAGTGTCGACCGAGGACGCTCAAGGCTATGCTGAAAGGGAGGGGCTCTCGTACATCGAAACGTCCGCCCTCGACGCCACCAACGTCGAGAGCGCTTTCCACCTCATCCTTTCGGAGATTCACAGGATCATCAGCAAGAAGTCGCTTCCCTCGAGCGAATCTGCGACGAGCGTCAAAGAAGGGACGACCCTCGTCGTCGGGCCTCAAGACGGCGCCGGAAAGAGGGCTTGCTGCTCTGGTTCCTGATTCTCAGGTCAGCCGGACTAACTTCTTCCTTCTTCCATAGCTGTCTTACCTTTTGGTGTTTTTTGATTGTTTTGAATCTTGTGTTTTTATGGTTTTAAGATTATTTCAGTTGTTTGATTCTTAAATGTTATTTTAAGATTTTGGCGATTTGTTATATTGGATTGGATGGATCATTCAAAATTTTTTATTCATGGATTTGTGCTTAAAATCGTTTCTTTTGCAATGCTGTATGAAAATTTATTTGTAAGATCTTAAGATTGGTTATATATATATATAGATATGCTTTTCTTTTCTTTTCTTTTTCTTTCTATATTTATATATATATATATATATATATATATATATTATGGGTGTTTCTTTTGTACTTTGATTTGGGCTTTAAACATTAGTTTTGGGTAATTTTAACAATGGGTTTGAATGTAATATTTTGCACGACAAAATGTTGTACACTTGCAGGAAATTAAGGGATTACATTTGCATAGGAACCAGAGTATCCAAAACTTCATTTTACTATCAAATTGGGGATTAATATGGGTAAGTGTCTCTGGATTGGATTTGAATTTTGAATTTAAATAATAATAATAATAAAAAAAAAAAAAGAATTGAAATAATACTTTTTTTAATATTTTAAAATGTTACAGCATTTTTTAAATACAATTGGATGAAATTACTGTGCAATCTGACCGGAAGAAAGGAGTTAGGTTGTGACACGTTGGAAAAAATGTGTGTATCGAAGCTTTTTTTTTTTTTTTTTTTTTTTTTCTCTTGTATCATTGTATCTGTTCTTTTTACCCCCTCCACCTGATTTTTCAAATTTTAAATATATATAAATATTAAAAGTAAATTCATTAATTCTAACATTTTAAAATATTTTTAGTTAAATTACAAATATATTATTATACATATAATTACTTCATATTAAAAGACAAAAATATAAAAAAAATTTACTCCATTCTATTAATTAATAAAATATTAGTATTATCTTTTAATTTATTATAAAATCCCAAAAAATCACATTGAACTTGAACAAGGGAGTATTTTAGAACAAACGCACAAAAAGAAAAGCTTAAATTATACCCACGGCCACGGCCTATTTTTACAAAATATCAATTTTTTTTTATTTTAGTCAGTTCTATAACAAAATATCTATTTTATTTTTTAGTAATTGTACTATCTAACTTAATATTACAAATACCCTAACAACTTGCAATATTTTACACAAATGTCATTACATTTATATCACACAATACTAATAAGATTATTTTAGTCATTTTTACTTTATTTTTACTACATCCTAATATAATATTAATATTTCTAAAATTACATATAAAAAAACAAACAGATATTTAGTTATGAGACGAAAGCAGTAGTTGGAGTTCAAACCCCAACTTAATCTTAAGCCCAATTGATCTATTTACACTTATTCAAATCAAATAATATTAAACAGTTATTTATATACATTAATTTACTATTTACCTTTATATAATCTCAACCACACAATTTAAATTAAATTTATGTTTTGTTGTAGGTAAATCCAACACTCTTTCAATGATTTACATAATAAAATTCTTTTTACATAGAAGTAAGGAGATAAGACACTTATATTTTACATAAAATGTAACTTTCTCAATTTTAAATGTAAAGTCAAACTAAATAATATTCCCTCCATCCCAAATAAGATGCAACATTTATTTTTGGCACCCGTTTTTAGGTGGGTAGTATTAAGTAGGATAATTTAGAAATTAGGTGATACGATGGAGAGAGAAATATATATTTTATTTGGATGATGTGAGTGAATAAAGTGTGGGGTAGGGATTAAGTATAATTAATTATTTTCTATTTTGGAAATATTGTCGGGTGTTTGAGACACACCAAAAAAATGAAATGTTGCATGTGTTTGAGGCGGAGAAAGTAGTATACAACATCTTTTTAATTATTATTCAATATCTTTGATTATTATTACAGTAATAATAATAATAATAATAATAATAATAATAATAATCATATCTTATTCTATATTTCTCTAATTTACATCTATAATCAACATACATTAAATTATATTAATTTACTATTTATTCATACTATAATCTAAATCGCACACTTTAAATTAAAATTTCATTTTATTTTATGAGGTAAATCCAATATTGTATTTCAATAATAAAATATTTCTAATCAAAGCAAAGAAATAAAATTCTTATATTATATATATATATATATATTGTAACATTAATGTAACATCTAACTAAATAATACGTGAAACCTTTTTATTTAATAATTTTTCAATATCTCTGATAATAATAATAATAACAATATCTTATTGTATATTTATCTAATTTACAATATCTATAATCAACATATATTATATTATTAATTTACTAATTTTCCAAATATAATCTCAACTACGCATCTTAAATTGAAATTAAATTTTATTGTATGAGGTAAATCTGACATTTTATTTCAATAATTGACCTAATAAAATTCTTTCTATATAAAAGTAAAGAAAGAAAACTCGTATACTTTACATATATTATAATTTTTTTCAATTTCAAATGTAACGCCTTACTATATAATTATATGATACCTTTTAAAATAGTTATTACTTAATATATTTTTTTTATTATGATGATAATAATTATAAAATTATCAAAATTCTAAAAGAAATTCCGACTAAAATGACAAAAATAGAGTTGACAAATTCAAAAGAAGTAAAAATTTATTTGGTTGTGATTTAAAATTAAATTATTAATTTAAATTTTTATTTAAATAATATTTTAAAGAATATTTTATAAAAAATAATATATTTTTATTGAAAATATTGTCAAATAAATAATGTTAAATTTTGATTTCAAACAATAAAAGAACAAATTATATATTGTTATTTTCTCTAAAAACAAATGTACTGTCCTTTTTAAGCTTGTATTTATCTTTTATGAAATATAATTATTTTATATACTCTATTTAGTTACAATTTTTATTTGGTATTATATAATTTTCAATTTCAAATATATAAGTATAAATATATTTATTCTTTTTTAGTAAATATTATAAATATCATTTAATTTATATTTATTTACGTGATTATTATTAAATCAAACTAAAATATAATGATAAAACTATCTATTAATTATCATTTAAATACAATATTTTAAAAATTTCGGCCAAAATAAATATACATCCAACAAATAAAGAAAGT
Source organism: Andrographis paniculata (assembly GCF_009805555.1). Classification (NCBI taxonomy): domain Eukaryota; kingdom Viridiplantae; phylum Streptophyta; class Magnoliopsida; order Lamiales; family Acanthaceae; genus Andrographis; species Andrographis paniculata. Next base: position 5,589,762 of record NW_026137402.1, read on the forward strand.
AATTAATACTACATTCGTCATTAAAATGTAATACAAATTAATAAAAAATTATAAAAATACATCAATATAATACTAATAAAAGAATATTTATATAAAAAAATTATATAAATATAAAAATATTTTTAATGTTAAGTATATATAATTGTGACTTTTAGAAGTGGACTGAGATAGCTCCGTTTCATTCAATTTTATTTGATTTTTTTATTTTCACGCTGTCTATATATTTTACCCCCTCCGTCCCAGATACCATGTCCAAGTTGCCGTTTTTGTCGGTCCCACGTACAGTGTCACTTTCTTTTTTGGAAAATGATTACACACTTTAATTTCATTTTAAATTTTTAAATTTTATTTTTTTTAATTTTAATTAAACTAATTAGTTATCAATCTTAATTTATAATTATTTATATTATATGATAATTATTTTTACTAATACATTCTTAATCATCTATTAATTATACAGACAGGGTATCAGACACGGTATCTGGGACTAAGGGAGTATTTTGATTCTACCTTTAAATTTACAATAATTTTATAAATTTCATTTAAAAGTATACGATAAATAAGAGAATTATATAAATTTTTAAAATCTTATTTTAAGAAATAGCAAAAAAGATTTTGATTAAGAAAATGTGACATAATTTATTAATTTTTGAGGGGTGAACATGAAAAAGGAAAATTTCTCCTGAAATTTGGATTTATTGGCTGGCGACAGGCTGTCAGCAGCAAACACTTTCTCTCTCTCTTGAAGACTACTCCGCTCTACATCCATTGTTTTGTTTCCATTGTTGGTCCTCTATTTGCTTTCTCTCTTGCTGCCTACTGCTTTGCTTTACCCCTTCATTTTGCTCTGCGCTTTCTCTGTGGCTAGGGTTTGCTTGACATTTTCCTGCTGGATTTCAGATTCACCGCTCGGATCGTTGTTTCGCAGGTTATTTTTGGTGGTTTCCGATTTGGTGCTTTTTGTATTTTTGGAAATTTGAAGTTCTGGTTGGTGTTGTTGAGTTGTTTTTGAGTTGGAGTGTTGGTTTTTAAGTTGCATTTTGGTTCAAATGCGTGGATTTCGCTGTTTCTTAATCTGTGGGTGTTCCGGTTGTTGCATGTCAATTGTCACCGCTTAGGAGCTTTTTGATGGAATTTGTCGCGTTGTGGTTTGATTGATGTCTTGTTGAATGAAATTGGAGTTTTTTGTTGAACCGACACGGTGATTAGGTTGTTGCTGGCGTGTTGGCGGTGGTGTTTGTTAGTGAAAGAAAGGAAATTTTTAAGTGGATTGGATGAACTAGATTGAATTAGGTGACTTGAGATATATGAAGACTATAGAGTATTTACTTACTGATCATTCGTAATTTCGAAATTTGTTGTATTTTTTGGTGGTGGAACTATTTTGAGCACTGCCGAATTATTCCTTTCTTTACAAATTGTTGATTTAACTATTTCAGAAGTTTTTAGAAATGCTAAGAACAATGGAAGTTCTTAGTTTGGTTGTATGACATTATTCCCTTAGATTGTGGTCTGTGTCTGTACTTTTGTCGTTCTTAGGTAATGTGATTTGCATAAATTATAACTAGGGAAAACAGTGGCATAGTTGCTTGAATATAGGCTAATGAAATTCAGTTGCGAAATGCTTGCTTTGGTGTGTATAAATTTTGAATGAAGAATGGATGTTGGATGCAGCTTTCGGAATTATGAAGGATATTTGCATGTAAATCAGTTAGGTTCGTTATTGAGTCGTTACTGTCTTGCCACGTTGAATGTTTGTGGAGCTTCGGAATGAAATCTTTTCGTGGTATAGTGACAGCTAGATGGAAAATTCGAAAGTTAGATCATAATAGTGATCGAGATATCTATAATTTCGGAAACAACATCTTTTGTCGTGACTCGTATTTTTGGGTAATTTTTTACCACGTGGATCCTCTTCTTAATCTATTTACCAATTAGATGTGGCCTATGGCGCAACCACATGTAAATATTATTTATGTTACCTTTTTTGCTGAGTCGTCCGTTGTAATATGCCGAGATCATTTATCCTACTTTAACACAAACTGTTTAGTGTTGAGATAGAAAAGGTTTGGCTAAGAAGATTTCTTGCTTTCTTTCTGACTTTCACACCTTTTACGCTTCTCGACATTATGTATGGATTACTATTGTGACATGGCAGCCTGCCACTCTATTTCATCCGTGCATATGTCCAATTTCAGATAACAAAAATCATTAATAACGATTCCATTTAGTCAATAGTTCCGTACAATTGCTTTCTCATTCTCCTTTTTCTTAATTTATGATGATCTTAATACATGACTATGTAATATATTTTATAATATACTTGATGAAATAAATATACATTGTTGAATATCATATTCACTGGATTTTACGGAGGAAGAATTGTCTTTTTAACTTCTCACAACACATATTGTTATTATGAATATACAAAGGGAACGGATTCTTCTTTTTCTATAAGAACACGAGTATGTATACGTCATTTCTCATGAATTGTAACCTTGCGCGGTAAATTGTTATTTTCTACATCCTCACATTACTGGTTTTCACGCAGGATTTGGTTGGTTAGTCGCGCACTTCAAGTGGTTGGAAAGTTATTTCACTTCTTTGCTAGAGGAGCACCAGATAATCGGTTTCTCTGTGGCTTTACATGATATTTTGAAGTTGATTGTCGGCTGGCCTTCTCTTTCGAAGGTATCTTGTCGTTTGTGGAGGGTTTTCTTGTGTCCATGCTGGCGGAGAGCATGCGTGGAACCCGTAATTTGGGTAATGCCCCTGACAAGAGTCGTTGCTGATGCACTCGGTGTGGTAACCGTTTGTCTTGTTGCCATATTGGTACTTCTCGGCGTCCTATGCATTTTGTATTCATTATACCTCCGCAGTCTGATCCATGGACAAGCTCTGGCTCCGCTTACTTACTTCAGCGGTCCGTGGATCATCAAAATCTTATTCATCATTCTCGCCATGTGGTGGGGGGCCTGTGAAATTGCTCGGTTGAGTCTATTGAGGCATAAAGGGAAGTTCTTGGGCAAGCTCACTCATCAATGGCAGCAAAATGTTTGCAAAGGGTACATAATCTCGAACCTAGGATTTTCCGAGCCTTGTTTGTTTATTACTCTCACGTTTCTCCTCCGCGCATCTCTGCAAATTCCCGGAGCGTTAAGTCGGATGTGGAACAGGAAAACTACCGGCTTTGTTCTTCTTTATTGCTTGCCGATGTGCATTCTTCAGATTACGGTTATTTCCGTTGTCCCGAAATATAAGGAGGAGCTTCGTCCAAGAATCCCGTCTTATTTCTTTGAAGCGGCATCGTCCCCGAGATCTGCCGACGATATCGTCCACTGCACTTACCCGCTGTTGAGTACAATCTTGACCGGTCTTTTCGCTACGGTATTGACGGCTTACTTCTTCTGGCTCGGGCGGCGAATCCTTCATTTGGTCATCAGTATGCGTTTGCGTAAAAGGGTTTACGCATTGATCGTCTCGATTTCGGGCCTTTTCCCGTTGAGAGCTATTCTGCTCGGCTTATCCATCCTCGCGGATCCGGGAGACGTCTTGTTCGACGCCATTTCGTTCTTGTCTTTTCTATTGTTTTTTTGCAGCATGGGTATGATTATCTGCATAGTTATATACCTACCGATTGCCGATTCTTTATCCTTGAGGCGTCTGCAAATAGATTCGGAGGCGGGAAGACAAGCCTGCGGCGGGTATGATGAGTCGAGCTCTTTGATTGGCGGTCGGAGCCCGGTCGAAGGAAGCGCAAGAAACTCAGCCGGACAGGGTTCGATATCATTTCATCATGCCGGGGATGACGATGGAGTAGAACCTCCTCTGCCGGTCTCGGATGCAGGTTTTGTGGAGCTGAACCTGTTTAATTCTAGCATGCATTCGAGCCCGCCTGGCTCGCCGAGTCTCGACGGTTGGCCTGCCACCGGAGGCCGCCGCAGTGGCGGCGGCGGCTAGCTAGCTAACATTTTTGTGACGACCTGGAAACTTTGTTGTAAAGGATCTTTAGCTTTGAAATAATCTGATTTCTAATTTTGGTTTTGAAGATGATCCTTATGGGTATACCCAAATATCATATCGAATTTCGGTACGATAAAAGTACGCAGAAACTAAAGTTTCGATAATGTATATGCAGTTATATGGAAATCTAATGAAGATAATATGCTGAAGAGATTTAATGAATAAAAAAAATATATAAATAAAAATAATAATTATATATAATATATTATTTTTTTAAAAAAAATATATAAAAATATATTATGTAAAAGAAGATCTCCATCTTTACACAATAAAAAAGAAATGTTCAAAAGGGCAGAAGACGACGACCGTTGACCAATAGAGGGGCAAAGTTGTAAAATGACAGGTGGGAACGACCGTGGCCGCCGCCAGCTCCCCACAGTTTCTAGTCTCTTCTTTTCATCTGACTGCCAAACTCAAAGCAAAGTCCCCTTCTTCCCTTCTCTTGCAACGCCAGATTCAGATTCTTCCTTCTTCTTGAGCTTGCTTGCTACTTCTTGGTGATTCAATGGCGTCGTTCAATGAAGCTCCCCCCGGCGATGCCAAGTCCGGCGAGAAGATCTTCAAGACTAAGTGCGCGCAGTGCCACACCGTCGATAAAGGCGCCGGCCACAAACAAGGTTTTCTCCTGAACGCTCTTCTTCAATCGCTTGCTGGACTTTGATTTCCTCTTCTCTATATTGATCTATGCGTGCGTCGAAATTTGTTGTGCTTATATGTATCTTTGTTTGATTGGATCCAGGAGCCTTAGATAGAATTCAAAGATTTATTATTCGGCGATTTATATTTTTTTGAAGTTTTAGGAACTGTGTTGTTTCGATTTTCTGATGTTCCTCTATGAATTATTGCAAATTCGTAGTCGCATCATCTGGAATTCGGAATGCATTCTTTATTTGATTGGAAATATTAGGAGAACTATCAAACAATTTGGCAAAATAAATCCATGTTTTGATTGTATTGATTTGTTGAGTCTTAAGAGAATATTCTCATTATGTGAACCTGCAGGTCCAAACTTGAATGGCCTCTTTGGAAGGCAATCTGGGACTACTCCTGGTTATTCTTACTCGGCGGCAAATAAGAACATGGCTGTAATCTGGGAAGAAAAGACACTTTACGACTACTTGTTGAATCCTAAGAAGGTAATCATGCTAGTGATAGTGTGTAATTAATTGGATGACCTCTCGATATCTGAGACATTGTTTCTCCATAGTGTCTCTGGCTTCTATCGATCATTGTATTCTAGATTATGAATATACATACACCTATTTGTATATTTCCATGTTTATAGTGTTTTACAGTATATTTGTCTTCATGGACTTGATTTCTATTGCCCCGGAATTTGTGTTCTAGTGATTTTGTTTATGAAATTATTTATCGTATTCTCTTTTTCGATAAACCTATTGAATCTGCATAGCTATTTAATTTACACATTCCCATTTTTCCGTTGATCCGAGATGATCCTGATAAAAGCAATCTCTATTTAATATTTGGTGCACATACATACTCATGACATCGATATGAAATTATTCTCACAGTAAATGTATCCCACAACACAAGTGCATTTTTGTGAATACCTTGTAAAGTAAGTAGTGCTACTATACCCTGCTGTTTATATTGAAGGTGTGCGATCATTTTATAGGAACATGCTCTTTGGTTATCTTAGATTTTTGTTGTACAAATTTTACATGTCATCTCTCACTTCCACGAGATGAGAGGTGGAAGATAGAGCTTTTAGAGATCAGATTTTCGTGTTACTAAACAGACCTTTCCTTTCTGAGCTATTGGCATCACAAATATGCAAATATGGACAGATAGATATACAAAATTTTGTGATCCTATTATCTATGTTAGTTCTTTATTTACTCTAGCTTTACATGTGTTGATGCCTCTTCTTTTGTGAAATTTCTTGCGTAGTAATGATAATCGGGATGGTTTCTCAAGTGGACACTATTTTTTTGGTGCAGTACATTCCTGGAACCAAGATGGTCTTCCCTGGATTGAAAAAACCTCAAGATCGTGCTGATTTAATTGCTTATCTCAAGGATTCTACTGCTTGATCACATTTATCTGAAGAGAGCATGTCACATTTTTCTACCTTTTGAAGGTATACTTACTCATTTGTTTGTCCCGTAGGGAAGTTTCTTCAGGCAAACAATAGCAACTAGTACTTGAAGAAATAAGATTGCCGTATTCATTTACATGCCCCGCTGTTTATTAATACCAGCAGCTAGTAATTTTGCTGCATAAGATGGCTCTGATTTTCCCCTCATTTATTGAATACATGTTACAACAATTTAATAAATCTCACCTTTTTCATTGATAACTTCTTTGTATGAATGATAATAATGCTGTTCGATTCTCTTGTTACATACACTATTTGGGATTGGGTGAGCTGAAAACTCTGTGATTTCTGTGTTATTAAAGAGCTGTAGCAGTATGTTTACTAGTTTGTTTTCATCTATCACGGCTTCCAAATCTAGAGGGACACTTAGAGTTATAATGTTCGATAAAGGATGTTCTTGGAACACTAGAATGGTGTAGAGATCTGTAATAGAGTTTACAGATTTCTAACATGATCTATAGGATTGAGTGAATCTCTAACATTCATGAGATGCGACGGTTTAGATATTAGCCATGATAAAAGGGCGAGGCGTTGTAGGAAAAGGACTTACAAGTGCAATTTCATGACAATATGCTAAATGAGAGTGTGCGGATAGCAATTAAGACATGATCATACGTTGAATTATTACTGCTATGATAAGTTTTGTCATCATGATGTTGATAACAAGATGGTCGTGCTACTTAACAAAATTGTAGTCGTGCTAAATGAGATGACAATCTTATTGTTGGATTAGACAGTTTTTTTGTTGATTCATAGAACGATTTTGTTGTTGGAAAGAAATGATTCATCATAAGACATCAAAACACATAAGGCTTCAACGACACGAAGAAATTGGAGTGATATTAAACGATTTGCTTATCACAATAGGATATATGTGTGATACCCCGGACATAATAGAGATAGTAGAATTTAAGTAGATCGATTAGATTGTTGGGTAAGTATGAAAGAGGAAGAAAAGGAACGCGAAGGATTGTGTCCATATGGGAAACACAAACAAGGCCACCCCTCTCTATTAATGATTTGGTTCCAATAATAATAAATGGACCATTTGAAATATGGATTGGATAGGAATGATCGATGAGGTGAATTTCAGTGAGTCTCACACTTCTTCTGTTCCACCATCTCAGCCACCACAATTCAAATATGTAGTGGATCAAAAGAAATCAAGCTTAAATTTTAAAAGTAAGTTTTTGTTGTAACGGTTTTAAAGGAGATCAAAAGGGCCTATAATTCAAGAAGATCATCATGGGCAATGGAAAAAACAATTACAAGGTGGTTACAATGATTAAGTGATGTAGTATAAAATATGGATTTATTGACCACTACTTTCATTCTTACGAAAATAATATTAAATGGCCGTTAGTCTATCAGTTAAAGGCAAGACAAGACAGTGATCGTGAGACTATGGGTTCAAATTTCGATTCCTCCAAGTCACATATGGTTTGTTTAACTTGATTTGTCGGGCTTACTTTACGGGCTATTAGATTTTCCGTCTTTTCTTTGATTGATTTATCTTATATTTTCTCAAATATATCATATACTACTGGAGATTTGCATCGAATTGCCCGAGAATCTAAAAATCCTCCCGACGAGATGTTTAAGGCCAAAAATCGAATTTTTCAGGCCAACACTAGTCAAGCATTCTAATATATACATATACATACATACAAAAAAATTCTCTCCTCTAAAACACCTATTTCTTATCTCCTACTATTTCAAAAACAGGATCAGACACCTTGGCGCCGTTGGTTTGCTTCTCTCTGGCGGCGGCGGCGGCATCTGACCAATGTTCCGGCGATGTAAATTTAAGGTCAATGCTGGTTTTTCTATTGAAGTGTAGCGGAGGGCTGCCGCCGTCCATGTCCATAATTGAATAAGGGAATGCAGACAATCCCGGCCCCGAGGCTGTCGCCTGAGGATCGCTCATTCCCCCGAACTTCAACTCAATGTACTCAGATGGATCCGACGGTGATGGCGAATCAAGATCACGCCTTTTGTCGTGTTCAGATGGCTCGGGCTCGTTGTTTTGCATGTACCCTTTTGGAAGTTCGATCGTGTAACAAGAATCGTCGTCCTCAGGATTGTATTCGTCGAGGTTGCACATCGACTGCCGGCTCCATTTCTGAACACAAGTAAACTTCAATTTTTAACTGAGATGATCATTTTTCATGATATCAGATACGGAAATCCCGTGTTCGAATCCCACTATCCGTAACAAAATATCGTTCTAGGAGATGGTTATTTAACATGAAGAGTCGAAAGATAGATACACCTTCATGAATGCTTTAAACTCAGCATCAGAGTCGAGTGTCGCGACATCTCTCGATTCGTCGGCGCTGTTTCCCATAGATTCAAGCCCGCTCGCCTTTCCGGCAATGGCTTTTCGTCTGCGAGGGGAGGTTCTAACAATCAGGATCTTGTCCGAACACAAAGAACGATCGTGTAAACTCAATGAGTATAATTCACATACCTTTGTGTCGCCCCCTCACATCGCGCCTTGGCGTTAATCTCTTTGCTAGGCAGATATTTTGGCAAAGTCGACGCCTCACAAGGCAAAGGCTCTCTAAAGAAGAACTATACGAAGATCGATCATTAGTATAACACGACTTGAAGGCATCCATACGGCAACAATTTTAGTGAATCCGGAAGAAAATAAACTTCACCTCACTTTGGAGCGCAGCAGCGGCCGATACTCTTTGCTCGGGTTCGAAAGCAAGGAGAGATTCGAGAAGGGCTAAAGGTGAAGCCGGGAAGTCCTTGAACGCCTCAGCAAGACATCGTCTGTAAGGGTGTGGAGGTTTGAAGATCATTGCACGGGGCGATTTTAAATTTTTCCAGTAATCCTCCGAGGGCGAACCGCAAAGCTTGAAGATCTTGTGCAGCTGCTCAACCTGCAAACAAAGATAAAGACGAATTCTTGATCCAAATCGGTTCGATCCAACAGCTTAAAGCTCGATTATCCGAGAATTTTTACCTCAGTCCTTCCCGGCATTATCGGTTTCCCTTTAAAAAGTTCAGCAAGAATGCAACCCGAACTCCACAAATCTACTGCTGTTCCATAATCTGCAACGCCGAGCAGAAGCTCAGGCGGTCGATACCATAGGGTTACAACACAAGTAGTTCGAAGCTGTTTCTCTCCGGGGCGAAACCTAGATGCAAGTCCGAAATCACCAATCTTCAGATTCCCATTGTCGTTGATCAAAAGATTTGAGCACTTAATGTCGCGGTGTAGCACTCCTCGGCTATGGCAGTGTTCGAGCCCGTGGAATAGCTGTTGCATATAGCATTTGATCTGCATGTTGACGAACGGATATCTACGGTATCATTAACCAAGAGATATCTCCGACGACTCTAGAGAAAGTGTCGCGAGTAATCGTCGATGTTGCATACCTGAGGTTCGGTGAAGTCGTGTAAAGCTCCGAGCCCGCCGAGGTCGTGCTCCATGTACTCGAATACGAGGTACAAGCTGCCTGAAAATCGAGAAGTGATCAGACCTTCGAGTTTCATCACGTTCGGGTGGTCGAGCATCCGTAGGATTACGATTTCGCGAGCCATGAATCGAACACTGCCGCGGCTCTTGTTCTGAAAATGCACCTTCTTCAGCGCAACGATTTTTCCGGTTTCGAGATCACGAGCTCTGTACACGTTGCTGTACGTCCCTTGACCGATCTGCGAAAGATATTTGTCGGGTAGTCTAAATGCACTGTAAAGGTATTATTCAAGATCGAGCGATGAATTACGATAATTTTCGACATATATATATATGTATGTATATGTATACCTTGTCTAACTTCTCGAACGATTCTAGCTTTCGCGGTAGCCATCCTCTGATGGCGTCGCCTGCCACGGCGCTGAGCCACGTCGGCCATCCAGCTGCGACTTGCGCCTCGTCGATTCCGTTCCGGACATTCAATGCCGTGCAAATCCTCGGCTGCTCCCCCTGCAATCCGCATTTCGGCGTTTCGATTCTTACGAATCCTTGCTCAGCTGGTTTGTCAATTGCATCAACTCTCTCATCCTCTTCCTCAATCGTGGCCAAATTCGGTCTTTCGCCTCCTTCCTCAAACGGAGCTAGCGTCGAGCTGCTGCATTCTTCACCACCGCCTTCCTTGGCGCCATTTTCGGCAGAATTCACCTCTATCCTCTCCTTGCAAGAGGAATTTCGAAAACTGATTATCTGTGGAGAAATTCCCTCCTTCCTTGATGATGATACTCTTTTCGAACGTCTCTCCGATCGCTTGCTGCTACCGATTCTTCCCTCCGATTTGGCTCCTTTTGCACAAATGCAGCCCATATTCGAATTCGATCTTTGTTTTTCTTAACAGGAATTCTGATATGCCAAGCAAAATGCTAATTCTAAATCCGTATCCTCTCAACATCAACATCACGGCCGGGCATTCTATTTTTTTCGGCACAGAGGCATTTGATCGAGCAGTTGGCGTGCACTAGGTATCGTTCGAATAGAGAAGAGCGTGTTGATGAAAGAACGATGAGATAGAGTAAATGGGGAATCAAATGAGCGACGGAGAAACTTTTTGTAGGGAAAGGGAGAATAGAATTCCCAGAAATTTTAGGTGCCATTGAATTGAATCAATCAAGATCAAGATTCAACACCCAATTACGTCCTACCATAAACTCCTCCTTAATCTATTATGATCATATTCAAGTATCAAAAGAAACATACGACTTGAAACTATTTCTAAATTTTCTTAAAAGAAAATGATATCTTAATATTAGTTTAAAATTATTATTATTTTTTTTAATAAGATGTGTTCAATTAATACTTTTATTTTTTTTATTTTTTATATTAAAAATTTAATTATATATTTTGTTTATATTAGATAAAACAATTAATTCAATTTAAAATATAATTATTCAAAATCTCACATTTAACCTTCAAACTTACTATCGAATAAAAGCACCCTAAAATTCTTCTAAATTTGAAGTAGTTTATTAATAAAGTTATTAATTTCTTACTAATTATACTATACTTAAAATTCTTAAATTAAATAAGACAATTTAATTAGAACATAAAGTATATTTTAGTATTAAATACTCCTAATATGATACTCCCTTCATTCTGCATACATGTCCATATTATCGTTTCTATCTAACGTACCACGTAATTTTACTTTTTTTCGAAAATAATTATACACCTCAATTTCATTTTAAATTTTTTAATTTATTTTTTTTTAATTTTAATTAAATTAATTAATTATCTTAATTTTAATTTATAATTATTTATATTATATAATAATTATTTTTACTAATATATTTTTAATTATCTACTAATTACATTTCTCGTAAAATATTGTAGTTATAGTTTAGCAGAGGGACGGAGAGAGAGTAACATTAATTAACATCAACAAACAATATCTAATAATTTATTTAAATATAGTATAAAAAAAATATAATAGAAACCATTACGTAAGCCTGCCAACGCTCACGCTAGCGTCGTGGCTCGTCTCTATTGGTCAGTCGCATCAAATTAATTAATTATTTATTATTTATAACATCCAATAATAATGTGTCGGGTCCCTGACAAGGAAAGCTAAGAGTGGAGGGACTATAATGTAAATATCCCCATCCTGACAATTGCATTTCCGCTCTCCACGACCACGAAACGAGAGATTTACCTTAACAACTGAACAACAGTACATATATTAATAGCAGAGCGCTCCCAAAGGCCAAATTCCAATTTCCAATCAATCATCCAACCAGGCAAGGCAACGCGAATCGCTCTGGCAATTGGCACCAATCACTCTGCGTGGCGCCCGCCATTGATATTCCGATTCTCATTTCCAGTCAGGCGGAATCCATCTTCTCCTTTCTCCGAGCTGCGTGCTTGCGCCGTTTCATTCACTGTTTGCTTGCGTTGCGTCGACATTCCGTCGCCGTCTGATCGTTGCGGCAATTCGTGTCGTAGGCTGCTATCATTTATTGCGATCTCGAGGTATGGATTTGGAGTGTGTTCTTTTGGAAGTTTTTGTTGTAGTTGCTCTGCTTTTTTTTGGTTCAACGTGGAAGTTGTTGAGGCCTTCCGTTTATTGCTCGAGATTTCGTTTTTATTTGAAATTTCCGAAAGTCTACGCCGTGTTGGTCAACGCCGGAACTTTTTATTTGAAGTTTACTCGCAGGGCATGTCGCTGAATGGGTATGATGGCGAAGACGACGACTTGGGTTTGCATAGAGATAAGGTAAGTCCAAAGGTGCAGCGACAGTGTTTTTTTACACTTCTAAACCACTTTGGAACCCGTGTTGAATTTCATCAGTTACCAATATTCAATTTTTCTGTTTAAATAGGCGCAAATGTGGTTCAATATTTACATAGTTCAACCGGTATGTGGTTCAACACGTAGAATTTTTTATTTTTTTATATAGTTAAACAGTAACTACATTATTTGATCAGTGTTATATTAAGAAAAACCAATCATTTAACGATTGAGAGATTGCTATCAACGCCAAGCCTACATTGTTCAATATTTTTAAAATGAAAAACTCAATTAATTAACGGTTGATTAAGCAACATGCTTATGTTTATAGTTTTATATTGTCAAGCGGATTTTTTTATGGGGTCAACGGAACAATTTTGGGATCAGTTTAGCACATGATCCCCTCTCCTTGTAAACACTACTGTTGGTTAGGTAATGGAATCCCACGATTGTTTTCTAGAATATTTGTTTTTTAGTGTGCATGCGTGTAGAGGATAGAATGTTATTATGTCGCATATTATACCATAGAAACTTGGTGTTAAGTAATCTCAACATGTAGTGATCTCAATAAGAGAAATCTAGAAGGATTATTGATGTCACTGCGTAATCTTTATCAGCCTGCAGTAGCTTGTCATGCTGGTTGATTTAAACAGTCCGTGTATTTTTTGCCTATCCATTCCTACCCACTTCATTGTTTTCTGTTCTTTTTATAATCCATGTATTTTGAACCTTCCAGGCTAAAGTTGATCCTGGGATTGCTCCATCTTTGGCTTGGAAACGAAAACTGACTACCGAGGAGAATGGCCTTTCTGAGTTCGGTCTAACATTGAGAGAAAAGATCACTTTGGTATTCTTTTGAACTTGTTTCTTAGTTGCACTTTTCCAACCAATTTAGTTGTTAGCCATGAAAATCAGCTTTTCTTATTTTTGGTTTTGATGTGGCTTTGGATGTATGGTGGTTCCCAGATAATATACCTACAGTTAACATCTTAGTGACTGAGATCATATTGTTCAAATACATATTTCATTTAAACCTCTTTTTTTCCTTCTATGGTCTTTTATGTGGTAGGCACCTATAGGTTATAGGATCTGGCGGCAACTTCGAGCACAGAAAAACAGGCAGAATGTAAGTTTTCTTCACTATTGAACTGGAATTCCACAGTTTGATACCGATTGTAAAGAGTGTGTTTTGTTTCTGTTTTGGCAGAAGCTATTTCTGGATCCTTTCACAAAGCGCTACACATCATCGTGCCATGGAGTTCCTCTTGGGGGTATCGGGTATGTCTGATGGCCCTTTCTGCTTTTGCAATTCAAGTAGTAGATTGGTTATTATTCAGCAGTCTGATATGCATATTCAGGAATAGGTTTTGTAGTTTATACTTTAATAACCCATCCTATCTTGAAGCCCTTCAGATTTGAAAAAATAGCTCTTTTGTGTTTTATAAAGCAGGAAGGCTTCATAGTTCATGGATAATTGGTATTGTTCAAGATCTTTTCCTTGTTTTTATGACCTTTTCCAGAAAATAGGGAAACAAGCAATTTCATTCCATGAGTCAAGTTGTTGCAAGGCAGGTTTACTTGTTATTGATGTGAGGATCATGGTCCTTCATCTTTGTTTTCAGAGGATCTTCTATATTATGCTGTGTTATCCTATTTTGGAAATTTTAAGTGAGGGGAAGTATAGATAAAATTTAGTTTTGTTGAGATATATTTTAGATAGATATATTGATTAATATTATTTTTAAATTTGGCGATTATTATTAAGGCATATCTACTATGTTAGATTAATATTATTGGAATTTATCATTATTAATAAACAACTCATAAATTCTCTCATTATGTAACAAGTTTAAATGGTACTACAAGTTTAACTACGGGTGTGTTTGTTTGGGGGTTTGGATTTTGAGTTGGGATTTGAATAGTAAAAGTTTTGAATTAAAATAGTTGTATGATGTGATATAAATAAGTGTTGATGTGATGTTTTGAATGAAAAATTGATATTTAGTATGATATAAAAAATGAAAAATAGGTGTTTGATTTGATGTTTTTTGGGGGAAAAATGGAATGAATAGTGGAAATTAAATCCAATCCCCCAAACAAACACACCCTACATCGATCCAATTATTTATAAGCATGAAAACTCAGGTGTGGAAGCATTGGCAGAAGCTGCAGAGGTGAATTTATGCGTTGGCATCTATTTTCTAGGATTTGTGAGGAGAAACCAGTTTTAGCAAATCAATTTTCAGTAAGTCTGGCAGTTTGAGTTGCTTATACTTCATATTGATATCATATCAAACTCATGTTACATGATGAATCATTTCCTCCTATACTATATATATGTGACATCTCATCTTTCTCTATTCTTTCATTGGGGTGATGCATCTTCTATTTGAATGTTGTTTGTGGGTTCAATAGTTGCTGTGTACTTTGCACTATAGAAAATGGAACATAAAAAATAGCTGCTTGTCCATCTTGAAATTTTACTGGGTTGTGTAGGTTGCACTTGGTTGTATATTGATGGTGGGAAGTAGTGTAAGGTTTTGGTACCAATAATAAGGAATGTCATTTATGTTTTCAGTTTAGTATGAAATTTTATGCTCACTTTATTACTGACATAATGTCTATATTAGGTTATTCAGTGAGTTGATGATATAGTACTATAGAAGTTTAGTAAATTTCTGTGGAGTATGATGGTGTAGAAAATGAGGATATATTTTTGTGTAGCTAATTAATTATACCACTGTAGTTTGGTGAATATTACCCTACTAAGATATTGTGAGTAAATACAAAATCTTAATAGCTCTTTTTAACTAATTGCTCATAAAAGACTGGGGATCAATGGTCTGTCTGAACAGGTTCTCACTCTAGTCACAATCTGTAGTTAAACAGAAAAATATAAGGGAAAACATGTCAGCATAAAAGAATGAATATGCATTGTTTCTGCCAAATTTCCTCAGCTCAAGATCTTTTCTTGCTCCATGCAAAATGGTATCTTGTACAATCTGCTGCTAGTCTATAAGTGTACCTTTTATTTATAATTATCTATGATAGTCTATGTTAGGTATCAAGAATTATAAGGACCTACGTCGTAAATACTCTAGTTTTGGCCTGTAAAAGGTAGTATTTTAATTGCAGTACACCGGCCTGCTCTTGTCTGTCGACAATGACACAGCGTGCTCTATCCTTTCAGGTATTTATTTCTCGAAAAAACGGCGAAAAGTATTCTAGTGTACTGTGCCCAAGGAACCCTGATATTTTAAAGTAAGCCATTGTATATAAATATATATCCCTTTTGTACCAATTTATATTCTATTCTGTATGTAATATTAAATGAAGAAAGTAAGAATCTTGATTCTATTCTATTCTCTATTGGTGACCTGTTTTTCTTAGAAGTTGTTCATTGCCTCTAAATGATATGAATATACAGTGGGGATTCAGCTAGTGGGATAGGATCTTGGGATTGGGACCTGGATGGACACAAATCCACGTACCATGCATTGTATCCAAGGGCTTGGACTGTATATGATGGTAAACTTCTGACCATCTTAGGATTTCTTGGTTTTATTCCTGAGTTCACAGATCTAGTTTCTCATTGGATCAACTTTTCTTATTCAATGAAGGTGAACCTGATCCAGCTCTAAAAATTGTGTGTCGGCAAGTTTCACCCTTCATCCCACACAATTATAAGGAGAGTAGCTTCCCTGTGTCAGTCTTCACTTATACGGTAACTAGACTTTGTCAACTCTTTATGTTTTCTTGCCCCCTTCATTTCCCATACCACCCAACATGAGAGTAAATAAAATGGGTGCTGAATCCTTCATGTTAAGATATTTGTAATGATTTTCAGTTGTCTAATTTGGGGAAGACAGAAGCAGATGTCACCTTGCTGTTTACATGGGCAGTAAGTTCTCTTTCCTCAGATTCCCTACAACAGCCCCCATTCATTTTGATTAATTAACCATGTACTGACAATGTTGTGCTGTATTACATCTGTATCTGCTACTAATGTGCACGGATATGCAAAAGATATTTCTCATAGTTCATTGTTTAATACTGTTAGAATTCTGTTGGTGGGGATTCTGGACTCTCTGGCCATCATTTCAATTCAAAATTTCGGTAAACTACTTCTGAAGTCTTGTTAGTTTCTTTCATCCCATGATCATATCTTGTGTCTAAAATGGCCTTGTTTTGCAGGACGGAGGATAACGTAAAAGGTGTTCTCCTGCATCATATGTAAGTGGCTGCACTTGTCACTGATTATGATTCTCTGAAATATATTTCCTACATTTTACATGTAATTCCTTTTGGTTTTCTGTATTCCTTCTAAACTGATATAGGACTGAGAAGGAACTTCCCTCAGTTACTTTTGCAATTGCAGCAGCTGAGACTGATGAAGTTCATATATCTCAGTGCCCATGTTTTGTGATATCTGGAAACTCCCAGGGCATCACAGCCACAGAAATGTGGAACGAAATTAAGGAGGTAGGCACACATTGCTTTTCGAACTTTTATCACTGTAGAACCAAGTGTGAAAATGATTAAATGTTTTATTATGTCATCGTGTATGTTTTGATTTTCTTTCTGAGCTCCTCTGGCAAGTTAGACAAGTTTGTGACATATTGCATTCCCTAAAAAACAAACAAACAATTTGGTGTTTTCCTAGCAGAGAAGATATGGTTGGTATAGAAGTGGTCAAAAGTATCATATTATAAATCATTCAAATACTACAAAATAGCCTCCATTTGGAATTTTATTGCGCTATTTAAATGCCAGATATAGAAGCTCTTGGAAGTCCAACGATCTCTATGTAATATTTGCTTATGTTTTAACTTTTAAGCATGACATTAGGCTTTTCCTTGGCCGATTTGTTTGTTCTTGTTTTTATCTATCATCATTCTTGACAGTCTAAGTGGTTCCCTTTTAAGTAGCATGGATCATTTGACCACCTAAGTGCCGAAGAGATGTCAATGCCTTCTGAACCTGGTTCACTTATTGGGGCAGCCATTGCTGCTACTCTAACCGTACCTTCAGAATCCGTTAGAACTGTAAGCTTCTCGCTGGCATGGGCTTGCCCCGAAGTAAGCTTTCAGGGGGGACGGACATACCACAGGTCAGTAACCGATTGCCTACACCCTTCGTATTGATAACCAACATAATTGGTGCTCTTCCCAACTGATTGAATCATTTTCGATCAGGCGTTATACCCACTTCTATGGCACTCAGAGCACGGTGGCTTCAAATATTGCACGTGATGCAATTTTTGGTAAGATCTCAAAAGCTTCTTCATTACTAAAGTGCAATATAATGCATTTCTAATCTTGTTTTCTTTTTTTGACTTTCATTTCCAAACTAAGATCATCAGCGTTGGGAGTCTGAAATTGAAGCATGGCAAAGGCCTATTCTTGAAGACAAGAGGCTTCCCGAGTGGTAAGTTCTTTTTACTACAATCCTGTTCTGGCTTAGACCGTTTATATCTTTGGTGATTTGCTGCAGGTACCCTCCCACCCTCTTCAACGAGCTTTACTATCTAAATGCAGGGGGATCAATTTGGACGGGTAATTAAAAAATGTTACCTGAATTTTGAGGGTGATTGAGTTAACATGATATATTGAGATTGATTTGGATCATTCTAAACTTTCCAGATGGTTCTCCACCAATACATAATATGATTACTATCGGAAAGAAAAGGTTTTCTCTCGACCGATCTAATTCAGTTATTAGAAACGACGAAGTGCCCGAGCAAAACGACACTGCAGTGAACATCCTTGATAGGATGACTTCGCTACTTCATGAGATTCATACTCCCGTGTCGATGACTTCTGCTCTGGGAACAAACTTGCTTCAGAAAGGAGAGCAAAACGTAGGTCGGTTCCTCTACCTTGAAGGGACTGAATACCATATGTGCAATACGTACGATGTCCATTTCTATGCATCATTTGCATTAGCTATGTTGTTCCCCGAACTCGAACTAAGTATACAGAGGGATTTCGCTGCTGCGGTGATGATGCATGATCCTAGCAAAATGGCACTTTTACACGACGGAACATGGGTCCAGCGAAAGGTTCTTGGCGCTGTTCCTCACGATATCGGGATGTATGATCCGTGGTTTGAAGTGAACTTCTACAATCTATTCGATACGGATAGGTGGAAGGACTTGAATCCAAAATTTGTGCTTCAAGTTTACAGAGATGTCGTCGTCACAGGCAATGAAGCATTCGCTCAAGCTGTATGGCCAGCAGTGTATGTCGCCATGGCTTACATGGAGCAGTTCGACAAGGATGGAGATGGAATGATCGAAAACGAAGGGTTTCCAGACCAGACGTATGATACGTGGTCCGTGTCTGGTATCAGTGCATACTGCGGCGGCCTATGGCTGGCTGCCCTTCAGGCGACCTCGGCTCTTGCTCGTGTGGTCGGAGACAAGGGCTCCGAGGACTACTTTTGGTATCGGTTTCTTAAGGCGAAGAAAGTGTACGAGAAGCTGTGGAACGGTTCGTATTTTAACTATGACAACAGCGGCAGCAGCACGAGCTCTTCGATTCAAGCTGACCAATTAGCCGGACAATGGTATGAACTTCTGTCTATTCACTTCACAAACGTCTGGATGGAGTAGTAACAGGTGAAAGTTTTTTGCAGGTATGCCCGGGCTTCGGGTCTTCTTCCCATTGTCGACGAAGAGAAGGCGCGAAAAGCACTGGAGACAGTTTACGATTTCAACGTGTTGAAGGTGAAAAACGGGAGGATGGGAGCAGTAAACGGGATGCTTCCGAACGGAGAGCTCGACACATGCAGCATGCAGTCGAGGGAAGTCTGGAGCGGAGTTACATACGCAGTCGCCGCAAACATGATTCAGGAGGGGATGATGGATGCGGCCTTCAGAACAGCAGAAGGCGTTCATCAAGTGGTTTGGTCCGAAGAAGGTCATGGGTGCGTACCTAATGATCGATACTTTTCGTACTTTGTATACAGTTGTTCGGAGATATTCTGTAATGCGCAATGTGTGTGGTTCAGATACGCTTTCCAGACGCCGGAAGGTTGGGATGTTGAGGGGCGCTACCGAGCTCTGGCTTACATGCGGCCATTGGCGATCTGGGCGATGCAGTGGGCGCTGACGACGCAGAAAAGCATTGTTCCGAAGCAGGAGGAGAAGGGGGAGATGAAGGGGGACTCAGTGGCGCGGCAACATGCCGGTTACATGAGGGTGGCGCGGCTGCTGAAGCTGTCGGACGAGGCGGATTCGAGGAGCCTGTTCCAGCTTGTGTTTGATTTCACCTGTAAAAGGATGCTGGGATGAAGTGAGAGTTGCTCGTGTAACTCAACAGACACACAACACAAACAAACAAACAAACAGGTACGTATAGTATGTCTTGATTTTTATTGGGGAGGATATGCAGAAATGAGCCCCAAAACTTGCTGTGTGATAATTGGAAGGATATAGTAATTATTGTTGTGTAGCTTGCTTGCTTGTTTGATTGTGTGACTACTATTCTTTTGTTACGTTTTATATCTCTACTCTACAGAACAAATAAATAAATAAATCGAGCTTGAATCAAAACATGCATGTACTAGATGGATTGTTTTTATTTGTTGACATTCAAATTTATTGTTATATAGTGACAATGGCATATGAAATATAATCCCACAGCATATGATATCATTGTAAGGGGAATTCAAAGCCCATATAAAATGTTCCAACAAATAAAATGAAAACCCCAACACATTAAAATTTACTTATCACAATTCTTCTTCATGAGGTGGTCGAAAGAGACTAATAAAGGCACCAAATTTGTATGTGGATTAAAACGAAGGAAAGAGAAAGGCCAGTCAGTCCGAGAAGCTAAGAACAAGATGTCCGGTAGATTATCATCCAGTCTGTTAGATTACCAGAGAAAGTTCTACAGAGTAACTATGAAAGAACAGACCAGGCAGCATTACAAGGGGAAAAAAACAAAGCCTAAAAACTTCAAAATATGCAAAGGAGGTCGAATTGAAAGGACAATGACATTACAAACCCGTGTGCCAATCAAACGCAGTCAGTGTCAACGTTAGATTGCAAAACTATCAACAAGTTGATTGAGATCAGAATCAGAATAAACTCTGCAGTTGCATCTCTACTAACTACTGCATTGAAGAAAAGTCGAACAAATTACAACAACTTCAGACCACTGTCTTTGTTGTACTCAACAATCGGAAATAAGGGCATGAATTTCATATAACATAGGGTATATGCTCATACAAAATAAATCTGTTACCAATATAATAATCATCTCAACATCTATCCTTGTAGCCACAATAATGTCAGAGAAGGGAAAACTTTCAGCCATATGCTGTAAAATATGGTAGGAAACAAATAAAAAGAAAAAGAAAAAATTAAGCTGAGACGAATAGATTACCCTTCACTGGCTATTGAATGTGTTGTGTAAGCTCCTATACAGTGTCACAATTCACCCGAGTCTTCCGAGCATCTGACATGGAGGAACTTTAATTCATGTGGCGTTTCTAATAAGTGCATCATTTTCTTTACATCAATATTGTGCACTATTTTTCTCCGGTCTGGGCGTCTTCTAATCTTTGTTGCCTCAATCGCTCCTTCAATATCTTGCTCTCTTCAAAATTCGCCTTTCGCTTCACAGCTTTCTGACAGCAGAATGTATCATAATGAACTTAAAACGCTTTAACTGCTAAACAATAAATATTATGCACCACAAAAATAATAAAAACTTACTTCTTGGCGGAAACACTTATCGAGCTTAATTTTTAAATCCGTGCATTGGCCAAAAAACTTCCCAATAGGATGGTCTATATGACATTTCTGAAATTCTTCAATAATCTGCATTAGTATACAGTAACATGAGACTTTCTGCTACCTAGCAACTGAAAAGGAAAACAACAAGCTGATAATAGAAGTATTTCCATATACAACTAGTTGACAGCATCAAGGATATGGCTTCACATTCAAGATCACTAAAAACAAAACAAATTAAGATTTCAGCCATAAGTTAATGAGATCAATACATAGATTACATCATTGTGCCAATGAAACAAAAGAAGGGGATTATCCTACTCCGGAAACCATCAATCAAAAGCTATTCGAGGCGTAACAAGTCCTCCCCATGTTTGATTAATTGCAAAGTTTTAACTCATATCACTGTATCAGAAGGTTAACAATGCTGTATAACTTATAAAACAAGGTAGTTTATAGTCTTCAGAATATCCAATCAGTTGGTATAATACCCAAACTATTCTCAAAACTTGATGCACCAAGAGAGAATTGTGTTATCAGATAAAGAAATTAATTTTGGATAGGTAATAATAAATCTAAGCAACATTATTACTTACTTCAGCGCACATTGGGTGCCTGTGGAGTGTAAGAGGAGGATGCATTCTGCTCGTTGCTAATTACTAACAGAACGCAGAAGACCTACAAAAATTGCACAATTTTTTAATCAAACAAAAGGGAACAGCCAATCGCGATACGATGTCAAGAACCAAATCAATTCAATGATAATTTTGTGTATATATCGGTGTAACTCGGCCACTATTAAACGATTCACACTGAAATTTTCTGAACCTAGAAAAAAAAGAAAAGCTATGTCTTCCGAATCATCTCTGATATCGAATAAAAATGACAAAACAGTAACACACCAAAATTGGTGCAAATGCTTTACAGATATTCCCACGGTTGCTTCGCTTTTTAGCATATAAGAGGAAAAATGAACTTACAATTCTCTGCGCTGTAGGAGGAGACAAAGATGGCTGACGAACTAGTGGACGACGAACTGGTTTGCTACGAAACCAACTGAAGATGACGACGATGAATATTTTAGGGCTGGATTGGATTGATTGTGAATTATTGGGCTTGGACCGTTTTGTAATTAACGAAAGTTAGCGTAGATCGAATTTCTTTTTACAAAAATTTATTTCAATGAAATCTCGAAAATTATTTAAAAAATATTTAAAATTTGAGAATTTTTTTTTTCTAACATTAGTTTAAATATTTTGAAATAAAGTAAAATATGCAAAAATAAATAAATTATTATTTAATTAATAAATATTGTCTAAAATAATTATTTAACTTTAACGGATAATATTGCAATACAATTTATATATACACTTTTTCATTAAATACTATTCCCTCCGTCCAGAACTATAGTTGTTTGGCATAAAAAGTAAGGTTAGTTTTACAGTAATACGATGATTTATGAAAATAAAACTATTGTTTTGAAACAAACAGATAAAGAAGACTATTGGGAGAGAGAGAATACAATATTCATAACTTTTACGTGAGAATTAATATAAAATTATAAAATTATGAAAACAATATACAGTGTGTGTGGTTTTTTTTATTTATTTATTTAGATTTCAATTTAAATAATATTTTAATAAAAAATAATACGAAAATTTAAATAATATTAAAAAATTAAAAATAAATTAAAGAGAAGACAGCAACCAACCAAAACTGAGATTGTATTTGGTCTTCAAAATTACCCAAAGGCCAAAACTATTACTCTATGAAAATATATTACCCTCCCTATTTCATTGGGCTTTTATTTAACTTTTAAATATCCAGTCCACCCTTGCCCCACCCATTCCTCCCTATTCCATTTCCATTGGATTTTTATTTAACTTTTAAATATATATATATATGTATAATATATAATTTTTTTTTGAAATTAATAAAAAACAAATAATAGAAATATAAATATATAAAAAAGTGTGAATTTTTTTAACTAGTAATTATATTAATTTTTATTTTTAAAAATTACAAAAGTAAATATTTACAATATATAGTTATTGATATAGTTTTAGTTTGTTATTTTGTAATAAAATAAAAATAAAATTATTATTTTATAAATTAAAAATATTTTATTTATTTTAAAAATAAAATGTCTCCCCTCAAATTTGATCCTACTTCCGCCACAGGTATGTATCTTTATATATAACATGACGATCCAGCCTCCAAAACATATATAGACAACACAGGCGTGTATATATATATATATATGTATGTATAAAACTTGACTGTACTCTACAAGTTTACCTTGTGCTAGGAGGCTAGGCCTAAGGGGGGCCGGGGGGGCTCAACTCAACTCAACCCTCTCTGTGTCGAAGGCAGCTCTCTCAGGCCGATGCTCGCGACGGGCTGTTCGCGGATCCGAGACAGAAGTATCGATATCTGCTCGCTCGCCAAATCCAGCCGCTCCTTCGACTTGGCAGATTCCGTCACCAGCGTCGACACCATGCTCTGCAGCATCTGAATCCTTTCCGTGTGATCGCTGCGCATCGTCGCCTGTAGGTGTCTGCTGGGGGGAACGTTGATCCTGCGCCATCGCAGGGGCAGATACCTTTCGGGAATTTGGAAGCAGTTTCCGGTGGAGAGGACGCGCAGGGCGTGGCGGCAGAGGATTCCCGAGAACTCGAACAGGTGGCAGCTGCAGCTGAGGATGCCTTCGCGCGGCGCCCAGTAGACTTTCCGGCCGCCGTCGATCTTGGTGTGATGTCTGATGAGATAGCTGTTGTCTATTTGATACGACGCGTAGTGGGCGGCCAGGACGAGCTGTTCTTGGAGCTTCGAGAAAGCGAACGGCGTCAGGACGGAGGCGGCGTGGGATTCCATGGGAGCACCTGTTTTTAGGCTGATGTTTTGGATGTTTTGCTGCATCGTCTGTTGCTCGCCAGTCTGATCCTTGAAATCCACTGTCACGGCGACCTGATCGGAAAAAAATTGTTACGAACAGGAAGGGCGAAACGACGAGGAATTAAACTCGGGGAAGTTTACCTGTTCCAGGAAATGTGCGAGACGGGTTTGGGCGCTGAGAAACCGTTGGATGAATGCATTGATTGATTTAGAATGGCCAGGAGTCGTCATCCCTGCGAAGAAATTGCTTCTCAAGTAGGGTAGTGCCCAAAGGGTTCGTAGGGCGTACAAGCTAGCTAAGTGTCGATTTGCATGGAGGCCAAAAGAATTCACCATATCCCTCCAGCTCAATTCGAAATCCTCGATGCTTTCCATGTTGTACAGTCGATAGAACTCGGCCTTCCATTCGTTGTAGCGTTCCCCCAACACAGCATTGAACCACGACGGAAATTTCGCCACAATTAGCCATATGCAGAGGGTGTGTTTGGTGGTTGGCATCTCGATTCCCACGGCTTCTTTGAGGCACATGTTTTGGTCGGTCAATAATGTTTGAGGAGCCTTCCCATTCATGAACCCTAAGAAAACCTTAGGATTCGAAACGTTTTAAATTAGCAAGATACATGTAACTAAAGTGTAAACAATATCAAGACAAGTCATGCCGAACTTTTGTAAAATGATCAACGGATTAGTGGAGTGCTCGATTTCTAACTAGGACTGTAAAGATAAGATTGGAATTCTTAGACAACAGCAAAATATGAAATAAATGAGTTGCAAGAAGTGTATCGAAAAAAATGATGTATAACACTATTTTTACCTTCAAAGCCCAGCAGAATGACTTCAAGTTTTCTTCGCGAAGAAGAGCACATCCAAAGAAGCAGGGCATCCCATAGTTATTAACTCCGACCCATATTCCAAGAGGCATGTCGAAAGCAGTCAATCTGTGTGTCGTATCAAAGACAACTGCATCACCAAAAATCTCGTAAGCCTGGATGGATGAGGCGTATGACCATGCTATGTTTTCCAATCTACCAGTCGAATCAAGAGAAAACTCGAATTTAAAACTGGGATCTTTGTCCTTGATATTTCTGCACATTCTGAGTAAATCTATGCTCTCGTCCTCAGGGTCAGCTTTTCTGAAGGATTGGAGCAAATTCCGAACATCTTTCTCAGTGAATGGCAGATATCCAGGTTCCACACACTTCTCAAGCTCCAGTAGCCTCATCATCTGTTGCACCGAAATCCCAGTCTTGGCAAACATGAGGATCCGGTTCTTGTCAGATTCTGATATAGTTCGGTAGGCAGGAAGGAATCTCACTTGATCTTGCTCCAGAAGCTCATGATTGTGGTGATTTGCAAAGCCAGTGACTCGCCATTCAAGCACGCCCAATTCATTGTTCTTGCTTATTCGCATGTACGCTTGGCATCCACAACGTGAAGATTTTCTGTTCCTTTGTGGTTTGTTTTCATTCGATGATTTCATGGGAGTGTTTCCTGCTCGGTGGCAGACAAAGTACCTCCTTGTAAGACCTTTCCCAACGCCATCTTTACCCTCAGTTCGATGGCGCCTGATTGAGAACCCGCAACGTTTTGCAAATTCACTGTAGTATTCATAAGCAGCATCGTGAGTTGGAAACCTTTGCCCGATATATGGAATCGAATCATTTACAGTCTCTAAGGAGAGTCTTGTCTCATCTGGCGATTCCTCTGTGCTGCTTGTACCATCAAAGGAGACAGATCTACGATCCGAAGGATCATCATAAACCAACATCAGGTGCCCAGCCTCTTCGGACATCATATCAAAGCCTTCGAAAGGTTGCTTTAAAATTTTGCTACAGTCCGTCCATCTCTAAAGAGAAATTGTTATGCAACACAGAATCAGCTATAAGAAAACTAAAATTATTGATACCTTTATATCAAATTGAAATGCTACACATAAACAACATACAAAAACACATTTAACTCAATCAGTATCTATCTCATAGCAAAAAGCCATGACATTGCCTTCAGAAAATCCACAATGAACTCAAAACTTGAGTTCCAGTATCAGGAAGCAGAAATAACAAACAGCTAAAAACACAAAAAAACAGAATAAAATAAAAACATTATTTTAGGAATGCAGTAAAGGAAACAGCGTTTATATGATGAGAATTCACGCAGAGAAATGCAATTCCCAGCCTATTTAAATCCAACTCACACACGACTAGCAACGAACTACATATGCTGAGAAAACGAAAGGTATTATTCAGCAAAATGTCCCAATTAGAACGGATTTCAGTCAATCCAATAAAAAAATTGCCTACAATTAACAACATTTGATAGAAACAATAACAAAGAAAAAACGAACAATAGAGGAAAAGATAGAATAAAATAATTGAGGCACCTCGTTTCGAATAACAGCGGCGTCAATCGAATCCTCGGGAGAAAGATTACATTGAAATAACACATGCAAATATGAGAATCCGAGAGAATAGGAGAATTAAAATTTGAGCCTCTGCACAGAATTGATCCGTCGGTAAGAAGAACGAGGGAAGTTGGACTTGGCAGCGAAACGGAACCCTAAATTGCGCAGGCCTGTAATTACCCTAATTTATACGGGTGGCGCACGCTGCTATCTTGCGCTTCTTGAACGGACACTAATTACGTTTTCTTTTTTCTCCTTTTATTATATATTATTTTCAAAATAAAATAGTGGATAAATATTATATATAATTGCTATATTTAATTAAAAATAACATAATTATAATATTAAAAATGGCAAAACCTAAAAATGAAACAAAACATTTTAGGCTTGTTCATTTTAATATATATATATATATATATTTAAATATTGCAATGATATTTCTTTATAATTTTTAATAATTAACCATAAAATTACAAAATTGTTCAATATTAAGGCTATTTGTCCATAAGTGATTTGGTAATTTATAAAAATAAATAATGTATTTTTATTGTTATGTACAAATTATTTGATCGAGAACAACATAAATTATAACTAAACACAATCTAAATGTATGAAAAATAGGTGTTTGATGTATAATGTAACTACAAAAACTCGCGCATTGTTATAGAATAATTCTGTCACAACTCAGCAATTTTTTTCTCATAATTTTACATTACAACAAATTATACGTTTAAGTAAAAGTTGTCATAAAAAACATGTCATAATAGCAAAACAACAATGCTAATTTTCCGGCCTAGCTTTAGGTTCAACCGGAATTTACCTAAAGTGCACTCAAAAGGTAACGGATTTTCACGTCACAACAAAAAAATGTTGATTTTGCACAAAAAATTGGGACGGGACGGACATTCCCTCATGTTTGCGGCATAATTTTGCTACGGAAAATTACTAACCAAACAAAAAAATTTGAGAAAATCTATCTATTGTTAATTTCGTTGCAATATCTCCACGAGAGAACTTTACTATGAAAAGTAACTAATGACACAACAAATTGCGAGGGAATATATTATTAATATTAGTTCAATTCTTCACACCCAATTCAATTTATTAACTCAGATTAATAATTTTCATCAAAGATGCAAAAACTAAATAAAAATATGTACAAATTTAAAATCTTAACTAGTCTAATGAATCATATACTCCCTCCGTCCCGTTGGAAGGGTGGCGTTTGTTTTTTGCACGTAGATTTTTTAATATTAGTATTATATTGGATTGTAGTAGAAAAAGACAAAAATACCCCTATTAGTATGGTGTAATATAAAAGTAATGGCATTATGTAATATTGTAAGTTGAAAGGGTATTTATTATGTTAAGTAGGTAGTACAATAACCTTATTTTGGGACGAAGAAAAATGAAAAATGGTAATCTTTCAATGGGACGGAGGGAGTACGTTAATATAATATGAACAAAACACATTTAATATTAGTAATTTCATTACCAAATCCCAAACAAATGTATAAGGTTACTATTAGCCGATATTATACAAAAAAATCATAAAATCATAACTAATAAATCGGATAATGATCGAAATATGCTAATATCGGAGGACTACCACCATTTAAATTGAAGTGGTGCATGTGGAATAAATGATATTCTTATATGGCGTAACTGTTCTATAATATTTAAGTTCAAAATATCAATACGAAAGATAATGGTTACGATGGTTAGTCTAACGATTTGAACCAATAATAAAAAAAACATACTAACATTATTAGGGTGCATGTTCATGCTTTTTTTTACTATTTGAATTTAAATATTTTAAAATTAAATAATTATAAATATAATATTTTTAATGTGATCCTTTTTAAAAAAAATATTAAATAATAAAAATTTGAGCAAGATTATCCATATATAAATGGTGTGCACACAACAAAATTAATATATACATATTTTTTCAATTAATTTTATAAAAATATGATATACATATAGTCAATATATAATACTCCCTCAGTAAGTGTTTTTTATTGTAGATACGGAAATTTAGAAAACATATAATTATAAATTAATGAAAATAATTATAAATTAAAATTAAGATAATTAATTAGTTTAATTAAAATTAAAAAATTAAAATAATATTAAAATGTACAATTTTTTTTCAAAAAATAAAAATGACAAAACAAGTAAGACGAACAAAAATAAAAAAATATATTGGGATAAAAAAATATATTTTTGTCTATTCATATAATAACTTTATTTAATAATTTTTAGATAGTATGATTCCCACGAATATTACAATATATATATTATAGTAATATATTTTTTATTATTTGTAAAAGTTAATAATTTAATATAAAATATTATCGTATTTTTATATTGCCGACCTGATTTTTATATTTAATATTAAAAACGTATTTATCTTAAAAATACAAAATAAACACATAATACAATGTAAATTATTCTTTTTATGTTAATCACATAATATTTTTCATATTTAATACAAAAAATACATGTAAATTAAAGACACTAAACAAACACAGCTCAAACTTTCAATTACCATCTAATTTTCTTAATCAAGAAAATCTTATTATCATAGTAATAAACAAATATAAATGAGGGTAAGCCAAAACTAGAGTCACATGTAATATAATTTAAAATTTTAAAATGATAAGTAAATTTATTCTGTAAATTTGAAATATTTATTTTCTTTTTAATTTTTATTATATAATCTCTTAATATATGATTACTTGTCCGATAGTAAATTAATACGATCATATTACAATATTATTAGATTTAATATTATGATTGAAATCCTTGATATATTTATACATCCAAAAATAAACACACTATATGCCAGCCATATCATATATCATATATTCATATCATATCATATATTATATATTTGATAAAAAAATTTAAATTTTCGCATCCTCATAATTTTAGAGTTTTATGTTATTTTTTAAATATTAAAGTTGGATAATTAATTAAAATTTGTTATAATAACAAAAAAATCCAATATAATTAGGATTTGTTGAGATAATAAATAACAAAAATACTACTCATAAAATTGGAGTTTCGTATGTCTATATATACTTACTTTTAATTTTATAATTTGGTTAATCGTCTTATCAAGTTGAAATTTCATAGAGTGTTTGTGATTCGTTGATCTTTCCATCAAACTGTAAGTGATTGAATATAATGTGACAGAATTTTTTATTCGTAATTTTCATCTTAATTTTTCTTAAATTTATGATTTTCATCGATTGATACAATATTTATGGAGACGTGTTTACACATATGACTGTTATATACAATTTGATAATAATAGATTTTCTTTTTTATATTCAGTTGACCATTCATTCCATTATTCTTTGTTATTATATTTTTTTTTTAGTTTCTGCTAATCTATTTATAATATTCATGCAGAAAAAAAAAAAAATCCGCAAAAAGGAGAAGTGTACTATTTTTAAAATTATTTATTATATATATTTTTTACTTTTTTGTATTGTTATTGTATATGTCTTTTTTTGATTTATTTGAAATTTTAAACAATTCGATTTAATATTTATTAAATCCGCAAAGGCAATAACGGCAATTGGATTATTCAGCGATATTATTTACTTAACTAATTAAGGATTCCCTTAGTAATTACGACAACTAATCCCACGTCAGTCCACGACTACCAGAGTGGGGCCCAGTGTCCACGTGGCGCAACCCTATAGGTCTGTTACGAGCGCGCTCCGCCGCCACGTCGGGGCACGAACAGAATATTTACAACAGACGGTCGTATGGTACATTTATTCTCCGAAATGTTCTTCGAATCCGCAGTAAAGTCAACTTCGAAATTCCTAGTATTCCTTATCGGAACGATTAGTAAATGCGCTGTGTTTCCATTATTGCTGCTTCCTACG
Organism: Andrographis paniculata; assembly: GCF_009805555.1. Taxonomy (NCBI): domain Eukaryota; kingdom Viridiplantae; phylum Streptophyta; class Magnoliopsida; order Lamiales; family Acanthaceae; genus Andrographis; species Andrographis paniculata. The sequence continues at coordinate 5,620,060 of NW_026137402.1, forward strand.
TTATATGTAGTAATAATGCAATGCTTTTCTATATATATGTGTGTAAAAGGATGGAAGGTTGCTGTCGGAGAAGGAAAAATATTGAGACGTTTTGTTGCGTCTGGAAGGGTTTTTGATTTATTTGTCGGATTATCGGACAGAGGTCGGGTGTTAGAACTGGACGTTGTTTGTTGTCGGCGAGATATCGGTGCTGTTGTTCTGAGATTTTTCGTTCATGCACTTCCATGAAGCCGTGGAAAGCTGTAAGTTTATTTCTCTGATTTGATTTTCTGGTAAACTATGGTTGAGTGTTTGTGTTTTCATTAGCTGTGTTGGATTTCTTATACAATCGGGAATTGAAGTTAAGATTAGGACATCCTGTTCGATTCAATTTTTGTAGAATTGATTCTTAGGTTATCTAATCCTTTTGGTATCGTATGGTTTTTAGCATCTTTTTTTTAATGTGGACTTTGATTTGAGTAATTGTGGACTATGTTATCTTCTTCATCCATGATGTCTGAATGAGGTTAATTGTGCTCTGTCTGAATCGTGAATCTATGTTCTGTTTATCTTCATGGTCAATCACGGAATTAATTAAATATAACCTTCATTAATCAATTAACGTTGTGTGTTTTCAGGTTTCTGTATTATCAGATCCTAACAACAGATCATGTCTGTTTAGTCTCGTTGTCGCCATTTCTTTGTTCTGCGGCTCATTCTTTGTCCGCAGCGCTTGGCTCGGCAAAGAATTTTCCATTAAGGTATTCGACTGTGTCCTGTTATTGCTTCATGGTTTCCTGACTTAATTTTGATCTTATTCTCAGTTTTGTCGAAAGTAAAATGTTGCAAGTTGTTATTACCATGGTGAAGCTTCTTACAGGAATTTATCATCATCTCTTGTTATTACAGCTATCACAAGAACTCGGAATCGGCGCATTGCAGCGAAATACTAACTCTACTATATGCAGCATACAGGTTTCGATAGTTAGCCTTAAGTTTTAAATTTCGATCGAAGTATTTGAGTTTACATATTCTATTTTCTTACAGGCAATGCTTCTAACATACCAAGGTTGTTTATGCTTATGTAGTTATGTTTCCTTTTAGGACAAATGCAGGTCTGCTGGGATTGAATCTTTGCCTAAAGGGATCATATCCCCGACTTCGAACTTGGAAATGAGCCCTTTATGGGGTCCTCTATCCGACGATGTATGAATAGTTAATCTCACAATCCTATCTAGATTTTTACACTGCATGACGATATTTACTATATTAAGTATTGTGTCAGAAAATTGCAAGGAACAAGAGTTTGTTGGCTGTTGCTGTCGGGATCAAACAAAAACAATTGGTCGACAAAATTGTTAACAAGGTATACGTATATGCCATTTACGCGATTATCCTTTCTTTAGTTGTTCTTACATAGATGCATCAGCCTTTGCTTTGTCCGTGCGCAGTTTCTGGCTGATGATTTTGCAGTAATGCTCTTCCATTACGACGGCGTTGTGGATAAGTGGCATGATCTTGAATGGAGCAATAGAGTCATCCATGTCTCCGCAAGAAACCAAACAAAATGGTACCTATCGAAAAAGAGCATCCTCGAATGAATTCATTTATGTGTTCTTCTTACATCCTTTGTGCAATAAAACAGGTGGTTTGCGAAGCGTTTTCTACATCCGGACATAGTCGCAGAGTATGAGTACATTTTTCTGTGGGACGAGGATTTGGGAGTCGAAAACTTCAATTCGGGAAGGTATAATAAAGAAAATGGTTATTGTGCTGATTTATCTCAGTTAGTATATACTACCTCCGTCTGGTTTGAGGATTAAGGATTCCATTTATTTTTTGTGGGTTGATATTTGAATATTAATTATTATATCAAAACGAGATATAAATTAAGAAAAAATTATAAAAATACTTCAATTAGTCTTTGTATAAAAAATTATACAAGCTCAAATGTGACCCTCAGAGGCGGACTGGCGCAAACAACACATGTTTTTATATATCACGGATGAATATGCATTTTGTAGTTAGATTAATATTAAATAACCCCGTAAGTTGTACCTTGATCCTCTCGTCTGTAGGTACATTTCGATAGTGAAGGAAGAAAGCCTCGAAATATCACAGCCGGCGCTCGATTCCAGACAGTCCGAGGTGCATCATCTTGTCACTGTCCGCAACCGGAGATCAAGGGTGCACAGGTTTGCAAGATTACGACAACAAAAATGTCGAATAGGTCTCATTTACTCATATCCGAACTTGACTAGAGTATTGTTTCTTCCGTCGATAGGAGGTACATTTGGTTCAAAGGCAACGGTCCTAAGTGCAGCGCCAGCAGCATCGCTCCCCCCTGCGTCGGGTACGCAAAAAAACTTTTTTTTTTTCGACTCTACAATCTTCCATCGACAAAACGACTAACAAACTAAAATTCCGTGCAGTTGGGTCGAAGTGATGGCTCCCGTGTTCTCGAGGGCAGCGTGGCGATGCGTTTGGCATATGGTTCAGGTATTCGATCGATAATCCTAACTTTTTTATCGTAAAAAAAAAAAGAGGGTATTGATTTGACGTAACTAATGGCCTTTGTAGAACGATTTGATCCACGCATGGGGCCTCGACATGAAGCTTGGGTATTGCGCGCAGGGCGATCGCTCGATTAAAGTTGGCGTAGTCGACGAGGAGTATCTAGTACACTACGGTCTACCTACTCTCGGCGAAAAACCCGACCAAGATAAGGTAAGCGTGATATCGCCACAATGGTTATGGATAATCGGCAAAAATCTAATCTTCCAGTCCTTTGTTGCAGGCCAAATCGGCGTTGAGCTACAGACTGCCGGTAAGTTTGGTGATTTTTGTTGGTTCCTGTAAAAATATACTTATATTTACCTTACCTTTTGCGCCATTGTACTTTGATATAACAATTGATATTCAAATATCACATCTAATTTTTAAAAAATTACTAAGTAAATAGACACGAATGACTTCATTGTCCGGACATTTGTCTGATTTTGGTATAATTTTTGTGACTTTTTTCATGCAGATTCGCCTACGATCAGTCAAAGAAATGAAGGAGTTCCAGCGGAGATGGGACAAGGCGGTTAAGGAAGACGAGTGCTGGGTCGACCCCTATCGAGAATGATCTTTCGGCGGCGGAGATTGCTCCGGCAACGGTAGCGGTAACTGTACACAAAAGCAGGATACATCACAGCAGAGAATGGACAGTAGAGAACACAGTAGCTATTTACCTCAAAATTCAAGGTTGTTCTTTGTACTGATTTGATTCTTCTTTCTATTCTTAATTCAAATAGTTATCATATCTGTGTATAAATCACTCTCTATGAACTCAAAGAAAAAAAAATTTATTCGATTTGTGAATAAAGAGGATTGGTTTTGAATTGGTTTGAATAGTAATTTAAATATAATATTGAAAAAATGTATATATTACATGTATTTTTAAATTTACAAGTGCTTATACCGCAATTTTTCGCTAAACGGCCGAACCTACTATAAATAACTATTTATTTGTTAAAATGTATGACGTACAAACTTGTATAGTGCTGATAACATAGTCAATATGGATACAAGCATATTGAAAGCATCTGTTATGTGTCTATCTTTTATATAATAATTAACATTAATTAGCATCCTAATTCTTTTGAAATTTAAAATACCTTGACTATATTTATTATCAGTCAAAATTGAAAATTAACTAAAAAACAAAACAAAAAAAAATGTGTAAGCCAAAAACCCAATGTTAAAACGTACATTTAATTGTTTTTATCATATAATCCATGGAAATAATACTACATACTGCCACAAAATCAAAAATTTAGTTTGTTGGAATGTACCTAGGTTCATCGGCAATGTTATACTTCTCATTGGAAGCCTCTTCGATCATCCATCAAAGTGCCGATACATAAAATGTCTGTCCGATCTTTCCTACTACAGATCGAACACATAAGAAACGTTAACATCTCCATCATTATCATAGTAAATTTAAGGCCTCATCTGGAATCGAGGGAGGAATTGCTTGTCCGTCCAGGCCGTTCATCACCAACAGTGGGATCGCCAGAATCTGTGCCGCTGTTCGATTGCTGGTTAAGGCAAGCTTCCATTTCATCCATTCGACGTTGCATCTATTGTCGAAAGGAAAAAAATACTTTCACATTTAATGGACACAAACAAGGGAAGTAAATAAAGAATTGCGCTAATGTTCAAGATGTACCTGCTCGATTTTTGCCTCGTACGCCTCAAGCTTTTCCTGCTGCTCGGCGATCAAGTGTTGCGAGTACACATCGGGCGTAGCATACAAGGAAGTGGATACACGCATTTGTGCTCGTGCAGCTCTCGACTCCGAGCCAAAACCGGCAATCAGACCCCTTTTGTTGAATCCACCGAGCTTTTTAACTAGAGACTCGTTACTAGCAAGAGGGGTGCAAATGGCTTCTTGTGTTGGCGCTTCCGACTGAAATTCCAGTAATTTATCCTACATTTGCAACAAAGATCGATTTCAAACAAGGTTCCAAAACCAACACATAAGGTGAGAACAATCGTTTATAAACATTGACAACTCACGGCGACGCCCCGCAACTTCTTGTTTGGAAAAGAACCATCTTTGTTCGCCCAGCATCGTTGATATACATCAAGAGGAGACGGGGTGCGCCCTAATTTCATTTCCTACATATGGAATATTTACCTATGAATATACACTAAAGTTTCCGGGTCATAGTTATTCGTAAGTAAAACGTTTTTCTTACCAATAAGTGTGTGTGCCGCGATACAGAAGTAGAACCCACCTCAATAAACATAGGTATTGCCTGCTCTGTTGTTAGTATTCTGCTCTTGAAGTTTACGGTATGCATCGCTATTCCACTTAGCCAACATCACGGACCAGGCTCTTTCGTCCACCCAATCCGGTTTCTCATTGTTTTTCCGGGCGAGAATGAAGGCCTTTCTTAACAATTCACTGGCCTTCCTAAAGAACAAAGTTCGAATCATTTTGCCGTGCACGGCATCCCACTTGTAATAACACTACAACAAAGAAAGGTGTTATTGTACAAAATCGAAGGAAATGAAATGATCTACCATAACAAAGATAATATTCGTTACCCAAAACAAATCGAACCAAAGTTCTTTATGTTCCGGAGGGATTTGATGCATCTGGATCCAGTCTCCCGGATAGTTTGAAGTTATGATCGACTTAATCCGGTCTGGAATGTTCTTTATAATGCTAGTTCGGACAACAGAATAATTCGTTATAATATGATGTCATTGTTGTTATGATTAGAACTGATATATAGAAGAATTAAACATCCTCACAAGAATTTGCTCGGATCAATATGCACGCGGTTATCATTTTCATGCTCGTCCTCATCCTGATTCTGATTGTTGTTGCAACTGTGCTGCAATATAACAGGGAACCCCGGTGGCACGTTGAGCTCAGCTTCATAGGGCCCTGCCGGAGATGGACCTCCCGTTGTAGGCTCGATTTCTCGAGACATTATTTGTATTCCTATGTCATGAAACAGTGTTTCCTGTGATAATATATTCACTTGTTTCATCTAATAGAAATTCAATTTTAGTTTCACACTATTTATAGGAAAAAAAGTCATCTAAAATTTCATACAACATATTTTTTCATTCAGAATATTGATCTATTTCCTATCCAAGGTAGTTTTTACTCACATTTTTATCATATTCAAAACATGTGTAAATGTAGCCCTAACAATTCTGAAAAGCCCTAATTATGCCTGTAAATTCAATCAACCACCACAACAGTGACCTAAAACATTTGGGGAATCAAGCATCATTCCGCAATTCAAAAGAATCCTTAAACTTTTCTATAATCGTAACAAACTACATTAACAACAAATAGTGTGGAATCAACACCTTGAACTTAAATCATGTAAATATAGTCGAAATTTATGCGTAAAAGGAACCAGATACGATTTGAGTAGCTCAAAATTCTAAATATACCAATCGGAAACCGATCACAATCATTATGCCTCATAAAAATTAAATCATATATGTATGTGAACTTTTTGCTCGTCAAATGCAAACTTACTCAGAATTAGGTGAACGGAGAGTGACGACGGCGGCAACAACAGCAGCAGCAACAACTATGGCGGAGGAAGCAACGAACATACGCACTTTCACAATTCAATTAAAAATATAAAAAAGTAATTGATCGCCGGAGATGAACGACGGTGCGGCGGAGGCGCAAGCGGCAGATCGAGATCGAAAAAAGAAAATGGATTGGCACGGCCCCTCCGCGGCAAATGAGGTCTGTTGATGTGAGGTGACGCTCATTAATTGACATTTATCTTCCCGTGCCAAATGACTTTTACCTGTACTTGAAAATCCGATACTATTGTTAAGAAATGTATGTTCGTAAATAAAGAAAAAAATTAATACTATATTTAATTCGATATATTTTATATAAAAACGTATATCTATTTACCATATATATCTATTTACCATATTGAAAAAAAAGAACTGTAGTAATAATACTCATTTCACTTCCCGCATATCATATTCATCTTATAGGAAAACAAGAAAATTTAAAAGAGATATAATTAAAAATATATTAGTAAAAATAATTATCGTATAAAAAAAAAAGATTAAAATTAAGATATATATTATTTTAATTAAAATTAAAAGAATTATAAATTAAAAAATTTAAAATATATTTAAAGTTTATAATTTTTTTTCAAAAAAGAAAAATAATGAAATAAGTAAGACAGGACAAAAATAAAATAAATAAATATGATAAGTAAGAAGGAGGGAGTATAATTTAATAAAATGAATATAGATTCTTTGGATCTTCTTCCATGTTGATCCCACTTAACTTGATGTTTATAGGTTTTTTTTTTTTTTAAAGAATTTGAAAAAAATTTGATATTCAAACTGACTCCTTATCATTTTAGTCTACTAAGTGGAGCATGTCGCAAACTAGTATCATACAACAAAAATTTGTGTTGTTTTAGTCCTTTAGCGCCGGAGACGCCTGCGTGGCTCTCCGGAGGCTACGTGTCCGCCAAATTAGCTACACCGGACGGACACGTGGATTTTATTATTTTATTTTATTTTTATTTTTTTAAAAATTTATTTAAAAATTATTTTTAATTTTATTTGTCTTTTTATTTTTTTTTATTTGATCCAATTGAAAAAAATTAAAAAAAAATTAAAAATAAAATACAATTCACATGTCCGGCAGGTGTCGCTGACCTGGCAGGACACGTGGCTTCCTGCTAACCACGCGGGCATCTCCGGCGCCGGAGGATTAAAACAACGAAAAATTTTCACTTATAAGATTAGTTTGTGACAGGCTTCATTTACGAACTAAAATGATAAGAGAGTTGGTTATGGACAGTTTACTTTGAACAAATTTGAAGAGTTATGATTTTTATTTTTTTAATCCTTGGATTGAAGAAGACATGTTTGATTTTAACAAGAATGTGAAGATTTTTTTTGAAGTTTTAACATAAAATTGAAAAACTTCATATTGACTTAAAGAATAATTTGATGTTTGTTCCCACGAACTTGAATATCCACTGAAGAATGAAAATTCATTGATTTATTAATAATTTGTTGGATTATTTGTCTAAATTAATGATAATTTCAGGAAAAAAAACACGTGATAACATTATTTAAATTGATATGGTTAACATTTTAGTCAAAGCCCCCTATGGGTTAAGTTCAATCGTCATTTGGAAGGATGTCAAAAGTGTACTATATTGAATAGTAAAAAAAAGATGTTTATTAAAATTAAATAAAAATTAATCACATTAATGATAATATTGATATATTGTTTTATTTCATGTGGTATCTTCACTAACCACATTAATTTATCATGCTGACAAATTTACCAATATTTTTTTATTTTATTTTATTTTTATTTTATTTATACATACCATGTTGGTACAGTATTTTTTTTATTTCGAGTCTATTTCACATTAATTATTATTTAGTAAATTAAAATATTGAAATCAAAATTATTAGTAATAAGTCAATGTGGTTCTAAAAATATGTATTAATTTTCTCCTAAATATGTGTCAAAATATTATTTAAATTATTTTTTAAAAAAATTAAAATAAAATCAAAACCAAATAAACATGAGTTTATTTATAGTTTCTTTCAAAATAAATGAATATAATTCTATATTTAACCCGCAGTTTCTGATAATGTGTCACCTATTTTGACGTGGTACCACCAATATTGTTACGGACTAAGTTGTAATTTTAGTACAAAATATTGGCACATATAACAGAATGATTATTTTTTAATGTCTACAAGACAGAATTTAACCGCTATACCAATTTTTTTTTTTTTTAAATATCATGTGGTTGTCATACCAAAATCTTTGATAAAATATTGTCATGAACTTAAAAATGAATTTTGACATAGCATATGACATGCTTCAGTATTTTCAATAAACCGTAAAAATCTACCTATAATCTATATAATTTATATTTACTCCGTCTACTTACAATGTTTATATATTTTTATTTTGAGACGTCCAATTACAAAGTAAACATTTCATTAAATACCCTATTTTTTTTCACAAATACCCTTACTTTACGTCACATCATTACTTTTACACAAAAACGTAAGGGCAAAATATCATTACACTACTTTTAACTACTCACTGTAATTAAAATACTATTATTTTTTAAATTGAAAGCGGAGAAAGATAGTATAATACATCACTGTGAGTCCTATTACATGTAATTTTTTTCCCTCACTTTTTTCAAAATTTTAATCAAAATAATTATATTTATTACTTATAATTAATGCATTCCAATTTTTTTATTCATTAATATACTGTTAATCTATATAATTATTGTTGTAAAATTGATGGGAAAAATATGACAAAATTTTTAATTAAAAAAATATGTGAAATATTAAATAGATTAGGTTCAAAATAAATCCTTAAATTCACATGCAACTTTGATATGTATTCACTAATAAAAAAAAATTTCAAATATAATATGCCCTCGACAAGTTGGCATCAATAACTAAAATTCAAATAAATACTTGTAACACCAAAAAACAGAACAGACGAGCAAATTGGCGTGGACATTATCAGCAACACCGGGGCTGTGTTTTCGACGTCAAATATGATTTTATTGAATTTTATCTACGTATCTGCAGCGCCGGGACTGTGTGTTCTTTCTTGGGCAACCCGATGCCTTATTGACCATTCATAGCTACTCAATTTGTGTGTAGTTCCGATCAACTAGCTCATCTATTCACTAAGGCTTTAGGCGCTCGTAAACTTTCTCATCTCTTATCGGAGTTGGGCTTTTGGAATCTCCATGCACTAATTTGAGGTGTATGATTTTGAAAATATCTTGAAATATTTTATAGAATTTATGATAATTTTTTAGAATATTTTGTACAATATGTTACGACCTTTGAGAATATTTTATAGAATATGTTGTATATTTTTCTATATTATATTTTATGTAGGATATTTATATTTTTTTTAGGATTTAATATGTAATGATAGAAGGATATAGATATATTTGGCCTTTTTAACATTCTCTATATATATATGTATGGGTTTTTTACTATAATATGAGATAAAATTTCAGTTTACAAATTGGTTATTTTCGTTACTCTTTTTGCAAATTATTATTGTTGTTGGTGTCGTCGCGGTGTTTCTAGAAAGGAGTTTTTATTTTTATTTTTTAAATCACCAAAATTAAAGTGATTATATATATTATTATTAAAAAGCTATATATCTAATTTATTATATCAAAAAATTATTAGTTCAAATTAATATTATTTTTAATATTTTAAAACTTTTACATTCAATTTACTTATTAACAAACAGCTGTATTATTATTATTATTATTATTATTATTATTATTATTATTATTACTTTCTCTCAAGTGTAAAATTATGTCAATTTGATCGGACACGGATTTTAAAAAAGTGAATAAAAATAATTTTTTTTATCGTAAAAAAATATAATATTTGTTTACTAAAAAAGAAAATAAGAAAAAATTTAAATTACGAAAATTAAAAAAAGAAATTGTATAGATGAATATGAAATTGCACTATACACACTAGACTACAGTAAACATTTTGTATGCGGATCCTATATTATGGCCTATACAAACACCTACTTTCTAAAAATTCATGACTATACACAAATACAGTTATATATAGTTTTGAATACATAAATCACGGTTATTTCAGATTATATGAGTAATTCTCATACGGAAAAAGAAAAAGTCGATATTTAATTCTATGACATGATATTGTATTCTTTCAATTTTTATTTTTATTTTGCAATTATAAAATAAGTTCCTCCAGTTGCTGTACTTATTAATAAATGAATTTATTTTTAAAAATAATTATTTAACATTAAGAAAATCAATTAAATAAAATATTTTTCATTATTTTCATTGTAACAGCTAGCTCAATTGTTCTATCGTGATTATTATAGATTTGTTTTTGGGATTTTTCATGTTTTACATGACTATTATTGATGTGTTCATTTTAAACTTTTTATTATTTATTTATTTTTAAATTTAAATTTGGATTTAAAAAGTATTTTGATACAATATTATAATTTCCCAAATAGATCAATTAATTCGTCAATCAGAGTGGATTGCAGTTTAGATCAAATTATAATTTTAATATTTACAATTTAGTCTAATTGGATCGAAAAACAAATATTTTCTATTTCTTCGAATTCAATCCATTTTCTAGCACAATACAACCAGCAACTTATGCACTCATAATTTACTTTAATACTATATTTTTTTAAAAATGGTAATTTACATATTTTAATATAAATAGTTAAATAACAAAAATTTGAAATTACATTATTAATTTCCTTCTCAATCCCTATGAAATTAAAACACAAACAATTATTTAATTAAAAATATTATTCAACCCAAAATGTTTATATGCTGATATTGCATTGAATGGCTGAACAATGAAGTTCAATAATACTATTACATTAGAATCCAACAATATATGCATTGTTCTACAATTTAGGTGTTTTTCTTGAAATATTTCTACAAAATGTACTATCCGCAATCAAATTCTACGATGAATTCCGAATCAAATGCGCATATCTAACAACAAAAAAATACCAATTGAGTATATTCCATACTGAAAAAATTATTGGGAACTCTCCTAATTCATAAAAGTGAATGACAACGTATTTATCACCAGTTTATTTTAAATTGAAGTCTTGAATTCCTTTTTACATTAAATTTATTTTTATTTTAACTATCTATTATGATTATATCGAATATAATTTTAATTTTTATTATTTTTAAAAATTAAGAAGACTAACATACAAAAACGACACTTAAAGATGAAAAGGTGTATTGATGCATGCAAATAATTTGAAGTAAAAAAATGCACAAGAAATTAAAGTGGTGGATGAGTAACTTAAAAAGAAGAGATTAAAGAGAATGAGCACTTTCTTTAAAGGCAAAGCATGCAAGATTGATTGAGGGGTGTTTTATACTTTATTTTGGATTTTTTATATTTTATTTTTAATTTGAGTTTTATTTTATTTTATATAGTATTTTTGATATATTTTACAAGAAAAATCAATATTATTTAATGAAAAACATGCAAAGTTTAAATTAAAAAAAAAAAAAAAGAAAAAAAGAAAAGAAATGAACAAACCCTAATATTGCAACTATTAAGAAAAAGCCATTATAAAATAAATAGATTTATTTATAGAGGCAAAGTGGTGTGGATTTGAGATTTGTTTACTTAAAAGCTTTAATTATTTCTTACTTTTATTATTTATATTTATTTTTTCTAAAAAATTATTATAGTTACTATTTATGTTTTATTTAAAAAATTATATTTAACTACTATTATTCTACTTTTTATATATTTAAATAAAAATAAAAGAAAAAAACCTTAAATAAATTCTTTACTAATAGTTTATTTATATATTTGATTTGTATTTGTAAATTTTTTATATTTATATTTTTTAGATAACATAATAATTATATATATATATACTACATATTATATTTTGTATGTAAAAATGAGTGTTTTTGCTTATGAGATTTTGATGTTGGTTTTAATATTTCATTTTTTTTAATAAAATATCAAATCAAATATTTTTTTTATTATATTGCACTAAAATTTATTTTTATATTCAAAATATCATATTAATATATATTTACGATCAAACTGATCAGACAAATCATACCAGGAGAATGAATTTGAACCCATGACCTCATGGTTATAAGTTCACTCTCGATACCATCGCTCTCTTTTACGGGACAATATTATATAATGGTTACAAATTAAATTTAACAAACCTATAAAAATAAAAATAAATTTGATAGAAAAGAAATAATAATAATTATATTTTTATAGGAATAGTTTCTTTCATAACCCATAATACATTTTGTTAGGTCATTTGTTCCTCGACAACAAAGCAACAAACCATGACCACTAACCCTCTCTTCTACTTGCAACTCCTCCTCTTTCTAATAAATCTCCGGCCGTCGTCTTCCTCGCCGGAATCCTTCGTCTACGTCGGCTGCTCCCAGCTCAAGTACAGCTCCGGCAGTCCGTACGAATCGAACCTCAACTCCATCCTAGCTTCCTTCGTAAACTCCGCCTCCATTGCCGCCTTCAATTCCTTCAAAATCTCCTCGCCGGGATCTACCGCCGCCGTCTACGGCCTCTACCAGTGCCGCGGCGACCTCGCCGCCGCCGACTGCCACCGCTGCGTCGCCAGCGCCGTCTCTAGAATCGGCGCCTTCTGCGCCGGCACCTCCGGCGGCGCGCTGCAGCTCGACGGCTGCTTCATTAAGTACGACAACGAGTCGTTCGTCGGCACCGTCGACAAGGCTGTGGTGTCGGAGAAGTGCGGGGCGGCGACGGCGGCGGGGTACGGCGGCTCCGACGACGTGCTGACGCGGCGGGACGCGGTGCTGGCATACCTGAAGGACGGCGGCGGGCAGTACTTTCGGGTAGGGGGGTCCGGGAAGGTCCAGGGGATGGTGCAGTGCGTGCAGGATCTGAGCTTGGGGGAGTGCCAGGAGTGTCTGTCGGAGGCCGTACAGCGCCTGAAAAGCGACTGCGCGGCGGCGCCGTCGGGGGATATGTTTTTGGGTAAGTGCTACGCCCGCTACTCCGACCATGGGTACTCGTCGGAGGGCGGCGGGCGGCGGCGGGGCTGGCCGGGGAAGATCGCCGTCGTGGCGGGTTTGGGGTGGTTAATTTGGGTGTTGAGACAATAATAATGTTTTAAATGTTAGTTTAATTTGTTAAGTGCTTTTGGAATGTATTATTGTGAAAATATTTTGTTATTGAAAAATATTTTATTTTTACTTAATTTTTATCAGTATTTCAAAGTCTCTCTTTAAATATACTACTAATCAACAATAAAAATATTTTTGATTATTATTTAAATTATTAATTCCTCACTATCTAATTGTATACTTAAATATTTAGACATGAATTTGAATAAAATAAGTAATAATATTATTTTTCACTTTTTATAATAAGAAAATAAGGTTTTTTTTTGCTTAAAAAAAAAAATATATTTTTAATTACAATTAAAAAAAATATAAATTTGATTGACGAAAAACAATATATAAAAAATTTATTTTACATATCAAACATAATCATATTTATTTATATTACATCAAATAGATTTTTTTATTGCTCTAAAATATTTCCAAAAATTTTCAAGACATTTGTGTTTAATTGATGATATATATATATATATATATATATTTGGGTAATAGTAGAAAAAAGAATACTCCTACTAAGGGTGTGTTTGTTTGGGGGTTTGGATTTTGAGTTGGTATTTAAATAGTAAAAATTTTTAATTTGAATAGTTATATGATGTGATGTTTTGAATGTAAAATTAATTTTTAATATAATTTTTTTTTAAAAAATAGATATTTGATTTGATATATTTTTAGGGAAAAAATAAGATGAATAGTTAATTTGAACTCCAATCCCCCAAACAAACACATCCTAAAGGTGCACTATTTTTTTAATTTTTCTTATGTTTTCTAATTTACAAAATAAATGAACATATCTTTTTTTTCTTTTTGGTCAAAGAATATTAAATGAGCACATTCAAATTTCCAAATCTGTTTTCAAAACTGTATAAGTTTCAATGCTGATTGTAATCATTGAAAATTAAAAAATAATAGTACCTCGGTCCATAGCAGGTGTCTTGTTACTATTTTGGAACTCTAGACACCAGAATTTAATTTATGATAATTATAATAAGTAAATAATTAAAAATTATATTAATAAAAATAATTAACATATAATATAAATTATTATAAATTAAGATTAAAATAACTAATTAATTTAATTAAAATTAAAAAAATTTAAAATTATTCCATGAGACGTGAGGCCGAGGCTAACAGAAACGGCATGATAAGTGGGACGGAGGAAGTAGTATTTAATACTAAATAATAAAATTTAAAAATTTAAAATAAATTATTTAAAAAATTAATAAAAATAAAATAGATATATAAAACAATATCAAATTAATTATTATTTATTAAATAAAAATAATAAAAGTATAAGTAGATAAAAAATTTGCACCGTTGAAAAAAAATAAAATAACAGTGACATAACTTAATGATAGGACAAAAAACCATATTATTTTATTATCTATTGAAATCCTAATTAATATTGAACTGGATATTGCAATTACTTAAATGCTAAGATACAGCAATTCAGTGATAAAACCAAAGTCCATAGTGTCCCTAAAATCCATTCAGATGCTCAGCTCAAATGAATTGTCTAAACAAGACAACCAAATAAATTGTGCCATAATAAGTAACAAAAAGTGTGTCTATATCTAATAAATAGCACAAAAACATAGATATAGATAGAAACCCTTCCATCCATACATATCAAACTCTGTATAAACAAACATCAAACACAACACACAACCAACAAAATTTCGTTTCAACTCCCCCCTGGGATTCAAACAAGTATCATCATCATATTCATAGGATTCTCCTCGTAACTAAAATTATAAACACAAACATAAATTCACAACACAATTATTGCATTGCGCCATACCGACATACATATATAATCAAGTGAGTTCCTTGATTCACTCACCGGCTACATAACAAACTCGTACTGGAACCATGGCAGCTGGAGGTCCTTGAATAACACAAACACCAAGTTCATCGACTGTCTGCTGGATCACTTTTAACCATTTTGCAGCTTAGAAATAGTATCAGCTGCCCGATCCCACAGTCGAAGAGTGTTCTTCAGAGCCAACGGCTGCATCCGCAAGGAGCTTGCTTGATTTGGCCTCTGCTGGTGGGAGCTTCACCTTGGGCAAAAGCTTCTTAGCTTCCTCGGTTGTATAGATATATATCTTCTTTGCCATGGAGCAAAATTCGCTGAAAATATCCGCACAAAAGCAACCTCAGATATTTGAAGGATAACGAATATCCAATGAAAGTAGCAAAATTAATACGACCACGCTTTTGACACAAAGAAATAGTGCCCGGGTTGGAGCAATTAGGTCAATAAATATCAGAAACCATCTGAAACATTCAATGTAATGCTCACAAGCATACGTGTACTAGGAGCTAGAGAAACATATATAGGAAGCAAAGGCGGATGCGTAGATATAAAGGAGAAACCGGTAAGTTTTGACTTAACTGCCATGGATCGTCTCCAACCATCATCATGTCATCCTCATCATCTGTGTATACAACCTGCCATTTCTTTGTCGATCCAGAGAGTTCCCCTGCAATCTCAAACATTTCTTCAAACATTTTGAGCAGATCCTCATAGCAATCAAACCTAGTAAGATCCACTGCCCTCCCAACAGCTGTGCCTTGCATGTGAACCTAATCGAATCATGAAAGTCATCATTCACATAGCCAACAGTAAACATATTTTAGAAAGAGAAGCTACAATTGACAAAATAATTAGAAGCAACCATTAGAGGAAGGACACATGAGCCAATAAGCTCGAATTACAAGAGCCTATATTAAGCTAGGTGTAGGTTGTTTTGATACGATCTGAGCAATTTTAGCTTTCTACATTATCATGTTCTAATTGCTTTATCCCTTTCTCACACACACTTCTAAGAAAGAGATATGAAACCTAAATCACCTTGATGCAGCTTCGGATTTGCCTGTTGTGTGTCACATGGGAGGATCTCAGACAAGACTTATCCGGGAAGCAACCGGATGAAGGAGCATCAGATGCGTTGTGGGTTTCTGGTTCAGACTGTAGTTCTGATTCGGCATCAACACGAACGAGAGATTCCCCAATACCTGCTTTGAATTGGACTGCAAGTGATGTATCTTCAACTGTTGAATGATCAAGCAATTCAATTCCAAAGAGCCTGCAACGATTCAGCTGTTTCTTTTCACTGACAGGGGTAACTGAATCAGCAGCAGCTTCAGTTTGATTAGGCAGGTTCTCATTGCAACTTGTAGGGCTGACTCTGGCCCCTGAACTAAGTTTTGGCGATTGATATATGTCCCGACCACATGGTGGATCACAATAGGGGAGAACTGATGAGGAGTCAGCAGACGGCTTCCACATGGCTATCAAACAATAAATAATTCCTGATGAATAGCACTACTTCATTGATTGTGTATAAACATCATCAGAGGTTGAGATAATACCATGGGGAGTAATATTCTGCATCGGTGGCGGCAAAACAGGGGGGCGTGCGCGCTTGTTTCTTTGTTGAGTATGTGGGTTAGGAGGATTTGATGCTGCAAGTGGTTCTATTTCCCAGGGAGACACCCTATCAGGGCACAGTATTGTAGAAGGTTCATCCCATTGGACCTGGAAGCACTCGCATTGAGTGAGTGATATAACTAAGATTTTGAAGTCCATGTAACAGTTAGAAATAAAACATACAAATTAAGGCATGCATCTGTTCACGGTTTTATATACAATTGATATAGATTTCCAAACAATCTATGGTAACAGGTTGTACCTTCAAGGATCTCCATTCCGAATCTGGCCACTGTGATGCAGCATCATCATTCCCAACACCAATGATGGTCCCACTTAACCTGTATTGTATATGTTAGGAATGGCCATTACAGAAATCAATTCCAGAAAGTATGTGCTTGTAATCACTTTTTTTACCGCAGGGAAAAAATCAACATGGCTAGTACCTTCTTTCAGGAACCTCTTCACTTTCAAATCTCATCTTGAATCTCATCCCAACAGAGAGCTTATGATTTTTAGCTTCAAGATACTTGTTTAGGCTTACTATGAACTCTGATCGACTAGTCCTAAATTGACAACGAGAGTGTAGAGATATTAAAACATCGGTCCAAACACACAGTGAAGTGCACAAGTAGAACAAGGAAAAAAGAACTCTTTCAGATTTCACCAAGCATGTTGTGGATAAAAGAATATCTCTAACACCACAATCTTCTTTAAATGTTCCCTTCATAAGGCAACCCTAACAAGGCTAATCACCTTAACTCCATACAAAATAGAAAGCAGAAAACAGAACCTGATATGTGAGCTGTAAGAGTTATTTTTTTTAAGATTTTTAATGGACACACATCAATACTCCAATTTTAATGTTCTAGTTACCTGACACAGAAAATGCTAGGCATTGATGTAAAAAAATAAAAGAGACCAGTATGAACATAGCCTACGAAATTAATAAGGTGGAAGAGCAAACAACCTAGGTTTATAATAAACAGAAAATAGGGTCCTCGTGGAGATTGCATGTGATGCAGTAGCAAGAACCCCCAGATGCATGCTGTGACTTGAAATAACTGAAGATGGCACGTTACTTAGTTGTCTCAGGAGTCTTCTCACCCCAACTCGAAGGTTCCCATTTTCACCTCTGCCAAGTTAATAGAATACTGTGACCTTACTAAAATTATAATATAAAAATACTAAGAAACTGCATTTATATAAATTTACCGTAAAAAGATAAAAGCATCTCCTGCAACTAGCTTTTTTGCACTTACAAATACACTCCACCCAGTGGTTAGTAAGTGGCGCCTTGGTTGACCTGAAAAGACAATCAAAATATTGTGAACCCTTCTTCAATATACAGACGCTGAAAGCAATGAATGCACCACTATGATCAGGGCAGTAAACATAAAAATATTAGTCTTTAACATAGTAGTCAACAGGTTGTTGAATCACTCGCTTTCACCACCATTTTGTACCCACCTGTCTTCAGAAAATGCATATGTGGTGTACATCTTGATTGTCTGTTGCAATTTCTTAGCAAAATCCATGTTAAAAATTATTTGTATTATGTATATATGATATAAAATGCTTTATTAATTTTAATAAAGATTTGTTGTTACAGATACAACTCTGTTGAAATTTAATATGTCACCCATAGTGCTTTACTGAACAAAAAAACAAAGGATTGTGTCATAGAGTAGCAAGGAGGGTCTTTAGAGTTACTGTCAACACAAGGAGTCTCAAACAAATATGAAACCAAACAGCTGAACACCAAGAGCTATACTAATAGTGAGCTACAGAATGGCCAGGGGTGATCCAGAGGGAACGGATCAGGATTACCATGCATTCTCTAAAGTAAAATGAGTTCTCTTATTATAATTCATGATTGCATCATCATGGTGCTAGAAATGTCCTAGCTGCGAGCTGCAGGGGTAAAACTCATCAAGTACTAACATCATATCTTCAATGAGAAACTTTATAAAAAGAAAAAGAAAAAGCTCCTGACTAGTTCATACTAACCTCGAAAAATGTGACGGAAATGCCACTGATTTCCATGAAGATCAGAAGCTACCAATTCCTGCATAGGAGGTTGCTGAGACATATCCTGCAATAACAATAAAGTTGTGATATCTTCGAAGTTGGGAGAAAAAGAGTTAGTATACCACATTGAAATCCTTAATTCCTACCAAAGGGGGTAAACAATCATCTGCATGCCTTCTTAGAACGGAGAAACCACCATGGGTGCTGGTGTCAGATGCAGTAAGTGTCTTGCAAAATGAATGGACACTGCACCTTTCAGGCTCTGGTGGAGGAGGATCTCGAGTTGTTATCTCACCTTGCTGAGCCACGAATCAAAATTTTTTTAATGTAACTTAGCAGGCGTAATGGAAATTAATGCAAAGTATACAGCCTAGAAGAAACTGGCTTGCCCAACATGCTTTTACTAAATAAAATGTAACAAAACAGTTGAATGTGGCTTTCTGTCACTAGATTCAACATTTTAGAATAGTGAAGAAGTTCTAATGTGACTTATACCTAACCTCAAATAACAATAAAAATGCAGGACGGATATTCAAATAGTGATTGATAAAATATAATTTTCGGATCAGGGGAAACTGAGGATAAAGAAAGAATACAGCAAAAAACCTTCACTCAACATCTGGAAACTATTTAACCATAATTAATGCTGTTCTGACTTCTGCCTCAACAGAACTCATGCAAAGAGAAATTAATATTGAGCCAGCACTTGTTTCGAAGTTACTGGCACAGATCTAAGATCTGTTTATTCCCCACCGAATCCAGAGTTATACTCTCTCCAGAAAACTAACCAGCAATATCACTTAGGAAATATAAAAAAATCTGAATATCCACGTAGGTACTGATTGTCCAGGTACCACTAGCATCTACACAGTCAAAGTAGGGATCTACGAATGGAATTACATCTTGTTCTGGAATCAAGGTTATGTGCGCATACACCTCATCTGTGTCTGGTTCAGCCTGCGATTTAAGATGAACAATTCAGCTACAAAGGATGACTCAGGTGCATATAAAAATCAAATTCCAAATGCTCAAATATAATATTATATCAAGCCTTACCCGAAGTTCAACATTCATCACTTTGCAAAGAATTTTACTGGGTAAGTTGAATGAAGGCAGTTGATGATCTAAACCCTGATGTGTAGATGCTTCAAGCTAAACAGAAGGCCAGAAAAAAAGGGTTAGTAAATAGCTTTGTACACACTGGCAGGATACAATCAGGGCATAACAAAGATGATTTCAGAGAGAGTAAGTTTATCTAATTTGACAAAGAAACCAAACATATGCATGAAAATCCATTAAAATACGGCAAAGAATGAAGCCTAAACAAAATACAGAGCCAAATAATGTCAAATCAATACATATAGTTTCTCTGCAAATGCTTTAAGTTTTAAGTCAAATAAAGAATACACAAAAAGTATATTTATAATAAAAAGAATCCAAAAGGAAAAGAAAGTGTTTTGAAACACCATTTATAGGTAACAGATATGGATAACAAGAATAAGCAATCACAAACCTGTTCCATGTGACCTTGAGGAAAGTAATAAACTCGTTCGCCTTTATTTGGAACAGTGACAAGGGGCCCAGCACAAGCATGCCAAAGTTCTTTATACAGGGCTTCATTTGAGGCTCCTAAACCAAAAACAAGGCTGTGGATTAACTCCAGGACAGGGGGAAATGAAAGAAACACACAAATCTAATAGCATGTCCCTGGAAATATATTGCGACACTTTCAGTGATTTTTATCTCCCAACCTTCTAACCAACATAGCTTCCGGAACAACAGGCAACTCAGATATATAACACAAAGCTGGAGTCTTCACTGATATCATAACAAACTATATTTCGCACTGAAAAATCCACAGACATGCACCCCCTCTACACCAAAACACTATAGCAGCAACGGTAAAACTGATTATAGAACAGAGTAACATTGGGAAATGACTCAGATTCGATCTCAAGATGAAGTTGCATGCATCTCTATCAATTGAAGCAATGAAAAAAAGCAACTGAAACATGTAGGCATTTCCATTAAGCAGACAGTCTAAACATAAATAGCTCGCACCTGGGGAAGGACCACCAACAAAGCCATTTGCAGTAATGTTTTCCATGACAGACTAATTCAAGACAACGACACAAATCTTCGACGCCCCTGGTGATTTCTCTTGTTCAGTGACTGATGCTAAATTTGCTTGCACTGAAGTTCATTTAAAAAAAAAAAAAAAAAAGAGCAATGAACTTTCCAGTCTCCCTAGTGGTGAAAAGTAATAAAAAAATCAATAACAATCCACACTAAAATAACCAAAGCCCATAACAATGCTTTAAGCCACACAATTCCTGCCCAAATAATGTAAAAGATTAGCTGCAGCAATGCTCCCTTACAAACAAATCACATGTATGGTGTGAATCTCAAGGTTAGCGCAGGGATTCTCTTTACTCCGTAAGCTCTGGATAACTTTCTTTGCTTTGTAATAACAAGTTAAAATTATCTCAACACTCCCAAAACCCTTGATTTCATCCCTGCATCAACAAATCACATAACATACATAACCAGAAAGCAACTCACACAGAACACAGAGCACAAGAAAAGTAACAATTCTCAACCACCATATGCATATCCATCAATTTAGAGAAAAACAAAAAAATAAATTGAACAAAAACACAGGTACAAGACCCAAAACTAAACAGGTTCAGTATTTAATCCAGGATAATGATTGCTTCTTTCCAGCAGCACAAATAAGAAGATATATTACCAAAAACTACTGGATCAAAACAGAGCTGCAAAATCAAACCATCAAGACATAAAATCGAATAATTCGAACCAATACCAAATCAGCAACTGCGTTCTCCACCGCGATTCGGATACCCATCATGGAAACCCTAGAAAAAATAATATCCCGTTCCTTCACCAACTCCCCCACTGCATCCACGAACTTGTGCTCCACCAAACCTTACTCAATACCGAATCCCAGCTCTGATTATCAGCTCCCCGACTATCACACAGTTCCTCGATTTCCAACAAAAATAGAAAGGGGTATATTCGAACAAGAGAGAGAAATATGGGGTGGATTGTGCTTGGGTTGCCTGGTAGAAGCCGACAGCGTTTTACTATTTTATCCGTGGACAAGAATTACATGTAATTGAGAGATGTGAATTATTTCCAGAAAAGAAATGCTTATTTTAATGGGACACGGGCATAGTTGGATCTACAGAGAGGGAACTGCTAGATTGTTGGACTAGTGTTCAAAACATTGAATGCGGGCAAGAGGAACAGGATAATGTGGGACGACCTGAGCTGACCTGACCTGACCTGACCACCATTGCCATTACCATCACCACTATTAGTACAATTACCCTTAAAGTCTTAACCTTTGGCTTTGAATCCATCCAATTCTAACGCAAGTGGTGTGCTGCCGTTGACCGCACTGCACATCCACACTTTAGATTTAAAAGCGTGCCTGCAAATGTGCGACATTAAATTCACCAATATTATCAAAATATTTATTTTTATTTATAATTAATGTATAAAATTAATTTTAGAAAATAATTTGAATATATATTGTTTCAGTCTGTCAATTTTATGTCTATTTTGTAAAATAATATAGAAATAATTTTTTTTTTCAACTAGTTCCATTTAATGTAATATTTGAAAACAAAATATAGAAACATAATCCCAAACTAATTTGATATCACAAAGTAATCTCACATTTCATGTCTCATTCATTTTTTTCCTGAAAAAGGATTGCATATTTTAGTTTTTTATTTTATATAAATTAATTAGTTATTTTAATTTATAATTATTTATACTGTGTAATAATTATTTATTAATTATGTCACTTTATTGTTAATGCATAAATCCTCGCCGAAACTAAACCATATCTGACAGGCAATTTGAAGACATGAAAATTTCAACACATAATTCACGATGATCGGTCAATCTCTATACCATCAAACATCTTATTTATGTCAATGTTTATGTTGTTAGTAAATATACATCTAAATATGCAAGCATTATATAAATTAATTAAATGAAAGGTTTTAAATATCTTTCTTTGAATAGAATAAATAAAAAAATATATTAATTTATTTTCACAATTTGTAGAATAAAAATCAATAGTAAAAAAGATTAGTTAATTATTTATTTATTTAATTAATTTGAATAATAATATTTAAATATTTCACTTAAGGGTGCGTTTGTTTGGGGGTTTGGATTTTGAGTTGAGATTTGAATAGTAAAAATTTTGAATTTGAATAGTTGTATGATGTGATATAAATAGGTGATAATGTGATATTTTGAATGTAAAATTAATTTTTAGTATAATATAAAAAATAAAAAATAGATATTTAATTTGATGTTTTCGGGGAGAAAAAAATGGGATGAACGGTGGATTGAAAATCCAATCTCCCAAACAAACACACCCTAATAATAATTGTACACGTCACGGGGATGCAATGAATTGCGACACAAGGTGGAAAGTTAATGTCTGCTTATTGCGGAAGCAGTAATACAATTTGTAATTGGATTCATAATATATAGACATATATATATATATATTCAAATGGTTGGACCACATCGTTCAACTATTCAAGATTATTGTAATGCTTCCCAACAATAATTAATATCCGAATTTGAGCATCAGTTCCTGTGGTTGTAATTTTATGACCGATTTATTATTATTATCATTATTATTATTACTATTATTTATGTTCCATCGAAATAATACATTATTATTATTTTTTTAATAGATTAAAAATGATACTGATACTTATTAAGGAAATTTTGATAAATTTGCTATTTGCAAGTACACATCTAGTATTAAGAATTTGTTTAAATACTAATGTTATGTTCATGATTTATATAAAAATTAAAATACTGTAATATTAACATAAGAACAACAATATAAAAAATATATAAAATTGTACGGAACAAATGAAAATGATAAAAAAATAAATAAATTCATTTGAATAGTAAAAAGTAATTACTTTCTCTATCCGACTTTAAGGGTCATATTTATATTGTATTTAATATTAAAAATATATTTATATTTGTATAATTTTTTTGTACAAATGTTCTTCTATTCGTATTATAAGACATTAATTGAAATATTTTTGATATTTTTTCTTAATTTGTATTACGTTTTGATATAATAATAAATATTTAAATATCAACACGCTAAAAATAAATGAGACTTTTAGAACCGGACGAATGTAATATTATTTATTGATAGATTTTTGTTTGGATATATGTATTCGCAAGCTTGTTAAATAACCATCAAATTTAGCGGCCATTTCAAATTCGTTAAAATTGGAAAAAAATTTTTATCCGTATAAACACTAACTTCATTCCCATTAGTTTCTTTACGAAATATAGTATCAATTTATGGGATGACTTGTAGTATGGGGACAGTGAGATTCGAATTTGATACTTATAGCTTTAATATCATATTAAATGATTTATTTGGTAAAACGATCATTCAGATCATATTATACACACCACATATTTACATATACATCCTAATTAGGGCCGGTCCTAAGAGCAACCTTAATAGCGCTTTTGAAAAACGTATGCAAAAATCATATATCTAGACATATTTTGAATTGTCAATGAATGAAAAATTAAAATTGTACTATATTCGTTTTTAACATAGTATTTTTTTTCTAAGTATAATATTATTTGTATGAAGAGAGAGAAGTTGTCAATCTTTCAAACCAAACTTCTTCTCTTCTTCGCCAATTTCTTTCTCGCAAGAAAATTCATTGCGATCTCTCAACAATTTCTTCGCATTCTTGCATAAACCACGACTTGAGACAGTAGAGAGAAGGAAAAATAAATCACAAATTGGAAAGAATAAGTGAATTTTTTTTAAAAAAAATAAAAAATAAAAATGAAACCAATGTTGCTTTAACTACACTAGACAACAATAATTTTACCTCGGAAAAGTTGCCTCCAGATGAAAAATGCTTCTAAAATGATAATTTTGGTCTCCAAAATTGAGCCATTATTGTTTTTATAAGAACGCTCGTTCAGAGTTTAATATAAATAAAAGTGTATTTTATACTATACAATTTATACATATTAATATATATCCCTAAAAATAGAATTATTTTTAAATTTGTAAAAAATATTTTATTAATACGAGAGGATATATTATATTTGTGTAGTAAATATATAAATTAATTTATAAGATTAAATAGTTATTGATGTTATTTTTAAGATTAATTGTGAAGATTAAAATGAAGTTAGTAGGAAAATTAAAAACAAATAGAAATTTTATATATTTATGTTACTCAAAATATTTTATACTATAAAACATAATTCTTTATACTTCTATCTTAAAAAAATCTCAAACTAAAATACTAAACAATTAAATTTTATTTCTTCTCAGAAAATATTATCAAACAAATTGTGTGTTTTATTATTTTTAAATCTTGAAAAACAACTACATAAATGGAGCCTAAACTTAGTATTTATATTTAAGTGTTTTAAAAATTATACCTCAACAATAATATATATATATATAATATAAATATTATTTTATAAAGACTTAAAATTTTATATAATACAAATAAAAAAAAAATATTTACATATTATTAATATAAATTAATTTAATAAAAAATCTAGAATTTTATATGTATATAAATATATTTATTTATTGAAGTGGGATAACTATAAGATTTCATATGATATAAATTTGAAAAAAATAATAATAATTAAAAACACACCATATGATGTTTGTTAAAGTTTAATATTTTTAGAATTAAATAAATATTCATGTTAAATAAAGTGGAAAGCGGACAACAAAATTTTGTGTTGGGCCGACATGAATAAATATAGAAACTTCTATGTCATTTCGGATACCTTTGAGTGAAATGCAATAAAATCAATTTTAGGGGCTAAAAGTATGATTATGTACTTTCTATATATTTCTTTTATTGATCATATTTAAAATGGTAATTTATAAATTTATAGAAGCTAAAAAAAGATATGACTAAATTGTTGTTTATTTTAATTACAGGTTTTATACTTATTCTGTTCAGACATGATAAATTCAATATAATTGGGCCCATTTCAAATATTCAATACATTAGTGAGTTGGAGATTTGACGAAAAATTAACAAATTTTTTAATAATATTTAAAAAATATTTTTAAGTGTATTTATAAATATTAAAGAAATAAAATTACCAAATTTGTCAAGAGAACTGATGCAACAAAGTTGGTTGGGGACAAAATCAAAGGAAGAAACATAATTATAGACCTGATAACGATCCGAGTCGAGTCGAGTCAAATTTTAAGTTTTCGTTAACGTTCGCGAACAAGATTCGTGTTCTTTCGTTAAGCTTTCGAGCTCGTTCATAGTGTTCGAGCCGGCTCGTTAAGAATTTTTGTTGTTTGAGCTCGTGTTCGTGATCGGCTCGTTTAGGCTTGTTCGAATTCGTTTGTCTTATTTTTTTAAATTTATATATAAATTACAAAGAAAATTTAAAATTATTTTATTTATATATTTTAAATTAATATTTTATTTATTTATAAATTATAATTTTATATGTATATATAATATTTATAATAAATATATTATTTAAACGAATCGTTTGTGAAAGATCGTGAACAAAGTTCAGGCTCGTTAACGAACGAGCCTGTTTATATTGTTCGACTTGACTTATTAACGTTTGCGAACGAGCTTTAACCGAGCCAAGTTCACGAACGGCTCGGTTCGTTTAACATCTCTACATAATTATAAGTGTTTTGTTTTGTTTTGTTTTTTTTTTTTTTTAAATTTAAATTAAAATCAATACTATTAACTTTATTATTTTATGTTATAAAATATAATATTAAATTACTATTTAAATAAAAACTCAAATCATACTTTTTAAAATCAATTTCAAATTACAATTAAACAAATCCTATGTATATTAATAAAGAAGGAATATGAGATGCCCTTAATTTGATATTTCTTTTTTACAAATTTTTAATTTAAACAGTAATTTGTTAAATATTATAATAAAAAACTTGAAGATCGAATAGTAAAAAAAAAAAAAAAAAAAAATCCAAAATGAACAAATCTCATGCCTATGCTTTCTTTTACCATATTTCTAAGTCTTCAATGATTGAATATAAAGCTTGAGGCCAAATAGTAAAATTAAAAGAAAAAAAAAAATTATATTGTTGTGTATACTATAACTGTACATTAAGTCATTAATCAACACATCAAGATAAATAATTTCTTACAAGTTATCCCTCAAAAAGAAAGATGCATTTTATTGATATGAATGATCTAATCACTTTGTTAAAACACAGTCTAATATTCCATCTGTCCTGTTAATAATATTTATCATTAAAAATATTATTATATTTGTATATATATTTATATAAATGTCTTTATATCAGTATTATAACACTAATAGAAATATTTTTGCTATTTTTTTAATTTATATTACGTTTTGATATAATAATTAATACTTAAAGATCAATATGCAAAAAAGTAAAGATAAATATTTAAAGTGGACGGAGGAAATATTAAAGTGCGAGAGTTGTAGAATTATAAATTAGGTTTGAGGTTGTAAAATCTTGAATTGTAAGATGTTTTGCATAATATAAATAGTTGTTTTATATAATATTTTGAATGAAAATAATTTTTTTTTTATGTAAAATAAAAAAATAAAAATACAACTTAATTTTATGTTTTTGAAAGGTAAAACATTGATGAATTAGTAGTGGAAGCCCAATTCCAAACCCACAAGATTTTATTACATTTTTTACTCTGATTTTTTTTTTCTTTAAAAAAAATTATGATTATGGTTATTTCTTTGAATAATAATTCGATGTAATATTTTCTGATAAAATTATCATCGTTTTATTAAAAATAAAAAAATAAAATAAAAGATTGCGAGGGCTGCATCGTAAAAATATTATTAAAAATAATGGCAAAGTAAACAAAACCTATTATAATTGGATTCTCATTTTGTAATTTCATTTGCAAGTTTTATGTCCATTTAAAGTGCCATTATAAGATATAAAAGCAAGATTCATGGAATATGATCACAAAAAGAACTTATATTATAGTCGATATGCAATGGAACTAAAAAAAAAAAAAAACTAGTCTTGATTTCAATGGATATATACTGTTGCACTGAAACTTGACTTGGGTGTGTTTTGATTTAGTTTTTTTCTTTAAAATATTCAATCAAATAATTATTTTTAATTCTTTATATATCATAATTAAAATAATTTTTTTTTTTAATCTAAAATACTAGTATATAAAAAATTTATTTATATCACATCAAACTCTTATTTCAATTTATTCATTTATTTATTTTTATTCCCAAACCCGAACTTATCCTCTATATATATATATATATATATATAGAGAGAGAGAGAGATATATATAGATACACTGCACCTGGCCATTAATTCCAAGAAATGTTTTTCATATATCACCATTCATGCACATCCTATTTCTGAATCTGCCAACGTTGTATTACAAGAAAGTTGCTTCTGTTTTGTCACACTTAATTTATAATTTTTATAACATTTCAAATAAATTATTATCATAGGGGATTGTAATAGAGAATTGATTCAGAAAGAATGGTTTAGAGTTTCTTTTTTTTTTTTATAACATTTTTTTTTTTGTTTGAATGGTTTAGAATTGATTCATAAATAATTTCTTCTTTATGATTTTTACTGTTTTACTTATAATAATATATAAAATAATTTTTAATTATAGACTTATGTGTATATTTTGTAGGCTTGAGTTTGTACAATAAATAGGTGGCAAAAGTCTTACAAACAGAGCCTTAGTTTTTATGAACTTTTGGGATTTCGTTGTTAAATATTAAAAATTTGCAAAAGTATTAATATATATATATACATATATTTAGTTTTTGTGAAAAAAAAATAATTTATTTTAATGTAAAATAAACTTAATAGTATTTTATATAGTACTGTTTCTGAAGGTAAATAAAAAATTTTAAATTCTATAAAAGATATATTTAATTTTTTTGTGAGAAAAATAATAATTTATTTATTGTAAAATGAACTTAATATTTTATGTAGTACTGTTTTTTAAGGTGAATAAAAACTTTGAAATTCTTCAAAAATTTTGGATGAATTTTAATAGCGCAGTAATTAAATAATGTATTTTTATATAAACATATTAAAGAAAGTAAAACTAAACTCCAAGTAAATACACCATTGGTGTTTTACATTAAATTAGAATATGCAATAAGACACGATTTTAAACACAGTAAATATTCATAGATACAAAATAATACACCATTCGAATCAATACATAGTATTTTTTTTTTATCGAATACACGGTATACACAAGTGACCCTATTTGTTCTAATCATCGAATGTATTCGAAAAATTAATTTATGTAAAGGAAAAAAACGAACAGTAAATTTTGGTTGGAGAAATTTGCTAGTGAGGCACAAAAGGTTGTGGGCATTTCAATTTTCACTGTGCCCACAAGAAATAACGTCGTCGTCGTCGGTTGTCTTGGTCGATCGATCATAATGTTGGTTGTAATTTCCACCTGATAATCATTCTCGATCAGTATTATAAATTTGTAGATTTTGATGGAAAATATAATTAATTGTTAGATGTATATAATATAATGGACCAAATTAATTAAATTGTGTGCTGCTGCTTTATTATCAAAATTGTGCATATGGCAAAGTTGAGATGAAATCATTCCCAAAAAGAAGGGATGTAAGAAGAACACGTACTTCATGTCATCTCCTCAAACTATAATTAATTAAAAAAAACTATAATTAATTAATTAATTAATTTAAGAGTCATTTTATTTATTTATTTATTTTATTTTTCTGAGAGTTTCCTGAGCTTAATTCCTGGATAAAAGACCGTGAAAATGTAAATTCAAAGGGTGTGTTAATCCAATAATAATTTTTTTCTACCACCATTCTTGATCAATATTATTAACTCGGTCCGCCTCTGAGGGTCACATTTATTTTTTGCATCATTATACTTAACATTAAAAATATTCTTATATTTGTATAATTTTTTTACTACAAATGTCTATTATTAGTATTATAAGACACTAATGAAAATATTTTTGCAATTTTTTCTTAATTTATACTACATTTTGATATAATAATTAATATTCAAAGATCAACACGCAGTAAATAGGAACTTTAGAGTCGGACGGAGATAATATTAAAAAAATACAATATATAATACTACCTCCGTCCCACATACCGTGTCTGCTACACTGTAGACACGGTATTTTAGGAGGGGTGTAATTAGTAGATTATTAAAAATGTATTAGTGAAAATAATTATTCTATAATATAAATAATTATAAATTAAGATTAAGATAACTAATTAGTTTGATTAAAATTTTAAAAAAAAATTAAAAAGTTTGATATGAGATTAAAGTGTGTAATCATTTTCCAAAAAAAGAAAGTGACATAGTATGTAGGACGGACAGAAACGGCAACATGGACATGATATATGGGACGGAGGGAGTACTATACTTTATGTTTATTCACAAAATTTTTTAATAATTCAAGATAAAATATTATTTTTACTATCTACATGATTTATAAATTAACATATTGAATTTAAGTATAAAAAAAACTATTTAAAAAACATTTGCATTCAATACCTAATTGATATTTAAAATATTAGATGAAAAATGTATTTTAAATTAAAACTTACATGCAATATATAACTAAATTACATAAAATATTTATTTTTATTTGTTTATATATATATATAATTATATATATTAGTTACAAACAAAGTCAAAAGTTTAAAATATAGTATCTAAATGCAACTTTTGATAACACATATATGCATGCGTGCAATCCTCTACGAGCTAGATTTATCAAGATCCGTCATATATAGTAAATAATAAATCAACTAATTTGAAAATGATACCACCATATATCAAATTAAGACACGCCAAATAATTAGTGCTTATATATATATATATAATACTATAAATTAATTCATTATAGAATATTTGATGTTTTAAGGGTTGACCATTTGAGCAAAAAGCACGAGCCACAAATGTCTACAATAATAATAATAATAATAACTCATTCGTCAACTAGATAAGTATTTCATCCGTCTCCGGTGCCGGAGCTAGAATCGTTCCGTCGACGGGGCTAAAGGTGTTGTTGAAGCCGAAAAATCAAATATTTTTATTATTTTGAACGAAATTGATGGTAAATATATGTACTAACGTATTCAATCAGTATAAAAAATTTAAATAGGTAAAAATTAGTTGAATATGGACAAACAAACGATTTATATAACCAACAATATTGTCGATGTAATGGCGGAACGACACCTTGGGGGGCTCGGGACCCCCCGAGCCCCTATGTGGCTCCGCCACTGTCGGTCTCGCTGTATATGACATTTTTCCTTTTTAATCCGTTACCATTTTATATTTTATAATTTTAATAATTTAAATATACTTAACAAACATAAATCAATTTAACTAAATTCTAAATTAAAGATTCATTCAAAGCCTTTTTATTTTTATTTATCTCTCCAATAAAAAAATATTTTTACCTGTTTAAAACTATATATTTTTTTATATAATTAGTTTGTATATATTATAGATAAATAAATATATTTTTTTAATCATATATATTAATTTAAATTTTAAAAATAATAACAACACCATTTATATATAAAAAATAATATTATAGTAACTACTATAATTACCTTATTAAATTATATTACCTAAAATACTATATCCCTAACTAAAAAGGTCTATTTTATCCGGAACTGATGGAGTATTTGTTTACTTTTGGTATAATAATGATTGAATATTTCATTTTTATATGCACAAATTATTGGTTTGTTTTTTTTTTTTTGTGAAAAAATATAGACATATTTCTCTAAAAAGAAAATAAAATAATATATTACACATACTTATTATTTTTATATTACTTATATAATTTTCTATATTTCACATAAAAAATAAATAAATATTATTTCAATCCAAAATACAAAACAAATCTACCCTATATATTTTACCTTTTATACTATTTTAATAATGGTATTGATATAAATAAATATATGTATAAAGCGGTGCTCCGGTTCGCTTATTTTATTTTATAATTATTTTTATGGTCTAATTTATAATTTTTTATGCATTTATTTTTTTCATTATTTCTTAATTTATAAGTCTACATAATTTTGATGTGTTATATCTTTCAATTTATTATTTTTTCGATTCAATATTTTTCATTGCACATCATTTTACCGATGTCACTACGCACAATTGAAATACATTACAATTTCTATGATTGAAATTTTTAAAATTTAATATACTTAATATTTAAAAATTATAATTATCTTTTATTGTATGATTTCTAAAATAATTAAAAAAATCTATATATACATATATTTTGTAGAACAAGACAAGTTTCTCATATTGACTTCAAATCTAGTGGATTCACTTGAAAAGACAATCCATTGTGTATTAAATTTTTAAAAGTGGCCTCTATAATACTCCCTCCTATAATATTCCCTCCATGTAATATGAGTGTATTCCTATAGACACGAGAATTTAGATAAAGTATAATTAATAAGTAATTAAAAAATGTATTAGTAAAAATAATTATTATTTAGTAAAAATAATTATAGATTAAAATTAAGATAAGTAAATAATTTAATTAAAATTTAAAAAATTATAAAATTTAAAATGCGCTTAAAGTGCATAATTATATTTTCAAAAATAGAAAGGACAAGTTATGTGGGACGGACGAAAATAATAAATAGGAACAAAGTATGTGGAACGGAGAAAGTAGGAAAGAAGCAATCCAAAATGTGTCAGCTTGCATATCCAAATCAAAATCTAATTTCAAATCAAAATCAAGCAAACTCTTGTGTTTTTTTTTTTTTTGTTGAATTTGAAAATAAAATAAAATAAAATTTATTATAGATGATTGAATTGGCGGGACATATATTTATATATATATACATATAAATGCATGAATATACATGTGTTATTATATGCGGACACATTTTTTTTTTTTCCTTCTTATTAAATCAATAAATTAAACACATTTCATTGATTTCTTTTTTTTTTTCTTTTTTTTTTTTCTTCAATTTTTATTATGCAATTCTTTATTTTCTTAAAATAATATCACACCCGATATCTTCTATACTGTTGCATCCAAGTCCAACAACTATTTTATTACCAAAAATATCAAAATTTAAGATACAAACTTGAAGAAAAAAAAAAAAAAAAAGTGGGAAAAGAACACACCAAATAATAATAATAATAACAAATGTGAGCAATGGCTTCAATAATCGAGTGTCACTTTGAAGCATCCAATAAGAATGGGCTATAGTAGTCAAGAAAGATAAAAGTCAACATCATGCAATTTTTATAATGTAAGTCAAAGCTCTTTAAAAACTCGATATCATTACACAACTCTACCCAAAAATATTACACAGTGGAGAAGAAAAGCAAATTGTAAAAATGTCAAAATGGAGAGATCAAGAAAAGAATTATTTGGAATTATTAGTGGGATAGATATATATATATATATATATATATATCATCATATCATCACCTCAACTCCAACATTTATTAATGTACTCTACTCATGTCGTATTTTGACAAAATCTTAGATGCGTGTAATTCATGACATCAATTAATTATATATTCTCATTATTTTTTTTTCATTAATTATTTATACATATATATATATTATTTGTTGGAACCTGCCGAATATTTGCTTTTTGCAAATATATATGCTTTGATAGATGTCTTAACCTACCAATTGCTTTTGACATATATATGAACCATGATTCGTTTTCTTCTTTCTCTTTTTTATATACTCCCTCCGCCTATTTTCTAATGTCCTATTTGATATTTACACATATTTTTATATAATTAGGGTTTTTGTTATAAAATGACAAATTTGTCCTTAACCTTATGTATAGAAAATAAAAGAGTAAATAAAATAAAGATAAAAGAGTTAATCTTTGTGTATAAAAATAAAAAGATGACAATAATTGTTGGATATTCCAAATAAATTGTGAAATTACGTGGAAAAAAAACTCAAAATTGACAAATCCTTTATATATTATTGTTGCTATTTATAATTTATGTTTTGAGTGTAGAAGATCAAATTTCGTTTTCAAAAGTTTGACGAATATTATAATTCATTGCAGAGATCAATATAGATAAGAATGAATCAAATTTCTTTTAAAGTCACAAGGAATTAATTGATCATTTTCTAATTTTTTATTTTTTCAACTTTTTCCTGGGCTAGTATAATAATGTTTATTGTCCAATTAAGTCTCCTCATTAGATTTAAATATAATATGTATTATCTGAAAATAATTAATTTCAACATTTTTTAAGTTTTTATAATAGATAAATCCTTAGTAAATTTATTCATTTCAAATATAATTAACATATATAAATTAATTTAATTAAAATTTTGATTTATTGCATATACGATTCACTCAAAATCCATTTGTTTCTATCTTTTTTTTTTTTTCGATAAAAAATATTTATATTTATATTTAACCCTTCTTAGTTTTTATAAAACCAGTTTTAGTTAATTATAAATAAATATATGTTAAAGATTGTTGAGTGCAAACCCAAGTCCCACATAAGAAAATTTCACACCTTATGAGTCCCAAGTGAACTCCACTAGTACGAGGCATTTTGAAAAATATCCAAAAACAAATCTGTGTGGGCTCAGCCCAAAGCAGACAATATGACTCATGGGACGAACAGAAATAAAAAATAGATACAATCATTCATTTTCCAATCATTCATACAAATACTTATAAAATACATTTTACACTTTCGTAAAATATCATATTTAATTTATCATTTCAGATATTGTGAATTTTACATTAAAAATGCCATAAATATTTAATCCAAAAGTAATGTACAAGATTAAATAAATACAATTTATACAATTTAAGATAAATTCTTACATTCACAAACTAATGCAATTTTTACTAATTAATAGGGATTCAAAACAAGTGTGGCCAAAAAAATCAACAAATAGCCAAATAGCTTAACATGAAATAAATCA
Organism: Andrographis paniculata; assembly: GCF_009805555.1. Lineage (NCBI taxonomy): Eukaryota > Viridiplantae > Streptophyta > Magnoliopsida > Lamiales > Acanthaceae > Andrographis > Andrographis paniculata. The sequence goes on from NW_026137402.1 coordinate 5,654,790, forward strand.
AATTAAAGAAATTTCCAAGAACGGCAACATATTTTTGGGGCAACAAAAGCATTAAGAAGGATTTGAGCAGCTAACATCATCATTTTTCTCTATATCTACATCACTTATCGGCTCTAAATGCGATTGTACTATTATTTTTTTCTTTTTACTTATTAATTAATTAGGAATTATCTAAATAATCGATTATATTTCAACTTAATTGACACATATGTACTTAATTTAAAATCACACACCAACAAACTTTTACCTTAGTTTGAATTGCTCAAATTCTAAATGAAAAAAGTCCATAATGCCATCGTTTCTAATTCTTACTTGAACACTCACATGTTGTAAAAATAATTCTTTCATAGATCACCCAAAGAACGGTTAGAAATTGGTAGAACTTCACTTTTAAATGTATTTTTATAGCCAATTAAATCTAAAACATTCAAATAGATAATATTATTTTTTCAATTTCACTAGTATAAAACATTAATCAAAATCTTTATAACAACATAAAGATCTCTTAACTTGAACTATGCTTACTATTCTCCATTAATTAAAATAATCTCTCTTTAGTTGACCGATAGAAATAAAAATGAAACCAGTAACTCTAATGCTAATTTGTTGTAAATTTTACAACACAAATACAACACATTTTTAATTCAAAATTAATATCAATGATTAATATATATATATATTTTATGTAATTTGAAATAAAATTTTAAAATTAAGAGTATATGTGATAATATTTCTACTAATCAATTAAAATTTCAAATACAATATACGGACAACAAAATAAACCAATAGTCAAATTAAATAGCTCAATAGGGATGAAATCACATTATAGAAAATTAGCAAAAAACCCACCATCAATTGTAACCATCAATTTTTTCATTGAGGGTGACAAAAACTTGAAGCACCAACATAATACATCATTTCTAAAAATAAAAATAAAAAATCAGAATACACAATTTCTAATAGCTCAAGAATATGATCGTGTTTTTAAAATACACAATTATATGTTAAGTAACATTACTATATTATATATATATATATATATGACTGACCATATCGGTAAAATTTTATAAAATTGTAATTTAAAGATAAAATTTGCACTAATTTATTTAAAATAAGATTAAAATTTTAGAACAACACAAAAATAATGACATAATATTACTTTCGTACAAATCAAAATATATGAGACTAAAAGTATATATTTTTTTCACCATCAATTTATGCATCCAAATATTCTTCTTTGGTCATTATTATTTTTCACCAGAAAAACTGATTAATTGAAATATATACTTTTAATATAAAGTATAGATGATCTATTATAGAGAAATTGCAAAAAATATCTTACACTTATACTCTATTATTACTTTTGTCTTATATTTATTATATGTGTGAAATATTTTTTGCAATATATAGTTTTTCAAATATGTGAGATATATTTTTCTTTTATTCTTAATAAATATATATATATATATATTAAATTTTTTTCATACACTTCACAACATCATAGCCTCACATTTTTATAAAAAAAGTCAAATGTAATCACCTATCATGATCTTGTAATCTTCTTGATTTGAATAAAATAAACAAATAGATCATATTTTAATATAATTTTTTTTTTTTTGCATCAATTATATTTTAAACTATTTTCTTATTAGTACGGTAATCTTGATCAAATTTTAAGTTTTGAAATTTTTTCATCAGCATATATAATGTTGCTAATTAAAACATGTTTGGATATGCAGTAGAATTGCCAATGAAACAAATGATACAAGCTACTATCTTATCCAATTATTAGCAACAGAATAAAAATAATAATATAATATTAAAGACCAAATTGCAAGATTTTCCATAAAATTTGTGCTTAGATTTTATATTGTGAGATTGTCAAATATGTGTTTTTATGAAAGTTGTGTTTTAGTTGATTATTGTTACTGGTTTCAATGTATGTAATTTGAGGATGGTCTATCCAATGTTTGATATCTACATATTAGATGAAATAATTATAGAGTGGTTGTGGATCCGGTGCTGATCAATTAAATCAGTATGGTGCTGATTTGATCGAATCAATATTTCACATAAAGATAATCAACATATATTATATACTATTATATCATATTTATTATACAACATATATTATGTTATAACTCTAACGTATAATATTTTATAATACAACATATGTTACTTTATGCAAAAATATATGATTTATGATGTTATGTGATATGTTGATCCAATCATATCAGCATGGTGCTTATTTGTATGGGTCAACACATGATACGTGCCCTTATAGAGTATTGTGTTTTTTGTTTTTTGATTTTTTTTTTCAAAATTGTGAGCTGAATTAGCTTTAATGGATAAAAATATGCATTATTAATGGGAAAAGATCCTGAAGTTATGTAATAAAGAAAAATTATGTATATACATTGTGAGAGAATTTTTATAGGTATATATTTGAAAATTGGAAAACATATTTTTTTGAGCATTAATGAGAAAAAAAAAATCAAACAGTCCAATTGAAGAATTAATGAAAAATGATTTTTTTTCTTTTTTTTTTTTAATAATTTATTGATGCTTATACCTTCAAGGAAAGTTTTAGAGGTGTGAGATTGAATATCTGGTTGGAGAAGTAGTTGGAAAGGGTAAGGAAAACCGTTCGAAAATTCGACAGAGAAAAACTTCTTATACTTTTTGAGAGAATTTATTGATTTTTATAAATACCTTTTTGTTAGTTTTTTTCGCATATTATTCTTAATTTTTTGGATAAATAATTATAAATATTTGAAGAATTTTAATGGTAGAAATTTGGAGAAGTAAAGATCTCGCTGCACTTCATTAGAATCTTACAATGAAATTTTGTTTGGATTCACAATCAATATTGCAACTTGTGTAAGAGGATTCGTTTTGATTTATTCGAGTCGGTTCTAATTAAGCATCAACAATCAAATATTGGTGATAAGTTGGTCATATTGCTTACCGAGTGGATTGTGTGCTAATTGTTTCGATGTTTTTTACTTGCAAAAATAATTGTACTAAAATCAATAATGATAATGGATAAATCCTGTGTTTGTACCTCCATAGGTAAGTTGCGATTGGAGCAAGCTAGATAAAAAAAATTGTGTTTGTCTGCTTTTATTTTTTGTCAGTTGTCTTTTATTCTCGGTAGCAAATAAATACAAATCAATACACACAAGTGTTTACATAATTATTGTAATATATTGTATTGCTTGTCTTAGCTACTTTCTCCATCTAATTTTTTTTTTCTTTTTTTTTTAAAAAAATAAAACTCAAAGGAATTTTGAGGTTAGCATGTTGCCACAAATAATTGCTTTATATTTTTAACTCAATAACTAAACAATGCCTTCATAAGTATTGAGAATTATGAAAATTCATTTTCTATAGTTACAAGAGAATCTTTACAATACAAAAATATTAAACCATTTTAAAAGCTCTATAACTTTAATTATCATTATTATTATTACACAATCCAAACCAATATATTATATAATTTCTTCCCATGACATTACATATAATTCTCTTTAAATAAGAGTATCCGTTATAATTATATTTTTCGTTGTCTTTCTCATTATCTTCTTAGTTTTTATTATAACAAAATATATTATCTCTGTTAGAAAATACAGTTAATATGAATTTATTACCTTTATTAAGAACTCATTGTCTCTCAAAAATAATAAATAAATAATTGTTTAATTAATTATAACTTAAATTTTAAATTTTAAAATTTTAAATTATCAATATTTATCTGTAAAATATAAATTCAAATTTATTTCAAAAGATCACTACTGACCTAAGTATTTTTCAATAAAATTTTTTATATATCCAATTTTAATATTTAAAAATTTTAAAATTTTAAAATTCAATTTTTCTTCAACTAATTCTTTAACAAAACTATCGAAAACAAAAAATTATTCGGACAATATATTAATCCGAGTTTATTTTAATCATTCAGATTTTTAAATGCCATTAATTTTACAAATTCGAATAATTTTAATATTTTATAATATAAAAATTTATATAATATTATTATAGTTTACATAAATTAATATTTTAAAAATAAAATATAATATTCCATAATAAATATTATTTATATTTTATTAGATAATAAAAATAAATAATTATGATGAATTATATAAAATTGTAAAGATAATAGGTAAAAATAATGATACTATAACGGGTGTTCAAAGAAGTAATTTGAATAATAATGTTGATATGACGTGGATGAGAGATATAAAAAATATAATGCAGTAGAGACACTCAAGATGCTGTAATAATGAAAAACCACCAAATAAATTTTACTTAAACTCTTGTAATAGTAGCAACAATAGAATTTCAAACAAAATTTTCATGATAAACTTATTATTTTATAATTATTAAAGACTCTCGTTTGCGGATAAATAACAAATTCAGGACATAGGACTCTAATAATCATATTAGATGATATAAATGACTTATTCATCTAAAAATTTAAACTGTTGGAATAAGAATCATTTATTTATTTATTTAAAAATTAAAAAACAAATATATATATTATTGTAGGCATTGACAGTGTAATAATAATCTAAGTAAGAAATATGAAAAAATATATAATGAAATTATAAAATGAAACATGAATTGTGTATATAATAAGTTCAACTACTACTCTTAAATCAAAAAGGCATGTCGCCACTTTGTCTCCCACACACACATAATTGAAGGAAGAAATGAATGAATATGAATCATGATTTAATTGCAAAATGTTTTTGGTTGTCATGCACTGCGTCAATACAAACCCTTCAACCGACCACCCAATGCCATTGCGCCACATGGCACATGGGTATCTTAGACATATATTAATTTTCTATTGAAAAATATGGAGAAATAGAGATACGAAAAATTGAAATATTATTATTATTATTATTATTATTATTATTATTTTTGCGTGAGAATCCGCAGCCGCTACCCGAAAGTGTGCATTGGGTAAACTCCCGGTCAAACCTAAAGTTAAAATAAATATTTTTCTATGTTCATTTATCTCACAGCAATAAAGAAAAGTTAAAATTGAAAACACTGCAATACTTAGTATATTTATTTGTTGTTTTTTTTTATTATTTAATTTTATGATTTTCTAAAAATATATTATCTCAATTTTATAAACTATTGTATAGAATTTATTATTTAAGAAAAAAATAATTACTAACTAATTACAACAATATTTCTTCGTGTATTTCTACATCACCAAACTCCTCTTATATCTGATTCATTCGATTTCTCTTTATCCATTCATCAATTAATTTTTTTTTATTACCACCACATCGTCCATGGTTTGGTATTTTTTTTTATCAACTGATTTACCTGTTTTATCAGAAAAAAAAATTATTTGGCATTATCTAAAATTCTTTTTTATAAATTTATTCTTTCATATAATTATATCAGTGTGTTTGTTTATTTTCTTAAATATATAATGGATCTTATTATTATTATTATTACTTTACTCATACTGTTTTTAATAAGAAAATGATAATAATTATTTTTATTTATAGCATCATAATATATAAATTTAAAATGCATGTGTAATATTTGATTTTTTTAATATGTATATTTTATTTATATTTTGTTGTCTATTTATTTCCATATTTCTTATGGAATATATAGAAATTAGTAGTATAGTTTTGGTCAAATTGTCTCAAATCATCATTAGACATAAAAACAACACTATTTTTAATGATTATATAATTTGAAAATATATATTTAGAGCATGGATACATAAAAAGCACAAATCAATTTTAACAATGAGTTACACATACAAGTTATTTGCAAATAACATTTCATATTTCACAATTTACATATTTCTCATATGTTCATCATTGTGTGTCAAGTTCACATATTCATTGAATTGTTTTCAAAATTTGAATTTATTAAGATAGTCTAAAATTTAATAATCAATCTCACAACATAGATACCATTCAACACTCTTAAATTTATATTATCATTTTTTTTTTAAGTTTTCAATTGATTTCTATAGCGAAAATCATGCATGTACATTGTTTGAAAATGCTAAAATGTGCATATTAGTCAATAATATATCACATCGAAGTATATAAAAATTAAGAATAACATTCGACAACACAAGAGGAACATATTCGTCAATAATATATTTTACAACGAAGTATTCATAAATTAAAAAAGAAAATTGGACAATGCAACAAAAGTATATTCCTCAATAATATTTAACATATAAATATATATAAATAAAAAATAACATTTGACAATGCAAAATGAGAATATTCATCAACAATATATTTTACATCGAGGTATACATATAAATCAAGAATAACATTCAACAACACACAAAAAAACATATATTTGTCGATAGCATATTTTACATGGAAAAGTATATATATAAATGATCATGCAAGAATAAAATTCGATAACTCAAGAGGAATATATTCGTCAATGTTCTTATCATTGTTAATTTTATTATTTTGTGCTAATTTGGAAAGCATATATATGTAAACTTGCATCAATAATGTTCTTGTTAAGATTGAATTAAAATATGAAATCTATATATGTACGTCACTACAAAAAAATTAGTATATTTGTAACGGAATTCCGTTCCTAAAGTTCACGTAGCTAACGTAATTCCATCTCTAATATTATTAGTAACAGAAAAAAATGAATTTAGTAACAAAAAAATTTCGTTACAAAATTGATAATTTTTTGTTTGGGATAAATTTTCATTATACAATTCAATTTAATTGATTTCACAATTTGAGAGTCCATTTAAATTTCTTATCTTTACTCAATATGAGTTGGAATAAATTTAAAATTATATTAGAATATGTAGATTTATTTATTTCAAATCGTCTTTTAAAAGTAATACCGGTGAAACGTGTGTCTAGTAAATTTTGTGACGCTAAAGTATCTTTACTTGATATATATATTTTAAAATCAACAATTTAGTTTCAATTTATGCTAAAAAAAACTTTCAATAATAGAATGACTTTAGCTAGGTGAACTTTAAAGATGGAGATTGAAAAATTTCGTTACTAATATTATTAGTAACAAAAAAAGTGAATTTAAGAACAAAATTTATTGTTACAAAAATGCTCTTTTTTTTCCTTTTTTTTTTTTTTTTTGTAATGCAAGTGTATTTGTTTTATATTTCAAATCAAAGATCTCACCACAATTCCCACGGTTCACAATAAAAATATGATATTTTTTCTCACAAAATATTATACCAAAATATTTTTTAAACAAAAATTTTAATAATAAAAAAAAAAACTAAATTTCAAATAAATCAAAACAAACCATTGTCTTCCCAGGAGTTGTGCTGCTTCTTGCTTCTGCCACGGATAACCTTCAGCTGGCGACGAACTGTTATCGATTGTTGTCGTCACAATGACTATATAATTCGCTAATGAAAGAAGTTTATGAATTGTTAAGCATGTTATAGTTTATTTCATTTTGCACTAATATTTGGCTGATGAATTCTTGTTAATATTATTATGCATTAATGAATCCAAATTTATAACACTGTCCATTTATAATCCAATCGGCTTCATACACTGTGGTTGTTCTTTGCAAAGATCGTAGATTTATGTTTTTATTTATTTATTATTTTTCTAAACGAGAAAAAATAATTTTATTATAGAAACATCAATTAAGAATGGAAACCCCCCTTATATACATTTTGGGATTCTTTATTTGTATCAAATTGTTTTTATATAATAATTGAAGGGTAAACTATTTTTTTAAGTCCAGTAACTGGATCATTTTATCATTTTAGTCTTGTAAGTGGAAATATTTCAATATTTTAGTCGTCCGGCGCCGGAGACGGCCGCGTGGCTCGCCGGAGGTGACATGTCCGCCAGGTGTCCCGCCAGGTCAGCGACACCTGTCTGACACATGGATTTTTTCATTTTTTTTTTAATTTTTTTTAATTGGATCAAATAAAAAAATAAAAAAATTACAAATAAAATTTAAAATAAATTAAAAATAAGTTTAAAAAAAAACCACGTGTCCGCCAGGTCACGCACGTCACCTCCGACGAGCCATGCGGGCATCTCCGGCACCGGAGGGATTAAAACAGCGAAAATTTTTCACTTATGGGACTAGTTTGCGACAGGCTCCACTTACGGGACTAAAATGATAAGAGGTCCAGTTACGGGATTAAAAAAACAGTTTACCCATAATTGAATTTTAAGGAGGGTAACCATTTAGATTTTGAGTTTGAATTTGGTAAAATTGGAAACGATTTAAAATTTTGAATTTTCGTAAAAATCAATCCGAAATAATCTAAGTTTGATATTAAAAATAAAAAATTCAAACCAAATTGAAATATCCAAAATAATCCGAAAAAGTTTAAGTCTTTTTTATTATCATTTTTTAAATTCTATATTTTATTTTATTTTTTATAATATTAAAAAATATATATAATAAATAAAAATAAGTATATTAAAATATAATTAATAATTTTGAATTTTAGATTTTTATTAAAACATTATATTGTTATTAAATTATTAAATATATATAATAAAATATATTATACTATATTTTGGATTGATTCAAATTTTTAGTATACAAATCCGAAAATTCAAAATTTATAGAAGTTTTCAATCTAAATAAGTCCAAAAAATTCGATCCAAATTTTAAATCTCAGTTTGGTTTTAACATAATTTTCAAATTTCATATATTTTATTCACTTCAAAACACAATTATAGTAAAATAATTTCCCTAATGTTTAGATCCTTTGAAAAGTAATACTTGATCCACTTGTAAAAGAATTAATACTCTATTATCTCTGTATATCTGTTACACATAATTCACTTAGTGTAATTTGTTTTATCGACTTAATTTACAGATTATTATATTCAATTGACACACCTGAAGAATAACGATGGTAATTCCACCGTGCGTGAATATATATATATATTTTAATCTCTTATGTAGGTGCTGTAACGATGGTAATTCCACCGTGCGTGAATATATATATATATATATCTATCATATTATATGTCACTTCATTAAATATTTAATTAATTAGACCTACACTCAGTACTAGATTATGAGTCTGGTTGCTATGCTCTTAAATATATATATTTTTTCAATTATATTTCCAAACACATTTTAAATGAGATATATTTGTAATTTTTTATTTATACATCTCTATTACATAATAAATATATTTATTAACATTTGAAATTTCTTATTTTTATAAATTAATTATGTTAACTATGTCATATATATATATTATATACTACATCCTTCCATAAACTAATGTCCTATTTTTTTATTTGGGACATCTAATAACTATTGTGTTTTTTTTTTTTTTTTTAAATACAGATTTTATTTTTTACTTTTCATTCATTTATCTCTTTTAATATCTACCTTACCATAAAGATTATACAAAAAAGATAATTACCTAAAAAATCATGCAAATATACTTTAGGACAATAGAAAATTAACGAAATATATCATATACTCTTTGTCATCAATTCATTTGATCGATTACGAATTTAAACAAATATATATATATATTTCTTTTATAATTAAAAATAATAATACTCTTTCCGTCTCATTGAAAGGTTGCTATTTTTTATTTTCGTCATTCCCAAAACAAGATTATCATTTCATAATTTAGTAATTGTACTACCTACCTAACATAATAAATATCGTTCCAACTTACACTATATTACACAAATGTCATTACTTTTATATTACACAATACCAATATGGGTATTTTTGTCTTTTTCACTACAACCTATTATAATACTAATATTAAAAAAACTACCGTGTAAAAAATAAACGACAATTTTGCACATGGACAGAGAGAATATTTTTATTTAAAATAAAAACAATAATTTTCAACTTTTTTTTTTTATAACAACTTAATAAAAAAAAAAAAAAAAAGACAAAAAAACATAATTTTAAATGACAAACCTATCATAATTTCTTTTAAAGTTTCCGCACCTTTTGGGAACCCGTAGGTCCAACACTAAAATTTCCATTTTATAGCTTCTTCTACACCTAAACCTATCTATTATTTAGGGTATGGTTTTTTTTATAATGTTTGGGTCTTTGTTTGAGGATTTAGACAGTAACATATTTTAAATTAATTGATTGAGTTTGTTCTTTTCAATTCATATCAAAATATTATTTGAACAAAAATTTAAATTTAACATTTTATTTTAAATCACAATAAAATAAATTACAAATTAATTTGATACTCTCTTTGTTTAGTATATTTATACTTTTTTTTTATTTTTTATTTTTATTTATGCTCTTTCCTTCGGGTGTGTTTGTTTGGGGGTTTGGATTTTGAGTTGAGATTTGAATAGTAAAAATTTTGAATTTGAATAGTTGTATGATGTGATATAAATAGGTGTTGATGTGATGTTTTGAATGTCAAATTAATTTTTAGTATAATATAAAAAATGAAAAATAGGTGTTTGATTTGATGTTTTTGGGGGAAAAAAATTTTGGATGAATAGTAGGATTTTGGTAAAATTCTTCAAACGAACAAACCCGAAGTGAATATATTTTCCGAACTGAGGAATATGATATTTTGAGTTTTTTTAATATATTTTATTAAATAAAAAGTAAATATTTAATTTACTAATTTTAAGTAAAAAAAATGAATAATACTAAAAAGTAAACATTAAATTACTAAGTGCATTTAATTATTTAGGCAATATTATTTTTGTAACTTTCTTTCTTACTCTTTAATTCTCTTATTTTAAAAAATAAATTACGTAACTCATAAAGAAAAATTACTATATAAATTCAAAATGTAAATACATTAGAAACCAAACACATGTGTTAGGTCTTGATATTTTATATTATTTATGAATTTTTATTTTTTTTCGCTAGAAATTTTAAATCAAACATTTTTTTTATATATTATAATAAAAATAAATTTTATATTTAAAAGATTACATCAACATCTATTTATATCATATCAAACATTATTTCAATTTAAAATTTTATTATTTAAAACTCAAACCCAAAATCCCAACCCTCCAACAAATGCAACCCCTTATTATTTTTTCAATTAATAATTTTCAAATAAAAATAAAAAACATTAAATTATGAAAAAATTGAGAACAAAATACTCAAAAAAAACACCAACAATTAATATATTAGTGATTATTTCTGCACTGTGCATGATGCGACGATCATTTTTTGTACTATTAATTTTATGTTATTTTATTTAATTTTTCAACTCCCATAATGTACGAAAAATTATTTTTGAATCATTTCAAATATCCTAAAGAATCCGAAACATGCATATTTGGAGCATTATTATATTTAAAAAATTAAAATCATGCTAAGAAGAATATAAGGTAAATCTTCTTAATCCAAATCCAACACTACAAACGTGTCGAAATTGAAGCAACAATTTTCATAGCATTTGACCAAATTAAACACGTATGTATGTAATGTACATATGTCATCATGGGATTAATGGAAATAAAATAAAATAAAAAAATAAATAAGTCAAAATCCCATCCACAGCACACATACAACGGTCAAATACACGCACTGAGATAATTGTAAATTATCCTCACATTAATTAATTAATTAGAGATATGAAATGAAAGAAGCAGCGCAGCGCAGAGCCCTGCCAGCTCAGCTGCGCCTTTGCTATATATATATAATTATTTATTTAATATATATCAGTTCCATGAAATCGGCACATGCATACACATGCACATGCACATGTACAATAAATAAAATAAATTAATAAATTATATAAATGGATATGGGAGTATGGGGATGAACTATGAAGGGCTGACTAGTTGAGTTATGGGTTTCTTCTTTTCAGACCACAAAAAGCAACCAATTCTCATATATCCACTCCATATATAAAATTTATTTGTTAGTGATAGGATTTTCATTTGCGGATATATGAATAATGACTTAATTTTTTTAATAATTTAAATTTTTAGATGAGACGATCATTCAGCATTCGACATAGTATCAGAGAGTCTGATTAAATATAAGAAAAAAAATATTAAAAAGATAGTAGGGTTTGGGAAGCCAATCCGACATCCAAACTCACAGATCAGATGCATGCATCATCCATGTCTCTCTCTCTCTCTCTATATATATATATATGTATATGTATATGTATATGACGATGAAAGCACTTGGAAATGTGTCCATGTGGTAGGGTAGGTTCAGCTCTTCTCTCGGCACAAAAACCTTCTTCATATATATATATATATATTGACACTCCCATAATATTTACGTGCTAACAAAATTAAATTAAATGGACTTATTTAAATAAATAAAAATGGAAAAAGGGTGCGTGGTGGGAAATAGTCAATGGCTGGTCCAACCCCACTCATAAAATTTTATTCACTTTATAATTATTACTATTATATAAATACATTATTATTCTATATATGTTTGTGGGTGCACTTGTTTATTTTCTTGATGTGGGCAGTAATGTTCATCCAATAATATAAATATATATATATATATATATAAATGTGGTGTATTAGAAAATATTGTGGACTACTACTGCACCAAGCAAAAGGGTCTCTAACCCAATTGTAGGACTGCAACACATTTTACAAATAAAATTGTCTAACACATAGTTTCAACTAAAATTGCATATGTCTATTATATTATATTTATGATGCGCTGACCGTTAGAAATTTTGGGGAAAAATAATAAGACTGTCTTATTAATCATCAAAATAAAGAGCCTATATATAAGTAATACAAAACAGTTCGATAGATATCTAGATCAAATCTAAATATAAATTCACTAAATCTAATAAAACTGAATATTTAAAATATCCAACAACAATAAAATCATATTATTTTATGTCTTTTGAGGCTCTCGTTTGCGGATAAATATATTAATGATGTATTTTTCTAATAGCTTGAGCTTTTATGCAAGACGGTCATTCTCCATATCCGACATGGGCCATTCTGCGCATCTTTCCTCGAATAACTTAATAAAATTGAATTTTGTGAATTTAATTAATTGTAGATACTTTCAGTGACCTTTTTTTTCCTCCTATTTTGTAACTATACAATTTTCATGCTTTTATAAGAGAAATATATTATTTTGTTTTACAAATATTATAATTTAAACTTTTATGCGTTAACTTACTAAGATTAAAACTGTGAACTTCTCATTTATATATTTTTGCAGTCCTACTAAACAACATAACTTAAAGCCTTTAATATTTTTTATTTTTTTATTTTTAAAAAGCACATTTTAAATATGTTTATTCAGTTGATATAATGGAAATTTTGGAGAAAGTTCGTTACAAGAATCGGTCAAGTATTATATTCTGTTTTTCTAATAAATTCATTTTTTCATTTTTCTTTGTGTAAGGACCACAACACTTTGGTTTATTTCATTTTTTAATGGATTGCTATATTGTACTATAATAATGTCAATATAATTTTGGTCATAAAATCATTAATAGTTCCAAATTATATAACATCCTATAATATTTATAGAGAATCATATTATTCATAGACACTAACCCAATAGCTACACTTTATTGCATTGCACAATTTAGTAAGTCATACTTACTGAATCGTACATATATATATATATATATATTTGTTTTATTTTTAACATATAAAATAACAAAATATATACTTAACAATGATTAGATTAGACTCAAGTATGGAGTTGGCGGGCCTCTCTCTCTCTAAATATACATAGAGAGAGAGAGAGAGAGAGAGAGAGAGAGAGAGAGAGAGAGCTGCAGTCCTTCCTGGCAAAAACGTAAAACCAACGTTTATCCCGAATCTAATCAACAGTTATTTATTTATATATAAAATAAAAGAAGAAATTTAGTGAGAAGTAAAAAGAAAAACAGGTGTGTCAGTGGCATGTGAAGACACGTCGGCATTGTGACATACATACATATTTATAATATACGAACGACGTTGAAGTTGAAAGACAGCCAAATATGTATGTACAGTACATTTCAAATTAATTAAATATAAATATATTGATTGACCCACAGAGAGCGAGGTAGGCGGCAGAAAAAAAGGCACCATCCAATATCCATTAATTATTATATTTAATATTTATATATGTTAAAGTCATTCTTCCTCCATTCATCCAAAGCTTGAAAGCCCAATACACATACATACATACATACAATGGTGTGTCTGTCTGTGTGTGATGATGTAATTTTTCACAAGTGGGGAAAGAAGGAAGGAAAGTTATTAGCTGCGGCAGTGGTGTTGAAAATTGTAGGGGGGGTGGGGTGGGGGTAGGGGGAGTGGTGGCTGTTGGTAAGAACCTTTTGGAAAGAGAGAGATGAGATGAGAGGCCTATATAAAGTGGAGAGAGTGTTCTCCTTGAATTCAGCATAAACAAACAAACAAAATACCATACCATTCCTGCAAATGCTATTCTATCTACCTCTCTTCACTTCTGATCGATAATATACATACATACATATATATATATATATATAAGAAGAAAGTTATTGGAGTGGATCCAAGGAGTTCCTTAGATACGGACTATATATATATATTAATTAACTGCCGCAGTTATAGCTCGTCGCCTTTAGATTCTTCTTGCAGTTATATATATTTATAGAGAGAGAGAGAGAGAGAGAGAGAGAGAGAGTAGTGTTGACTGTAACTAGTGTGTGTTAATGGAGATGATGAAGGGAGAAAGAGTTGAGGAGATGATGACTGTGGATTGGAGAGGAAGACCTTCCAACCCTCTTAAGCATGGCGGAATGAGAGCTGCAGCCTTTGTGCTAGGTCTGTCTGTTTCTCTCTCTCTCTCTCTATATATATATATATTGATATTAAGATTGGATCATGTGCAGGAGTGCAAGGATTCGAGATAATGGCGATAGCAGCAGTGGGGAACAACCTGATAACATACTTAATAAACGAGATGCACTTCTCCCTCTCGAAATCAGCCAACACAGTCACCAACTTCGTCGGCACCGTCTTCCTCCTCGCCCTCCTCGGCGGCTACCTCTCCGATTCCCACCTCGGCTGCTTCTGGACCATGCTTATCTTCGCCTTTCTCGAGCTCTCCGTAATCCATCAATCAATCAATCCCTAACTAATTAATTAAATCGATCAATTGACTAATTAATTAATTATCCTTGTAGGGTTTTATCTTGCTGTCGGTCCAAGCTCATCTTCCCCAGCTGAAACCCCCAAAATGCGAGACGATGATGACCAACACGGGCGTGTTGTGCGAGGAGGCGACGGGGTTCAAGGCCCTGATATTCTTCGTTGCCCTTTATCTGGTGGCGTTGGGGAGCGGCTGCGTGAAGCCAAACATGATTGCCCATGGCGCAGACCAGTTCAGTCAGGACAACCC
Organism: Andrographis paniculata; assembly: GCF_009805555.1. Lineage (NCBI taxonomy): Eukaryota > Viridiplantae > Streptophyta > Magnoliopsida > Lamiales > Acanthaceae > Andrographis > Andrographis paniculata. Next base: position 5,670,111 of record NW_026137402.1, read on the forward strand.
TAAGCAATCCAAAAACCTGTCCAGATACTTCAATGCTGCCTACTTCGCCTTCTCCGTGGGCGAGCTCCTCGCCCTCACTCTCCTCGTCTATGTCCAGACACACTCCGGCATGGACGTCGGCTTCGGCGTCTCCGCCGCCGCCATGGCCATGGGACTCATCGCCCTCATCTCCGGCACGCTTTTCTACCGGAATAAACCTCCTCAGGGCAGCATCTTGACACCTATTGCTCAGGTAAGAATAAATATATAATTTTTTATTTTTTTTTATGACAATAATTAGAGGTATATATATATTATTAGTATTATTTTATGAATAAAATGTTTGATTGTGGGAATTGTGGCTTTTTCTGTACTAGTGATGGGAACTGTTTGATCCTGTTTGCTTATGGCTGCATATATATATAGATATATGTATCTATGATCCTGCAGGGTGGGTTGTTGAATAAAATAAGGTTATTTAGAAATTACATGTGTTGTCTTGTGATTCATGGTCTTGGGAAAAGAAAGAAAGGATTGCTTAATTTCTTACCATTAATTAATGTGACAAATTAACTAATTAAGCATTATAAGATTGAGATATGTCGGAAGATTTGGCATCTTGCTTGCTCATAATCTACTTCAATTTATTTTTTTATTTGAATAATTTAGTTTCCATTATTAGGTGGTTGTGGCTGCAATTTTAAAGAGAAAGCAGGTTTGTCCATCTGATCCTCGGATGCTTCAAGGAAACTACCAAAAGGACCATCTTTCTGACAACCCCAATCTTCAACTCACTCAAAGATTTAGGTAATAAATAAATAAATAATACTCCACTATTTTATTTATATATATGTATTTGTATTGTATTTGATCAATATATACACATTGTTAAAGAGGGTAGAACACGATTTTCTTTGGAGCTCCATGGACCCCAGCACCCGATCGATTCCTATCATCTAATGTGCTTGCTACTGAGCAAATCCAATCAAATTCAATTATAATAAATATTCAAATGTCTAATTAAATTATTATTTTAATATATGTATGTAAATAATAACGATCGAGGGTACGATGTGGTTTGATTTTCAGATTCCTAAACAAAGGGTGCATCAAGAACTTGGAGGAGGAGAGTCCATGGCGGCTGTGCAGCGTGGGGCAGGTGGAGCAGGTGAAGATCCTCATCTCAATGCTTCCCATTTTCGCCTGCACCATCGTCTTCAACACGCTCCTCGCCCAGTTGCAGACCTTCTCCGTCCAGCAGGGCGCCGCCATGGACGCCCGCCTCCCCGGCTCCTCCTTCAAGGTCCCGCCAGCGTCTCTCCAGGCCATACCTTATTTATTGCTAATCTTCCTCGTCCCTCTCTACGACGCCTTCTTCGTCCCCTTCGCCCGCCGGTTCACCGGCCACGCCTCCGGCATCACCGCCATGCAGCGCATCGGCGCCGGCCTGTTCCTCGGGACGTTCTCCATGGTCGCCGCCGCCGTCATGGAGAGCAGGCGGCGGAGCGCCGCCGTCTCGGAGAATCGGAGCCTGTCGATTTTTTGGATCGCGCCGCAGTTCCTGATTTTCGGGGTGTCGGAAATGTTCACCGCCGTCGGCCTGGTGGAGTTCTTCTACAAACAGGCGGCGGCGATGAAGGGGATGATGATGATGCAGTCGTTTCTCACCGCCGTTACCTATTGTTCGTATTCGTTTGGGTTTTTCTTGAGCTCCGTCCTCGTCTCGCTCGTTAATAAGGTTACAGCGGCGCGGTCGCCGGCCGGCGGCGGCGGAGGATGGTTGGGGGACAACAATCTGAATAAAGACAGATTGGATTTGTTCTATTGGCTGCTGGCGGGGCTGAGCTTTCTAAATTTCCTCAACTATCTGTTTTGGGGGAGATGGTATTCCAAGAACCGCCGGGAGGATATTCCGGCGACGTTTCCGCCGGAGAACGAAGATAAAGACGCCGGAGATATTAATGTTAGTACTAATAATAATAATGTGTATCGTTTGAACGAGGTTGTATGATTATAATTTTAATTGTAATTTTTCTGTATTTGTAATTCAAAAATTGTACTGATGGGTAGAGTAATTGAGGGGAGTTTATTTATATATATATTTATATATAATGAAAATTAAGTGTAGCCATGCATGCATGCAATAGGAAAATTGTGATAGAATATTGCAGCATATATATATATATATAAATGTATGTATAGATTATGGAAATGAAATAATTTAATGCCCTTTCTGCTCTCTCTCTCTCTCTAGATATATATATATTGGTATGTTCTTTGAGCAATATTACTTTTTACGTATTAATTTTTAAATATTAATTATTATATTAAAATATAATATAAATTTAAAAAAAGTTACAAAAATGCGGATATTTATAAAAAAAAAATTATACAAATATAAAAATATTTTTAATATTAAGGTAAATGAGAGCAAATATTAATTAGTTGTCCAGTAGTAGTGCATCTCCTTTATTTGGTTTTCTATATCTATCTATCTTTATATATATCTTTGAGTGCAACTGACTAATTTCATCTGTCTTGACATATATACCTTCAGAAAAAGAAACTCCAACATATATACATAAATGATACATACACAATATATATATATATATGTTGTTCTTCTGTACGTGTGTTTGTGAAAGGGAGTGAGAGAGAGAAATGTGGACATGATTTTTATTGATGGAGCTGTGTTGTGTTAAAGAAGAGTGAGAATGATTCACCTTTTCACCAAAGAAACATGTCTGGAACATGTTGGGAGGCCCCTACCCCCCCTACCCCTACCCCAACCCTACCCCTCGATCGATCGATCTCCTCAATTCCTCTGCAAATTAATTAATTTCACCATTAACATTCATTCTCATTGTGTTGCCCAAAAGATGAACACACTAGCCCCCACCCCCACCCCCACCCCCACCCCACCCCATCAATATTCAAATATTATTATTATTAAATTAATTCACAAAGAAACCCTCCATCATCCCTAGTTCATTTCACCACTATCTTCACCAACTTAATTCAATTCAGCTGTATTGTGCATCAATGGAAATTAAAACTCAAACCCTAGTTGGTGGTTTTTCAGTGACTATGGTGCCTAAACAGCTTTATTAACGCAATATTAATTATTCAAATTCAATGCCAATTAAATTAAATTAAATGAAAATGTCCATTAGAAAATGGCATGAGTCTCAGATTTTTGCCATATATAAATTAATTATGTATATATTATGTGTATATATTATGTATGTGTACTGTATACATGTCAAACCAATAAGTGCATATATATATATATATATATATTATTGGTGTCACATCTAGACACACCAACAAGACAAACCATTGGCTTTTGTTTTTTTGTTTTCTCAAAAAGTAGAATTTGTGTGTGCTTCAAATCTGATATTTGAAGCCTATGGCCTTCACATGCTTCCCCCTATAACTTAAATGTGCTTTTTTTTTTGGTTTCAACTAGTTGGATAAAGTAATCCATCCATCACTCATTCTTTATTTTTGTATTTTTTTTAGGGTATGTTTCTTTAGCTGAGTTTTTCCAAATTTTATTTATTGAATTCTGCATTTTTTTAAAAAAATATTTTTTTTTTCTTACAAAACATCCCATCAAATATCATTTTTATACCAAATTCAAACCAATTTTTTTTTTTTTTCAAACTCATAAAAAAAAAAAAAAAAAAAAACACAATTGTGTAAAAGTTCCACATTCGAAGAAGATAGTAATTTGCAAATCAGATCAGTTAAGTAATCACACTAAGAAATCATGTATCACGTGCTCAACTTTAAAATGTTGATAATATTTGAATTTCATAATCTTACAATCACTTTATCAAACCAATTCGACCATCCCTTATGCATCATTTAACTTAAAATTTATGCATATATATATATATATATTACACAATATATTGCACATCATATTATATGCAATTATATGTCATTGTTATTGTGCCGATGACATCTTAGTTATAAACTGACAATATAAGATATATGTCATACTATTTTCGTCCACTTCTAAGGGTAATATTTATATTTTGCGTTATTGTATTTAACATCAAAAATATATTTGTATTTGTATTTTTTATTTTTTATTTTTGCACAAATGTCCTTCTATTAGTGTTATAAGATACTAAATAAAGTATTTTTGTAATTTTTGTTTAATTTGTACTAGATTTTGATATAATAATTTATATTCAAATATTAACCCACAAAAAATAAATGAGGCTTTTAAAGTCGGACGGAAATAGTATAAAATATAACAAACAACATACACTATCAAATTATATTTTATATATTGATTAGTATTAATAGTATAGTGTTGATTAATCTAATCAACACTCTAATTATTCCCATAATTATATATTGTCTCAAAAAAACAAAAATCCTTATCTAATTATGAACTAGATAGTTAATTTTAATATTTTCTACTAATTTCTCCTTACATTTTTATTTTGAATGATTTTATAAATTCTACTATTTAGTTTAGTAAAAGAGAATAGTGTAATAAAAATGCAAATGTTTTAAAATGTCTCAAATTAAAATTAATGACAATATTTGAATAGAGATAATGGATTGTTTGTTTAGTGTTTGGATTTGAAGATTTTTTTTTTTTGAAGTATAGAAAATTGTATTAGTAATATATATATAAAAAAAATTATACTGAATGTTATTTTTTGTGAAAAGATAAAACATATATATTGAAATCGTATAAAAAAAATTGGAGAAACAAATCAGATGTGTACAATAATATAATAAATACACCAAGCAAATAGTAATTTGTGTGTGAAAATTTCCCCAAGTTAATATTTGAGGAAATGTCAAAACATGAAACTCACTCCTTTCATTTCGGTGCAGAGAGAAATTAATGTAGAATCTTTTATTTCATGAATGCGAGTGATTTATTCAACCGGATAGGGTTAAAGATTGGTGATGAGTGATTTGGAGACCATACTTTAGAAAGAAGAATATTAAGTGAAGTTCTAACGCTCTATCCATATCGATTTTCCTTAGTTTGAATGAGTTTTGGACACAAAAATCCGTCGGAGAGGTCGACGGTGATCGGAGTTAAAGGAGTTCCAACCGGAGAGGATGATCAAACTCTGAGCGGCTCTGCTATATGGTCGTTGTCAGTATGCGTTTGTGACAGCGTGAACCTGTGGAGGTATTTTTCAAGGTAGACCATAATAGGAGTTTGAGTTGAAGGAGTTATGATTGTTTATACTCTGTAATCAATTAGTAGAATATTTCCTGGATTGAAATCCCCCGGATGTAGATTGGTTGATAATCGAATCGGGTCAACAAACACCTTGTCTCATATGTTGTTTTGTGTTATGCATTTTATTTGTTGTCAAGGGATTATTTTAAATGTGAACTGACCACGCTTCAGGAATTGGTCCTTTGTTGGTGTTCCAAGGAGATTGTTCGATAAATCACCGTCGCAACAATTTAGTTAAAAATTCATAACAAGTTTTTGTGATAGAAAAGAACAGGCCATCGAGTTACAAAATGATGGGAGTAATGAATTGTTAAAGATTAGGCAATGCTAATATATGCCAAAAATAAAATATTGATTGATCAAAAATAAAATATTGCTACTAAAATATTATTAATCATTTTGAATTATTAAAAGTACCTTGTTTAAATTATAAAATGAATATTGTCATCTCAAATACACTCATTCGTTCAAATCAAAATCTTAATCCAAGTAAAATATAGATTTGTTTATGTTGCATTTTTAGATAAAGTATTTTTTTATATTAGATATGAAAAATTGCATTAATAATATAAAAAATAATATTTTGTATTGAATTATTAATTTTTTAAATAAATAAAATATATATTATATATTATGTTACTATATGTATATTATATACTTTTAATAATATTTATAGAAAATTGTATAATTCCAAAATACCTAGTGAACAAACACATTACTGAATTTGAGTTGCTTATCCAATTTAATTGCATTCCCATTATAACATTTCGAAGTTATATAACAATGGCTCTTTTTATCTGGAATGTAATTTCTACTTATTTACTATGCAACTCCTCAGGGTGTATTTGGTCCGATTTATATTTCAATTTGAAATTTGATTTAAATGATATTTTAATATGATATATAAGTAAGAAAAATAGTATACTTTTATTAAAATCGATAAAAATAAGTAAATATTATGTTTAAGAAATAAAAGACAAACAATAAGACAATGGGGGGAATCGGCCAAGAGCATTGAAGGAAAAAATGGTGATAAGACATTTGAGTTTCGAAGAAAACATATTTATCTTTTTATTACCTCATCAAGAAAACGCTACCAAGTGAAGTGCATATGATATGTACATCATTCCTCCTCTGCCTGCTCTCCCTGGAAAATAATACATCAATATCTCATCGCATCACAGGCTCACGGCAGGCAACGAATCCTCCAAATCGACCACCGGGCGCGGCTTCACTGCCGCCTCCTCTTCCTGCTCAAAACCCGAAATACTTATGGTCACACTATGCCATTCAGGTATGCAGACCATCAATCTCAATGCACGTAGCGCATAAAAGTATTGGCTAGTCCTGTGGTTTTAAGAAAGTCTACGAGCGATGATATTGTAGGTTCATGAGATTGGCCCCAGGATGTAAGTAAGAAGAAAAATAACAGTTCTCCGGAGAAGATGAAATGTTGGTATGTAGAGTTAATCCAACAAAAAACTATCATTTGAAAGAACAGAGGGATAATAGAGGGATCGTACGTTTGTGGGTTTTAATTTCGTTTGTGTGGATTGTTCTCCCAACCCGTTTGAGGTAAGTACTTTGGCGCCACATCCAGGTGTATCTGGTGCACCTACGGCTTCTTCATCGACCAAAACTGTGTCAATATGATCTTCTCCGGATTTTGTACCTGGAACCTGAAATGCAAGCATATATTGCAATGATAAATATAACCATTATAGATGTGAAATTTCCGCAATATTTAATTCAAGAATTTTCCTACTACATGAAGGGATTCTGTGTCTTGCTTTTAAAATCTTTAACTAAGTAAAAGAGTCTCACCGTCACCAGGGAAGCCTATGAACCATCAAAGTCAAGTTAAAGAGTTTCGATAATTTTGTCAATCTACAAGCTATTGGGTACTTCACCCCCAGAGTATTGGCTCATTGTGTGCAGAAGTACAGGAATATACTACGGAATAATTGTAACAATTAAAATGGCCAGTATCAGGTGCATCATACCTCAAACATAGCCTCAGTTAAAATATTTTCTAATATGGATCTCAAGCCACGCGCACCAGTGTTCCGGGAAATTGCTTTTTTTGCAATTAATTTCATGGCACCATCAGTGAAATGCAATTTGACCTGATTTTAAATGCTAGGTAAGAAGACAGAAGAGCCATCTGATACTCATTTTGAAAATAAATGGAAGACAAAAAGTACATTGATGTTAGATGTGGTGAAAATAATTTACAGTTTTTCAAATCATGGCTTACATTGTTCATGCTGAACATCCTCTTGTATTGTTTGCAGAGAGCATTCTTTGGCCCTGTAAGAACCTAAGATACGATTTTAAGATTAAATAAATAAATAAACTAATCGGTAACCAGAATAGCTTACAGATAATACGAATGTTTTAACAGGAAAAATTGGATACAGGAGGGAAGGTTTTATCTGATTAACACAGACCCTATTAAGGGCGAAAAATTGGAAATGAACAGCAAAAGAATGATCACCAATCCAATAAATTATGAAGCGCGAGTTTAATTCTGAAAGATCGAGCCTAGAGTCTCAAGACTAACACCATATGCAGAAATAGATCCTCCAAGGTACCAAATGACAAACGGTAGGAATACCTCAATAAGTTGGCTTTCATCCAGAGCCGATAATGTCACCATAACAGGAAACCGCCCAACAAATTCAGGTATAAGCCCATATGCAGTAAGGTCACCACTCTCTACCTGCAATGGAAAATTAAACTTCAAGACAATTTCTGATTTTATACAGGAAATAAATTACAGGTTATTTATTGTTAATGAATTGTACCAAGTTAAATAAGATATATAATCTTCGACATGATTCAATAACAACTCACCTGTTCCAGTAGTGTTGAGGCTGCAGCTAAATTTAATCCATTTACTCTCATATTGGCACGGACGGGAGCTCCGAAACCAATAGAGGAATCTTGTCGTCTAAAACAAAATGATAAGGAAGTTAAAGGTTAACAAACGCAAAACATTGTTTAGCATTGGTTCACTACCTTTCAGAAATTGTCTTCTCCAAATCCACGAAAGCACCACCACAGATGAATAGGATGTCTTTTGTATCTATCTGCCAATTGTTGTAATGATTAAAAAAAATAACAAACAAGCTTAAATTTGTCATAAAGAAACATTCAGGTTCTACATACCTGAATGTTGTCACGACGTGAATGCCTTGGACTTCTATTATCAGGAACACTGACAATCTAAAAATATAAGGACGTGGTTATTCTTATCAACCCATATTTGATAAAATCCACAGGATAAGAACAGCTTGATAAATGAATAACTCACAGTTCCTTCAAGCATCTTCAGTAGTGCCTGTTGAACACCTTCTCCAGAAACATCTCTACCAACGTTCAGACTTTCATTCTGAAATCAGAAACAAAAAATTAATGAAATAAATAAATAAAGATCCTGATCCCATGACATTCAACTCATTTGTGCTAAACATCTGCCATACCTTCTTAGTTATCTTGTCAACTTCATCTATATATACAATTCCTCGCTGAGCTGCTTCAACATCGAAATCTGCGGCCTGGAACAAACATATAAGAAGCCAATATATTTTACTGGAATTTTGAAGAAAGAAAAGTAAACAAGTAATTAAATATTCCCTACTGCCATTTTTCACTTCAAGATCCTAGGAAAGATTCAAACAAACTGAATCATATGCATTTCAAGGGACAATGTTTCAAGAATCATGTTCCAGATGAAATTTACGCATTCAGCTTTCAATGAACTTCTCTTATTTGCCTCCTACATCTTTTCTTTCTGTTCACATGCACCACAATACTTCAACACAGTTCAGTTAGTTAATATAAGAAAGAAGAGTCATAATAACAATTTCAAAGGCAAGAGAAAACAAAACGGAGGAGATTCTTTCCTTTCTTGTTTATAATTAAATATTCCTATTCATCCTTTGTCTGGACTCTGTCCAACAACATTGTAAAAAAACATCTACAGCTGAAAACAGATGTGTGAAGTGAAACATGAATCTTGAGTTTTATTAATGTTGCACAAATAGAAAACCTATTTACTTTTAAACATAACAGAACACAGGCAAGCTTCACTGGCTATGACACAACCATTCCCTCTTTTCTAATGACTACAAGGATACAATGTAAAATCTTCATAGAAGTGCAAGCAGGAAATTGTTAATATAAGAAAACTGATGAGATATATTTTAGATAGATGTTTTGAATGATATTATTTAAATTTGGTAGTTATTATTTAAGCATATTTATCAGATTATTGCTATTATTTAGGCATATCTATTAGATTAAATTGTTATTATTTAGTCATATCTACTAGATTAGGTTGTTATTATTATTTGTGTTTATTCTATTTGTATAAGGTCTATAAATAGACCCTAATTTTCATTATTAATAAACATCTTGTAAATTCTCTCCCAAAATATAACATGGTACAAGCCATGTTTTCTTCGGGTACATCCTCGTAATATGGAAAGTACCCTGAAGACTGCCTTTCGAATCTGGGATCCACTATTATATATCACATACCATGAGTAATTTGTACAGTATGGATTCCACATCTTCTCCTACATAGCCTGCCTGATGACACAACCCAGAGAGATTAGAACTTCGATGAATTGGTAAAGTTAGCAATTATCACTGTAAAGACATTAACAAGTACTCCAGGAAAAGCCAAATTACTAAATCTATATCAAACCTGCCTGTGTTAGTGTTGTAGCGTCAGCAATGACAAAAGGCACATTCACAACTCGAGCTAGTGTTTTTGCAAGCAATGTCTTTCCTGTAACTCAAAGATAGAAATAAATCAGGATAGTATGTACCATGGTTTTGCATGCCTCCCAAGAGAGCTTCCAACACATGAAGCAGATCAGAAGTTGATCAGATTATTTGTTTCTACAGCCAAAACACTAAATAGCATGCCTGAGCCAGTTGGACCGATCATCAAGACATTGCTCTTCTCCAGTTCAACAAAATCATTATGGCAACAATCCAATTCAGCCTCAGCATGGCCTGATTCTCCACCTGTCCTGATGAAAAATGAAAATGGATAATTAACAATTGACTGACTATGCATTGCATTTGAACTTTTCTGCATGACAAAATAAAATGTTACTGCAAGGAATAATAATATTAAGGCCAAGCCCATTATTGTTTAGGTCTTATATTAACTCTTAGATAAGCTATAAACAAGTGTTAGGGTTAGTGTTTTAGGATTATAAAGGATTTGAATAACGGAATTAGTGTTTTGGACTTGGGAGAGAGTATCCTTGCAGGATAAGAAGATATTCATGTTTTCCGTACATGTTTAATGTTCTTCAATAAGAATTTTCTGCTTCGTAACATATCGGGTCTAATATGGGAGCAGGGATTTTCAACTTAGAGGGAGTCTCAGTCCAAGCAAAGTGTGGACAAAGCAGAATCAAGAAATCAAAATGAGTAATGCAAACGTGGTAAGAATTTAATGCCCAAAAAACATAAGGGCTCCTTTGCAAAGTTCGTTCGCGGATGGCCAAACTGAAATTCTGTTGCAACCAATCTCCCTAAAAATATTTGCCTAATAAGATACCTATTATTCTTCAGATTGAAAGGAAAAAAGACAATAATTAGCCCAACAAAAATAGGGAACACGGTTCAACTTTTTCTTTCTCTGCCAGTTCAACTCCATCACTTTGCACCAGTCACACCACCACGTTTTCATCAATTTTTCACCACAGTGACCAATTACCGTTTTATACTTTAGTTGATACCGGGTAGCAGTCTATTTCTCAACCCCACAGTAGTTAATAGTACAATGGCAAAGGTCTTGAAGCCATTTGAACAAGGCTAGGCAGAATCCAAAATTGATAGTCCATAAAATGTGTTCATCCAAAAATAACTCAACAGGTACAAACATAAACACACTATACATATCAATTGTAACCTTTATGTTTCCCTCTATCCTGCCCATAATAAAAGATAAATATATATATAAGTAAGTAAGAAAAAAAAGAAAAAAAAAAAAAGAAAGAAGCAAGAAATCCATCAAATGATCAATTTGGTACCCATTTTTTCCAAGTTGTAAACTAAGTAACCAATCATTTCAAAATTTGATGCAAACTATGCCAACCCCAATAAAACTTAATCACCAGTCAGCACCCATCACACATTATCCAGTGCCAAAAATCAGTATTATGTAACTGTTATTCTAGAACATTGCATATCTATCCAGTACCACAATAGGAATATAATTGGTACAGGTATCATAATAACTTTACAAGATTCTTTGTAGTGCTAAAAAATTGAAAGTAATCCACTAAAAAATCGATACATAAGGTGGCATCAGTGTATTTCAATCACAAGTTATTTTATTTGAATGTCAGATCATTGATAATTTGATATAACACATGCTGAACAACTTGGAAGAATAAAAGTTATATAAACAAAACAGAGTTAAATCTCCAGAATAGTAACAAAGCAGCTAAGTACAAAGATACACAACTCACTCTTTATGCACCAGGGTATAGTTTATTCTTTTGTAGTGGTTGTAAACAGCTACAGAAAGCACCTGACATGTTAACAACATCATATGATACGAAACTTCCATTCAACAGAAACAATTCCAACAATAGGATCAAAAACTATAATTGAAAACTGCAAACATTGATATTTCTAAAAAAATCTATCTATTGTACTTATAAATTAATAGATTGGTCATATTTCACATACCCAGATTTTTACTAACATGAATTGGTATCAATTCATATCTCACATCACGCTTAACTAAGAGCTAAAGAATATGTTCAATCACATAATGCACTTCACTAATAAAACAACAAGGAGATCGAAATAGAGTTTTACTTTTTTCTTTTCACACCAGTGGCATAATTATTTTATAACCACAATTAACTCTGTGCCAAGAACACTGCAAATCTATCTAGCAAATATCAACAATGCAAGAAATCACATCCAAACATCAAGTAAAAAGTCAAACCTTTTTGGCCAAATCCTGTCCAACAACAAATTCATTGAGAGCCTTACATATCTCTTTGGGTGTAGGCAGCTCTCTCCCCACTTTCCCCACCCCCTCCCCCGAAGATGTGCTCCTTCCCTCCGAATCCTCAATGTTACAGCTACTATCACCATCTCCGTGAGCATCACTATCGGTAGTCTTCTCACTATTCTCACTCCCACTGTAAGACCTCAACTTCTCCCAAATCTTACCACCATTATTACTACCTCTCCCGGCGCCGTCCTTCTCCATATCCCTAAAATTCTCTCCCCGATTCTTAACCGTTCCAATCTCTATAAAACTCCCCTGAAGTGGCTCTAGCTTGAAAGGCCGGAAATAAAACGCCGTCCGACAATGGTAACACATGTTCACAGCCTGGTAAATCCCGTGCTCGCCGGTGGTAATGGACAGCGGACGGTTGGAGAAGAGCACGGTCATAGGCTTGGAGCAGCGGGGACAATTGACTTCGGCCCTGATTTGATCATAATTGTCCGAGCTCCCGTCCCATTTGTGCCGCTCCTGGAACCCTAATTTCCAAGGTCTGGGAAATAGGGCATGGTGTGCCGCCGGTAAGCAATCAAGAGCTGAGGAATGCGCTATTGGGGCCGTCCTTGAACAAAGCACGGCCACCGTCGTGGCGGCGGCTATGCGGCGTACCCTGGACGTAGAGTGACGCAGCATCGCGGACATGACTGGCGCTGCTGCCGGTGCCTCCGCCGCTGGCCGGTTTCGCGTATGGCATACACTAACAGCGGAATTTCGAAGTGGGTTTCACAGTAAGAGTGGCGTCGACAGTAGAATCCCCAAAAAAAGCGATGGATTAATTAATCTTTCTTACACAGAAGCAAAGAGGATTTGGATAAAGATGAATTGCGGTTGCAGGGAGTGTAGCAGTACTTATACCCGCCACCTGAAAAGGAAAAGGGGTATCAAATTTGAGAAAGGGATTTGGTGGGTAGTTCGTCGGACAGACAGCCGCTTCACAACTACAGCGCTTTCGTCAACCGATTCAAAAGAAATTAGGGCCAAACGCTATACATATGATGATTGCACGGTAAATTGATAATATCCATTTATTTGTCTTATCTAATAGTATAATGGCAAAATTTAAGGTTTAAATCATATTCAAGTTTAATACTACAAGGTAGTTTAGAAATCAAAGGAAATGGGTACAAATTTAAAGTTTGTTTACGCAACTTGCTTAAAATATTATATTGTGTTTTTAATTTGAAAGTTTAAGTTTTTAATAATTTTTTAAAAAAAAGAAAAAACAATTTATTTTGTTTGTAACATTCAAAAACGAAAAAATATTATTGGCCCAGATAGAAATAAATAGGGGCCTTTATTTAGATATGTAAATAAATGTGAAATATTATCATCTTGAATTGTCATAAGTGAGGTTCTTGTTGATGATATGCTTGTAAAATGTGAAAATTGTTTACTTTAAATTTATGTTTTCAAAAATTGAAGTGTAATGAAAATAATGTCCACCCCTCCTAAATCATTCTCAGCATGTATATTAGATATGACATTGGTTAAATTAATATACTCCAATAATATTCATGAATAATTAACGATAGAAATTCTACATTGCAATAACAAATTTGTAAGGTAAAATGCCATTTGAGCTCGAGAAGAAATACAATAATATCTTCACCTAAACATGTCAGTTGCATTTATAAACATGCTTATCTAACTTAAGCATATTGTTCCATTTATGGAGTTCAAAATTCTAACATGTTTAAAGTTTTACATAATTGCATAGGGGGATGGTTAGGTCAGCACACATTATATGTACAAACAGCACACAATATTATTACATACAGCACATGTTGCTTATAATAATGGTATGTGCTGTTTTTTTTTTTTTTTTTTTATAATAATAAGTGTGATGTAAAAGAGTATTTATGTGCTAAAATTAACTGTTGTGTGTATTACATGAGACTATAATATGTGTTGTTAGTTCATATGTTGTATTTGTATTATATTAACATATCCAATGTATTATCGGTAATAATATTGTATGCACACAATGTGTTGTTGAGACTATAATATGTGTTATTTGTTCATATGATGTATTTGTATAATATTGTATATATATAGTGTGTTGTATGCATGTAGTAATATCATGTGCTGTCAAACAACGCACCATGTTATGTTCAGTACAGTGCTAAATTCAATATTGTAGCGGCTGACAATTTCATATACTCACTCCATCCCATTACAAAGTATTCATTTTTTCATTTTAGTTCATCCCATAACAAAGTATCAATTTCTTTTTTTAATAACGGTACTATCTACCTAACATTACAAATACTCTTACAACTTACAATATATTACACAAATGTCATTACATTTATATCACACGTACTAATAAGATTATTTTAGTCATTTTTACTTTATTCCTACTATATTCTAATATAATATTAATATTTTTAAAATTATGTAAAAAAGCAAATAAATATTTAGTTATTAGAGATAATATTTGTATCAAAAAGTACTTTGAGTCCTTTCAACAATTAATTCTAGAATACGCATCTAGTGCTTGTGAGATTATTTGTCAGTTACTATGTTAATCTTTTTTAAAATAGAAAATTTATTAGCACAACACAAAGTAAAGTTACAATAAATAATAATAATAATAATAAAAACAATATACTACATCAATAAATATAAAATTGTATTTCTAAAACACAAGATTATATATCAAACAAAAAAATTATTATTATTTTAACGAGTCTCCTACAACCTACGAGCATCGTCTTCGCTTCTCCCGACACTTCCAGAATCCCCCATCCCTCTCTCTAGAACCACCTACACCCTCCTCCCTCTCTCTCACTCCAAAATCTATACATACATACATATATATACACACACATACAGACGCAGCAGCTATACAGTTAACAGCAAACTCGAATCAAGAATCAAGAAATATCATCGATCGATCATGGCTGACAAATCAACAAGACGCCTCTCCACCGCCGCCGCCGCCGTCTTCTCGGCTCTCCTCTTCCTCCTCTTCCCAACAATGACCACCGCCCTCGTGCCGTACACGCGCTCCCTCTGGGACGCCATGTTCCCCTCCGACGTGGACCCCTTCAAG
Organism: Andrographis paniculata; assembly: GCF_009805555.1. Lineage (NCBI taxonomy): Eukaryota > Viridiplantae > Streptophyta > Magnoliopsida > Lamiales > Acanthaceae > Andrographis > Andrographis paniculata. Next base: position 5,685,423 of record NW_026137402.1, read on the forward strand.
ATTCTGGAACACTCCCCGCTCTCCATCCCACGCGCCGCCGCGCCGGACGACACGACCGGCCTGGCCCTGGCCCGGGCCGACTGGCGCGAGACCGCCGGCGAGCATCAGATCTCCCTGGACGTCCCCGGCATGACCAAAGACGATGTCACGATCCAGGTGGAGGAGAACCGCGTCCTGAGCGTCACCGGCGAGCGGAAGAAGGAGGCGGAGGAGAAGGACGACCGGTGGCACAGAGTGGAGCGCACCGTCGGAAAATTCTGGCGGCAATTCCGGCTGCCGCAGAACGCGGACATGGAGAAGGTGAAGGCTCGCATGGAGGCGGGAGTGCTGAGAATCACCATTCCCAAATTGTCCCAAGGGGAAAAGAAGAAGGAGCCCAAAGTGATCACCATCGCCGCCGATGACAAGGCTGCTTCCGCCGGCGAGAACGTTGCTACCATTTCCGGCGCCGGCAGACAGGAGCTTTAATTTTAATTTAATTAAATAACTGGAAACTGCGTATAGTAATGTATTATGTGCCCTTGCGTTACGAATAATGTACTCCTTAATAAAGCTAAGCTGCTGTAGAATTCTTTTTTTAAAAAATAATGTCATGTTTAAAATATTATATCAAATATTAATATTTTAAAAAAATTCTTATTCAAGAGAGTCAAGTGTCTTGCCCAAGTTTACTTTGTTTATATTATTTATTATTATTGAATTAATTTTTTTTAAAAAAAGTTATCATATTTAATACATATATTTTTAATTATATTAGATAATTTAAAATTTTAACACTTGTCGGCAAGTTCTACGATAAATTTCAGGTTATGGGCACAAAATCATAAGTAAGCCCTGAATTTCATATCCACATTCTTGATTTTGTTAATTTTGCAGTTAGTTACATAATTTAAATTTAATGGGAATTTGAACAGAGCTCTGATTTTTATTTATTTGATTTTAATATACATGCGCTACATTGCAATTAGGTACAACTTTTCATTGAATTTTGACAGCCCAATATATATGGAAAATGGTTATTCTCAGTTGGATGGTAGATCAGGGTCTTTTTCTTTTGATCTAAACCGAATTTTTTTTACTATATAAGCTCTATATTTATTTTTTGAAAAAAATATATATTCAAATAATAAAAATTTAAAATTTGAAGTGTAAAAAATATTTTGTGAAATCAAAACTCGTAGATCTAACACAATTATTATTTATTTAATTTTTTTTCTAGCACATTTTGTCTATGCACGTATCTTGAAAAACATTCTAAAAGTGTAAAATTTTTTTAATGAACTCTCTAAAAAATATTCCCTTCGTTCAAAAAAAAAAACAATGTCTTATTGGGACTGAATATAATATTTAATTAAAAGTAGATATAAAATACGAAATAAAAGATTAAAATAATTTTTTTTAATAATTTTAAAAAGTAAGTTAAAATAATAATTAGTTATGAATCATATGCTGAGATTATATTTCAATTCAGCATTGTTGAATATAATCTCAGCCACTAATTTTGCATCTATAATCATAATTATACAAAAGTAAGTAAGATTAAAGGTTATGATTATTACCAGCAGTGCTAATTTTTATGGATTCAACACTTAATCTATGTTGATAATAATTAAGGGTAGTTTGAAAAAGTAATAATAATTTTTATAAAATGGGGATACCATTATTAAATAAGAAAATCAGACAATTGTTTTAAAACTGACGAAAATAAAAAAACAAAACAACTCTTGGAATGGAGATAACTCTATTGAGACCGAAATATATTTACATTATTAATATAAATAATCTAATAATCCATTTACTTAGAGTGTGTTTATCCGGCCCAATTTTAGACTGAATCATTGTATAAACAGTTTTGGGCCGGATCAGTGTGCAAACACTGAACAGTAATCCAGCCCAAAAGGCTGAAGCGGGTTTGGAGGCTCTCTCTCCCTTTTTTTTTTTTTTTAATTATAAATGTAAAAAAAAAAATTATGATAATTATAATTTAATAAAATATAAATAATATATATTATTTTGTAGAAAATAATTTTTTATAATATAATTAAATACAAAATTAAAAATATATATATATATGTAGATATAATATAAATTTATAATTAAATTATACAATTTAATACATATTTATATTATTATATTCATACCTATCAAATCAATACATATCAAAACTCCTCAAACTTCAACTAAATTCAAACAAAAAAAATATATATCAAAATTCAAACTCATCTCAAAATTCAAATAAAAATAAAACTCAAACACAAATTACTTGAAAACCTTGGAAGGAAACACACCCTTAAATTCCACTGTCACATCATTTTAAATTTGTTTATTTAGTTAGGAAAGAGGAATATCAATTATCTGTATTCCAATAGCAAGCAAACCAAAAGTACCCCTACAAGTAGAATATTAAAGTCTTACCACTACTACAGTAGTAGTGTAATGATTAAGGCATAAGAAATAGTGAAATAGTAGTAGTAGTACTCCCTCTTGCCCGATATTTTGTCCGTATTACACGCGAGAATTTAGGTATAATTAATAAATAATTAAAAATATATTATTAAAAATAATTATTATATAATAAAAATAATTATATATTAAGATTAAAATTAAAATAATTAATTATATAATTAAAATTAAAAAAATTATAAATTAAATTTTAAAAATAAAATTAAAATATATAATTATTTTTTTTTAAAAAATGACAAAATAAGTGATACAGACCAAAATGGAAAAATTTCCATTGAAAATGAAACGAATGGAGTACTGAATAAGGGATGAGGCAATGTGCGGTAGGTCGTCTTGTCCAAGTGGTTACAGTTTCAGACTCTTTGAGTGACTGCCCCTTTCCATTCATTGTACTACTAGTCATGATAATACAAATACTACTGTCTATTAATCAATTATATAATTAATTTAAATGTTTTTATATGCTTGTACAATGTATTCCTCCACTTGGTGTGGGCATGGGCAAGTGGGTCGAGTTGTCCATTTCCATGGAAATTGATGATGATAAATGAAAAACATGTATACATGTAAATGGAGATGGAGATAAACAAGAACACACCCATGGCCCAACACAACATAATTAGTTAACAGTCATATTAACATTTAACATTTAGATGAGAGTATTCAACATGTACTCATACTACATGAATTATAGACACGTAGGAGTAAAATATAAATTAATAGTGCAATATATATATATATTAAAATAAATACAATATATTAAGGGATTATTATAGCATTAATTTGCTGGTTTTTCACGTCAATACGCGTTATATATACAAACAACACACATTAGTATTACACACAACATAAATACAATATATTAAGGGATGATTATAGTATTAATTTGTTGATTTTTCCACATCAATACGCGTTATATATACAAACAACACACATTAGTATTACACACAACATATGTTGTGTATAATAAAGGTACGTGTTGTTTTTTTTAATAATAACAAGTATGTCATGTGCTAAAAATCAATTATTTTGTTGTGTGTTGCATGAGACCATTGCATGTGTTGTTAGTTCACGTGCTATATTTGTATTATATTAACATATACAATGCGTTGTCTTGTCTGTAGTAATATTGTGTGTTGTTGAGACTATAAGATGTGTGTTTTGTCCATATATTGTATTTGTATTATATTAACATATACAGTGTGTTGTTTATAATAATATTATGTACTGTCTAATAGCACACGATGTGCTGTTTAGCACAGCGCCGTTGATATAAATACAATATATTAACTAACAAAATATGATAATAGTTTACACCAATGATATCAGCACAAAAATATATATTCATATAATACATATACGAAATATGACTAAGAGTACATAATACATGATAACAATTATCTATAAACCACATATTGTATTTTGTTTATTTATTAACAGTTTATATTTTATGTGCTGATAACGTTTCAATTATAGCACCGTAGCTATTCTCAGCTGTATCCTTAACAAAACAAATATTGCATTAATGTCCATTCCTTTCTCTTTTGCTGCATGCGTGTGTCTTCATATGATCCATCCCACTAGATGTTGTGGCCCGGACATGACCACGACTGCGACTGCGACCACAACCATTCTTGTCTAAGAATTTTTAAGAATTGAAGCCCTCAAAGTTGGTCAGTGTTGGAGTACAAACCGAGGTGCTAATGTTAGAATATTTGAAGAAAAAATTTACATATTATAAGTCTTACACGAACTCTATTAGTATGTGTTATTTTTTTAAAAATAAAAAATTCAAAAAAAAATTCATGCGGACTCGATTAACATTAAAATCAAAACTTAAAATAAAAATATAAAATTGAAAATCAAGTAAACAAATCATTAGTATATTCTTGCATATAGCTTACATTCATACCTTGGTGCATCATTCATATTACACGAGAATGAAAAGAGTATCATCAAGTAAGGTTTTTTTTTTTTTTTTTTTTCATCATGAGGTAGGGTTAGTTCATCATGATGCATGTATACTATATAGTCAACGAGATAATAACGATATATGCCCTTAGTGGTCTATATAACTAAAAATGTGTTGGTTATTTTGTTGTTATTGGATTTATCGAGCTATTTTCGAGAAGGGTCGCATAGGATGCGCGTTCAAGAATGCCTATACGATATTGAACGAAGTGTGAAATAATATAATGAAGGTGAAAATTATATTACATATTGTTTAAAAATTATTATTTTCAAATGAGGCATTTAATCTTCAAGCATAGAGAAAAGAGAGATAAGAAAGAGACACAAACATTAACAAAAAGTCACCGGCACAATACTCTCAGAATTCTTCTTTCTTCAGGATTTTGGAAAATATATTCTTAATGCACAAATAATTTACTTGCTCAATTTTTCGCCTAAAATTCGAATGTTGTTTTGTTTTATCATCGTACAAATTTCGTGTAACCCGGGGCGTTAATAGGGTCGAAAGATCGTATAAGGAAAGAAAATCTAAACGACTCAACATATATCCAAGATCGTGTATACCATGCGGAATTCAATTTCATCATATTTTCATTCATTCGAGATTATCTATTCAACAGAATGTTCAATAGCATATATATATAAGTGTATCTTGTCCCGTCGGGCCTAATTTGTAGGGTATTAGGTGACCGAAAGTTTACCTAGTATCTACTTTCGAATAGCTGCTGCGGATTCCGCATCATTTAAAAAAAATAAAAAAATTTAAAAAAAAAAAGAAAAAAAAAGAGTGTATCTTGTACGGACACATAATATAGTTAGTCAACTAACAACAAATATATAAATTAAATAAAACACATGGTCCAAATGTACTATACATTTGCCATTTAACCAAACTTGTTTAATTCCAGGCAAACAATCCTATCCTTAACTCCATCAAAAGCTATCTTCCAGAATTCCTTTCACTCTACATATCAATGTACCATGAAACACCATTCATCTTCTTCACTCTGCAGCCTTGTGTTTAACTAACTATGCTTTCCACAATGAACTTCTTCTTCTTCTTCCTCTCCCTGCTACTAATCGGAGGAGCTTACGACGTCGACGTCGGGGCTCGGAGTCCGAGCCCCGATACCATTCATGTCGGGGCCATTTTCTCATTCGGCACGATCAACGGCAGAGTCGCCAAGATCGCAATGAACGCCGCAGTCGAAGATGTCAATTCGGATCCCAGAATTCTTCGAGGCCACAAACTCGTTCTCTCGATGCACGACTCCAACTACAGCAGCTTCCTCAGCATAATCGGAGGTATTCGAATCGACTAATTTCACTGTTTTATTTATTTATTATTTATTATTATTATTATAAACAACAAATGCTGTATAAAATCGACTAATTCTCTGGTTTCAACACAGCCTTGCAGTACATGGGGAATAAAACCGTTGCGATTATCGGTCCACAAGTCTCCGGGATGGCTCACATCCTCGCCCACCTCGCCAAGGAGCTTCACGTTCCGATGTTGTCGTTTACGGCGTTGGATCCGAGCCTCGCGTCTCTTCAGTACCCGTACTTCGTCCAAACCGCTCCCAACGATCTTTTCCTAATGATCGCCGTAGCCGACGTGTTGAGTTACTACGGATATAGAGAGGTCGTCGTCGTCTACCCGGACGACGAACAAAATATGGGGACCATAATCGCTCTAGGCGAAAAATTAGCCGAAAGGCGTTGTCGAATCACCTACAAAGCGTTGCTTTCGCCGGGAACCTTAGCCACGAGCGACGAAATTATGCGCGAGTTGGTTAAGATTTCGCTGATGGAGTCGCGAGTGATCATCGTCCACGCCTTCGCCTCTGTCGGCCTCCTTGTGCTCGAGACGGCCCAGCGGCTCGGCATGATGGACAGGGGATATGTTTGGATCGCCACAGCTTGGCTGTCGACGGTGTTGGATTCGACCCGCGTTTCTTTCGAGATTGCGGAAACTATCCAAGGCGTCATCACGTTTAGGCCGCACACGCCGGATTCGGACAGGAAGAAGGCTTTCTCGTCACGATGGCACAAGTTGAGCGATGGCTCGGATTACGTCGGGTTGAATCCTTACGGTTTGTACGCTTACGACACGGTGTGGATGATCGTCGATGCTGTCAAGACGTTTATGGACCATGGCGGGATCATATCCTTTTCGAATGAATCGAATTTTAAAGGCGCAACGGCCGGGGGGTTGGATCTTGGCTCGTTAAGCCGGTTCGTCGAAGGAGAAAAGGTGCTGGACATCATACTTCGAACAAATAGCACGGGATTGGCCGGGCGCATTGCGTTCGACGATCATAAGTCCATCATTCAGCCGTCTTACGACGTTTTGAACATCGTCGGGAGAGGCTACAAGCAAATAGGCTACTGGACTAATTGCTCAGGCCTCTCCATCGAGTCGCCGGAGACACTTTGCGCCGGGGGGGCTAATCGATCGAGGACTGATAAGAAACTACGGAGCGTTATATGGCCGGGGCGAACGACGGTCAAGCCGAGAGGATGGGTTTTTCCTCACAGCGGGCGACGTTTAAGGATCGGTATCCCGGAGAGGGTGAGTTACAAGGCGTTTGTGTCGATGGACGAGAGTACGAACGAAATCCGCGGATATTCGATCGATGTG